>NC_072777.1:6410892-7096374 GCF_022539595.1 Amphiprion ocellaris
TCATAGTATAGCATGTCGCCCAAAAAACGTCATAGTATAGCATGTCACTCTAAAAACATCATAGTATAGCCTTTGGTCCAACAAAACGTCACAGCATAGCATGTCATCCAAAAAACATCATAGTATAGCATGTCGCTCTAAAAACGTCATAGTATAGCATGTCGCTCTGAAAACGTCATAGTATAGCCTTTAGTCCACAAAACATTGTTTTGTCCTGACTGTCTGAAGTAGGTGAGGAGCAACACAAAAACAGTCCAAACGCTGGTTTCCAGAGGGTTAGACGAGTATTTATTTGAAAGAGTAAGTTTACAACAACACAACATGTGAGGGGGTTAAAAGCAAATGGGTGTTAGTAAAATAAAAATAAATAAACAGAACTAAAAGTGAACTTCATGTTGACATTGATGGGCATTCCAACCAGGAACAAAGTAAAAGATAATCAATACAAAAAAACACTCTTCCTGTTCACCTCTTAAAACCCAAAAACACACCGCAGTAGCACCCTAAACTAAAACTACCAATGGGTTCCCTGTTTTCCTTTCTGAACAATTCAAAGGTCCCTCTCTATCTCCCCACACATCCACCAACCACTGGAACACATCTCCAAAGTTCTGCCTGGCCAGCTCAGCTTCCCCTCAGAAGAAGTGCCGCCACCTGCCAGATGAAGGAGCCTTTTGAGAGGCAGCTGGCATCGTGATTGGACTGTACTTTGGTCTGTTCCAATCCAGCTTCAGCTCCAGAGACGGCAGGCGGGACGAGTCAACGGAGGCCGGGTGGACGAAGGCATGCAGCTGAGTACAATCCAGAAAACAACAGAGGAGGAGTGCAGCGCCCAGGGCCAGAACAACAGAGTAGCATCGTATGTCTCTTAGAAAACATCATAGTATAGCCTTTGGTATGAAAAAACACCATCATATACATCGTATATTGTACAAATAACAAGTCAAAGGAAAGAGACATACATTGTAGAATTGTAGTAATTGTGGGCTGACTGATTTACTGATTATCAGTATTTTGTTTTTTACCGATTTACGGTAATAAATCAATTTAAAAATGGCGCTACTTTGGCTCTGAACCTTGATCTACCTGTGGTCGCTCTGTCTTCTGGAGTGATTTGATTGGTTATACGTCACGAATAAAACTCCTTTACTAACATCTGTAAACAAAACAAAAACGTATCAACAAAGTTTTCTGTTAAAGTTTGTGTTCTTGTAAGTTTAACTCCAAGATTTTAAATACTTTCATTTACTGCAAATGAATATCTACTCCAAATGTCTCACTAATAATCATTATCAGCCTTAAAACCCACAAAACACCCCTCTATACTCGACCACACTTAGTACAGTCCGGTTCCCCCTTCTATAAATCTGCTTGGAATCTTCCACTTCCTGTTTGTCAAAGTGGCCTTCTACCTGGACAGGTTTTGTTGGAGCTCATGCAACAAACATTTTGGGTAACTGCACTTTAATATGGATGGATGACACTGAATTAGAGTCTGTTTTAATGAGACTGAGTTAAGATGTGTAGCTCTGTCATTAAATAGGAAATTATTTCTCAGAATTCACAGAGAAAAGTCTGAAATGTTTGCTAGGTTAGCGTCCCACATGTTCTTTGGCTCAGCTAAAGCTAACTCTCTCCAACTTCTGGATCTCTTGAGTTGCTTGTTGTTAAAATATCTTGCTAGAGGTGCTGAAGCTCAGAAAGTCTGAGATGTTTGTTCAAAATAAGCTCATTCTCAAGTCTTATCTGAACTGTCTTCTTTTGTTTTAACTTTCCCTAAACTTAGGAGTTAATGACAGAGCAGCACATCCAGACTCAGTCTCATTTATGTAGAGATTAAACTTCAGTGTCATTCATTGATGTTAAAGTGCAGTTTTTCAAATGTTTGTTGCACATGCTCCCGACCAAACCAGTCCAGGTGGAAGACGATGTGAAGAGAAAGCTCCAGAGGATGAATATCACACATTTACGTTGGAAATAAATGTCCTTTAATTTGACATTGTCATGCAAATGATGTTCAAATCTTTGTTGATGTTGGTTTCTAAATGTTTTTTGACACTCGGCCCCAAAGATTAAAACCTTTTACGGCTCACAAGCTGCAACAATTCACACATTATCAACTATCTTTCTGACTAAACTAAGATAAAAAGTGAAAAACTGCCTGATTCCTGCATCATGAATGTAAATCTTTTTGGTTTTTATGACAGTAAACTTAATATATTTGGGTTTGACATTTTATAAACCAAAACAATAAATGAATTACTGGAGAAAACAACAGATTAATGGACAAAGAAAATGTGTTTTCCAACATATATGGCTGAATTACTCCAACATTACAAGATATATACAATTTTAATTCAATTTTATTTATATAACGCCAATTACAGGTCAAATTGTCTCAAGATGCTTTATTTTTATATTTTTTGTCATATCTAAAATATGACAAAGTAAGAAATTAAAATTTCTTGACTAATCCAATTTATTATTTGGTTTTTAAGAGACTAATGGGCAACTAAAATAACTTTCTAAACTAAAACTAATAAACATGAGGTCAAATAGAAGGAAGAGTTTTAAATACTGCAGTCCCACAACGACAAGAATAAAGTTTGTCAACAAAAAGTAAATCTGCTGGTGGATTCCATTAAAGTCCTAATAAATGATAATAAAGTGTGATACTAAAGGTTTGTGGTGCTAAAAATCTCAAAGTAAAGATATCAAGTTGAACATCTGGATGGAGGTTGATAAAAGTTGACCTCCCTTCATTTCTCTGGAGCGACTCCATGGATTTTATGGATGGTGGTTAAAGACCTGCTCTTCTAGTGGTCGTCCTTCTAGTCGCTGTAAAAAGTCAGTCCATCCTGGCCGACTTCAACACCTCTTCATGACAACTTGTTCTGCCTCCGACCTCGTGGAAACTCCAGAAACTCGGGAAAACCTGTCGAGACTCGAAGAACTCGTGGAGACTCGAAGAACTCGTGGGGCGGGGGAAGGTGTGGTGGGCGGTGGGGGGAGGTGGGGGAGTAGAGGGGGGAGGCCGCCACCCACCTCCCCGCCTACTCTCCGCCCTGACTCCACCCAGACTCCGCCTTGGCTCCACCCATGTGGTCACTTCAGAAACTACGATGCCAAAGGGACGACGAAATTATTTCTTTTTATCTGATCTGTAGCTCAGTGAGTTAAGGATTTGCCTATGGAGCTGCAGGTCGCTGGTTCAAGACCAGACCCTTCTTAAGTTTTATCAAAATCCTGACAAAGACAAAGAAAGAAAATTGCCGGTGGCGGGTCTTGAACCTGCGACCTTCCGCTTGGTAGTCTGTCTTCTTATCCCCTGAGCTATTCGCTCAGATACTAATTCTTCTTTTTTTTGCGCATTTATCATCTATTTTTTGTCGTTTTCGAGTTTTTTTTTAACTCGAGTCTCGACTCGACCGTTTTTCTCAGGAGGTTGGACTTCAGCCTTTGTGCTGGAGGGTGGAACCCTCAGTTCCAAGACTTTCCAAAGCCTCCACACCTCCCGAGTCCTCAGGACCTGAGCTTTCACACAGTCTGAGGGCTGAAATTTTCTAAGTCCCACAGTAGTTCTCTGTTAGATTGAACTTTCAGACAGTCCAAGGACTGAAATCTTCTAAGTTCCTGAGTAGTTCTCTGTTAGTTTGAACCTTCAGACAGTCTGAGGACTGAAATCTTCTAAGTTCCTGAGTAGTTCTCTGTTAGTTTGAACCTTCAGACAGTCTGAGGACTGAAATCTTAAAAGTTTCTGAGTACTTCTCTGTTAGTTTGAACCTTCAGACAGTCTGAGGACTGAAGTTTTAAAAGTTTCTCAGTACTTCTCTGTTAGTTTGAACTTTCTGGTTAACAGAAGCCTTAAAACTTGTGACCATGAGTCTTGATTTCACATTTAGACCATCCATCTGAGTTCTTCTCAGACCTTCACCTGTGGGTTTTTTAGAAATCCTCAACAAACTTTGATTCTCTTCACTGAACAGTAAAGTTTGTGGAGATCAGAAGGTAACATTAGTTTGATCGATGCCTTCAACTACTAGTAGACTTTATCTGGAAAGCAGTTTTCTTAAATGAGTTCTTAGTAAATCTGTCCACAATCAAACCAAGAACATAGAAAGAGGAAATGTTTGAAGAAACAACTTGATGTTTTCATTTCAGACTAGAAAACACTTGAAGACCTTTATCTGTTTTTGCTCTTTTTGATCGTTTTATTGTCTCTTCTGTTTAATTTGATCTTCTAAAGTCTAACTGGTGTCTTTTCAAATGTTTTGTCTTTAGTTTGATTCTTCTTAAATGTTTAGTTTTGCTTGTTTCTCACCTTTTATTCTTTTCTAATGTCTGATTTGATTTCCAAATGTTTTGTCTTTTTAATGTTTGTTTTTTCAAATGTTTATTCGGCTTGTTTGAAAAATTTCCTTTTCTTTCCCAATGTTTAATTTTTCGATTAAATCTTTAAGGTTTTTCTTTTTAAATGTTTTACCACCTTTTAATGTTTAATTTTCTTTTTAAATGCTTCATTGTATTTTCTGTTTAATTCCTATTTAAAGTTTTATTGTCTTTAAGATTTAATTTTCTAATTAAACATTTATTTTTTTAATTAAATGTTTTATCTTTTTAAAGGTTTAATAATCTAATTAAATGTTTTGTATTTTTTTAAATGTTTAATATTCTTCTTGTTTAATTGTATTTTTTAATGTTTAATTATCTAAAATATTTCATCTTTAATGTTTAATATTTTGTTTAATAAACTTTAATTTCATAATTACATGTTTTGTATCTTCTGTTTAATTATCTAATTAAATATTTTGTCTGTTTAATATCATTTAATTGTATTTGATATTTAATTTTCTTTTTAAAAGTTTTATTGTATTAAATGTTTTTTTTCCTTTGATTTAATTGCTTTTTTTAATGTAGTTTATTTCTTTAATTTTTTTTTCTGTCAAGATTTTAATCCCAACCTTAAAAATGAAACAAACTCTTAAATCACAATGAAAATACTTCTGTTGTCACAATCATGAGTTAGTCAATTATTCAGTTTATCAATTCAACTTTATTTGTTTAGCACCTTTCACACAGATGACAAAACTAAACAAGCAAAGAGAAAAAACTATGCTAAAACTATGATTAAACCTCAAAAACATATTTAAAAAAAAAAAAAATTTAACATCGTAATTAAATCTGTTGTGTCCAGGGGATGGAGGGAGTTTATTGAAGTCTTCTTGGGCTCACATGGTAAATCATTTAAAATATAAACTTGATATTCAGTCTAAGGAAACTGCAGAGTGACAGAAGAACCAACAATATCTCCTGTTTTCTCCTTTAATGAGTCGACTCTTCTTGTGCTTTCAGACCAAAGAACTACAGACTCTTCACAACCTGCTCAAACTCTTGGTACAGGACCTCACCACACGGGTCAAGAAGGTTTCCATCTCATTTCTACTCTGAAGCTCACCTTCTCCTGCTCAAACTGCTGACAAATGTTTCTGCTGCTCTAAAGTCTGGTCTCCAGAACTTCCTAAAAACTCTCAAAGTCTCTTCTGCTGCAGGTTGCTTTGTAGAACTGTTCCAGAAAACCTCACTAAACCACATGGAGGGGCCTCAAGATAGTCGTCCAAATGAAACCGATACAAAAACCAAACTAGCACAACCCAAACGCTAAAGTCTCCTGCAGCCTACCAGAGAACCTCTGAGAACAGAGAATCAGGACAGGAACTCTTACCTTCTGGACAACCAACCTTGGTTCACAAACAAGAATACAGAATGTGTCTGACCAAAAACCTCTAAAGACTCACTACAGCCAAGATAAAGACACAACTCAGCTGCACCAAATCCACTAATCACTGCACACATTAGCACCATGTGCTAACTGTGGCTAAAGAACCACATTTACCAAGACAACTATCCAGTACAAAGCCCTAAAACACACCAAGAAACACATTAAAGACGATTTTACTGCTGGAAGCTGCAAGCCAACGCCTAAAGAACAAACTAAAGCAATGGAGCCAAACCCAGTTCAGTGGTGAAGAGAAGCAGAGGAAATGTTTGACTGCAGCTAAATAAAGCAGGAAGACACTGAGCTGCTCAGGTGTTCCTGATAACACCAAGCAGCCACCTGGACAGCCAATAGGAACACAGCTTACTGGAAGTCCAGAGGGCTGGCTTAGTGAAGGAAATTTAAAGTTGAGGCAGAAAGTTAACAAAGAAAGTTGAAAACCACCTTCTGATACCTGAAATCTCTGAGTTTTCACACAAAGAACACCTGAACATGTCAAACTGGTTCCATAGTAGAACCATCATTGTAAAAACATCATAGTATGGTGTGTTGCTCAAAAAACATTACGACCCGGCTGTCTAGGGTCGCCGAGGAGCAACACAAAAACAGGACAAACGCTGGTTTCCAGGGGGTTAGGCGGCTATTTATTTGAAAGAGTAAGTTTACAACAACACAACATGTGAGCAGAAAAATCACAAAGTCTGTCTTTAGTTCAACTGAAAATATTAGTTTTTGTCTTTTTTATTGACCAAACTTTTCAGGAAGTAGATGAAGAATAATTGAAGCTCTCATGTAGAAGTCCAACTTATTTTGGATCCTTGTGGAGAGTTTAATCTTAGAGTTTGTACAGCTGTTGAGTTTTTAGAGTCACATGGATTGTTTTGACATTTAATAACCGAGTCCTGAAATAAAATTACAGTTGTGGATTTCTGTCATTTAGTCTGGACTAAACAAATAACAGCAGCATAAATCTCAAACGTCATTATGAGGAGTCTGGATTGAGGTTTCTCACTTGATAATGATCAAAACATGAAATTTAGGTTGGTTTAAAGGAATATTCCACCTTAAATCTTTGAATGTTGACCTAAAAGGTTGGTTTAACCGAGTATTCCATCCAAAATCCTAGACCAAAAAATCTTGGTGTAAAGGAGTATTCCACCTTAAATGTAGACCTAAAGGATGGTTTGGAGTAATATTCTACTCTAAAATCTTCCAATGTAGACCTAAAAGGTTGATCTGATGGTATATTCTACCCAACATCCTGGAACATTTACCTAAAATGTTGGTTTAATGGTATATTCCCAGAAAAACCCTTGAACATTAGGCTTAATGGTATATTCCACCCAAAATACTTGTACATATACCAAGAAGTCAGTGTAAAGGAAATGTAGACCTAAAAGGATTGTTTAAAGGAATATTTAAATGATTATTTTCATTATTTAATAATCTGTTATCAGTCAGAACCCTGGCAAACTTATTTTCATCAGTTTTTTTAGTGGAAGTCACAAATAAAGGAGCTCTTGGTTTTTCCTGGCGTTACTGAGTCCAAAGCTGCTGTTTCAACACAGAACGTTCACATGCATCCACAAACCTCTCAGCACTCAAACACCCACAGACAGGAGGCCGGCTGGACCGAGGCTCGGCGGCGTCCTCAGACCCACGAGTCGGGGAGTCGCTGAACTTGTTGGTCCGGTTTGAAGGCCTCCGTGTGGTCCAGTAGAAGTCCACGTAGTCGGTGTTGGCTTTGAACCGCAGCGACTGGCCACCATCAGGTGGACCGGCTCGTCCTCGTAGGGCTCCTCCTGTAGCCTTGAGGGAACCACAGGAACATTCAGTAGCTGTTGGAGTTCTTCCTGTCAGGCTCGTGGTAGAACGGCTCTGAAGAATCTTGTACTTGTCTTATCTGGAACAATCTAACAGCCTAAACTGTTAACAGCAGTGTAAAGAAGCAAACACACAGGCATAGATTAGGACTCAAACTAGATTTATTTTAGAAAACAAATCAACTTAGAGGCATTTGTTCACACATGTGGCTGAATAGGAGGCCGTCCAATCAGATTGAGGTCTTCACTCTGTAGGTTGTTTGTTGGGTGAGACTCTTGGACCTCCATCAGCTGACGTGGATGTTTGATGGTCTTCCTCTCTAGTGCCAGATGATTCATCCATGAATTCAGCAGCTACAGACTGAAATGAAGCTCATGCTGCCGTTATTGAATTCCTGTTCCAGATCAAATGTTCAGAGCTCACCTTGAATGCAGCCGTCTGCTGTCTGATAGTTTTTCTCATTGTAGTCTTCAATAAAGTCTTTTTCCTCATGTCAGGATGTGGTGAGACTCTTTCTCAGTCTCTGCAGACGTCCCTCATTGTGCATCTCCAGAGAAGAAACAGAAAAACTGGTCACTGCTTCAGCATCACAAACGCTCTCCAGCATTGAGAGTGTTTTAGGAATTCATTCATTGTGTTGTGAACTTTGAAGGAGCAGAAACTTTACAGCTGCCAAAGATATGAGCTCCAATTCTGGATGTTTTAGGAAATGAAGTTCATCAAATGAACACTTGATTTTTGCTGATAACTCTCATTAAATTACTGAAGAAATCCAACATAAAAACCTGTAAACTCTCAGGCAGCTTTTGTTAAAGTTTGTCTATAATTCTATCATCATGTTCTGGAACCAGGACTCTGCAGAAGTTCCTTCAATCAGATACTTGTGTGTTTCTATTTAAGGCCTCAGGTTTGAACGTACAGCAGAGGATTAGAAAGGAGTGATTTTAATATTTAAATCAGTCCAGTAAATGTTTGGCATGAAAATTATTAAAATTTTGATTTAGATAGATTTGTGTCAAATAATATTGTAGAGTCTCACTTAAATATATCCAAATGAGTTCAGTGTATTTACATTTTATAGAATATTTGATTTCTTAATCTCAATACTGTAGGGTCTGACCCTAAATATTATAATAATGATGTCAATTTAAATAATATTTTAGTGCAGAGTCATAAACTTTAATCAGCTAAACTTACATAATAAATATCACTGTACAATCTTAACCTGAACATTCATATTATTGAGGTAAATTTACATAAATCATGATATTCTAGAGTCTTAACTGGAATATTTCTAACATTAATCTTTTTGTATTGTGCTGATAAACAACAATAACCCGACTTTCAGATAATATTTGTTGTCTGTGATTGTGAGACTAAATTCCTCCACATTCTGGAACTGGACTGAATTTCCCAAAATGGAAACATGGACAGAATTTAACACTCATGTATCCATGGCAACGCTAAAGTTTCTGCTTCTTACCAAAGTTCACAACACAAGTAAAGATTTTAATGTAAAACTTCAGGGATGACTGCTGACCATAAGTATTCTGATCAATACTTCATGATCAATATCAGGACAGATGTTACAACTCCAGCTGTTGCATTAGACTGCAGTTATTCACAGAGAAATTAAAACATCACATTCCTCATAAAAACTAGATGGGACTTTTATTAAATAAAGTGTTGGTGAATAAACAGTGTAAAAAGTGCAAAGCAGCTCCATTAAATCAGGAGATGTGAGACTTCCACAGCATGGATCACCATCTGCTGTGTTGATTCATAGCTGAATGTCAGAATGAACTGAGCTAGAAAAGCTGCTTTGAGCTGCAACATTACGGTCTGACAATCCAACACCATCACAGTTTTCATCTGGTTGTTTTGCTCCAACATGCTGTGAAGTTCAGTTTTTACCTGAATCAATACAGAGATTCTATTTCCAACCAAGACTGGAATAAAAATTAGAATGTTATGAGGTTATTAATGCAACTAAATCCTTTCAGATGGAAGGATTTACTTCTAAGTTCTAATTCAAGTTTCAGTTGGAGCACATTGCATTCACAAAGAAAAACAGCGAAACCTTCATAGCAACATTTAATAAACCTAAAGCTTCCCTGTTGGCTCATTGGTGGAGTTTGTTACTGAGCATCTGAACCTTAAATCCAGTGAGACGACCATCTTCAGTCGAGGCCAGTCAGAGAACTTCAAGACCTTCCATCAGCTGGACCAGATGTGGCATCATCTCCCTCTGAACATCTGGATGACAGGAGAAAAGACAGAAATCAAACACAGATCACAGAAATACAATTTATTCACTTTCATCATTTTATAAAAGTAGCATGAACTTTATTAAAACTTGACAATATCAGTAATGAAAGTAAATGTTTTTATCTCGTGTTGAAGCTAAATTTAAAGTCAATTTTAATGACAGTTTATCCTGAGAGGAGTGAGAATGGAGCTTTTCTTTCCTTTTTAGAATATTCCCTCAAAATATTCTGTTTATTATTGGCTTTAGAAGCATTTTTCTTTATTTATTTTTACATACCTCAGACTGATGCACTTTGCTGGTTTGCAGATAATTTCATGTACAATGACAATAAAGATCTTCTATTATAACATATTTTGCTAAAACAAGAACTGCAAACCTTCTCAACCATCTCTCAGGCTGCAAAATTCCAACTGCGACAAAGAATTATCTGATGTAGTTATTATTATAATCTTTACTGAACCAGCCCTGGAATTAATAAAAATCTGTATATGGATATGATTTTCTCTGATGGGACCACTAAAACTGCATACAATAAAGTAAATCTCTTCTGCACTGCACACATACTACACTTTTGTATAACTCTGGATGTCAGAGTAAAGGCAGACAGATCCACCGATCAGCCACAACATTCTGACCACTGACAGCTGAAGAGAACAACATCCATCATCTTGTTCTAATGCAACGTTCTGCTGGGAAACCTTGACGTTCATGTGGATGTTTGACATGTACCACCACCTAAACACTGCAGGACAAACAACCCCCTAGTCTCCATGGCAACAGCAGTCCTTGATGCCAGCTGCCACCCTCAGCAGGACAAACTAAAACTGCTCAGGAGTGGTCCGAGGAACACGACAGAGCTAAGCTGTTCACCTGGGTTCCACACTCCCCACATCCAGATCTGATTGAGCATCTGTGGGATGGTCCAGGATCAGCCTGGTCTAGGTAGGACCCACCCTGCAACCCACAGGATCCACAGAATCCACAGGACATCCCCAGAGGTTCTGATGAACCACTGGGTCAGAGGAGTTTTAGCAGCATAAAGGGACCAACACAGTATTAGTCAGGTGGTCAGAATGTTATACTGTTATATTGTCATGCTGATTATATGATCAGTAAATGTTACCATCAATTATAACGTCCACATTGATCAGGAAAAAAAACAACTATCAGTTCATTCAGAAACTGTGGGGTTAAACCTAAAAACACAGACCTCAACAGCAGTTTGTTTCAAAGCAGAACACCAGCTGGTTTTCACTAAAGAAGCTTTCAGAGCAACAATTAAATGACAGTTTTGTTCTCATTAAGTTCAGAGTCAGCCAAAATAATGTACACACATCAGGAAAAGAAAAACTTTTATAAATATTTCATTTGTATAAGTACTTCTATACATATAGATTCCTCTTTCTAAGTTTGATCAAATCACGATAACTCTGTGTCCTGTTGTACGATGTTTTCCCAACAGATGGCGCTACCCTCATGAATGGAGCATCAACAAGTGACGTCTACAACACAACAGAAATGTCTGGAAGCCAGTGGCCACCACTTTGAGCACCTCTTGTAATTGTAGAGGCCAAAGATAACTTTTATTAATCTCGTGATGTCTGAATAAATTTGGTATTGAAATATTTATGCAAGTTTTTCTTTTCCTGATGTGTGTAAACATTATTTTGGCTGACTCTGTATAATGGGTTTCTGACAGGTCACCAGGCAACATCTTTTTATAATAATGACAAACATACCTGCATTCTACAGGAGTGATTTTCCTCATGTGCAGGTAAAGATGTGTGAGGAGCTTAGAGATGACAGGAGCAGGAGTCATCCTCACTAATTCAGCTTCCACCTAGAAACAGAAAGACCACAAACAAACACACTGATATACTCTCAAACGTTCAACCTCACAGCCTCAAAATATCTGTTTAGGAAGTGTTGTGTTTCTAAATTCTGCTGAAAGCATTGACAGACATTCTCTTACAAGGTTGTGTAAAAAGCAGCCTGTCCTCTGAGCTACTGAGAAATCTTCCTGAACAAAGTTTCTACGTGTAAATCAGCTCAACAAAAACTAAAGCCTCAGTCAGAGATAACAGGTATCACAAATTATAAACAACTTTCTTTGTTAACTCAGACTTTCTGCTTCAACCTCACATAAAAAGGGGAGTTTAACTCATCAGGTGACTGAAAATGAACGGCTTGTGCAGTTCTAGATCCAAAAGTAGGATGTTTCAACTCATGTTTTACTACAAATACATACAATAATAAATAAACACAATGGCTGGTTGATAGTTTATTCACTATTAATGTCATTTTATATACTGGATTGAACTTGAGCAGTGGAAGAGAGAAGGAATTCAATGAAATTATGGAGATTCAGAGAGGTAATGTTGCGCAATGTTAAGTTAAGCGGTTTAATTCAAACCAGCTGAATGTTAAACTTCAGTGCAGCTCAACGGGTTTCAGTTAACCTTAAAGTAAAATAACTTTTTTAAAAGCTAAAATACACAGCAGAGAAATACAGGTTGAGAAGGTCATTCTAATAAAGAGGACAGCTGCGACAGCAACTAACACAGGTGTTCAGCGGTAAGTTAGCCACCTGTGTTAATTAGCCCGCTAGCTAACTTAGCCGCTTAGCTAGCTAACGCGTCCGGACCAACTGCTCAAACACGACAAAACACAACTCTTCACAAGTCGCTGACTTAACGTACAACAAAACAACGCTACTTGTTAGAAGTATTTATCTTCTTACCGTGTTTTACTCCAAAAACAAGATCAACAGCAGTCAGAGATGCTACCAGACCTGCCGACCATAGATAAACACAGACTAGATCCGCTAGCGCGCTGTCTTCTATATTATCTATGGTCTGACCAATCACTGCTCTCTGGCTCCGCCCTCTGAGAATCTTGTTGTCGTTTGGCTCCACACTTGCCGATGATCACTTCCGGTCTCAGAAAATAAAAAAAACGGACCTTTTTTCGTTTCTGTCTCTTACTGATTTTATTTTTTTGTTATTCTAAATATGAAATGAAAATCAAAGCATTTTTAAAATTTCGTATATCCCTTTTTGATCACGAAAAGGAAAAACGCCTTGTATTTCAATTTTAATTTTTGTATTTTAAAACGAAAATCAAATAACCACTCGTTTTTTGTCTTTCAATACCCGTTTCAGAACGGAAAATCCAATTGCCAGATAAATACACTGATCGTGTGCCTTGTGCTCTCTTAACAGTTTGTTATGTATATGTTATTTGTTACATTAGTGCCCTATCAAGTGTCTATTCATGTTTTTCTCTTGTAGATGTATTTCACTGCTTTTTCACATTATGGCGAGGGGACTACAGATGAAAACTAGCCTTCCGGCTAATTCTGGCTTTTTTAACCATGTGTAATCATGTGTTTTATGAAATTGTATTGTCCCCTTTCAAATAGACTAAATTGAAATTGAAATTGAAGCTATTAGGGACAAAAATGATCTCATTTAAACCCATTATGACTAAATTGTGTTGTTTAAGATTAATTGATACTGATTGCAACATGTGGCAGTCCAATTTCTCTTCAACACATTTTCATTAATGCTTTATTCTAATCTCATTTTGAGGTTGTTGAACCTGGTGCAATGAGAGCAATGGAGGAAAAGGTCATGGAAATCTATGTTAACCCTCAAGTGGTAAATGTTTCTGCAGAGAAGTTTGTCATTCAAATAGAACACACATTTGCTCTTTTTCAGTTTTTTTCAATTTTTTAAATTTTTATGTTCTTACGTCTTATCCGGGGCTGCACAGTGGTGTAGTGGTTAGCACTTTCGCCTTACAGCGAGAAGGTCCCTGGTTCGTGTCCCGGCTTTCCCGGGATCTTTCTGCATGTCGTTTGCGTGTTCTCCCTGTGCATGCGTTCTTTCTGCTCTAGTTTGTGTTTTGTCTGCAGGTATCTTTGTTCTTTGGAGTGGCACTACTCTGATCTGTGGTTACAAATCCGACCAAACTCTGGAGTGTTTATTGTTCTCGTGTTACATTTATTATCTGTGTCTGTCTGCTGTCCCTTCCTCTCTCCTCTTTACAATCACCCTAACCAGGCGAGGCAAATGCCACCGTCCCTGAGCCTGGTTCTGCTGGAGTTTTCCTACTAGAATCACTGGATTTGTTGGGTTGCTGGGTGACCCACGATATGAGGTGCCCTGAGGTCATTTATGTTCTGAATCAGTGCTTTACAAACATGAATTTAATTAAAC
Organism: Amphiprion ocellaris; assembly: GCF_022539595.1. NCBI lineage: Eukaryota > Metazoa > Chordata > Actinopteri > Pomacentridae > Amphiprion > Amphiprion ocellaris. Next base: position 6,424,982 of record NC_072777.1, read on the forward strand.
AGCTGTGTTGTTCTGGAAAGCTGTACTTTGAAATAACACGTTATTATAAATTTCAAAAGAAGTTGACATTTTATTATTGCACAATGTAAAAATATTGTTTGTTTCTGAGTAAAAATAATACAATTGCACACATTTGCAAAGTAGTTTCCAAAATACAATACAAATATTTGCAATATTAAATTCATTCTGCATATTAAAACAACACACATTTGGATGACAAAAAAATGATCCTGATGTCACTGAAAAGTTATTCACATACATCGGTCAAAATATCTGATTTACTGTCCATCATGTCTGTTTGGTCTTCTGAACAGGAGCAGGAACATCAGCGACATTATGCAGAAACTCATACAGCAACTTCGCGTTATCAGCATTCCCAAGTATTTCTGCCAGCTTGTTCTGGCTGAGTTCGGCTAGGTCTGCCAAACTGTCTGCATTTTTAATAAGAGCCCTGTAGTTTTTCATATTGACCCCCGGCATTTTCAAGAGGAAGTCATAAGGTCCGGGGTTGTAGAGGTCTGTTGATTCAGCCACAAGGTCTGACTCAGCTGTGACCGCCTGAGCTGCTGAAGCATCGGGTTCAGGTCGGCCTTGTTTTAGTTCCAGGAAGAGCTCGGCTGTGGCGTGTGGGGAGGGGCACCAGAGTATACGGAGGCGAGGGAAGTGCAATGTGAGTAAAGTAAGCTTTGAAGAAACATCATTTGACGATATCTCATGACGGAAGTCTGACCGGGCCATGAGGGAAAACGGTTTAGCCGGGTCGAACTCGATGAGCAGCACTGCTTTCCTGTAGTAGCGGGTCATGGAGAGGCACTGGGTGTAGAGGCGGCCGCTCTGCAACGAGCCGATCAGGTCACTGACGCTCTTACGCTCAACGCAAGTGTCTGGAGTTAAAATGTAGTCGCCAACTTCTAGGGTGACGAGATCAATGTCCAGCCCACGGCGGTGCAGCAAGGAAGGCAACTCACTGCGGAACTCACGCATGTCCACAATGACTCATGAAGGCTCTCTGGACTGCTCCTGGCCTCCTGGTTATTGGACACGGAATGGAAATAAAAACACAGCAGCCAATCAGAGCCGTGTTTGATGCACTGCTGCAGCTGAGCACAAGTCCGGTCATCACTGACACAAATCAGAACCCGACCTGAGGGCGACATGTTAGGTGGTTAGTGGTTAGACAACATGTATGTACAACAGGGATATAAATAATGAATCAAAAGCATATACATGACAGAACTGGATTGACCCTTTTATGGTGAATTTTTCAACAAACTTTACTCAGCTTGTGTTGTCTCCTATCACTGACCAACACCTATGCTATGCTAGTCAATCAGAACTCCATTCATTCCTATTTGAACACTTGTAATCTCCTGTGTGCTCGTATGTTTTATTCTGGTCTCCACCAAGCTGGAACTTTTACATTGGATTTCAAGGGACCATGCTGTGCACCAGGAAGTTGGAAAAGCTAACAGGCTGATCAAAATGCTCTAACAATGGTACATTTTTTGGTAAATTCATAGGTTTAAATGCACTGTTGACACAACAGACTGCTATAGTAGTTTAACAGCACTGAGCTCTAACCTGGTTCATGTTGAGAGCTCTTGTTCTCCCTCTCGATCTCCTCCAGCACCTCAGTCAGAGCCTCCCACTTTGGGCTCTTCTCCAGCACCAGCTCCCGCTTCACCTCTGAAACCCACACAATAGACTGAGCCTTTAGTCGTTTCAACACGAATACACACACAAGCATTTAATCATTTGGATATCTACTTTGAAGAAGACACTGTCAGAGATGTGCTCATTGGTCAGTTACCTGAGGCAGATGTTGGCTTCTGTTTCTCAGCTTCTGCTCCAACTTTGAGTTTCTTTTTGCTCTCAGGAACGCGGTACACTCTGCTCCTAGCGTTCACAAACATGGAGGTACTGGAGTCCAGGAACAGCCAACCTGAAAGTCACAACAGACACAAGCAATCAAACACAGAAACAATCAATATATTACAAAAATTAAGCAGGAATTTTCTCTCGATCAGGCACTGAGAGCAACTAAGTACATCTAGTTTACCTGAATTGGAGCCAAAGTTCTTCTGGCTGGAGCGCAGGGACTCGAGCAAATCGAAGGAAGGTGACACAGTTGTACTGGGTGAGGTAGAGCAGGAGGACCCTCAGCACCTTCAGGTCCTGAACCAGAGCCTTGGTCTTTGCTCCTAGCTGATGCCACAGGGGGTCCAGGTAGTGACGGATAGTCTGGATGGGAGTGAAACAAACAGAACTTTAAAGAAAGAACATTCACCTCCTTCATAGATTATCAATAAGGTATTTTATTAATAAAATACAATGTGTTAAATGAAATGTTTGCCATGGAATAAGCTCATCGTACCTGGGCCACAAGTACAGCTTCTTGACGAAGAGGTTTCTCATCACACGCTCTACTTGGCAGAAGCCTGAGGAGAAAGCTGTGGCCTTGTCAGTGAAGGCCTTAATGAAGCCCGTCTTGTTCTTCTGTCTGAACAGACGAAGGATGAAGGCTTCTTGGCATGACTCAATTATTTTATGGGCGCGATACACCAGGATACCTAGAGGGGGGTGGATCAAAAGGCTGTAAATACTGCATGCATTTGAAATGGTTAAACTAACACAACTTCTTTGGTTTTGTACCGTTTTAAAATAAAGTGAGACGATAAAGCATGTATGCAGCTACTATAACATGCAAATACACCAGCAAATATTGCAAGATAATTGAGACTAATAACTGCTAGTGATGAAGAATATGAAAGAAAACAAACATGGCTCTCATTTTCTGACCTGATATAAGATGAGCAGGGATGCGGTCAGCGAGGAAGTCCACCACCAGGATTCTGCTGGTGACAAACAGCAACCCTCCCTCAGTGTAAACGTTATAACGCTCAGCGCTCTGGACATCACTGGTGACCGTCCTCGGCAGGTGGGTGACTCCCTCCACTCTCAACTGCTCCGTGAAATACTCCCGAGAAAGAAAGATGAGAAAGAAACTATGTTGATAACGTGTTCTCCAGTCATTTATTGTTATTTTAAATGAAAATAATCCCTTCATGGCTCAAAATGGCTCAGATGTAACTGTGTTTTTTCATCAGTTCACTGCTGTTTCAACGTAGAAATGTTCAGTCTTCCATCTTATAAAAACAGCGAACAGACTTGCTCACAAGGTAAAAACAAATCTTGATTTTCCTGTTCTACACAACTTTGCACATTGAGAAAAAGTACAATTCACAATGTTGATAACCCAGAATCATGCAAAATTTTTATCTTCTTGCCTAGTGTAGTGTTTAGGTCGCCTACACAGTTCTGCGATGACAAATCCTAAAAAAAACTAATGGTGAAAAAAATCTAGATTGTTACAGTGGGTCAAAAACAATCATGTTGGTAGCTTAAAAGTGAATAAAATACTAAATCAGGTGCTCCTAAAGGATGGGGTCAGTAAACAGTAAAGATGAAATAATGACTGTCTTCATTAATGGAGGTCCTGAGTACTGATCCGCAATCCAAAGAGTATCTGAGACACTTAAAATACAAAATGCTTTATGAATACAAGAATAACTCAGCATGTTTTGATTCAGTGTCATCCATCCATGAATGAATTTTAAAAGTCACACCTGGTTTATCCATATATTGAAAAAAGATTTTTATACTTAAAATCAGAATGACTTGGATAGTCTTCGGATTGCCAGCTAACATTAAGGAATTCCATTAATAGGTCTGAACAAATAAGTTAAGTGTTATCAAAATTGTAATATGGCCAAGTGCAGAATCCAAATCACAGGGTCTTACAAATGTGTCACAACAAAGCATTATAAATGAAGCACTGCAGTTACATAGAGATGTTCAGGACTACAAATTGTATTTTCCAGAAATGAGGCAACAGGTTTGTTTGGTACAGGCCCTAGCAAAGATCATATCATCATTTTTGCTTCAATATCTCCATCGTAATATTTATTAAAAGATATCAAATATGATTTTTTCCTGTGGGAAGTGGGACGGTCAATTGTTTTTCATTTATCTAAACAGACACTTCTGTGATAAAGGCAAAGACACTACAATTTAGAATCCAACATTTATTACCTCATAAAAGGCTCTCCTTCTCTGAAGTGTGACAACACTTCTGTCTGAAATATTGTTAAACACAAAGAGGCAGCTAAGATGAGGTGTTTTACAGCAGTGTTAGTGACAAACAGGACAGCACTGATGCTCTGTTGCTTCAGTTATGTAAATTACTGGTAGGAACATGTCAGCTTGTTGTTGGATATTATTTTTAGCCACAGTGTCTTTGAACAAATAACAGGTGTTGTGCCAAAAACTGATCATCTGCCCAAAACTGACAATTAAAGCTGTATCATCCAGATTACACACGTCTACAGCTGCTTTTATCTGGACCAAATGGACAGAGCGTCCAAATACACATAATTTTATGGCTGTGGTGATAGCAAAACTTTATCTTTGTGAAACTTTGTCTTAACTGCATAATTGTGACCAAGAAACGTTAGAGTTTTTTTATGTAATCTGGCCTGACATTTAGAATGACTATAAGTAATAATACTGTATTATTTTCTATGTTTTGTATGTGTTTGGTATGTGTAATAACCTTGTTTACATTTACGTTGCAGAAGGGTTTTAAATATATATATATAAACAGAAGTGATCTCTTTTGCATTTACAATATAAGCCATAAACTTCAAATTACAGCCCCAGTGAATGAAACCAGGCAATTCTGGTGCAACACCACCATTTCAGATACAATGAAGGGGCTGCAATCACTTTTGCTAGGTGGGAAACTGCATTATATAAGTTGAACTGGTCCTTTAAATCACTGTCAAGTCGTAAAAACTAAACAGGTTATAATGCAGGGTATAGAGCAGGCAAAATAATACCGAAACGTCAGGATAACAGCGAAAAAGGCCGGATTATTACTGTTTTACTGTTGTCCATATTAGCCGCCTTGCTAGCACCTACCACCTAGCAACGGGTGAGGCGTTCACAGGTAATGTGTAGCATGCTAAGCTAAGCTTACCTGTTCAGGTGTGGTTGTGTTGAGCAGGAGGACCAGGCTGCCCTGCTCCGAGTAAACCCGCATGAACTGCAGCAGGATGCGGTCGACCCCCATCCCCTCAGCCACCACCAGCAGCCCGTCACAGCCGAAGAGGCTCAGGAACATCTCGGTCTCAAACTCCAGCAGCGGTCCCGCCATTTTGGAAACAGCTAAAGGTCCACAAGCTAATGAAATCACCAAACTGCCACTTACTGCCAAGAATTACTGTTAGCTGAATGTAAAGTAAGTCTTTGTGATGTACAGCAGCTGCTCTTCTGCCTGTTCAGTGTTTTGAAACCGAACTTCCTGCGGTGACGCTAAAAACAAACGTGGAGTGAGAGACAGTGAGTGGTGCGTTCAGGGCCCACAGCGCCATCAAGTGACAGGGAGGATCTTAGCAGTTATTCTGAATCTGTCTTTATTTACTACAGAACAGGGCTGGCTAAGCGACTCTACCATCTCTGTAAGTATCATATCTTGTCTACAAAAGTAATCAACAAAAATATCAACATAGGATTTCTTATTTTAGCAAATTCAGTGCATTCTTTTGAAAACAACCAAACCTGAGCAACACATTGTTATTTATGCTACATGTCTGCAATTCATAGTTTATACTTTTTAAAACAAAAATATGCTGGAATATACAGGCAGTTAAACAGCTAAACACTTTTTTTCTAAACGCAGAGATATGTACATATATATGTGAAATGTAAGCAACCTCTACATCCAGATGATTTATGTGATTAATGATATTTGACTCTGGTTCTTATTTAAGATGTGCTGGTATAAAATCAACATTGATGTTTCCAGTCTAGTTATCTTTTTACATCAAGGCATGCAGCCTCCTGGTGTCATACAGCTTACCACAGTGTTTTTTCTTTATCAGCAAGAATTCTGTTAAATCAACACAAACTACGTTCTTTCAATAAGCAAAAGCAGTTACTTTGTGATGATACAGACGTACTGAAATTTGAAATAAGTAAATTAAAAGACTTTCATTTTGGAAATGATGTGTAAAAATACATAAACAAGATTTCTACATAGATGATTCTGTTTCTTCTCTTTCATTTCTCTCTCTCAAAAAAAGTCATTTTAGACAAAACTGATGAGAAAAGAGTTTTTCAGAAAAATTTTCAGCTGTTAAGAAGTTCATGTAAACTCTGCAAAAATGAGGAATAAACTGGTTATTAGTTTTATTTGTATTATTTCATTATCTACTGTATTTTGGTAATCTCAGAAAACAACCACTAGAAATGAGCTCAGTGTGTTAATACTATGGGATGCAACATTTGTGTATTCAGTAAATACTCTCTTTTGTGTTTATCCCAAGTTACAAATAACCAGTTCTTGATTCAAACACTGTACAGTTTTAGAACAACATCACAGATGTTTTTCAGTTTCAAATACATTGTTTCAGCCTAATATAATTTCCCAGCCATAAAATGTGGTTCTCTGAAATCTAATATCAAAGGAAAGGTTGATGATGTCAAACTCCTGAACAAACAGATGCAGTTTTCTTGTTTTGGTGTTTGTCTCTTTTCAAGTTTGATCAGGTCAAACAAAGAATGAACTTGTTCCCAACATGTTTAAATGAAATGTGTTCAGTCTGATATTCAGTTCAGTCACATTATATTTTAATTATATTCTACCAGTTTACTACATATGTCAACTCCAGGAACCTCATATAATCAGGTTAAGAACAGTGAAACCCAACAAATCCAAAGTTTCCTCTTTCTCCAAAGAGGAGAGGTGCATCATGGGAAGTCACCCAGCAGTCTAGATTTATAGCATCTTCCTTTAGTACAGTGTTTCTCAAATAGTGGGGCGCGCCCCCCTAGGGGGGCGCAGAGGCATGTCAGGGGGAGCGCGGGCGACTGGGAGGAAAAGGTCCTTCAACACGGAACTAATTAGCTGAACTATTGTTTTAACGTCGGCCTGTTTTTCGCGACGTACAACAATACTGAAATTGTGCTGGCCCATAGACTGTATATGCCATAGATTAAAAAAAAATATTAATAACAATGATCTTCTGTATATACCTATGGTACATGCACTGGCCGTTCAGACTCCGAAGTACAGACTCCTGAGAACGGGAGAACGCATCGTTAATGTGCAGTCGTAACACCAGCGTACTTGATCACGTCACATACTCGGCTCATCTCCTCTGATTATTTTTACCAGCAATGTCAAACATACGGCCTGTGGGCCAAAACCGGCCCACCAGACGGTCCATTTCGGCCCGCGGGCCGACTTTACAAATGATAAAAATTACAACATTAACTGTAAATTGTAAATCTGTAAAACTGTAAATTTAAAATAATTTCTAGAACTTGACAAGTTGTTCTGATCATGAAATGAAATACTAGATTGTTCAGTTCCAGATAGCTGTGACTGAATGTTTTGTGGTTTTGTAGATAAACTGTTATCTGGCAGTTACAATGCATGTGTAAATGGTGAACTGAGGCATAATAGGCTACTGTTGAAACTGAACTTGTTTTCCATACGAAATGTCAGGTTCATAATATTTTGTAAAAAGATAGTTCATTAAATGTGAACATTTTCAGAATGTACTTTTTTTGAACTAAAACAAATGGGAAAGTTGGAGTTGTGGTTATTTATAGGTTATTATGCTGTGATTTTACTGGTGGGGCCCACTGGAGATCAGATTGGGGTTTATGTGATCTCTGGACTAAAATGAGTTTGACACCCCTGATCTTTACTGTGAAAAACAACAAAATGGAATCAGATAAAATAACACAGCCCTGCATATTCGTGTTTTCACAGATTTTTTTATTTTATATATATATATATATATATATATATATATATATATATATATATATATATATATATATATATATACGCACAGTTATTGGGGGGGCACGAAAGTTTTTTGTCCTCCGAAGGGGGGCCCGACAGAAAAAAATTTGAGAACCACTGTGCTAGAGGATGATAACGTGTGAACAAGTTGTGCTGTTGGTTGTGTCGGTTCAGATTAAAGTTTGATGAAAACACGCTTGGTCTCAGAGATGATTTCATTTTCTCTGAATGATGTATGACAGCGATTTCTAGACTCTGATGTGCTGCTGCTGGCAGATGTTATAGTTTTGGACACTTTCTCCTTCATTTTAGCAAATTCGTGCTGACATGAAGGCTTTGAACACATTTTGTTTTTTAGCTTCCTGCATTTCTCACAAGTGACACGTAACAGCGATGATATAAAACTATTCTATATGGAACATTATAGGCAATACATACACTACCAGTCAAAAGTTGGAAACACTTTCTCATTTAATGACTGACTGACCTTCAGTTCTTAAAGTAATGATGGACTGTCGTTTCTCTTTACTTAGCTGATAGGTTCTTGCCATAATATGGATTCTAACTTCTACACAACATAACTGATGGTTCCAACCTCGTTAAGAAGGCAAGAAATTACACAAATGAACCTTGACAAGGAACACGTGTGAAGTGAAAACCATTTCAGGTGACTACCTCATGAAGTTCATGGAGAGAATGCCAAGAGTTTGCAAAGCTGTCATCAAAGGGCGGATACTCTGAAGAATCTAAAATAAAAAACATATTTTGAGTTTTTTCACAATTGTTTGCTAAATAATTCCCTCTATCTTGCTTCACAGTTGTCTACAATGTAGAAAGTAGGAAAAATAAAGAAAAACCATTGAATGAGAAGGTGTGTCCAAACTTTTGACTGGTAGTGTATAAATGTATATCTCTGTGTACTATACAGCATCAAGATATGAAGCTGAAGCATCTCAAAGGTTACAAAGCACATATAATATTAAATACATGAAAAATTAATGCTGGAATTGTAGTTTTCCAGTGAATGCAAAGCTGCTTTCTGTTCTTCTGTAACTATATACGCTGCCATTGCCTGATTCAACTGCAAAACCGTATAATCAATAGTCATTAAAACAGGAGAGAATGTTTTGGCTGTGGACTTGAGTATCAACATGTTCCAGCTTTCAATGTCAGTGTTTTTCTCTTGTTTCTAAACTATCCACTATAACCTTGAGGTGAAATTGCATCTATTCATGAGTATATTTGCTTTTTAAAACCTCGAGGTCGTACAACAGTGACAGCACACCGAGCCATGAAATACAAATACATGCAAAAATAGTATCGTCGTAATCTGGTTTCTGAAAGCAGTGACAGTGAGTCACCAAGCATTGAATTAAAATGTTACCCCCTCTCAATGAAACTAAAGAACAATTCCTCTATAAAAGCCTCAGTTAGGAGGAAAGAGAAAGGAAAGCTTGGGACGGTCGACACAAAATAACTAATGGATGTAAGAAAAGGCTGGAGGTCAGTTTTTGTGTCACAGAATACGGTTTGAACTGTGCACCTCCTCATGTTACAGCTTTTGAGTGTTAATAAAAGTAGATGAAAGTGCGGCAAAGACATTTGATGAACTGTTTTGTTCTAACATGCATGTATTTTTCTAAAGCAGTCAGTAGCTGCACCACTGCATCATCTGTATTGCCAAAATGATGTGACATTCTAGACGGTAAAGTCTCATTAAAGTGCCTTTAATGAGACTTTAATGAAGATAAGAGAGGTGATCCTCTTTGACATGGTGGCTGAACTCCACATCAGCTCCAGCATCTTCAGCAAGACCCTGAGACATCTCATAACCGGCCTCCTCCGTTAAGTCTCAGATTAAATGCTACAGACAGTACAACATGCATTCAGACAGTATGTCACCATTACCATCAAATACACTATGGTTCAAAAGTTTGGGGTCATCCAGACAACTTTATGTTGTCCATGAAAACTCACACTTTTATTCATGTGTTAACATAACTGCACAAGGGTTTTCTAGTCATCAGTTAGCCTTTCAACACCATTAGCTAACACAATGTCTCACTCCCCCACGCCCTCCACAACTGCACCAACCTCACCACATTCAAATCCCTTCTAAAAACTCACCTTTTTAGATCTGCTTTCCTTAAGTGATACTGTATTTTATCTTGAATTTGATTTACTGTTTATTGATTTTAAATTAACAGTTTTTATTTATAACTCGTTTTATTTTATTGTATTTTATGTACAGCGTCTTTGTGTTACTTGTAAAGCACATTATAAATAAAAATTATTATTATTATTATTATTATTATTATTATTATTATTATTATTATTATTATTATTATTATTATTATTATTATTATTATTATTATTAATGTAGCATTGGAACACAGGAGTGATGGTTGCTGGAAATGTTCCTCTGTACCTCTATGTAGATATTCTATTAAAAATCAGCCGTTTCCAGCTAGAATACACGACAACTGCATGTTTGATGGGTGGGATGTAAAATGTCCTCCAATCCTGGAATAACCCGGACACCTTCTGGGTATTTTTCTTTAGAGGCTTTCTGGGCACGTCCAACAGGAAGGACACCCCAGATTCGACCCAGAACTCTCTGGAGAGGTTACATATCTAATCTGGCTCCTCGGGTTCCCTCAGCAGGAACAGGAAATGTTGCTGGGCAGAGGGATGTCTGGAATGCCCTAGTTAGCCTCCTGCCAACGTGGCTCCGACCAAGGGGTCAAGCAGAAGAAAACAGACTGATGGATAAATGAATGAACGTCTGGTTTTGTCACAATTTGTGAAGTATGGGAAATGTCTGTGTGAAACAAGGACTCAAGTTGTTGTTCTGATGCACACAAACACGATGTCTCGTCCCCTTGTCCCCTTGAAAAGACCAAACTGAGCAGTAAATACACTACCGTTCAAAAGTTTGAGGTCACCCAGACAATTTCATGTTTTCCATGAAAACTCACACTTTTATTCATGTGCTAACATAACTGCACAAGGGTTTTCTAATCATCAATGAGCCTTTCAACACCATTAGCTAACACAATGTAGCATTAGAACACAGGAGTGATGGTTACTGGAAATGTTCCTCTGTACCTCTATGGAGATATTCCATTAAAAATCAGCCATTTCCAGTTAGAATAGTCATTTACCACATTAACAATGTGTAGACTGTATTTCTGATTCATTTAATGTTATCTTCACAGAAAAAAATGTCTTTCCTTTCAAAAATAAGGATATTTCCAAGTGACCCCAAACTTTTGAACAGTGGTGTAAGTGATATTTAACCCACATTGTGTAAAAACAAGGACAAATAAGCTGATAAAGTAGGATGGAGTTTCTATATGCAATGTATATAAATTAGGCTGGCATTATTAGTTGGAATCTAATGCAATCTATAACAACAGCTTTTGCCATAAATTCTGCTTTTAATTACTTTTACGAAGATTTTACAGGGTGGGCCATAAGTTTCCATACATAGGAAATGTATAATGTATATGTTTTTATGTTTCAGATACCCTAGAAGATGCATTTGACGCTATCTTTGGGGCACTTGGAGGCCATGGTGTATGAAGTGAAGACACGAGACATAAATCATCTCAAGGAACGTCACCAACGCCACTACAAGCATAACTTGAACTGTGCCAATGCAAGTTCATCAGCAGTGGAAAACAAGTATTAATATGTGTTTTCGAAACAACGGTAATCATATAGAGCACATTTAGCACACATATAGAGCACAGTTTTATTCCAAAGTTACAAAGAAAATTTTTAATTCTCTTTATGCTGCAAAAAGAGAAAAGGTGTGTTTTCCATCAGTCACGTGTCTGATCTGTTCAGTATTTCCGCATAAAAATAATCTTAAAACATTTATAATTCATCTGTTTTTCGTGTCTCTGTGTGAACGAACCTCGCTGGAAAATGTTTCAGCTCCTCCAGGCAGGAGGAAATAACTTTCACTTCCAGCTGAGCGTCAATTTTGCCGGAATTTACGACGTTCGAGTAGATGTACTGTGGAGAAAAAAAATAAATAAAAAACAGATCAGAAAACATGAAGCTCTGCTGCCGCCACGTGGTCAAATCTGTGAACTGCAGAAAACATTATGAGCTCTACTCTCATCTGCGTTCATGTGTAGTTTAAATGTCATTTTAGGAGATAAAAACTACAAGAAATGCAACACAAACACCCACAGAAAATGACACAAGTAATAATATAATGTAATAATAATAATAATAATAATAATAATAATAATAATAATAATAATAATAATAATAATAATAATAATAATAATAATAATAAAAACAAACAGCAACAAAAGCTTTTTTAAAATATTATTATTATTATATTTCCATGCAAACCTAATAATAGAGATGTATATTTATAAAGAATTACAACATTGAAAAAATAATTTTTTAATTAAATTTTTATTTATAAATTAAATATTCAATCCAGTGTTTACAGCTGTAAAATTGCACAATATCAAAATATATAATTTGTGTATTTTGGGTAATTTAACTGAAAGGATTTGGTACAATAATAAATAAAATAATACAATCTAAATCAATTTTAGTGTACATGTTTTTAGATTTTTTAACTTATTGTAAACCAAACTACAACACAATTACAGGAGGATATTTCAGAAAAACGTTGAGGTCTTAAATGTTTTTATTATTGTTTTTATTCTAATTCCTCTTACAGTTGTACTTCTTTGTGTCATTGTAATTCACACACTTTTTAGATTTGTTAAATGTTTTTATCTGATATAGCCAGGTGATCTCCTTTTACTACCATTTCGTTTTAAAATACTGCAGCTGATTTATAAAGTAGTGAAAGTTTAGAGCTTTTAAATCAGGGTTTAATCCTGTAAGAACCCATTGGTTGTTTGAAAGGTGTGCTATCGTTAAAAAAATGACCAAAAATGACATCATTTATCAGAGCATGAAGCTGTAAAAAGCAGAAAGAATCGCACGATTTTTCAACTTTCCAGTGGTCCTTGAACTACTCATGAGTGATGTGTAATTTCACTACTTTATGCTATGTGCCGAAGTTAAAAAATCCTTAAGAATAAACTATTTGCTCTAATCAGAAGCTGTAAAAAACAAAAAATTCTGCACTCCTTAGCACAACTGTGAAGCCATAACAGACTCAGCTGTGACCAACAGTCACTTGACAAAAATTTAGGGAATTTTTTGCTGAACTGCAGCAGTTTTTAGACAGACGGAGAGGAGTATGGAAACAAATAAAAAATGCAAATATTTAAATATCTATAATATGTAGTCTCCATTTTATTCCACTATTTGAATTATATGTAGGAAAAATGTTACACAAGCTAATTCCAGGTTTTCAATTTTTTAAAATAATTAGTTTCACATGATTTATGGCATTATAACTTGAGATATTTCCTCAAAGTAGCTTTATTCTATATACTTTTAAAAAAGCACCAAAAATAAACCGTTTGTCCTGATCTGATTCTGACAAAACAAAAAAATTCTCCAGTGTTTGGTGCAACTGTGAAGCCATCAGTGACTCAGCTGTGACCAACAGTCAGGTGACAAAAAATCTGAGACTTTTCAGCTGAACTGCAGGCAGTGTTTATACTGAGCAGATGGGAGATGAGTATGAAAACCAAGTAAAAATGTAAAGAGTAAAATACTTGTATTATTTGTTGTTAAAGTCCTGCATCTCTATGGAAACAAATAATACAATGAATGAATGTGACCGTGACCGTCACCGTGGGAGGACCGGCTGGATGGGGTCCATGTGAGAAAGAGGACCAGATATGAAGAGCTGGTTATCGACTTATCACTTATATGTATTTATTTATGCATAGACTTGCTATCACTAAGTTATGATTCTCATGTTAAACCTGTTTTGTGCAGCTAAATCATGTTAATTTCCTTCCAAAGCCTCATTAAAGCTTTATCTAGCCATGTTCAAGGAAAAAATAACTTGACTGATTGAAATTATTCACTTACTAATAATGTAACCAAAGAATAAAGCAGGAGAACAACCAATCATGTTTTTAAAAGACAAATTTATTTTTTTTAAAGCAACAACACAACACAGGTGGAGTATCAAAAACAAATGTAAAATCCAGTGCTTCTATTAGTTCATCTCAATAAAATGCGCCACAAAAAAATTAAAAAACAAACACATTTTACTCATCACATTTCAACATGCAGCATCTATTTAACAAGCATTTGGCTGCAGCTTCAGCTCATTTCAGCTGAAAATGGCAGAATGTGGCTGGAAAACATTAATTCACTCTGTGCAGTGGCAAATACACTTAAGCACACGTACTGATACTGTTCTATCATGCTGCCTTGTTAATCTATTATTACTGCATGTCAACGACAACGAATGAAGCGGCAACACCGAGTCAATGTACATTTTTTCTGGTTAATATTTACACAGTCACAACATATAGCTCCATCCACCTTTAGACTCAAAGCCCCTGAGGTCTAGCGTGCAAATACTGGCTTTACAATGCAAACATTAAAAAAACCCTAAAATAAATACAAAAAATAAACATGTTACTTGTACAGCTTCCAAACTGCGAACAAGTTGTGTTTCCTCTGATGTGGAAATCGCTCAAAGTGCGACGACTCGCAAAAGCATGAATTCAGTCTGAAAGCAGGACGAAGTTACGGACGAAACGAGGCACAAAGACGAGCCGCTGGAGCAGCTCCATGATCACATCAGCTTCTCAGCCGACCAGCATGCAACAGTGACAGTCCAGCTCACCGCAACTGCACCGTCAGAGATCCTAACGCTACTCAAACATCCAGACTCATTCCGAAGTAGATTTTGTTTTTACAAGGATCTTTGGATCCTGGCTGAGCTTTCCTTTGAGCAACATGAATGTCTGTATCAATCACAACTACTAAACAGCAACAACTAAACAGTTGTCTGCACAAGTGATCAGCTCGTTGCTACTTCAGCACTTGAACTGCAACACCAGGATACATTTCTGTCAGAATAAATGTATTCATTTGGTTTTTGTGGCCTAACAGCAGACAGAATTCACTTTTAAAGTCTCTATCTTAATCTCTATCGATTAATCTGATGGCTGTTTTACCTACCGAATAATATACCCAATACTATCTCAAAAGGAAAACCAATCTTTAGCCTTCAGGAGCCAGAGTGGGAGAATTTAGGATACTTCTTTTTAAACATGAATAACAATTCATCTTCAAAATCAGTGTTGATTAATAAGACTGACAAATCACCTGACCGATTACAATGTAAGAGATTAGAGATAAACGTCACATTTCTGACACAAATCACATTTCAAAAGTGACAGTATTTTTGTTGCTTGGGCAAAAGATCAGGAATGAATCTACACAGAAGCTGCTTCATCTGAGCTTCAGCTGAACCGATATTGTCCCATCTGTCATCTTCATGGAGAGGCTACAACGAACACTCACTCTTGCATCTACGTCCAGAACAACGAAACAGGCAAGAAGAAGAGAGAGTGTGGTGAGACACGTTTGAACTGATACCACTATCATGTCTGTGTAGTAAACATAAGCTACAGCTAGCATCTGGTTAGCTTAGCTACTATATAGACAGGAAACAGAGGCAAACAGCTGACTGGTTTACTTTAAATGTGACAAAATCCATCTACCTGCACCTCTAAAGCTCATTTATGAACATGTTATCTTTCGCTAGTTACTGATCTTATCATCCAACTCTGCAATAGCACAAATAAGCATTTTTACTAATTATTCATTTAAGATAGAACCCATAAACTCTGATCCAATGTTTTGGCAAACTCACAATGTGTAGTTTGGGTGTAACTGTATGACCTCTGCAGGTTGTTTCTGATTTGTCTTACATCTTGACTGTGGCTGTTAAATTTCGGCTTCTTTTCCTCTCACTTTGGCAAATAATCAGCTATAATTCAGACATTCACACCCTAAAACTCACGTCTGACACTTCGAGAAGTTACTTTATGTTCAGTTTTGTCATGTATCTACTCTGTCCTCTGGATTCACCCTCACAGATGTGTTGCTGGATCCCTGTTCACTGCAGCCGAGGTGAGCCGGAGCGCCGTCAGCGTCTCAGTTGGAGATGTCGGCGCTGTTGTTGCGGTTGCCGTACTTGTGGTGGATGATCAGCAGGACGACGCCCAGAAAGAAGCAGACGGAGCCCACGGTGATGTAGGCGATGCCCAGGAACGGGTTCTTGCCTCCCATCCAGGAGATGGTGCTCAGGATCATCCGCTTCCTGCCTTCAAAGCTGCGAACAGGATAATCTGGGTTCGACTGGTTAAAGACGGAAACAGTTTGTTTACAGACCAAACAAGAAACTCTGAACTACACACACTTTGTCAATATTGATCTCCACGTTCAACCTGGAGTTGGGACTGAGTGTAGTTCAATTTCCAATAATTTACAAGACTTTAAAGATTTGAAAAGTCACCCTGTGGACACCGAATGGCTGCTTGATGTTGCATTAAGGAGACCATGTTCTGCAAATCCATTAAATGAGGACATCAGCCAGGAGATTAAAGTTAAACCACAGAAACCACAGAAGTGGTGAGATCAACGGAGGGACCTAGCAGCAGTAGTGAAAGTGTGTGTTACTAATTTTTAAGTTTCATGTCTTTCTCTGGACAGATGTGGGGCTTTCATGGCTCTGCAGCATCATAGATACTGTCACATCCAGGTATTTACACTGTAATTACCATTTTCCCAGACCTTCATCAGCATTCCTTAGTGTCTTGTGTTGGATTTAAGAACCAGGTTTGCAGTTTGACATGAAGGATACTGTAGACCACTTCCAGAGTGTAGTTGCCTCTGGGCAGAGTAGGAACCATGTTGTTCTTCTTCTGGATGATGCGATAGAGTTTGCGGAAGGTCGGCAGAGCGGCGGTTCTCATCCACACGATGAAGTCCTCGTTGATGAAGCCGTTGTTCTCCGCATCAGTGTCCAGCTCGTACACAGGCCTGCGCCAGTTCACCGGCTTCGTTGTTCCTGAAAAGAAACAGCACAGATGAAGCCTTTGCACTAAAAGAATATTGATTAGTCACAACGTTTGGAAGGAGCATTTGCAGCTCTGTCCACTTCAATTTTCTGGGGTCCAGTTTACCCATTGAAAGGTGCAGATTTGGACAAAATCCTCGATATATTTCCATCATCTTGCTATGAAATACGTCTTTGGTATTTTCAACAGTTGTATTTAGTAATTAGAGTGCCAAGGAATGTGGCGTACGTTTGTCTGTTTGTCCATTTGTCCGTCTGTCTGTTTGTCTGTTTGCAACATTACTCAAAAAAGGACCAACAGATTTGCATGAAATTTTCAGAGAAGGCCAGAAATGACACAAGAACCAACTGATTAGCTTTTGGTCAGTGATGCAGCTTATAGTCTGGATCCACAGATTTGTTAAAAATGTCTGTATCATTGCGAGATAGTGACATGGTGTCACTGTAACCATGACAACAAGTGAACACTACGTCAGCTGCCTGCTGATGATCACATGATTGTCATCCTACAACAAATCAACTGTTGTGGACCTATCGGGACTTATCAGTCAGAAATCATACAAGAAACAATTTATTAAATTGTGGGGGTGTTTCTGAGTCCCATCAATTCCTGCCGCCCGCTACATATTTAGGTCACGTGATTTGGTATCTGTACATAACGTACACATGCACAACACACACCTGTGCTCAGCGCAAGGTAGTTTTTTATTAAAGATTTCATCCGCTGGAAATGATACAATGTCTGAGCAGCCTTGGCGGAGTACTGCGCCCTCCGAGTGTTTTTCTTGTTTTAGTTTTGGCACCAAAGTCTGTTATTACAACTTGATGTTCCTCATAATGTTCTCCAAAGAAAAAGAGAAAATGCTCCATGTTTCTATGAGTTTACAGACTTTCTTCCAAATGCTTCCCATTTTTCTTGCAAACATCAATGAATTCAGCAGAAAACAGCACAAAATTGCAGAAAATAGTGTAAAGCTGATAACTGACACAGAGAGACATTTTTCATGTCAGAAACTTCACATTAAATCATGACACTGGTGGCTCTTTGGAGGTCGACTAAAGGCTCCAAGACTGGAAGGTTGGGATTATTCTACTTGATCTCATTGTTAACAAATCTCTCTGAAAGACCAACACCGACAATGTGCGATTCTGTCTGCAATAGCTTTTGTTATTGAAGTTACTGAAGATGTTATTCTACAGAAAAAACAGACAAAAACAGTTTCATTTAAAAAAAACAGTAATGTCTTCAAACAGCAGGTCTCTGTAGTTTTTAAGCATTTGTTGGAGACATTTTCAGCAGAGCATTAATTCATGTGTGGTGCTGTCATGACTATTTGTAGCAGCACGATGGTGTATGTAGGGCTGAATCTAAATTAGAAAAGCATGCTCTGTGGGTTTTTCAGGCTTTGATAACCACGATACTCAGCTAATAGCAAGCTGGTGAAGAAAAATCATCTCTCATCTTCACCACAATGACCAAAGCTAAGTGGAAAAGTCAGTAACCCCTCAGAGAGATGTGCTACATAAAAGCTCCCGCTGATACCTTGAAAAACAGCTGTGAGGTTCGGGTTGTTGCCCCCAGGGTTCCTGAACTTCACGTGTTTGTCCGTCCACCAGGCGATTCCTGTGGTCGTCAGAGGAATCTCGCTCTTTGTGCCATTGGGGTTGTTGTAAAACAGCTCCAGCGTGTCTGCAAGAGACGTAAACATGGTTGACTGAGCTCTGGCCTTAAACACTGTCAGATATTTTCAAAATAGTGATTCAGCCTGATCCTGTGACAGTTATTTCAGTTTTTCTTGAATTAAAACTCAAAACAACAAACTCTGTCAGTCTAATAGCTCAGAGACTAATCTTTCTCCACTGGTGTGCAACATTTCAAACATGAAAAACTGAGAATCACAGTTGAATGGCTGCTCTCATAATTTGGAAACTATTTATGGATGACATTACAGCTCAGTTTTATCCATCCACCTCTGTGAGCAGAACTCCAAATAAGATAAGTCACATCTGTTTATTTAGCTGTGCAGCCGCTCATAATGAGATCAGCCTCAGACTTTTACTGCCTCCCTGTGTGTATGACTCCATGTGTTGTTTTTCTTATTTATTATTTGGCTGTTTCATATCTTCTTCACTAAAAAAAGCCAATAAATGCAATAATCCTAAAATAAAGAACGTCTGCTCACCATTAAACATGCTGTTGGCGATGGCCCCACATGGTGCAATGGGCTTGTTTTCGTGGAAAGCATACGGCTCACACTCCTTGCTGGGTTTCTGTGACAGATGAGGATGAAAATTAGATGAGAGATAAATGGCATCACATGCTGAAGCTGCAGGAGAGACATTTCTGATCCAACGCACACGACTTAGGAGCTTAACTCACAACAGGGGCTGTAAAAATTGCATGGAGCTTGTTTTCTCCTGCTTGGATAATCACGTTACAGCAATTCCGAATTCCTCATCACGACAAGTCACAAATAATTGTGAAAACTGAGGTTTTATCTTAACTTAGTAAATGTTCACAGATGAGGATAACAGCTGTCTAACAGATCAAAGATTTTAAAAAAGTCAGGCCGTTCGCATGAAGCTTCAGACAATGGAGGAGATTTTCTGCGTAGTTTGATGAACCATGAAAGCATGATAGTGCCATGCAAGTGAAAACAGTGGATGCATTTCAATATAATGCATCCAAATCATCGTTAATGCATCGAGGAATCAGCGGTCTGCCAACAAGCACCGAGTGATCAGACTGATGAGATGCTGCAGTGACTGTGGCTGCAGTTTAACGTACAAAACTTCAGCACATTAACCTGAACTCTTGCGTGCAGCTGCTCAATGGTAGTCTGTGTTCTAAGTCATGTGTTACTGTGACATCTTGTTCAACAAATTCATACCGTGAGAGATTCCGTGTCTCCATTCAGCTGACTGTCATCTCTTGACTTCACATAGCGCCGGTGATTCTGGTAGAAGTTGGAGAGGCCGTAATACATGAAGACGTTGCTCTGTTGATCAAAATAAAAATTAAGGTGATAAATTGATCCAGTTGGTTCCTGCCTGGCTGTATTTGGAATATTTGCATGTGCGAAATTATAATTGTTACTTCATAGGGCTGGTCCAGGTAGAAGGGTATCGTGCAGGTACAAGGCCTTGTGCTGTTCCAGCTGAAGTTCTGGGAGCAGTTGAAGCAGGGACTGGACATGTCAACTCCTGTGTAATCGATCTGGAAGCAGCAAGCAAACATAGAAACTCTCTGTAAATACATAAACCTTTATCCATCACTCGGTACCATCAGGGATGCATCTCATCAGTCCTTACATTCACCCTGCAGCATGGCAACAATAGCAGAAAAATATTCCATAAATACAAGAGAGTAACACTGAGTCAGACACTGGGGGGGATCTGGGTTTATTTCAGTTGTTAATTCACCTGCGTAACTCCATCCCCATAACATGACAACACTGACATGTAATTCTGTGCATAATGATGATGGCTTAGCTTAATAAAAATGTCCTGGCATCGCTGACAGATCTCAGGATTCATCCAAAGAAGCTTTAATACAAATAATTCCACTGTACAAATCTGGAATCTGTGTGAAATAGATGACTTGATGTCGGATGTGTAGAAGTCAGATCTTGACTGATCGTGTCCTAACGAGATTATTGCTGTGCAGAAGCACTCGATGCTTCTGCTGCTGTGTGATGCTGCAGGTATTTATTAAACTCAGAGGAAAGAATCTAACTCACAGCCAGCTGTGGGCATCAGTAGGTGTATTAATGTTTCTGCAAAATCCTGAAAACAGTCAGTGAAATCTGAACAATGCTACAGCTTTAGACATTCATCTGATGCATTTCAGATCTGTCTCAGTCACTGTAATAGCTGTTCTTACAATCATGCCAACATGTTACCCATGGGTGGCGTAGTGCTACCTGAACACAAACTGGAGCTTGATCTACCCCATTGGGTCTCCTGGGTTAAGATGTACGATGCTGAAAGACTCAGAACACCTGATGACCCCAGGAGACATCACTGATGATGTGCCAATGCAAATGCAAAATGAATGAACTTAAAATGAAAACAGGTAGATCCAGTGACAGGTTTCTCAAAAGGAGGACATGTTTAACATAGTTTCTACTGTTTATTTGGGGGAGGGATTGGTATTTACTTAGACCCCAGCAGAGGATGCGTGGTGACACCTTTGTGTGAACAACACACTGACAAACCAGTACTAATTACTTTAGTGGCTTAAGTGTGAAATTTTACAATTGAAATAAAAGGTTATTTTAGAAGCATGTTAGCCGAATGAGCCACTAAAATACCGCCTTTTAAACGATGCCCGTGTCATGTAATATGAGACATGAAAACTGCCACTATGACAAATCAACGTAAAATGCACGATTTCTGAATTGAATTTGGTGTGACGGATCTGAGCACACAGACAGCTCTTCGGCGTGTGTAAATATGTGACTTATTGGATTGATTAAAATACGTGTTGAATGTAAGATTCATACTGTTGTTGTCTTGACATTTGACACAACATTACCTCAAACTCCTTGATGTTGTTGGAGGTAACATACAGGCCGATGCCGATGGGGATGAAGATGAGGCCGATGATGAAGAAGGCAGGGAGGACGGTGCCCGCTGTGAGGATGGGCTGCCATGCTGGGAGTCTCTGCTGTTTGAACGCAGTGTTTTCGGGCTTCTTGCTCCGCAGAGTTCCGCCGCCAGGTCCGGACACAGTGATATGTCCATCCTCGTCTTTGGCGTTGTAGCTGGACGCCATCATGATTGCTGCTCGAAGCTACTGATTGCTAAGTTGTAGCTGGCTTTAGCTAGCTAGCAGCGTTAGCGTCTTAATGTCAGTTGTTTGGAAACACCGCGAGTTTAAGCTATGTATTCATAGGTTTTCAGTTAACTGCCATAAAATCCATTATTATTGTTCATAAGGCAGCTAGCTAAAGAGCTAGCAACGGCTGCTCCTCCACGAAGTTTACAGCCGCCTTCAAGTGCTCGCAGAAATATGGGAAATTATTGTTGCTACTAAATCTGCCCGCATAATATATGACATATTCTGCATTTAAAGGACACGAAAACAGGTGTAATGCTGGTGATGTGTGTAATTTTAACATTTGCATGTTTATAAGTTCCAAATATTTGAGAGCATTGTTGCCACACGCATTTTTTTTCAGATTTTGAAATGTATTTTTAGATTTACGTGAAAAACTTAAATGCATCATTACTGCCAACAAATTACTAACAATCACAGATGAATAATGCCGCAGTTTCTTTTCTTATTGTCTGTATAGGACGAACAAGGAGAAATAACAATTGAGAATATTTTCTAAATGTACTTTTTAGTGTCAGTGCCAATAAAAGTTTCTTTCATTATCCCACAAATCCACTGATGGACAGTTCAGAGCTCATATATTGTCATTACTTATTGTTCCATCACCATGAAGCGATTATTCTTTCATAAGTATAGGCTAGATGTATTGTGTAGTTTGAAAATCATACTGTACACGGTTGGAAAAACTGATTGTTTGTGTAGTGGGCTACTTAAGGAAGCAGACAGAACAGGAGAATTTAAATTCCCAAGTACTGTGTATGTTTATATCCATACAAATAATATGTAGGCTGCTTAGTTTTAGTATACATCAAAGACACTTTAAACCTGCAAATGATTGATTTACCAATTCAGCAACTTTTAACAGCAACAGGCTTGTAAATCCAGCTTTATGACTGTATAGAAACTAACAAAATAAAAGGGAGATTCTGAAACTTCCACACAAAAGCATTTTAATCACAATGTTCAGATTTATTTAAAACTCAATAATTTTTTCATCTGTCAAAATTGGCTGTAAAGCTTATTTTTTTCCAACCGCATTCTGTTTTTTTCCCACCAATTATATATTCATTTGTCCATACATATCAAGCGTAGGAATTCCAGTATTTTCTGATTAGATTAGAGCTTCGACCAGTACTTTAATAAACTGACAGAAAATGAATCATCAACTACCTCAAATCCTACACATTTGCTGCTTCCAAAATTTGGTAGTTTTCTCTGTCTTCCTTTACTATGAATTTCATATTTGGAGATTTGAGTCTGCTGCTTGTTCAAAATAAAAGTTGTCACTGTTTTCTTATGTTTTGTTAACCACAGTAATCAGATTATATTCCTGGCGCTTCGTCATGTCACTTGTTTGTTAATGTAATAATCAGACCAGGCTTAAAGTTTAGATTTTGCAAAACATATAGAGCTGGCCATCAAGAAGCAGGACATGTAAATGTACACATCCCTTCTGAGTAACGGCTCGTGATTCGCTCATGTGGCAGCAGCCCGAGGAGGAGAAAGTCTTCCATCATCTTCAACTTTCTTCACAGTTCAGCGACGGCTGTTTGCTGCGACGGCCTCCATCAGTGAACCTGTAAAGAAAAATAGATACATGTGTTTCTATCAAGGCCACATTGTTAACAATAATCTTCATTTTAGTCCTAACTAACACCTTAGATAACTCACCCAAAAGCTATTTCAGCATCTTAATGTCAGTGAAAAGTGTATGGACAAAATAAAAATCTATGTTGCAGAGGTTTTTACTAGTTAAAGTGTATATAACTGAGGTTTAGCTGTGGATTTAGATGCAGCTCTTGCACAGACTGTGCAGATGAAAAATACTTTGAAGAACTCTGGAAACTGCTGAACAATGAATCACTGACCAGAACCTGCAGCCAAAAGTCAGAAACTAAAGGCTGAAGGGACACAGTGTGATGTTTTGGTCATATGTGTAATTTAATTTGTACTTATCATACAAGCTACATGAGCTAATAAAAAAGAATGACTTTGATCAGCTTTGAATCAGTCGAGGTTCACATAAAGAGCCTATTGTACTGTTTATGAGTTCTCATGTACTTCTACATAGCTGTCTTTGTGCACAAGCACGTGATAAGATTAAATGACCAACAATTACTAATTACTATTTGGCCTTCAGAGATTTGCAAAAAAAACTACCTTGTGCCAGCCCTGTGTGAGTAATGATCTCAGCCAGGCCACCTCTATTTAAATATATTGAAGAAAATAACAAATTTCTCTCAGTATAACCATTGTGAGAAATACTTTGGGTAATGGAAGTCAAGTCAACAAGCTATATGACACTGGTCAAGTCGTTTTTAGTCATTTTAATGCAAAAATATATGATGCACAAATAATGGATTATGAGTTCTAAAAACTTTCAGTCTTGACTTTGGACAAAAAAAATCTTAGTGCAGGGTCCTTTTTTAAGCTATTTTTTGTACATTCAGTCGCATCTCATGGACCCCCTCAGCTTATTGAGTCTGCTGTGTTGTCATGGAGATCTTATTACATCCCCATCTCCATGACAACTGAGTCAGGACCATCGCATTCACAAAGATGCTAGAAAAAGTGAGTAAGTGGACGTTGAGTAAGGATGTTTTTGTCAAAATCAGTTTTGCTAATTATTAATTATGCTCAGTAAGTTGTGAGTAGTTCAATCAAATAGTCGCTTTTCTTTTGAAAGGGTCTGTGAGAGTAAAAACAGCAATGTTTCACATAAAAACAAGAACTGATATAAGAAATATGTAAAGAAAAAAGAGTACAAGTTAAGGATGATCATTTATTTAGGTATTTCTTACTTGGGCAACAATGTCTAGGATTTTAATCGATGGGTTTAAGGTATTTTATTTTTTAGTAAAAAGTCCAGTTTCAGTCTCTCCAGTGTCTGAATTTGGTGTTTGTCTTACTGAAGGTGAATATAATCACGTTTTGGACTGTGTGTGGTACATTTTCTCAAAGTAGGAATTCATAGGCTAAATGAATGATTATATATTTACATAAAAATGAACAAATGAAGCATTGAAAATAACTGGTTCCTTGTCCTACACGGATCATCTGAGCTGTTTTCTCAGAGGAACAGGACTCTGTATGACCAGGCTCAGATGTGATTTTCATAATCCTGTTCAGCCTCTGGTGTTGTTCCCAGGAGGAGTATTTGATCCACCTAAATCTGAGCAGCAGCAGCCAACACACCACAGCTGAAACAAAGACTCATCTTGTTGTGATTCAGTGTTTTACACTGTCCTTGTGTTTATCCTCCTGTTTTCCAGATGCTTCTTCTCAGTCCTCACTGCACTGTTTAATTTCCAGCCTTCCTTACATCAGCGGTATTTCCCACTCTTTCATTCTCCTGGCTCGACTCTAATTAAGTCAATAGAGTTTATTTGTTGAGATCACAGCTTTTCCTTTGGCTCCCTGGTCTCCTTTCAGAAAACCCAATAGCCTGCAGATAATTGTGGTTTACTGATGTGTGTTTAATCAGAGTTTGCAGGTAGACGACCATCAGAGGATGTGTGAAGCTGCTACTGCTGCAGATTTATGATTTAGAGGTGTCACATTTCTAAATGGGATCATTTTCCTCCTGGAGTAAATCTTGCCCCATTATGTATTTTCAACCTTGTCCACAAGAAGGAGCTAAATACTTACTGTCTCATATGCAATGCTGAAAAGATCCAGTACCTACATGGTAATCTACACTGCAAGCTAAGAGCACAACCAGTCTGTGGGGAAAGGTTGGTGATACGCTGCTAGCTAGAAAATGCTGAGCGTACAGCGTGCATCAGCCACTGTCAAGATGGTGGCAGCTGAAGCTACGTGAAGTTCAAGGGGCGTGTGTTCACATTTTAATTGGGCAGGAGGACAAAGATATTATGTCTCCAACCCAGAGTCACAAATACTGCTCAGTCTGATAGTCAATGCCGTCAGCACACGATGGCGGCAAACATTTCTGCTAAACTGTGCTTCCGTGTTGCAAAGTAGAAGGAAGCAGTGATGCGCCATCCATCTCCATATACAGTCTGTGGCTGAGAGGTCATCAGTAGCTCAAATGTGTCTTCGAGAATTTGGTTCTTTATTTGAACCTGAAACTATACGAATACCTACCTCTTCCTTCCTTCTGTTAGTCCACAGTTTGAGTCTTTTTTAGCCATTTTCCTTTGTTGAGCTACTTATCTTGCTGATATACACCGTCCAGTCACAACATAAAAACCACTGGCCTAATTTAAGTCAATAAGCCCAGTAAATCCTGAAAGTTGTGAGGTGAGGCCTTCATGATCAGACTGTTTTTCCAGCACATCCCACTAATGCTTGATCAGATTGAGATCTGGGGAATTAGGAGGCCAAGTCAACACCTTGAAGTCCTTGTCATGTTCCAAGCTTCTCATGTGCATGTTTTCTACTGCAGGAAGTTGGAGGACGTTCTCGGGCATTACCGACCTTTGAGCTCAGGACTGTTTCAGAAGAGTGAAGTATCTATGCCAGGGTAGATACATGCGAGCAGCTCTGAAAAACTGCCGTGCAGGTCTTAAAATTGGTTGGTTCAACTCACAGAAGATAAATGCTGATTCTTTAAACTTGTAGAGAATAACAATTGCCATCTTTTTGCCCTCTCAGTGTCCCTGTTGAGTATCGATCTTCTTCTCTATGTCATTAGCATCAGCAATATAAAATTCATCACATAGGTAAACATAGCAAATGTCTTTTGTTCAATTTCTTTTGTTCTCATAGGACTGTAGTTACACTCAGTAAATACTATTTGTTGATTGGAATTTGCAGCAGCACCAAATTCCCACAGTTGAAGGCCACCTAATAAGTCTTGGGCGCGATAGACTCCGTCTCTGGTTCATTGGTTCTCCTTCCTTGGACCATTTTTGGTAGGTACTGACTTTTGCGTTCTGGTAACAACCCACAAAACCTGCTATTCTGGAGATTTGGTCCATATCAAAGTATCCCAGATTCACAAGTGGAATTTTTCCTGCTACCAACACATCAACTTCAAAAACTGATTGTAAGCTTGCAGTTTAATATATCTCACCCATTTACAGGTGCTATTGCAACAACATAATCAATATTTTTCACTTCATCTGTCAGTGGTTTTGATGTGGTTGTTGATTGGTGTATATAGAAAATATGAGGAATAAGTAGAGGCAAAAAATGTTCCCTGACTGGAATCAGATCAGGAATGAGATTACTGGATGCCTCTCTCTGTAACGTCTTCCTTCATATTTAGGTGAAAGGAATTTAGTTTGGAGTAATTTTTTACATTGCTTTCAGAGGACATTTAGCATACTTTGTGGGCTTGAGGGGGATAAAAACGCTAGTATTACCATGGAGTCAGTTAGTTAGCTGTAGGCTATGGGCAGTTCCTGTTACATGAGGCCCCATTTCCACTACAGTAAGTCGATAAAGGTGTAAGACAGCACAAATGTTTACTGGAACGAGGCCCCTAACCTGTCCTTTTAGCCTCTCTGGTTCCATTACTGTGTAGGATCCACCAGACTCTTGGGGTGCTGTGATAATTGGTTTGACTGCAGCTCCTGGTACAGCTACTGGACATCACTCTGGTTCTATGAGCACATATGAAATAAGACAATGGAAGCAACCAAGAGGGTTGCTGTTGTTGAGTTAGCCTATGTGGCAGGAGTTTTTTTTAGGGAATAGGTACTTTTTCTTTGCCAAAAAGGACTCTCTAGGAGTTTTCGACAAAGGCCACTCTAAAACAGCCCATAAGTTCCTGCAGAGAAAAACTGCCTGATGTAGCCATGGATGCAACAGTAACTATCACTGAATTAATTTGATACCGATTACACTTAAGTTGACAGAAGGAGGGTTTTTCCGTGATGTCTAAAGCCAGGTTCAGATGACGCAATACCGGCATTAAAACAGCCCAACAATTAAAGGAATGTGAAGAATTTTTACTCTGAAATTAAAGGCTTTAAGTGTATCAAACTTGATGACAACTGCTGTTGCATCTAGACACCTCATGACATCATAAACAAAAAAAAACATAATATTTTGGCCCCGTCTCCTCTGTCGTGTGACCACTTTTGGAACATATCTATGACAATCACCAACAGGACAATGTTAAATTTTTGTTGAGTACTTACTTCTTGGCAATCTTAGGAGACAGGAAGTTATGACTGAATGGTACGTGTAGTCTGTCAGGCAAGAATTCTTAACTTGACAATCAGTTAGTTGGACATAGTGACCATATTATCAGATAGAAATGTTGCGAAGCCCAAACCTGCCATTAATGGATTCATCGCATTTGTATTTTGAATCTGTATAGAATGAGTGTTTCTGTGGAACTATTAGACCTATAATATAGTATGTTGATTTTTTTGTTTTTTATATGTGTGAAAATTCCTTTAAAATGACCTAAGAAAGGCGTTACTGGAAACCTATCTAGTTAGCTGGATGTATAAAGCTGTGACATACAAACTCAATGGAGTTTTCAATTTTCATTAAATGTGATATTATTTCCACACAGGCTTGTAAGCTCTGAAAATTAGTTTTCACAGCTATTGTTGAGGTGAGACACATGGGTTAATATCATGTATGTCACACAAAGCTCACACACACAGACAACAAAATGAAATCTATGAAGCAATGCGCACTTGGTTCAGAGATAAATAGTTTTTATTTAGGTGCCTGTCACAAATGATAGCAGTTCGAACAATTCACAGTGCCTCAGTAACTGAAGACTCCCACAAGCTTTGGTGAAATGAACACATGCTATAAAAATATGAATGATGAGATTAACAGTCTAAACTTACTACCAGGGAGCAGCAGGATGGAGTTATTCAGAAGGCGTCTAAATCAGCAGAGCTTTTCATGCAAAGAAAGGTGCATCAACATAAGACCCTAAAAACCCCTCAAACTGTATAAATATTACCTGAAAACGTGTATAGTAGCAAAGTGAAAGTCCGTTTAGAAAGCTAAGCTGTTGGAAAAGGTGCAATCACACAGTCCCAGTGATGAATCTGTACTGATGCGGTTTGTATGTCAAATCTGGCAGCAGATTCGATGATAAACTCAGTCATGAGAGGTTCAGTCTGAGTCGTTGCCATGGCAGCGTTTTAAGCCCTCAGCTCTTGCCTCCTCCTGCAGAGGCAGAGCTGCACAATGTCGACTTCCTCAGCTCGATTTTCATTGCCTGGCCCTCGGCCCGCGACTCTAACCTTGTCACCGTGGAAACGCCCAGAACTGCTTTGGTGCTGCTTGGTTTCATACCTTTTGATACAGGGATCCGTGTGGCTGCGCTCCGAGCTGACTGCATGTCCGAACTGGGCTGAAACATCAACAACAAACCAACATAAGAAACAAGGACTAAAGCTGGGGTGAGAAACACAACATACAGCGCTGACCTGTTGTTTTCACTGTATGTCAAAGGAAGGATGGCAAGGAAAGAAAATGACAACATCCCAGTAAGCATGGTTTTGGTTCCACAATCAGTGTCCTTAGCTGTGATGGATCATTTGTAAAAAAAAGCCCACTTGCTGGTTGCAGACAAAGAAACTCTAAAAAGTCCCAGTTGGAATGGTGTCTGAAGTACTTTTGCCCTTGCAAATGTTTTGTATTCTCTTATATTCACTTTTGTGTTACCTTGAGGTAAGATTCTCATGTACTGTGAGCCACAGAGCTGTATTCCAGTTCAGTTTCATGTATTATGCAGTAGTTAGCTGATGGCTGTGCCTACAACTGAGAGTCAGCGCTCACTCAGTTGTGGCTTCACCACTGCATTTCCATAACAAAGCAGACGTGATGTGATGTGATGCATTTATTTCTCATTGCTCATTTTAAAAGGCAGATACTCAAGTATCCAGCTGCTGGCTTGTGAGCTGCTCTGCCTGGTTGTGATGGGTGAAGCTGTAGCTGAACATGGGTGCTGGTTGGCCTCCTGCTGCTGTGGATATGTAGCACTGTACAGATGGTTACCAATACAGTACAGGAGTTCAAGAACATAGCAGCTTCGGTACAGTCGGAATCGTAACAACCAAACAACAGTCAGGTTACAATCCCAGTCACAGCTCTGCCATCCCAGAACTCAGTGAAGTTCTGTTAATCAGCCTCGGCAGCAATCAGACAGAGAGCTGGTGGACAGGTTCCTCAAATTTCCTCTCTAAATGCAATTCTGCAAACTTGACACTGACTGAAGGCGCACTCACTTTGTATGTAGTTGCAACTGGTGGTGGTCTACTACATATTAGATTATATATCATTATAATACAGCTCAATCTTTATCTGTGGTTCACAGGACAACCGTTAATACAAGGTAATGCAAAAGTTTTTATGAGAATGCAAAATACTTCAGGAGAACACAAAACATAGTGCAAATGACAGCAAAAGTACTTCTGGGGGAACATATGTTTCCTCCTGGGACTAAGAACCTTATGAGGCACTTTTTTTTCTTACCAGCATTTTCACTGGAGGAACCAGAGGCTTAATTGCCAGGGAGATAGATTTACCCCAAAATAAATCTAAACACGGTTGTAAATTTAAATGTATAGATTTCACTGGTTCATGACTTCCTATTTTTGCCTTTTTAAATTTTGTTTTGTTTCATTTTATTGGAATTTTTGGAACTGAGGTGGAACTGTTACTGAAAGTAAATAGCAAAGGAAGATGTCTTTTTTTTGCCTTTCTGAAGACGTGTGAATATGTAGTGAAACCGAACAGAAAGCAAACATGGGTAAAATCCAGGCTAAAATACAATCCTGGAGTTTTCAATTTAAAATGGGGTCATCACCATTTCCAAAAGTGCCTGTTTCATGGGTCCTAAACTGTTGGAGTAGTATGGAAGCGAGGTGTAAATGTAGCAGAAGTTCTGAGTTTTAAAACTAAAACGTATTAAAGTGGATATAGTCTTAAGTCATTTGTTTTATGCAGTTCCACTGGTACGATTGTAATCGTGCAAGGTATTGTTCATTAATCAATTAGATGCAAACAAAATTAAATTACGACTTGTGGATTGGAGCTGCTTCACATTGAAATGATGCTTAAACAACAGTTTGACCACAAAATCTTTGCTTTTCAACCAAATCCACCCACATTCAACCTAAATTTGGTAACCTTCAAATCACCAGATCAGTGCTTACTGGGAGTGTTCAATGCAGTGTGTTGGGGTTAACCAGGGATCACCTTCATCCATATTAAATTACACCATTTTTGACACAATACATTTTAAGTGCTCAGAAGTCAAACATCCTCAGTGCTCAGAAACTGCTTACACTTAGTTCAAAGGAGTGAATTTGTCAGTTGGTAAATCTGTGTTTGTCTCTACCAGACTCCTGGAAAGGCCTCTGTGGACTAGGGTCTAATGCGTTGCAGATCATTCCGATGTTAGTTCATACCATGTGTTTATAAACCTGTGTTGGATACCTGGAGAGAGTGCTATCTAGGAAGCACACACCACCTGATTTCATTTTGAAACATTTCAGAAGCAACTGCAATGTAAAAAATTAGATTAGACATTTTTGCAAATGAAAGGGGAAATGTCATTGACGCCTGCAGAAATGCATTCAGACAGAAAGACAGATGGAGGACATTAGAGTTATTGAAGCTCTCACCACTGACTGCGTCGGCCTGGAGGCTGCTGAGGTGATGGGAGTGATTGTGATGCTGCTTGTCATTTTGCTCTGAGTCGTCTTCCCCACTGAGGCTTGGCGTGGGGAGCGAAGGACTGTTCCTGTCGGCGTCTCCTTGCTCTCTGAGCTCAATCCAACAGGTCTCAATGTGAGCAAAGGACTGCTGCAGGACTCTGAAGGCCTCTTAAACTGTGGACCCAAGTGGATATGGATCTTGTTGTCCTCTGTTGTGATGATGTTGCTGTTTCCGTTGTATTTCCTGACAGGTGCAGGTCCTGGCTGCTTCTCCGGGGTCATCTTGATAACTGTGCGACCTGAGGTAATTTCGTGAGGCTCAGATGAAGCACATGCTTCAGCCACAGGAGTGGTGCTGACTGTAATGATGGACACCGGCGACTGGAGGCTGCCGTTGGTCTTATCTGGACTCTTTGCCCTGGAGATGGTGGTTATCGTGACGGGAGATTTGGCTCGATCCAGACCTCCCATCCCGTCACAGGTCTTGGCTTTTGAGGTCATTGTTGTGGCTTTAGGGACGATTGTGATGCGAGGTTTCTGAAGACCAAGAGTTGGGATGATGGTGGTGCTGGAGAAGAAATCCTCAGCTCGAGGGCTGGTGATCTCCAAGGTGGCAGTGCTGTTCTCATGATCCGGAGTCACTCGAATGC
Source organism: Amphiprion ocellaris (assembly GCF_022539595.1). Classification (NCBI taxonomy): domain Eukaryota; kingdom Metazoa; phylum Chordata; class Actinopteri; family Pomacentridae; genus Amphiprion; species Amphiprion ocellaris. The sequence goes on from NC_072777.1 coordinate 6,456,951, forward strand.
GTAGAGGCTGACCTGGCTTTGGGGACATAGTCATTTCAGGTGGATGAAGCAAAGATGCCCCGTTGGTTTTCTCAGGAGTGGTCTGAGTGAGTGTGATGGCCTCCTTCTTTTTCATCCACGGTATCCAAGATTTCTTCGCCCCGAGTTCTGCTGAAGCTGGAGGGTATCGTTCAAGAACCGTCGGCTTTTTAAGGCCACGTTGTCTGAGGTTGCTCATTAAGTGATTCTCCTCCTGAACTGATTTCCGGATAAATCCTGCTGCCGTCTCGTCCTCAGCAGGCTCACTGGCTATCACATCTGTCTGGACAGCTGTGGAGGTAACTGGGACATCCACCATCCTCCTGCCGTTCATACTGGGCCTCAACGCACGACTGTAGCGCTTGGTGGCCTCCAGTTCTTTGGTAAGGTTCTCCACTTCTTGACTCATGCTCTTTTTCTTCTCCTCCTCCTCCATGAACCTCTGCTGGAGGACCAAGAAATCGACCTGCAGCTGGGAGAGCTGGTCCTCCTTGTTCATCAGTTCATGGATTTTCTCCTTCAGGGCCTGGACATCTGCTTTCAGTTCTCTGGTTTTAGCTTCCTCCAACTTGCAGCGAATTCTCAGCTCGGCCTCTGGACTCATGACTTCTCCTTTCTCTATGGCTTTGTTTCTGGCAATCTGACTTTTCATATCTTCCAGCAGCTTAGAAAGGGTGTTTGCTTTATCTTGCTCTGTTCTGAATTTCTTCTCCAGCAGATCATACTCATCCTCAGTTTTCATTAAATCTCCCTCCACCACCTCAAGTTGCTTGAGCCTGCTCTTAAGTCTTTCGATTTCTAGCGTGAGCTCTTTTACTTTGTTGTCTTCATCTGGATTTCTGTTATTGTCCTTGTTGGCCCACTTTCTCTGCATTTCCCTGTCTGTCTCCTCTAATCCATCCATTCTTATTTTCATCGAACTCAGCTTGTTATTTAACTCTCTACATTTTTCCTCTTCACTTGCAAGTTTATTTTTTAAGTCGTCTTTCTCCATAGTGAGAGCTGTCACTTGGATCTCCATTTCTGATTTGAATTTGAGAAGTTTTTTACTCTCCTCAATCAGTTTCTCTGTCACCTCTGTAACCTTGCCCTGTTCTGCTTTGAACATTTTACTTAAATCATCACTCTTCTGTTCTTCTTGCTTAAGTCTCTCTGCCATGTTTTTCCTTTCATCCACCAGTATAACTGTGAAGGACTTCAGCTTCATGAGATCGTCTTTGAGGACCATTTCTGCTTTTTCAAACTTCGACTCTGAGGACTCCAGTTCTTTCAGTCGACTTTTCACCATGTCCAGCTCACCAGCCAAATCCTTCACCACACGTTTCTCTTTTTCCAGGTTTGTGTGAAGCTGTGAACACTCTGTTTTGCTCTTGTTGAATGCCACCTCCAGTTTCTCCAGTTCAACCATTCTCTTCTGGAGTTTGTCCACCTCCAGCCTCAGCTCCTTGCTGTGGTTCTCCTCATCCTGCAGCCTCTTCCTCAGCTCCTTGCACTGATTCTCTGTTTTGGTGATCTCCTCATCCTTGCCTTCCATCTCCAGCACTCTCTTCCGTAGGTTCTCCAGCTCTGCCATAAGGGAAGAATTCCCACACTCCCCTTTGCTGATCTTCTCTCTCAGCTCCTGCAAGTCCTCATCTGACTTCTGGAGCACTTTGTTGCTCTCTTCCAGCTCTTCAATCTTCTGTGCCAATCCAGCCAGTTTCAGCCTCAGCTGCCGGCTTTGGGACTCTTGGTTAGCCAGTTTGGCCGTCATCTCCTCGTGCTCCTGTGTGAACTTGGCTGCTTTGTGCTCCAGCTCAGCCTCCAACTTGAGGACCTTCTGGCTGTCCTCCTTGGCAGTGTCACTTACAGCTGCCAATCGCTGCTCTTTTTCCTGCAGCTTTTGAGTGAGGTCCTGGACCTTCTGGCTCTGCTGGTCGATCTGCTCGATGTGCAGCTGTCGCTCGTCTACCAACATCAGGGCAAAGGACTTGAGCTTAACCAGCTCTGCTCTGACTTTTTCTAGCCTCCTATTGTGGTCCTTGTCTTTACGAGCCTGGTAGGCCTTCTCCTGTTCCAACAGCCTTTTGAGTCTAAAAGACAGAGACAATGCAAGATCTGAGTCAAACTTATATCAAACATTTTTAACAGATAGAGTCAGGTCCATAAATATTTGGATATTGACACAATTTTCAGTATTTTTGACTCTCTACACCACCACATTGGATTTGAAATGAAACAATCAAGATTTGCTTCAAGTGCAGACTTTCAGTTTTAATTTGAGGGTATTTACATCCAAATCAGGTGAACAGTGTATGAATTACAACACATTTTATATGTGCCCTCCACCTTTTTAAAGGATCAGAAGTAATTGGACAAATGTGCTGCTCAGCTGTTCCATGGTCAGGTGTGTGTTTTTCCCTCATTATTTCATTTACAAGGAGAAGATAAAAGGTCTAGAGTTTATTTCAAGTCTGGTATTTGTATTTGGAATCTGGTGAGGTCAACTCTCAATATGAAGTCCAAAGAGCTGTCACTATCAGTGAAGCAAGGCACCATTACACTGAAAAATCAAAACAAACAAATCAGAAAGATAGCAAAAATATTAGGTGTGGCCAAATCAACTGTTTGGTACGTTCTTAAAAAGGAAGAACGCACTGGTGAGCACAGCAACGCCAAAAGACCCGGAAGACCATGGAAAACAAGTGTGGTGGATGACAGAAAAATCCTTTCTCAGGTCAAGAAAAAGCTCTTCACAACAGCTGGCCAGCTCAAGAACGCTCTCCAGGAGGTAGAAGTCAACAATGAAGAGAACACTTCACCAGAGTGAATACAGAGGGTTCACTACAAGGTGTAAACTATTGATGAGTATCAAAAACAGGAAGGCTAGATTAAAGTTTGCTAAAAACAAACAAACAAACAAACAAACAAAAACATCTAAAAGAGCCTGTGCAGTTCTGGAACAACATCTCATGGACAGATGAGACAAAGATCAATTTGTAGCAGAATGATGGGAATAGAAGAGTCTAGAGATGGGAAGGAACTGCTCAACATCCAAAGCATACCAGCTCATCAGTGAAGCATGGTGGTGGTAGTATAATGATGTGTGCATGTATGGCTGCCAATGAAACTGGTTCTTTTATATTTATTGATGATGTGGCTGCTGACAAAAGCAGCAGGATGAATTTTGAAATGTTTCAGGGAATATTATCTGCTCATATTCAGCCAAATTCTTCAGAACTCATTGGACTACAGCGCAGATGGACAATAACCTGAACCACATTGTAAAAGCAACCAAAGAGTTTTTTAAGGCAAATAAGTGGAATGTTCTGCAACGGCCAAGTCAATCCTCTGACCTGAATCCAAATGAGCATGCATTTCACTTACTGAAGACAAAACTGAAGGGAAAATGTCCAAAGAACAAGCAGGAAGTGAATACAGCAGCAGTAGAGGCCTGGAGAGCATCACCAGGGACCAGCGTCTGGTGATGTCTGTGGGTTCCAGACTATAGACTGTCATTGACTACAAAGGATTTGCATCCAAATACTAAAAGCGGCAATTTAATTTTTGATTATGTTAGTTTTTCCAAATACTTCTAGTCTCTTAAAAAGGTGGAGGGCACATCTAAAATGTGTTGTAATTCCTACACTGCTCATCTGATATTTAATGTAAATACCCTTAAATTAAAGCTGAAAGTCTCTAAAAGCACATCTCGATTGTTTTCTTGATTGTTTCAATTTAAATCCACTGTGGTGGTGCACAGAGCCGAAATGTTGAAAATTGTGTCAATGTCCAAATATTTATGGACGTGACTGATGATGCCTCAACACAGATGCCCCCCATCCAGAATCAATTTCACAACAAAATCTTTAGAAATTCAATTATAAGCATAAATAATTGCATTTAAAGAAGGAACGCAATTTACTCTCAAGCATCTTTTTATTCTTATTTTGCCTTTCCAATGACACTTTTTGACCAAATTAAAATAACCATCATGTCAGCTACTCTACTGTTTCCTCTATTGTTGTATCAGATGGGTGATACATGGTAGTCTCTCTTCAAAGAAGCAGCATGGGAGCATTAACCCAGATCCTGGACAGAGAGGCAGGCAAGCAGAACAACAGGCATCAGCAAGAAAAAGGAGGGAGCAAAGGAAATAAAAAGAAGCAGATTAGGACCTGAAATGTTGTCCAAAGTGCAGTAAAGGGAAGAATTACAGCTGCAGGTCAGGAACTAGGAGCTTGTGGTCACTCTTGCTGTGCATTACCAGACAGATTTGAATTGATCTGAGCTTCAATGGTTTTCCATAGGATCAAAAAATTGTTTCACAGCTTCCGGCTTGTCAAGAATGAAAGTATGGCACAAAGTCTGTTATCCTGGTTTTTGATCCACAAATGCTAAAGCAGCTTCCCAAACTTGTACAAAAACTGCAAGACTTGATTTTAACATCTAAAAGTACCAAACAGACAGACTCTTCTGAAAAAAACTAGCCCATATGCAGCATTTTAACACTATGTCTGAAGGTCCAAAGTGTTTACTTGTTAAGCAGTCACATCCAAAGGCAGATGAAATACTGCACCAGAGTCACTCACTTAAGATCTGCATGTACAAAAGTGACAGAAGCTGCATGTCAAATAAAAATAGGATATTTTTCCCACCTGTTTAATGATCCAATATATTGTGTTTTTGAATCTAAAGTCTGTTTTCACCTTTAGAACATTTACCAACGTTCTCCAGCTCCATCTGCACAGTATGTTCAGACAAATAAAAGCAACATTTTTTTTTTTGCTTAAATTTTATAGCTAGACTGTTGGTCTGTTCTCTGTTTGCTCGCTCTAAACAGCCAAAATAGTCCACATACTTATTTGACAAAACTGGTTGATGACTCCAATAATTACATATTATTATTATTTTTCTTTTATTACTATCTTCTCGTTCAGTCGCTGTGTTGTTGTTACGGCCAGCGCCTCCTACCCCGTGTGTGTGTGTGTGTTTTAACAATGTTGTGGCTATGCAAATAGGGCTGTGTGATCCCCACTCCCTGGTTGGACCGTGACAGCAGAGGCGTGGCTGCGACCAGGAGTCCAGTGATTGGTGCGGCGATCCCCAGGCCGACCAACCGAAAACTGCGAGTTGGCAGTTCAACTGAACGGGGCGGCTGACTTCCAGCGTGTCATTCTGTGTTCATGTGTGGTGGAGGCAAGATTGTCTGTGTGAAAGGAATTGGGCGAGGGTTAGAATCAAAACTGATACAGCTTCATTTGATTACAGGTAGTTCCTTAGTGTCTAGGTTTCACCAGGATTAGGGGTGCTGACTCCTGTGTAAGTTTTGTTTTGTCAGTTCCCATTTAGTGAGCCTTTTGGTTCCGTTTTTCTTTTGTCCACCTCGATGGTAGTGTTAAGTTCTCCTTATGAGAACTCTTTTTGTGTTTTGCTATTTTCTTTGATTTGAGCAGCACCCACCAGCCCTCTTCCTTAGTTTTGCCTCAGTTTGTATAGTAACGTGCACATTTCTGTTCAACCTTTTCTGTAATAAATAATTTGATTTTACCACCAACAACTGTTTATGTTGCTTCCCTTGCCCCCCCGAGCCGGGGTTGTAACAGTTGTTATATTTGGACAACTAAACTATTTAGTTAGGTTTATAATCACCAGAAGGTTTTGGTTAGGTTTATGGTTTAGGTTAAAATGAAGCAGCAACCTCCAGGGCTGAAAAATAAATCCAACATGACAGCGCCATGAACTCCAGTCCCTTGAATGTCCACTTGAGGCCAGCCACAAACCGAGTCACTCCCCATAGACCCCCATGTTAAAATGTCCAACTTTACAGTAGAAATAAACATGTTTGCAGCCTGGTACAAGAAATGGTTTTGGTCTCTACAGCTAATTAACCCGTTCATGACAACTGTATGATGTGTGAATTTTATGTAAGTCACCCACTTAAACTGTACTAAGGTTTAAAGTTATGCTTGATTACAGCTGTGGCTTCTTTGAGTGACAGATGAGTGCTGTGTCGGTTCATTCACGGTTCATTGCGCAGAGATGTTTGCATGGCTTGTTTTAACTCCACTCTTTAACCCTCTTTGCTCATTTCTGGATTAGCTGGGAATTATTAGGGGCCAGGAACTGCTGAGATGGGTTCATCCAACTTTAAATACAGTCTGCCCCGTCTGAACCACTACCTATCTGAAAGTAGAAATCTAACTTACGCTTATTCACATGACTGCAAGATCTATGTAAATATCACTCGTTTTAACCCACCTAAACCACTAGCATCAACTTGTATTGTTTTTCTGTTGAAGTCAGGCTTTGCTGTATAGATGTTAGCTGTAAGAACCGTAGCTAGCAGCTAGAGTTTAAACTGGAGTTTAAGCTTGTGTGACAGTTCAGATTCAGAACTAGCCACAAACTTTTGTTCTCTGTCTCATCTCTGAAGGTGAAAAATTTGGATTCATGGTGTGCAAATCGTCCTCTCATGCTGAAACATTTGCAACTCATGGGGATGTGTGTTTGCCTGAGTTTGCATCATCCCTGGAAATTTACATCTAATTGTTTCCGCTCATGTTTTTCCATTGAATTTATTTGCAGTCATGCCGCCACTTGAACTCAGTGCATTCTGTGTGAATTCACCTTTAGAACACCGTTTAAAACTAAAGAAGAATAAACCTAACTCTGATACCCTGACACACAGATTTATTATGACTCTTTATAGATTTGATCATTTTTATACTTTCACTGATTAAAGTTGCACCAAACTACTGGATAAAGTAACATTCAGAGGCACAAAGTTCTCTCAACTCAGCTTGCTCTGTGTAGATGTTTAACCAATCTCTGCGGGAGTCTGTGTGCGTCTCAGAGACTCTGCAGCCGCTTCATTCACAATTACATCAGACACTCCAATACAGAAACAGGTCTCAGCACTGTTCTACAAGTCTGGATCAAAAAAATCTCCCTCAAATTCTACACAAACCCTTTTACTGCTTGCTCCTCCTGTGGCAAATAACCTCTTTCTCCCAAAGTCTGCTCAACTTACCAACCAGCTGGGATGCAGGGCAGGTTGATCCATATCTGAGGGAGTTTTTAAAGCTGTGCAGGAGCCAAACTGCTGCTGCTGAGAGCCTCTGGGGGTCAGAGAGGGAAGGAAGGAGGGGCCCCGACTCCACGGGGAATTAGCCATCACATTCCAAACATGTCATCGGTGGACAATGAGAAAGGTGGATGTTGTGCTGAACAGCGCCGCTCGGCTGGCTGCTGATGTCACCCACCGATCCATATATGGACCACAGAGGCCCTGCCCTTGTTTGGACACTGAGGAGGAGGAGTTCAAGTCTTCCTTCTGGCTGTTTTGTTCTCCCTCAGGGGAGGAGGTGCAACTGGACAGCAGGTGACAAAACACAGAAATCCACTTTCCACTTCAAACGTCTCTTCTTTCTGATCCTTACCCTAAAATGTTGCTCCAGTTTAATGCAAAAGTCTGCTGCCCGTCTTGCAGAGTTTCCATAGAAACGAGGCAACAATGCAAAGCGAGAGTTTTTGTTTTGGAGAGGACAATGCCAAACTTGCAGTGCCTTTCATTTTTTAAATCCCCCTGTATCGTGCAAAGCCAGAGGACATGGATATAAATTCTCCATAGTGGCTAAATTGTATGTGTGTGAGATCATAGCTTCAGACAGCAGAGGAGGCCTGTGGTTTGCATTGCAGCGGCTCCTCGATGAGCCAAATATGAGCAATGCAAAGAGCTTACAGATGCAGAGGCTGTCTATCACTGCTCTTCATTAGTCCAAATCCACGTTGTACATAAATATCACCAAGACAAGAGAGGACATTATTTGTCTGTGTTTTGTGGTTTAGTTTGCATTTTTATTGGCTGCTTGTGACTTTGGAGATGTGGGAGGAAACCTCTTGTTCTGCTGCACACATTCCAACTCTCACTGGACAAATGTGAGAAGGTTTCTATAAAGCGAATGACAGCAACCTCTTGCCATTTGTTGTTATTTGAAGAATGTATTCTCAGGAGAAAATGTCATCTCCCGTGACTGTCACTGCACCAGATAATGACATCATTTTAAACCATTTGCTGGAGTTTTTTCTGAAGAATATTCCACAGTAAACACAGAGCAAAAGAAGAGCAAAACATAGTTCTGTTATCTCCTCATTCACTTCGTTCCAAAGTCTGCTTTCTCACCATCAAATCCTCCCACTGCTTGCCAAGGAAAAACTGTATGAAATGAGGAACAAATGGCTACTTTGTGGAAAACCAACCACCACTGGTCCCGACTGAAACATCTCAACAACTAATGAATGGATTGCTGTGACAGTTTATGTCCACATTCATGTTCCCCTCAGGATGAACCGTGGTTACTGGCACTATCATCAGGTCAACATTTTAATTTGTCCAGTGTTTTTATTTTTAACCAAAAGCCTGAAAAACTAAATCTGTTCCCACCAGATTCAGCTGTAGTTTGTGTTCACTGCTGTATATAAAATGTCTATTTTTTTAACCATCACTAAAGCAGATAAATCCCACTGAGGTTTTCAAAGAGGACCTTTCCAAGACTTCAGCATTACAAGTTACAGATAGAACAACACAACATCAAGAGCACTAATGATTATATTTTTCAAAATGGTGATGAAATCTAAAGAGACACCAAAAGGCATTGGTTTGCAAAGCAGGAGTTCACCAGAGTTTAAATCAAATATGATTTAACTTTACTTACGTCTGTAAACTATGCTAAGCGCTTGAAGCAGGAAAATATTCTTTCCCGTCCTTGGGGGGTACATATTGAACCAACAACAGGTATGTGTCCTGTGAACTATTATTAGGACAAGAAAATAAAATAAGTTTGCAAAAAGATGACATAAGTTTGTCTCAAATGGTTTTCTAAACATAAGATATGCTAAAGAGACAAAAAAGCATACAAATACACAAGCTATGATGGTAATGTGGGCAGCTAGAACTTTTGAGGATGTTCTAACTACAAGAACTTCCCCTGTAGAACCTTTTTCAGGGCTGTTTTCAGGATGGAGAAAAGTATCTAGTCCAGGTTAGGTACCTCTGAGTAGCCCTGAAATCTGGTTAAACTTGGAGACGACAACAAATGCCATCTTTTCTGTTCCGTTCTCTCAACGTCTGCATTCACTTCTCCCAAAACTGGCATCAATAATGAAAAATTCAACATATAGGCCAACATAGCCAACCTCCATTGTTCCAGTTTCTATGTGTTTATTGAACTGGAGTTACATCCAGGAACGACTACTTGTCAATGTTTTGCCCTCTCTGAGTTAACGTGGTGGTCAAAGCTGTCAAATTCCACATCAGCTGCCATCAAAGTTCACTTTAACTTGTGACTGCCCCGAATTCCTGTAGTGGAAAGTTAACTGAAGACAGTAGGATTCATCCTGGGGGATTGTAAGCAACTTCATGACAGTCCATGCAGCAGTTGTAGAATGTTTTCAGTCTGGAACCAAATAGTTGACTGATGTACCTACAGGTTGCTAGCATGGCTAACAGGTCTGTATGTGATGCTCAAGATCCCATATAGTCAAAGGTGATTTTGGAACTTCTATAGAAGCATCTTGATAGACCACGTGGCTTTATTTTAACAGCAGAAAATGAACCTCTGATTAATCTGACCTTAATGATGTAGAAGTACATAAGATTATGATTTTAGAAGTGTTTCACACTCCTCTATGTTCACATCAAGTTTATTTAAATATCAAAGTCTTCCAAAGTGCAACTGTAAAATGTGTATTTGCATTTTATATCTAATAATTCTCCTCTTCTTTGACATTTCACGCAGATTGCTCCTCCTTGCCCTCAGAGCATCTATCATTACAGCCTCGCTGGCAGATGATGGGTCTCTGCAGAAAGCCTCTCTGTGTTCAGGTCTATTCATAGCCTCAGTGCTGACAGAAGCCTGTGAGACAGTGAAGAGAGCCCCAAACACTCATAAAACTGAGCCAAGCTGAGCCCACAGCGAACACATCAGACCAGAAGATGCTGATCTGGAGCTAATTAAAGTTATAATTACCATCCTTATTAACATTCTGAACAGATGAGAGCACTTTGACACCGAAGAGGCACATTTGTTGTTGGCTGTATAGGGGGTAAAAAACGGGATTTTTTAGGCTGCATTTTTAACACAGATTGGAATTGTCCACCACTGTAAAATTACAGAGAATCAAACCTACACTTTTCTGAAGACAGGCCTGGTTTACTGGTCAAAATCCCAACGTCTCAGACCACATAAACCCCCACCACAGTGGGATCAGTGGCCTCAGGGTGGCCATAAGAAAAAGTTCATACATTTGACTTGCTGATTCTGATGTGTGTCCCAGTACACCCCTGTTGATGATTAAATTACACGTATAGACTACTGGTTTGCAACAGCACTGCTCAGATTATGTTTCATATTAGCACAATGAGGAAATACTTATAAATAAATGAGCAGATCTGAAAATTCTTCATACTGACTATAAAAGCTAAAAGCCAGCTGTCTGTGAAAGTGGCATCAAAAGCATAAATGTAGTGATTTAGTTCTTAAAGCAACTCAGTATCACTATTTTTGTGCTTTAGTGGTGATAGTATGCCAAAGTGTTCTCAGCTCTTTGTCTTTTATTTTATTTTATTCATTTATTTGATCAGGGACCATGTAATTATCATACAACACATAGGACTGATGCATTACATGTAGAGTGTGTAGCATAGAGCTAATTTGCAACTCCTGTCCCTGGTTGGGCTTTTAAGTAAAAGTCACTTTGGTTTCTGACTTAAGTATACTTGATGACATTAACATGTTCTAGTGGACAAGCATGAGCAACCTTAAATACATATAATTTATGTATTTTAAATAAATATTAGATTGTAATTATTTGTCATCTCATTTTCTATTTAAATAATTTGTGAAGATGTAACAGAGTTAGAGTGCATTTTAAAGCAACAATTTAGCATTTCTGACTGATTAATGGTACTTTCTGCAGCAAGCCTCTGTTAAACCCATATTTTGTGTAGTCATGGTTGCCTGTGAGCGTTGTTATGCAAACAGAGCCTGTAATCGAGCAGCAGGATCTCTGCTGGGAATGACATCACCTCAGCGTTCAGGGTCCACTCATTCACGATCTGACCTGCAGTGAATCTGCACGCTGACTGCAGTCTGCAGGAATGTGTTATCAGACAGAGCTGAGAGCTAGACGACGTTCGCAACATGAGAAACTCGTCTCATCAATGAAAGTCTGACAAATAAACTGCAAAGTACAGCCTTCAAAATGACTATGAAGCTGAATCAACATGTCTCTCAGACAGTTAAAGGGATGACTTTCATTCAGGGTTGTTTTTTGACCTGTAAAGCAGTGAGCAGGTACACGAACACCATGCAGGCTCTTCAGACCATCACTGAATAAATAAGGCAAACAGAGGAGACCTGAAGGACGTGGCTTTGAGCCATGCAGACAGATAAGTGATCCAGTGGACATGAATGCTGTGCAGTGAAGCATTGTTCCACATTAAGGCTGTTATCTGAGGCTTTATGGAGCATGGGGAGCAGATGCGATGCTTTATTGTGCAGATTTTCTTTTGTCATCTCCCACATTTGGTTTGTTTGTTTGAACCTGTGAGGATTGCAGAGGGCTTGAGAGGGTTTTTGGACAGCAGATCAGGTCATTAAAAGCATCAAACAACCCCCTTTTCATGATCACATGTCTGATGCTGGAGGTGGGAATTTTTTAACTTTCCAAACCAGCATCCTGACAAGTGACAAATATTTCTCTAACTTTTGCTGTGTGCAACATTATGAATCCTCATCTGAAAGTGTGCACTCCTGGAGTATCAGTTTGAGATTATTAGACGTCTTGGTCTGAAGTAAGAGTCTGAGCTCAGAAACTAGATGCATACAAACTAAAAACTGCTACTTCACCTGCATTTGAACTGATGTTGGGTGTAACTAGGTAGCCTGAGGGATCTGAGTGTTTTATTGTGGAAAAATGTATAATTTGCCCTCTTATGATGTGTTAGGTTTAATGAAATAGCACAGTTTGGATTTAAATCAGTACTGCAATAAACTCAGAAAAGCCTTGTTGCTATTGTTAAATTAATAACCAAAAGGTAATTGTACAGTCATGAATAAACAAACTCCTGTGTTAAAGTTTAGTCTTTTGCTCACCCATCCATCCACCCCGACCTCCTCCCTATGCTGACTGTGGCTGTAAAACAGTCTAAGCCAATTTTTCACTTTGGTGCTCTCATTTGGCAAATGTATTTTTGGGCACTTTTCCTGTCTTGAACAACTGCTAGAGGCCACTTATCAATAAATTACGTCTATTTTTTTTTATCAGTTTTTTTTTTAATTGGAGGATTTGAATTTTCCAATTAAAAGTCTGAAAAAGTCTGTTGTCCTATTGGTTATTTGTGCAGCGTCTTATTGTTGCTGCACTCAAATGGTACTTATGAGCTCATCATTACAAAACAGGAAGTCGTGTACACCAAATGCTCGGCGTTCAAGTAGTAACATAAATCACGTGAACACTGTTGTTAGGCAACAACAACATGAACATTACTGCAAGGTCTAGGAGTCACTGAAGCTAATCATTTATCAAGCTAACGAGAGGTAATTTAATGGAAGGAGATACAAAGGCATAACGAAAAGATTAGGAAAATCAACATTTTTGTCTGACAAGGTAAATGTATGAAGAAAAATTATATACACATAAAATTACAATAACATACTCACCATGCACCATACACATCACAACTCATAAAGTTGAAAGTTTTCAGAAAATATCCACTTATAGCCATGAACACCACAAGAAGGAGCTGTTCATAGGACTCTTGTAAACATGGCAAACATGACCCCATTTCACTGCACAATATGATTCATAGCTATGCTGCTCTCTGGAGGTCATGTGAGACACCAGTAGTCATTTGAACAAATGCCCTAAAACAACGTATAATGAGCGCTTCTTATAGCAGCTGTAGTAGCGTGATGGAAACAAAGGAGGAAGTTGGGTGATGTAGTTATGGAGCTACAGTCAGGGTACTTAAGAGATCAAGGTCGACGGATGGGTTGACCAAACACTGGACTTTAAAACCAGAGACTTCTGTTCATTTTCAAATTCAAACTGATTGTTACCCTTTTTTCCAAACCTTACTACTTGTTAACATTGCAACCATGATGATAAAATTCCTCCAACCTCAACAAAGAACTTATTTTAATACTAACCAAATATTTTTTTGTGTCTAAAGGCCTCTACATAATGTGCGATTTTAACGATCTTATAAGTTCACAGCTTGTTGCACTGTACGACACGAATCTAATAGTCTTTGGACACAATGTAAAGTTTGCTCTGTGCAGATTACACAATGAAAATGCAAGCTGATGTGCATGAGTCGACGTGAATGTGCAAGAATAAAACGTCATAAGTGTGCGGGTCCATCCATGAAAAATAAACAACCAAAGCATAAACGGAGCGCCTACAATCACAGGGAAGCTAGCAAAACATGAATGGAGCCCTCGCCCTGGTGACATTTATGTGTTTGGAGAGAAATCCCAAATATGGATGCGGTCGTGGCTTGGAAAGAGAGGCCAGTGTGGGATGCCAATTTTGCAAAGGGAGCTTGAAGTAAGTACTTGTCATCTATTTGGGTTTAGCGCCAGTGTCGTGCAGAACAGTACATCATTTCATACTGCATTTCTATTTGTTAGCTATTTGTCGCAGGTCGCAGCAGCAGTCACACTGTGAGACGATCACCCCAAATTTCTGTCAGAATTTTACCGTAGCTTGTCTTTGGTCGCAAGACCATGACAACGGCCGTCCTTGAACCTGTCTCACTTTGCAACGTAGGACCACCGATTTAGAGCCAAGACCAAAGATATCACCACGATTCTCTCATGATTGTTGTCGTTCATCTGGGACAGCTGAAAATTGCAGTGAGTAGTGGCCAAAACCCCTCGGCGCCTATTGTTGCAAATTCACATCATACCACTTTCATTCAGACTGCAGCTGAGATAGCATGTCCATTCCCCCAGTGCCGGTTTGTGCATATTCAATACGTACCTCAGAACTTTTTGCAAGCACTGGTTTCTTGTAGGACCAGTTGGAGTGGGACCAAATTATTATACATCTGTTATTATTATTATATATCTGTTGTATGTGTAATAGACAAATTAATAATTGTAAATAAACTCAGGCGTCAAGGGGTTAACCCTAACCGTGGCATTGTCGCATCATAAGAGGGTGAACTATTACTCCGACAGTGATGTTTACAGTTTATCTACCATCAGTAGGCTTCTATGGGTCATATCAAAGGATGCAAACAAACGTTATATGATGGATAAAATTCTCCTGGAAGTCAGACTCTCAAAGACTTCAAGCCAGTGTTGGCTGTGCATTATGTTGTGTGTCTCTGATTGCTTGATAAGGCACAAATCATCACCTCTCCTATCAGGCCCATCATCCAGAACCCTGCTGCAGGTTTTATCTGACGCCTGTTGCTGGGAGAACAAACATGCGTGTTTTTCAGGAGCAATGAATGTCTAATCATGCAGCTTTTCAAACACGAGGGCTTGGTTTTAACACATTCCAAGAATACATATAGAATACATATTGTGCAGACTTAAAGACACAGTATCTTGTAAAGTTGATATTGTCTAACTTGTTAGCAAAAAGCTGCAGGTGTATTTACACATTCAGCAGATTTGGAGCAACTTAAGCCTTTAAGTCTAACATTCACTCTCATTTCAGTTCCAGTTTGTGCATCACTATCTCCTGAAACAAGAGATACTGTGTTCTTTAGCTGCCAAATGCTCCACTGTGTCGCTCAAATGCAGTCTCTAACTGTGTTTGTCTTGGTGTCTGTCCTGTTGGACCGTATGCACAGGTGTGTGATTTTCTAAATGATATCCAATCAGTTCAGTTCATCACAGGTGAACTCCAACCAGTTTGGGGCCACATCTCGAGCCAAAAAAGTTGCACTTCAACACAATCTTGGTTCCTGATTTTGTAAAAATGCATAAAAACATGTTTTCCCTTTGTCATTGTGGTAATTCAAGAAAATAAACACTCTTAACTCTTGTACATTTTTTCAACTTAAAATTAAACCCTTCGTACAAAGAAGTGGGCAAAAAGTGAAGAGGTTTGAATAGTTTTCTAAACCTACTGTATCTTATGCAATATTTGAAATCCTCACTGTTGCTGTGGCTGACATATTTCTTTGTTACCCTGAACACACACACTGCAATGGGCTTCGATTCGGTCCCACATACACCATTGTGCCGCTACAAATACTCACTAGAGTATTAATATTTAAACTTCTCAGATAGTAATTAATTTGCCTCTGGAAGTAGGTCCCAGCAAAAGTGTGTGTTGTTAGGATTAAAATCACTCTCATTTCAAAATAAAAACATCTATTTTTCAGCTGATTTTGAAGTTTTACATCATCAGCAAGAAACAATGGGCTCAGACCTAAGGAGAGTCTGGAAGTGCTCAGAGACGGACTAACAAACTGTTGATTTTGGTCTTTTCATGAACTTTCTTGACAATGAGGAAACTACAGAACAATTCCAGCATTTTTCTTGAACATTTGAGACTTTTGGATTCTTTTTATGCCAAACTAATTATTCCAAAACAGTGCTGTAGACCCAGATAAAGATTTAGCGGTGATCCCCAGTGGTGTTTCCTCACCTCTCCCTCTCCTGCTCCAGCAGGTTGGTGAAGTCGTCGCTCTTGTTCATGAAGTCGGCGTGCTTGCGTTTCTCGTTGTCCAACTCCATGACGGTGCGTCGGTGACATTTCTCTGCCAGCAGCAGCTGCTCCAGCATCCGTCTGTACGTCTCCTTCTGTTTGTCCTCCAGACGGTCCAACTGAGGGGAAACACGTCAACATACATTATTAACAACAACTCACACTCCAACAGCACATCTGCCAACACAATATCCCAAACCATTAGCTATGGTTGTGGTGATATTGTGTTTGTGGGAGAGGCTCCCTACACACAATCATGAGCTTTATTCAAATGCTTTCACGCTTACTGCACATTTGTTCGGCTTTTTTTTCTCGTGTACACCCTGCAGATTTCACTGAGCATGGAAAATTACGTTTTCAAGGGGAAACTGCTGCTATTCAACACACCAAAGAATCCGTTTCGGCTCTAATTTCACTGTTCACATGGATGAAGTCTGGTCTAAATGAACCAGCAAAATATAAGTTATTATCGTCTGCTGCAGCTACCTTCTATTTTAAAAATTTCAAGTCAATTTTAAAAAGTCGTTGAACATGTTTGCAGTTTGGTTTACATCACGACTGAGTTTAGCCGATTCCTTGATGTTGCTGTTTATTCCTCTGAGGAAACTGAGATTATGTTTTCGGTTTTTCATTTTTCAGAAATTTCTGGAACGTTAGCAACTTTGTGGAGTATATTCATTTATTCTTTCCACCTTTTTCACGTGTGGAGTAATTTACAATGTAGCCAAATGAAAAAAATAAAAGATGTCATTGCACAAAGGAGGAACTTGGAGAAAGATTACAATAAAGATATTCAAAGGCAAAATTAGTAACATGATAAAGTAATGGAGAATAATTAAGGCATTATAATTTAACAGCAAATGAATCAACTAAAACAAGAGCGGCTGGAGGTAATTTCTAGTTCAATACCTGCAATTAATGTCCAGTTAAATGTTACCCTTAGTTGTGGAAGGTGGACCTGGCACAGAAATTAAACTAACTGCTAACAGTTAATATTACAAGGTTATTCAAAAGGCTACAAAGATGCACAAAGCCACAAACATACACAAAACTACCACAAAGACACACCAAACAACCACGAACAGACAAAAAACAACCACAGAGTTAAAATGACCACAAAGAGACGGCAAAAGATGATATACACTGCCTGTCCAAAAAAAAAAAAAGTCTCCACTTGGATTAAACTAAGCAAATAGGTAAGAACCTTCCATTGGATAATTACTGCAGTGATGAATATGTTTCAGCTGCAACAACTTATTTAACTCTAGCTGATGCAGTGAGGAGCTCCTCATTTCTTAAACAATCATGTTGGAAGACATATCCTGTGGTCATGGAAAAGATATTAATCTGTCTCAGAAGGATGAAATTATTGGCCTGCGTCAAGCAAAGAAAACAACTAAGGAGACTTTTAAAACTACTAAAATCAGGTTAAGAACCGTCCGACGCATTAATAAAACCTGGAAGGATAGTGATGAACCATCATCTTCGAGAAACAAATGTGGTCAGTCATGTGGTCTGATGAGTCCAGATTTACCCTGTTCCAAAGTGATGGGGGTATCAGGGTAAGAAGAGAGGTGGATGAAGTGATGCCCTCATCATGTCTAGTTCCTACCAGCCTGTGGGGGTTAGAGTTATGATCTGGGGTTAGTCAGGTTCAGCAACATTATGTTCCCTAAAGAATGACGTCAGCTGACTACCTGAATATATTGAATGACCAGGTCTTTCCATCAATGGAGTTTTTCTTCACTGATGGTATGGACATGTTCCAAGATGACGATGCCAGGATTCATGGGGTCACATTGAGAATGAGTGGATCAGGGAGATGAGACATCACTTTCACACATGGATTGGCCTCCACAGAGTCCAGAGTGTGCGATTTCTTTTTTTGGCTGGGCAGTGTGTCATTCATTAAGCTATAGTGTCTTAATTTCATGCATACAGATGTTCTCTAAAATAACTGTGGTCATCAGTTAGTTGTGCAGGACGATCGATGAGTTTTCTAACAGTGTTATATTGAAAACCTGGATCCACATGCAGATTAACAATTTACCAACAGTGTATTATTAAATACCAAAAAAAAACATGCTGTAAGTTTTACAATACCATTTTTTTACTGTATCTTTGCATTGTAGTCAATGTATGTGGTGAACAAATGGTTGAATGATGAAGAAAAGGTGTAACATTTGAATAATAAAGTGAGTACTTGTGTATATCCTCCACTCACCTCAGCCATGGGCTTCTCGTACACGTCATCTGTGCTGCTGCTGCTGCTGCTGCTGCTGCTGTGGATGAGCTGTCGGTCTCTCTGCAGGGCCTGCAGGGGTTTGGTGGGTACAGCCGAGCCATAATGGGCCTCCAGAGTCTCCGGCCTGGTTCTGTCTGACTTCAGCAGGCCAATGATGTCCTCTCTGGCCTGAGGAGACACGTCAGAGGCTTTAACACACCAACCACTCTGCGCTCACCTATGGAGGGTGGTTTTATTCCGTTTTGTATCGATGTTTATTTTTAAGGATGAAAAAATTGAATATTTCAACACTGCAGATGGTGAACATGTATCAAACCTCACAAAGTGAAAGAGTTAGAACCACGACTGAGTTTTTACCCAAGTTTTAGTTTCTACTTTTGTGCCTGTTGGTGAGGTTACTATTAGCTGACCACTAGTTGAACACTTCAGTACGGATGATGAAAATGTCTAGCTGGGCTTACAAACTAAATGCTACAATAATGATTGCGAAATAAACAGGAATAAAGCCTATTTCAGACAAACAAATTAATTAAAAACAACATATGATATAAGACCAACAATAAAAACATCAACTTTCAACTAGACTGAATCAAAAATAAGACAAGGGGAAGAAAAACTCCACATCAAGTTAGAAAAACATGTTAAGTCCCAGATTAAAACTTGACTACAAAATAAGAAACATCACAATCAACTCTCCAGTTAAAGTATGGTTTTATCTCAATCTCTTTAGAAAAGCATCAACACAGTCAAAGCTACTAGTGGCTTCAATTCTAAAGTATATCTATTTCAAAATCTATATAAAAAGTTGGAAGATCTATTTACCTTCATAATGACTTATCCTGAAACAACAACAGACTTCAGTCAAACTGCATTTAAAATGATTTACAAGGTCTGCATTTGTGTGGCGTTTATACTTGTGAATTTTTGCCAAATGATCTCAGACATCAGCTAAATGTGATGCTGCAAACTCCACCCAAGTGGATCTAAAATATTACCTCATCAGTTCCTTTCACACTGATAACATGTGACCTGATTAGATCACACAGCAAAATATGCTTTCTGCCTCTTGCTGCTTTGAACCAGCAGAGAGCGCTGTTTCCTTCAGACTGCATCTCACACAGCAACAACGACATCCTCAGTTTAAAGACATTACACCAGAAGGATGGATTCAGTTATACAAGCATTTTCAGTTAACATTTACATCAAGTACTGATTTGTAATGTTTTTAAAAGTATATAGTAAAGGTTTTAAAATGTTTCCAGGGTGTGGTCTCTTTATATTTCATGTCATTTCATTCTGCTATGTGATTTACATTTCAGGTGTTGAGATTCCTTTTTTTAATTGTGTAGTTTGTATAATAATGTTATTAGCTCATTGTTAAAATTTGTAAAATTGTGCTAAAAATTAGGTTTGCAATCCTAATATCGATCAGCAAAAAACGATTAAAGGTTAATGATCTGTCCTTTAAAATCAGTTGAGAATTGATGCCATTTGTAAAACCCTTGTTAAATTTTAGAAATAAAACCATTTGGTCTATTTTATTAAACACTATTTGTTTTGGACTATTTTCAGCAATGGATTAATCATGTTGAGTGTTTTTGGCAGCAGGACAGTGTATGTGGGATTGATTGTGACGTGATGTTTATTGTGATGAAGAAACACATCCTGCATTTAAACAGTGTTGCTGACACATATGATTGAATGGATCCAAAGGCTACATACGAAAGATGGAGGTAAAAGATGTGACACCACCTATTGGTTTGTAGAATAGCATTCTGAAGCTTTAAGTTTGTAATGTGTCCATCACCATTTTGACCTTTTGAAATCGGATATTACAAACAAAGACCGGATCTGACTGGAGAACCTGAGGACACTATGGATGGTAAGTAGCAAAATGCTGATCGCAAGGTAGCTCCGCCACAAAACATCCATCCATCCATCCATTATCTATACACCGCTTAATCCTCACTAGGGTCGCGGGGGGGCTGGAGTCTATCCCAGCTGACTCGGGTGAAGGCAGGGGACACCCTAGACAGGTCGCCAGTCTGTCGCAGGGCTACATACAAAGACAAACAATCACTCACACATTCACACCTACGGGCAATTTAGAATGATCAATTAACCTCAGCATATTTTTGGACTGTGGGAGGAAGCCGGAGTACCCGGAGAGAACCCACGCATGCACAGGGAGAACATGCAAACTCCATGCAGAAAGATCCCGGGAAAGCCAGGACGCGAACCAGGGACCTTCTTGCTGCAAGGCGAAAGTGCTAACCACTACACCACTGTGCAGCCCGCCACAAAACATACCCTGCTTTATCAACTATTTTACTCTAAATAGGGCCAGAATTTACAAAAGGAAGACTGTGCTGCATTTACAGAGATTTGAAACTAGAGATTGATGCCATTAACTCATTAAGAAAATGTTTACTGAGGTAACAGCAGGTGAGAAGTAGGATAATTTTCTTACAGACTTTTATAGTCAGATCTCTTCTCAGTTGCCCCCTGCTGGCTGGTAGAAAGAATTCAGGTTTAAATAATTTCAGCATTGACTTCACTTGTCAGAGCAGAAAGCTATGTCAACCTTTTACATACAGTCTCTGTATATATCACACTTTAACACATGCCAGACTTTGTTCATTTGGTCCATTCATTAGACCTGTCGACAAGAAGAAAATTTATAATACTGGGTTAATTGTTGGCTTCCTCACGCTGCAGCAAATGCTTCTTTAATGCATAAAAATCCGAACCACAGAATCTGCTTTCTTTGGAGGCATTTGAAACAAAACAGAAGAGAAGCAGCTTTCTGTGTGAAATGTGGCTGCATGTTGAGTATTTCTCTGCCTAATGGAAAATATTCAACACGCCCAGACAGATGAGCAGGATGGAAACAGAGGATGAGGCAGCAGCATCCTGCCTCTCTGGAGACGAGTTTATAAATGTGCCTCCATTAGAAAATCATTATCAGACTGGAGCCAGCAGCAGCTGGTGGGCCGTTTCCACACCGGCAAAAGGTTATTTTCTAAACCTAAGCCATCACACTGTGAAATGTCAATATGTCTCAGCGCTGATGACAAACACCACTACATTTATGGTTTTGTAAGCTGATGACATCCCCATGCTGCACAGAAAGAAGCCAACTGTTTCTGGAAACGACAATAATCAACACTTTAGTTGGCACGGTAACCGAGCTGTCAGATGAGTCTTTGTTAGTCATCTCTGCTAATAACAAATTACCTTGATTCCACTATGAAACTGTAACTGAGCCAGCTCGTCATAACAGTGGTTGGGTCCAGTGATTCAACAGTTACTAGCTTGTGAAATCTCTGGCTCTGAAACGAAACACTTCCCAGCAATACACTATTTTTGATGAAACACTTTCCGGTCAATCATATTTTAAACTGTCGCTTGAAGAGCTTCATCATTTGAGTCAGTGGTAACAAAAGGAACAACAGCTGAAGACAAACAGTGCACTCTACTGTTTATGTAACCCAAAAGATGAATCAGTATGTTATGAAATATCTGATTCTTTGATTTAAAAAAAAAAAAAAAAAAACAGTTAGCAGTACAAGGATGTGGACTGAAAATAACAACAATCACTTCTTTTTAGTGAAACTAACAGTAACTACTGTCTCCTATAAATTACATCCATATGTAATTAAACTGTTTTCCCAGTTATGCTGCAGTGGTAATATAATATTAACAATAGTAAATAACCTAACCAGGATGGGCAATACAAACTACCTATTTAAACCCATTTACAGGTAATATTTTGGCTAACTAACCCTAGCCCTATAGCTAAACCCTAACCTCAACCAGGAAGGATACTTACCTCTACAGCAACACCTGTGGAAGAAAAGAAATATACCGACCTCATACGTACCTCAGCCAACAGAACCTAAAAAAAGGGAAATATTAACAATAGTGTTCCCAGATGATGTGTTATTATGGGACTGGGTCTAAATAGTAGGCCACATCAAGCACCTTTCTTGTGTCATGTCTACAGATTTTCAGCTCTTCAGATGCCATTTTAGGGCATTAAAATAACTTGTGAACTGGATAAGTTTAAAATTTATGTCAGAGTTTTGGTTCTGCTCCACATGTACAACAGCACTTGTTGTTCTCTGAAACTAATCGTCCACATGAAAACTCAAAAACACAACTGAGGAGCTCTCAAAAGTAACAGGTGGTGCTATAATCCAAACCATGGAACCGTGTTACCCAACCAGAAACCTGGAATAAACTGGTGCTGTTAGGCGACCAACAATGACACAGTGGGGAAAGAAGAATCCATATGTCTGATGCCTCTGATATTTAATATAGGGGAAGAGTAACTAGGGGGCTGCACAGTGGTGTAGTGGTTAGCACTTTCGCCTTGCAGCAAGAAGGTCCCTGGTTCGCGTCCCGGCTTTCCCGGGATCTTTCTGCATGGAGTTTGCATGTTCTCCCTGTGCATGCGTGGGTTTTCTCCGGGTACTCCGGCTTCCTCCCACAGTCCAAAAATATGCTGAGGTTAATTGATCATTCTAAATTGCCCGTAGGTGTGAATGTGAGAGTGATTGTTTGTCTATATATGTAGCCCTGCGACAGACTGGTGACCTGTCTAGGGTGTCCCCTGCCTTCACCTGAGTCAGCTGGGATAGGCTCCAGCCCCCCCCCGCGACCCTAGTGAGGATTAAGCGGTGTATAGATAATGGATGGATGGATGGATGGGAAGAGTAACTATACATTTGTGTGTAAAAAGTTCTGGCAAAGTTTGGCCATGCCTGGTGGTGCACAAACTGGCCTCATGCAACCAAAAGAGGTAAATGCACAATACCACAAACAGAGTTTCTGAAGATCCAAAAGGCCTATTGTCACTGGCCAAAAACTGCATTTGTGTGTAGATTAAATATTGAAACACATAGGAAAAGTTCTCCAGCTGTAACAGAAGGTGTCAAAGTTGTTGACAGTTCAAGGACTGAGTTAGATGACGATGTTTTTGAGGCCATAGTAAAGGATCCCTCCACCCCAAACATTACATTACGTCTGAATGTTTAGAGTTCAGTATCCCACCAGCAGTTCTACACATTTCAAAGCACTAGTATTTAAATGTAATGTTAGATGCAGGTGACTGTCATTAATCAGCTGATAGAAGTGAATCTGATTCCTACCTGAACTTCTCCTTCCATGATTCCCAGCAGGTGAAGCAGGTCCTTCTTTGACATGTCTGGAGTTGCTGCTTTTCGGCTCTCTGCAGGTTTCTGACGTTTCTTTGCTGTTGCAGATCCCCCCATCTTCACTTCTTTGTCCTCCTTCTGAACCTTTGTCTTCCTCTTCGTCAGCTCTGGTGTGTTTTCCTCTTCCTCTTTGATAAAAGCTTTAGTGGGCTGGATGTGTCCGTCTTCTGGACCCTCCATGGTGCAGCTCCTGGAACGCATTTTTATCCTGTGAGGAACGACAGTGGATTCAAGTAAATGAAAAGACAGCCAGGTGTTTATATTGCATAAAGCTACGTTCATACTGTAAGTTTTTACATCATTCTTAGTTTGGTATGAGTCCCTTTTTTTTACATCAGAGACTTGCTTGAGTTGAAGACTTACTGTACTTCGGAAATGTAGCACAGAAGGAACTAACAGAAGGATTTTTTTTTTTCTCAAATTTTGGCTCTTCTTGAACCCCCACAAAAAAAATATTGGCAAGTGATGACAGCATGACTTTGACAAGAAAATACTGTGGAAGCACTGAAATCTTCCCTATGATGGATTACTCCGACTCTGACTAGATGGCTCTCATTGTGTACTGAAATTAACTGGCACCAGTACTTTAGCTGCTGGGAAGTAACAGTAACATTATATAGTTTTTTTTTTTTTTTTACTTTGCCTCAGTTATGGGAATTATTGTACTTCATGGACAGAAATACACTAAACAAACCTCTATAGCTCCTAAAAGTTTGATGACTTGCGTGCTTAAAATATAATTGCCAAGTACATCAGTTTTTGGATGGTGTCCCTATTAGTGAGATAGTAAGTCAGTAGAGAGATTTACAGTTTTGTCATCTTGTCATCTAGCACGTTTACTATGACAACCAGCTGCTTGCTGACCATCTGACACATGCAATGTTCTGTCCAGTTATGTTTTGGCGCATCAGAGTGAATTTGCAGAAGGACACTCATTGTGTCCCATGATTAAAGAAAGAAAAAGTGATGATGGGGATGGTTAGTGTATTATGTGGATGTGCATTCAACCAGGTCATGCTAGGGCCAATCAAAGTCCATTTAAGGAACAGTGAGTGTGTTCACATGGAGAGGAGTGTCCCATCTCTTCATACCCGGATTCAAAAACCTGCATAAATCCTTATTCTGGTTATGAGAAACTGAAATCTGCTACCTGTAGTACCCCAAAATCAACTATTCTAATGCCATAATAAAAATGTGTCACATGTCTCACATCACCCTTGTTAAGGATTAAACACAAAAGTAACATGGTTAGAGAAAGATGGCAGGATTGAAATAATTACATGGTTAAGGTTAGAGAGGGGTCTAGAGACACTTGTTTGGAAACCAGAAGGGAACAATGATCTCTGATGTCGACAAGTAATCCATCCAAACACACCAGTTTCTTCTCTCTGGGGGGGTTTGTGCATCTATTCAAATACCTACGTCATTATTGAACATTTGCAGGCAATTTGCTAATAGTTCATTGACAATACAATAACAATTTCCATATTTCTTGGTGTTTAACATTATTTTTTATTATTTTAGACAAGGAGTGTGTTAACATGGACTTAAGAAACCTGAGTTAGTGAGCCATGAGTATGAGAGTCATTTTACATGTGGAGAGTTTATCATGATTTCAGAAGTGTGGTTTAGTCCACAACTGTGGTGGCAGCAAAAGTGATTAGAGAAAGATATGAAAACAGAACTTTGTACTTTGGCGTTTAAAGAGTTACATAAGCTTGATGTTTTGGAAAGTAAAAAGGTTTGTGTTTTGGACATGTGGAACCAGATTCCACTGTGGTCTGTGAGTGACCTCCAATATAATCACCACTGGGATACTCAAGAGTGTTTGACCATATACTGTCAATCAGTGAAGACTGATTGCAACACAGGAGCATAAATCCAGTCAGTTCGCTGTTACTACTACACTCACTGATGTCGTACGAGCTTAAACAAACGATGATGAAATCGACAGCTGGGAGCATTGAGTAGGGGTCCTGAGAAAACTGCAGGTTATAGGTTATTGGATCTGAATGAGGCCAGAGGTCGTCGAGACTGCAGGTCTGGATGAATGCAGGCTGTGACTCAGCCACAGAGAATCCTGGCAGGCAAATGGTAGCAACCACGTCGCCTGTTATTAATAGTTGTTTCAGGGGAAATGCCAAGATCTCCCACACGTTGAAACCACAGAGCTGTCTTCATTGTGATGGTCAGCATGGTGAGCTGGGAGAGGAAAGGCCAAACTAGGAGGGATAAAATCCAAAACCAAGACCAGCCTGAGGCAGTAGGAGGTTCAGGCTTCAGATGAAGAGCAATATGAGCAGTTCTGGATGAAAACCTGGAGCCAATCCACATTAGGGATTTTGTGTCCTGGTGGTTCTGGCTGAGTGCTTTTATAGCTACACTTATTATACAGACACTTACATATATATATCAAGCAGCTGCACACATGATTTTCTGCTTGTAAAAGCAAATGACAAGGTTTTTATTGGTAGGTCTTGTGTCTGGTGGTAGCCTTCATATGTCTGTGAAGAGTCCAGATGATGATTTGGCCATAACATCCTTGACATTGTAGACACTCCTTTGTAAACTTCCTTGTTGCAGTGAATAAGTTTTTTTATTATACCCATCTATTTTGCTGAGCTCCTTTTGGAGCAGATTTTTAAATCAATTTGTTTAGATGTTTCACGGGTCTTTTGATTTCCTAAATGTGGTGGAGGGAGTCAGATCTGATGCGTTTGACCAAGAAATCATGAGTTACCCATAGGATTGCTGTAAATAGATGTGAAGATTGGACATGTAGAACTTCTTGGGCATCTGAGACAGTTTTGTTGGTGTGTGATTCATAATGTCAACATTGAAGATGACTTCTCAGTAAGATTACAAAAGTAGCTGTAAAAAGGGCAAGCAAAACTATTTTGGATTTTATTTGTATTTCACAAAGTGTTAGAATCCATTTTTATGCATATTTTATATTGTATAATAAATTGATTTTTGTCCACAAGATACCATTTCAGCTAATGTCATATTCATTTCACTTTCAGAAATATCCCTTATGTCCAAAATACTCTCAAAAAGAACTGCGAAGCCCAAGCTGCACTGACATCAAGCTTAAAATGAGAAAAAGCTCCTTTGATGTTATTAATTAATAATATAAAAATAAGTGATTCTCTAAACAGGAACTGAAACAGTGAGTAAACAGTGATTACAAGGTCTGTAAATAGAGATGGTCTGTTTACTGGTTGAGTAGTTTTCATTATGGTGGCCAAGTGTTGCATCAAAAGGTTTACAAGTCTCAACTGACCCAAGTCTCCACATGCCAACACAGTGTTGCATCAAGTCCCACATCTGTAAACTTATCTGTTTAAACAGTTTACATTCACAAGAAGAACTCTGATTCACAGCACCATTTCACAGACTTACCTCATTGTGCTACACCAAGATCGAGAGTCAAGCACTGATGGAAGGTTCTAGTTTGAAAGTTTGAGTATCACTGGAACAAACAGCTATACTGGGGTAAACCCTCCCTAAAGCTGGATTTAAGGTCTGATGAAACTGAATGTTGGATGGTTGGTTAGTGCCATCGATACCCTCACCTCATGCTTTTTTGATGTTGGCTACACGGTGTATGTGTCACCCACAATCTTTAACTTTACACAGCCACTGATCCAACAGCCACATCTACTTTACACACCAGCTGTGAGAAGAAAGGTATGGTATAGTGCTCATCTTTCTATATAGTTTTCATTTACAACACAAGTATGGTGAAGTACTTTTAAGGAGTACAAACCAATGTATGTCTTGCTTGTGAAATTTTCTGAAAATGTCCACTGCTCTCCCAGTTTTTAAACATTATTGCATATCCCCAAATGTTGAGAGTGTGAACACACTGGATTTCCAACATTATGGGTGAGCACATCTTTAGCTTTTAGCCCTGCCTGAAATCATCTGGGCTGCTTATTGCAAGAGCTTATGGGGGCCAAGTAGGGTTGTCACCCGTTCCAGGAAATATTAAGGGCAGCCAATTTCATCTTAGTAGGACCTATGTAGCGAGGACCTGACATGATGTTCAGCGGAAAGACCTCAGAAGCCCACATCTGCGTCTCTTTTTGCCTGCCTGCCCGGTCCTGTCACGGGCTGCCTAGTTATAGACTGCTGCGCCATTTAATAAGGTCTACATCCAAAACTCCACCACGTCCAAAGATGCAAAAATGTTTGCAAATGTACAGACATGAGTGGGAAGAGTCGAAACCCTGGCTTGACAGCGTTAGTGGCAATGGGTACAAGGCAAACTGTACAACGTGTTGGCGTGTGTTTTCTGTTGCTCATGGTTCACTGGCTGGCGTAAGGCAGCATGCATCAGGGGACCAACATGTAAGAAACATAAGAACAGAGAGGACCCAACCAGCAGTGTCCCAGTTTCATGCCCCAATCATCTCCTGAAGTAGATATGGTAAGGGACATCGTGACGAGGTCCACTAGATTTCTTACAGTATATGGTTGTGAATTTCCCCACATCATGCTGATATGGTCATAGACTCTACAGTATTTTAGTGACTCATTAAATGCCTAAGTTTTTTATTAATAATTATTTTTTAATTGCAAAACTCTGTTCAGTTTTACAACTGTGCCTTGAAAGATCAACAGCTAGTCAGTGCTGCAAGGAGTAACAAGAAGTACACTTGGAAAAAGAAGCAAGTGAGGAAGACAGGGAAGGCTGTTGACTGTAACCTTGGTCTACAGCTCCATACATAAAAGAAAGAGAACTTTCTGATGGACACATGACTGTGGGAGAGGACTGAAGGAGGGAGGAATGTTTTGCACTTCTATTTTTATTTTGTTGAATATTTTCACTTGGGGTTCATGAAGGAGGACAGATGTACATATTTGCAGGTATTTTTATTTCCTCTTAAAGTGAAAATGTCCTCAGGGATCACAAAGAGAGCCCCAACAAGTTCAGCACTTTAAAGATCATAATGATTGTTCAATGGTCTGTTTTCCTTAATATTTAGGTTAATTGTTGCACACTGCAGTGACTGGACAGTTCATCATTCACCAGTTCTGTGTTAACAAAGCACTTAAAGCTTTAAGTATGACTAAATGCTTTTTTCAGAATTAAACATGCCACTCCTTGGGTGGTACTGGCCCCAAGGAGCCGTGGTGGGCATCCTTTATTTTCATGTCTGAAAGGTGGCAACCACTAGGGCCAAGGATTTTGGTTTGGTTGAAGAATTGGGGGTGACAGAGGTTCTTCAAAACAAAAACAACAGTCTGTATGTTGTCTGAGAGACAGGATCAGAGGTAAAAAGGTCTGGAGATGATGCCCTTGCACCATATTGAGACATTTTCGTGCACTGGCCTTTTTAACAGTATTTAGCTGTAATGCTCATGCATTCTCATTGTTTTGGCTATATGCTCTATATAAGTGATCTGTAGTTATATGGTTCAGTTTACTCTCAAAACTTTATATATAACAGATGTATTCTGTAGAAGCTACCTACAAGCCTGACATACATTTTGATCTTATTGTTCACACTAAAATTGAAGCAACCCCTGCAGTGAAAAGACATCAAAATGTCCCCCAAAAGTGTTTTTTTTAAATCTGCACATTAAACTGCAATGGAACAAATTCTAAAAATCATACTGGCTATTGAATAAATAGTGTATTGTGTATTTGGTCTCCCCTGGGAAGAGATATTTACGGAGGCGTGACGAGGCTAAACTGGTCTCTATGATTTACACCTCAGTCCGGATAAAAGCTCAGACAGCTGTGACACACGAGACCTACAGTGGATAAGTGGTGAAGGAGGCATGTTGGCAGCAGAGCGTTCAGAAAGCTCGTCCAGTAATGAGAAGGTCACTGGTTCAGCCCTCAAATCAACAAGTGTTTCAAGAGAATGTGTCCTGCTGAGATACTTGAGTGTAATTGCATGTCTGATTGGAAACAATGAAGAAAGGCCTTGTTAACACTGCAGTTGAATGTGTCTTAATTCTGATGTTTTCTAATCAATTTTAGAAGAAAACACACATTTTTGAGCAATGCCAGCAGACTGGCTTTGGGGATATCGATGGGGTATCAGCTCATCAGTCCAATACTTTGTAAGAGTTTAATATCTCAACACCTGTTGGATGATAATGAATCCAAATGTCTTGTGTGATTGTTTCCGTGTACCACACCTTAATTCCTCTCAGAATCCTTCCCAATTCCTAACAGCATACAAGCTCACACACTTGTTAACACCACGGTACGGTGCTATGTTAACACGCTATCATTAGCAACATATTAGCATTAGCCGTCTTTGTTATACTCACATACTAGTGTCATAATTAAAAAGTGCTGCTAAGAGCTTGTGAACACATCATAGTGCTTTATATGCTAAAGGTTACAGCTAGTGTTCTTAACTTTCATTACATTTGTTTGTGGCCATTTCTCAATGGTACGGCCTTACAGGACTCCCGAGAACTGGAGAATGCATGAATGTTGCTGTGCAACTGGAACACCAGTCTACTCATCTACTTTGATTATCTTTATCGTGAAATACAACGAAATGGAGTCAGATATAATAACACAGCCCTGCATATTTACGATTTAATATAAAAACATTTCATTTATTTTTTTATATATATATATATATATATATATATATATATATATATATATATATATATATATATATATATATATATATATATATTCAGGTTTGTATGATCATCCTGCATTATGTGGTGTCTTTGGCAAGGTTTAATATTTTTTCAGTAATCTGTTTCTGAAAAGTTTTTGTGGATCCACAAAAACTTGTTGATGCCAGTTTCATTTCAATAAATGTTCAAACGATCCACTATCTCTGATCTCAGGTGTCTCAGTTATCGGAACTTTATTTCTTTTTCTTCTTCTTCCCCCATTATTATTAATAATCCCTCAGATTTAGCTCCTGTCCCTGGATATAAAACTGTATATGAAGTAGTACAAACCTGCAGCAGCTATATCGGGAACACACTGATGATTCACTATTAATAGTCCAAATATTGTTTTGTTATGTACATTTATTTGGATAGGAATTTTTCATGCAGTTTTTACTTGTTATGGAATATTTTTTACATTGCTGTATTGATACTTTTACTTGCGTAAAGGATCTAAATACCTTCTCTTCTACAACACTGTGTTTTTCAAATAAAACAACAGAAGTAAGACCAAATCTGGCTCGCTGAGTGATATGTTTAAGCATCATTCATGTCATATTGATTAAACTGTAATTCCAAGCAGACAAATGGGAAAGAGTTCATGTTATTTAACCTCCAGGTTCCAAACTGAGATATTGAGCACAGAGCTGATCTTCACGTGAAGAACTGTAAGCAAACTGATGGCATAACGCCTGCAGGTGCACCACCACAGGTCGTAACACTGGAAAAAAATTCAATATGAACAGTATTATCTGCTGTGACTGAAAGGTCAGCACTGGGGATAAACACTTCGGAGTGATGCTCAAGTCACAATAATGAGTGTTTGCAATGTTTCTCCATTCTGCTTACATGCCATGAATGCATCAATCTACGATGAGTTGCAACTTAATCAGACGTCTGATCGTTCGTTCACTCATCTGCAGTGTAAATACAACCAGTGGTCGTCCTTGCAGTAGTCGCAGCTGTTTGGTGAAATTTAAGGGCGTATTTTTAGGGTCTCCCCACTTGTGTGCAGAGTCCAACAAGGGGAAACTCCAGGGCTATCACTTTATAAGCCATCAGCAATCCCACGGATGCCTGAACCTGCATTTTATATCACAGCTGCAGCTCTCACACTCCTCCACAACAACATTTGTGGTAAATAAACAGCCGCGAGCCTGAAACGCTTCTGCAGTATCACTGAACAGAGGTCGCATAGAGCTGGTCTATGTGACAGAAACACCAGAGCAGCTACCGAACATACGGCGGCTCGTGTTTCTTTGTATTTCTTCATATTGTCGTGACATTTGCAGACATTTTCCAGAGCAAATATAGATCACGACAGCAGTTCGTCTTCTGTGGTCAGTAATTATTTCCTCTTCCTTATTGGCATTCATGTTGTACCGACATCACAAGCTGCCACCGTTGCATGCATGTCATCCCTTGTTCATTACAGGATTAAAGCAAACATGACATGTGAAGCAATTATCATACCATATCATGTATGACCCGAACAACACGGGGACAGTTAGCAGGAAAAACATTGGTGCTACTGAGGTCTTTATGGCACTAATGTTGACTGAACAACACAAAATGGTTGTGTTAGAGCAAAATTCATCATGCGAGAGTTAAAATACGACGATTTACCATTTAATAAGGGTTTAATTACCTTATGGCTGACTCAAGACTTCCATTTTAGTTGTCAGGCACTTCTCTATTGTTCATGTGCCATATTGGATATGTTTTAGAATTCCACAGCTGAAATATTAGCTAGGTTTCCAATTGTAGCACCAACCCGGCTTTAATTTTGAGAAAACTGGCAAAAGAAAATTCAAATAGGGGCAAGATTAACAACTGGTGGCAGTAATTCTCCAGTCAGTGCTTTCAAATAAGCAGGAACTGTGGTGTTATGGTGATTTCATAAAATGATGTGAGAAGGTTCATAGATTTTGGTTTATGGTTTATAGGTGCAGTGTGATCAACAGTTGGAAGCTGGTAGGGAACATGTTGATTTTCTATTCTGAACTTAATGCTGTTTAATAACATGTTAATTAAGGAGAATGCCTCAAAATTGGCTTCTTTGCCTAATCTGCTGGTCTAAATTGTTGTAAAATCAGGAAAATGTATTGTCTCTTTTTTATTATTATGGAATCTAAATCACTTTTTTTTTAAAAAATGTTTTTAGCTGTGTTTTAATATCTGAAAGTTTATCTATGGCATTTCACAACAAACTAACCTCTACAAGCTTGTGTGTACTAATTATATATCCTCCTGAAAATGTGTATATGTAAGTATATTTAGAACCACTAGAAACTGTGGAGTGTTTGCATGCAGACAAAGTTGATTTCAATCATGCAAATATATTTTGTAAATGTAATACAATTTTTAGTAACTTCTTAAAAAGAAACACTTAACATTTTCATTTACTATTTTAAAATCAAAATCATAGTGTACAGATATAGAATATTAATACATATATGACTAAAAGCTTTATAAGACTTAAAAATGTGTGTTAACAATTTGTAACTACACATGTGATGTTTAATATATTGTGACTGATTCTTGTGGTCATCTTCGATGGCAGCTGTCAACGTTTTTCAACTCAACTTTTTCGTGTTTTTCATGTGTAACATGTTTTAGCCATGTAGATTCCAATATGACTATATAAGGGAGTCAGCAGCTCCATGAGATGCTTTAAAGAGAATGAAGCAGTATCTCACCATAAGGAGAAAGTAAAGCAGTCAGTCACGTACGCTGCTGGAGGGTTTCAATCCTCAGAAACAAATGAAGGACTGCTTTACAGGAGAACAAAAAACAAATGCACTCCTGTCATTTATCTAAATCTTTCCATCAAATTTGGATTATGACTCATATGATCTCACTAAGAGCTGCAATATTGATTCAGTCACAGATCTCATTATTCTCTAAATATCTCTCTTAATGCTTCACTGCTTTGAAGACCTCAATATTCCTCAGACACACCAGAAAAAACTCTTTTCAGACAACTCCTCTGATAAGATCATGCCATTGTTATCAGCACAAAATAACTTGGGAGCTGCAGCACTGGAGGATTGTGGTAGGATTCCTTTAGCACCGCATGAAATACACATACAGGTAAATATGCTTCAATCAAGGCAGAACCGTTCTATTAAACTGTAATGGTGGCTTCAGTACTGGAACCAGCCTGTATCTGGAGTTAAAATGCAATCTGGTGCCTTTTTTTTAAAAAGAAACATTCACATTCAGTGGGGAGGCTGCTTTATACTCCCGTGATTAAAATGGATGCAGCATCGTTGAGCTTCATTTCTGTTCAGATTTGGCAGAGCTGCAGTCCAATAACATCAGTGTCACTGACTCCTTGTTGTCAGGCGCTTTGGAGTTGGCTGAATTAAAACTTGATTTTTCAGATGTCAGTGTCACAGAGACTTGTATTATAAAACTCCCTAGTGTCTGTGATCCATGGAGCCCAGTGGAGCCGTTACTGATGGATTTTAGCAGCCTGACCTCAACTGAAAAACAACAGTACTGGTCAACTGCCTAAGGGGGTTAAAAGGACTGATGTTAATGTGGGCGACCTCTTACAGCTGTATGAATAAATGCATTTAAAATCTTACCCTGGAGGAGAAGCTTGTTAAATAGAGGTTTGCCTGTGGTTTATGTTGTGTAAATTTCACTGAGAATTGAAATAAAATTTTAAAAAACTGACTAACAAGTCAACTATTTCTACTCTCTACTGTAAAAGTCCAGTGTTGGCCTCAATATGAGTCATTTGCAATCAATCTGTTCAATGGGACATTTTTTTCCAGGAAAAAAAATGTTTTGAGCTCATCTTCTTCTTTATTTTATTCTTTTTAAGATCATTCGTGTAAGTATTTTTCTTACTTTTCTTGTATATGTTGCTTTTTCATGCCTTTATGTAAAGCAGTGTGAATTGCCTTGTGTTATTGATGGGTGCTACACACACAAACACACCTTTTCTGTAGCCCACACCACAGCTGAACAGTTATCCAAACAGCTCTCTCCACTCAGAGGACGCAGTTTTAATGAGAAGCCTCCACCAGCCGCAGGTTTGTGAGCTCCATGAGCTCAACTGGCAGGAAGCCACCAACTGTTTGGAGGTTTATTTCTTCCAAATGAGCTTGTAAAACTGAATGAGTGGTGAGAGAGTTATGGGAGGTAACTGCTACTGAGACCAGTGGACGAAAAAGGAGGTTTCTGAGTATCGGTAGTCAGCTTTGATTATTAGCTACAGTATGTTAGGTGTAATCAGCAAACTGGTTGATCATGAGTTCACAAGCAGGTCAGATGGCCTCTTGAAGCTGTCTGAATGGATTCACAGCAGAGAAATTAGATTTTCTGGTCATTCACGCTTTGAAAGAGCATCACCGTAACTTCAAAGTTTGCCTGGGCCAGTAAACAAATACAGCTTTATCCTGTCAGGCTTCATATTAGACACACTCATGACACTCATCACCATTACACTCAACTTTCCCCTATAAAACATCAACTTTACATTACAAATAATGATATTTTTATATACTATTTGGTATCTGATTATTTGGATAATGTCTATAATGGACTGGGCTCATCCCAACTAAAAAAAGATCCAAAAAAGAACATCAACCTCGTGGCATTCTATATATGTTATAAGCCTCACTATTGTTTAATTGGTCAAAAAAAAAGAAAAGAAGTTAATTATAGTTTATTTCAGTTAAAGTTT
This sequence comes from Amphiprion ocellaris, assembly GCF_022539595.1. NCBI lineage: Eukaryota > Metazoa > Chordata > Actinopteri > Pomacentridae > Amphiprion > Amphiprion ocellaris. The sequence goes on from NC_072777.1 coordinate 6,491,506, forward strand.
TTCCATCCCAAATTTCAAAAGTCTTTAATTTCAAATCTGTTCAGCTAAAAACCAGCAAATATTTATCATTTTGTTTGGAAAATCACCCAAATTCTGACACTAAATCTGAGCTCCAGCAATGCGATAACACAAATTATAAATGAAGGCTGCAGATAAGTAATCTCAGCAGCCTGTTTCTTAGGCTGCTGGTGCTTACGGAAGATGGTTCAAGTTCATGTCTCCATACAACAACCACAATAAGCAAATGAAATGAAAAATTAAAACTCTGACTGCTGGTGTTGCTGCAGGGGGAGTCATGGGGTCACACAAATCACCAGAATCCAACAGTTTGAGGTTTTTCTTTCTGGTGAGCTGATGAACAGGTCATGAAAGGTCTGTAAAAATGCACTGAAGTCAGTTTTCACCAAAAAGCTTCAAGAGCTGCGAAAGGATTTTAGTGAAAACCACTAGACACTTTTGTAACAAGATCATCCTAACTGATCAGAAATTACTAATAACTGTAAAAAAAAATAAAATGAAAAATTATGTATCAACAAATAATTGCTGGATTTATTGCTCTGACTGGTATTCTTTAATTCTCGTGTCAGTAAGACCACTGAGTGTACGCAAAAGATGGATGTAGTCACCATGTCACCCATTGGTTTGTGTCTGGCTGTTTGAAATTTGGTCATTGTGAAGTTAAAGGTAGATCTGACTGAGAACTCCAAGACCCTATGTATGCTAATTCAGCCTGCCCCCTAGAGGGTTTACCTTTTGTTCCACTTACAGCGAATTCTCGCACTTCCGTTTCCATTATCAAACTTCCAGTGTTTCGCTGTAGTTCTTTGTCTTTATTCTTGTGTTGTAAATAAAAGCATTCTAAAACCATACTGTTGTCTGTAATCTCTTCCCTGCAATTCAGCCTCTGAACCCACCGTAACAATGGGTCTGACCTGAGACATTAAGGGGGAGAGATTCTGCATGTAAAAAAAATCCTGAAATGATAACAATGGAAAAATTCCAGACCACCAAAGATGCAGTTCTGTGATACAATGCAACCATCTGTTTTATAACAGTCGAACTGACGAACATACATCATCATGTTGATGCACTCATGCAAACACAAAGCCAAAGATCGAGACAGTTTAAGCTGTAGTGGCAAGACAATTCAGACAAACCTCAAAACTGATGTTGCTTCGAATACCTATGGTATTTGTGAGTTACCATATCATTTGTTGTTTGTTTGTATTATTTCAGACACTGGTCATATCGTAGCACTGTGGATATAGCTATCATATTTGGAGTCAGGAAAGCCAGGAGAAGAACCCAAAATGCAGACTAAGACTTTGGAGTAGAGGCTGGCTCACTGATACATGTAAAACAGATGCTTACCAACAGTATGGCAGCTGATCAGGAAATAAAACCAGAAGGCTAGAATTGATCGAGCCACGAAAACAAACAAGAGGTCAGAATGGGCATCAAAAATGGGCACAACTAAGCAAAGCAGTGATTAGCTAAATGCACAAAAATGATTTGGCAAAGAGTTGATCTCAAGAGCTACTAAATGAACTGTAGGTTTGATGAGAAGACTATGAACCGTTGAGCTGATTGGGGAAGCAGGAACAGGTGTGTGGCAGGCAGGTGGTACATGGGAAGTCCTACGGCATCAGACTAGAGCCATCCCAGTAACATCTCTAACCAGGCCATCCTGAGGTCACATCCAGTTTAATTACCTTGCAGCAACACAAGCCATACTTTACGCCGATCAATGTGCACTTCATGAAGTCTGATGTCTCTGGTAAATATACAAAAACACCCTAAAAACTAACTGCGTACAACCGAAGTGTCATTGTGAGCTATAATGAATCTATGGAAAACCACTTGACATTGCATTAATTTACAGTGCTTGACTAATATCAGTCTATCAAACCCTTGTGCTTGAAATAGTGACACTTACAGTTGGGACCTCAGTGCCACCGCAGGCTCACATTACTATCTTCAGCAAGTCGTATCAGAAATAGAACAATCGTAATCTGCACACGACAGCCGGCACGTGTTGCAACCACGTCTGTAAAACTGTTTCTGTCCTGAGATTTAAGACCAAACGCCTCAAAGTACCTGCTTAATTTACTGGTCAGTCCTCTGTGGCCTTTAAATGTTCCTTCACTTTTCAAGTAAGAAATGAGTGGCCAAGCTCAGAGATGCACAACTACTACACTTGTTGTTTGTTAGACTCTTAATTTTGGAATCTGGCATGCAAAGGATTCCTGTTAAAACCATTAAAGAGTTTTAAGAATCAGACTTGTAGAACAATGTGTATTATATATAACTGAACCAACATTTTTTATTGGTATTCCTTAAATTTGGATGTAATGAGCAGACTGTTTGAGAAATTATTTGCTAGTTGTCTACGGTAGACATACCTTGTTATTTCAGTACTGTCTCTACTCTGTTTAGTACTTCCGTTTTTATTGAATGACGTAGTCTGTGCCTGTCGTTGAACATACTGTTGTCATTGTTTCCCATAAATTGCCCCAATGCTCTAAGGTGCATCCTGTAAACACGCAATTGCGAACTTTGCTAGCAACTTTATTTTGTTGTCCCAAAGAGACCTGGTTTGATGCAAAAGTGATGCAAAAGCATGTATTGTACCCTCAGTTTACTATTTTGCACCTTTAGTTGAATTTTAAATATTAAATATGAGTGAAATCCCTAGCTGAGTTCACTACTGTGCAATGCTCTCAGTAAAACGGTGGTTGTAACTCAACAGGTCTGCTGTATTGTGTCAGTCTGTGCAGTTGGGTGTCTCTAACAGCGGCTGGATAGCACAAGTCTATAGTGTTTGCTTACAATATGGTTACAGTAATTTTCATAAATGGTTGGGGAGGAAAATGTCGAACAATGGGAGAGGCCATAATAGTAATATTAAGAACAAAATCATTGTAAAGAACTTCTGACAAAGTTAGCCTCGCCATCTCAAGTTTAGCTGCTAATACTACCCTTTGGCCCGCAACTTCCACAAGTTACCTTGGTGAAGAATAAGCTAATGCAGGTGTGTCTCAAAATATAGTCAACTCATCTGCACAGTGGGCTAAAGTGTGCATTTTGTGGATTATAGCCTAAAAACATGGAATGGTAAGAATATTCCAACAAAAATTATGCTATATTTTGCTTTTTGTAGAAATGTCACCACTGTATATTCACCAAATATCGTTTACAGCATTTTCCAGCAGTGTTTCAGCACAATCTGGTCTGTGGAAATCAACCTTGGGAACCACAATGCATTATTTTTCATTCATGTTGCTGGTGTTATTTTATAAATAACGCATTTGCATATCATATTAATTACATAACAATTATTTCCAAACACAGGCAGACTCAGCATGGATATTAGACAAATCAAACACATAAACATCAGCAAATGCTACTTTGGCTTTGATTGTTTGGTTCCAAGAAACTCAACTTCCGGAAAGAAGTACCTTTTCTATTTCCCTTTGGATGGGCATACATGTACACTACCGTTCAAAAGTTTGGGGTCACCCAGGCAATTCCATGTTTTCCATGAAAACTCACACTTTTATTCATGTGCTAACATAATTGCACAAAGGTTTTCTAATCATCAATGAGCCTTTCAACACCATTAGCTAACACAATGTAGCATTAGAACACAGGAGTGATGGTTGCTGGAAATGTTCCTCTGTACCTCTATGGAGATATTCCATTAAAAATCAGCTGTTTCCAGCTAGAATAGTCATTTACCACATTAACAATGTCTACACTGGATTTCTGATTCATTTAATGTTATCTTCATTGAAAAAAGACTGCTTTCTTTCAAAAATAAGGACATTTCTAAGTGACCTCAAACTTTTGAACCGTAGTTTATGTGTATTTGCACTTTATTACAGTTTGATCCAGATAAAAAGCAGCTGTAGATGTATATAAACTGGAACAAATTACTTTATGTCTGCATGTTTACACTTCCTTTAGTTTCAGATGTGACTCATTTGTTGTGGAACCAGGCCTGGCCCAGAAAAAACAAATAAATGGCTGTAGTCTGAACAGTTAGTGCAATTTTGTAGTTCGCTTGTTTAAACAACACCATATTTGGTGCAGATCACACAGAAAATACACTATTTAAAATTTGCTTCAAGTATGTTTCAAGTAATTATGGAAAATACTCTCCTATATACACCACAGTAGGTTTGTTAATTAACTGTTGACATAGAGGAAGAGCTTCAGTTTTCCATTCAACTGTGAGGAAGACGAAAGCAGCAGAATGTTTTGTGCAACGGTTCTACACTTGATATCAGAGAAAATGTGGATTTATGTAGAGTAACAGGTTGGAGATGATCTCTGTCTTTGGAGCTGCCATCGTTTCCTGCCACCTTACATGGAGGTCTTAAGGCTGCACAGATGAGTGAGCTGCAGGGCTGCAAAGAGGCTGCTACAAAAATAGACATCATAAATGCAGCCCAGTTTAATGCAAAACCGAGCATGAAAACTGGGTCACAGGTTCAGACTTAATGCAGTCAGGTTATTTCAGAGAGCTGTCCACGTGTTCTCCCTACAGGAGAGGCTCCCAGCTGCAGACAAGTCATTTGTAAACCTGCTGTTTCAAGGCTGAAATTGTGGAGTATTTGTTCCCAAAGTACACTTGTCTAAGAGGTGAAGCTGGAGTTTTGAGTCCAGAGCAACCACAGACGTCTGCTGCAACAGCCAGGCATATTACACCTGCTGTCCCTCATGAGGTTCTGACAGTGTGGAGCTAGAAACTATGAAAACACTTGGGTTAACAAAAGGCCTGCGGAACAGTTTGTTACCGAAGAAGTGATTGATTCCCATCGATGTTTCAGTGTGGAGGGACGTGTTTTCACACTATGGAACAATGTTCTGAAAACATCTTACCTGTCCTACGCAAGAACAAGACCCTCAGATAGAAAGAGGATTATTCTGTGTGTTTTTGTGCTCATTTTGCATTAATTTGTGGTCATTTTGTGTGTCTCGTTCTTTCTCGGTGGTCAGTTTGGTTTTTGTGATCAAATTGTCTTTCTTTATGTTACTTTCGCATCTCTGTGGGGTTGTTTTTACCTGCTTGTGGTTGATTCATGTGTCTTTCTGGTCAGTTTACATCAATTTGGGGTCATTTTTTGTGCCTATTTATTTTTGTGTCTCTGAGGTTGTATGTCGGTATTTAATTTTGCATTTCTTGGAGGTTGTTTGGTGTCTCTACGTGTTGGATTTGTGTCTTTTTTTTGGTTGTTCTGCATCTATTTGTGGATGTTTTATGTCTGTTTGTGGTTATTTCTGTCTCTGTGTGGTTGTTTTGTGCATCATTTTGGTCATTTTCTTCATATTCATGGTCTTTTTGTGTCTCTTAATGGTTGTTCTCCGTCGCTTGGTTGTCATTCTTTGTGTGTTTGCCATCATTTTGTATCTCTTCGTAGTTGTCATGTGTGTAATCAAAGATAAGAGTCATTCTGTGCCCTTTTCTGGTTGTTTTTTGTTACTCTGTTGCTGTTTTTTGTGTTTATTTTTCAGTCTCTCTATCGTCACATTGTCTGATTGTGATCAAACCGTATCTCTGCAGTCATTCTGCATTTTTTGTGTCTGTTTTACATCTTTCTGTGTCACTTTTACTTGTCCATGCGGGTTTGTATCTCCTTGTGATGTTTTTTTTTCTGTCCTTGTGATCAATTTGTGCATCCTTGTGGTCAGTTTTTGGTGTTAGTTTTATGTCACTGTGTGTCTCTTTATAGTCATTTTGTGTGTTGATGCGCTAATTTTTGTCTCTCTGTGATTGTATTCTGTCTCATTGTAGTCATTCTCTGTCTCTTTGTGGTGTTTTGTGTTTCCTTTGTTTTTGTGGTCATTTTAAATTCCCATGTAGTTGCTTGATTTGCCCTCAAAAATAAAACAGAAAATAAAATAAAAGTCAGTTGTGTGTCATTATCGCTCTACTTTAGTGAAAAATAGGGAAACATTTTAATGACAACTAATCACAAAGTGTGATGCTTCATGATTAAGTTTTGACAATTTGAAACACATCTATGGAATAACTGCAGTCCTGTTTCAACACAGAAAGAGTCAACTATGACGGTAACAGTGTTTTTCAGTTTCTAACCAGAGTTTCTCCTTTTCTAAACTCACGCAGCGTTTCATTAAGTGGAAGAAACATGGCCAGGGAACGCAATCCAGGCAGATACAATGTTTCTTTCCAAACACATTTGGCAAAATCCTTCAGTACAATATAAATGTAATTTTGTGGAGACCAGACTGGATGAAAACGTTTTTAAGTCTCAGATCTTGTGAGTGAGTCAGTTAATCTCCTGCTATACTTCAACATTTACATCTACATTTATGGTATTTGGCAGAGCAGCTCAGCATCCAAGATTAGGATGCATTTTCCTTCACAGACATTTGGCAGCAAACATATACTCAGTCATTCTGCTAAAGGCCAGACAGTAGCAAGATGTATACGTCTGCCCTTCAATAGATCTGAGTTATGAGGATTTTGTTTGTTTCTCTTTAGTTAAGGCATAGGGGAATTGCTTCATCATGACACCTTAAATTATCTAGTAACGCCTCCTCTTGTCACACCCAACATAAAGCTCCTACCCAGGGTGGGTTTAGATGTTCAAACTACAGCACATTCCCGGACCACATCAGTCATCAGGGCTGAAATTTTTGGGGCTGAGAAAAGGCAGGTTTTCATCCTCCCAGCGGTTTGTGCGTGAGCTCTAATCAGCGGTGACCAGTCCAGAGAGCTGACATCACTCCCAACATGCAGCCGACCAGCAGCCAAGTCTCACATGCCTTTCAGATGGACGGAGCATGAAGTCACTTCCCTCATAAACTCTGAGAAGAGAGGAGGGGAGCGAGCAGAGAGCAAGGCAGGATCTCATGAGGGTGAACCAGGGTTTGACCGCTGCTCATTTTACGTCATTTCACGTTTTTACAAGCCATTTAGCTCCCGAGCGCAGATGAATCTCAAGTGCTTGGTGGTCAGCCCACCACATGCATGTCACAGACTTGAGGAATGAGTCATGAGAGAGGAATAAGCTTGGACCAACCTGTAAGTGGCCTCAGAGAAGGCTTCCAGCACCATCACAGACCATCACACTAACCAGTAAAGACAGGAGAGCTGATTAAGTATGCATGAAGCCTCTCACATCTCTGAGGAAGGTCTGCATTCAAATTACACACAAGCATGTATTTGACCATGTAGAACAAAAATCACTGACATGCCTGACAAGAAGCTACTAACACCTGGAGTGGATCTTAACGTAAAAGCCTCTTGTTACAGATTAAAAGCTTTTGTAATTTACTTTTTGATTTGAGTGATACAGCCAAGGCTAAAGAAATCTACCCACATGGGCTAGATGGCATATTTACGGGGTTATCAACTTTAAATTAGCAGTTAGCATGAGATTCAGGGCAAGGGTCTGGGTAGTGGAGCTATCTGTTGGTGTAGTAGTGGATGCAAAATGCAGCAGTGTACTTAAGAGGTAAAAATGCATTGTCAAGTCCTTTAACACATGATTACTCCTGTCTTGTATATATTTCTGGGAGCACAACCAAATACTGTGAGACAAAGAAAACTCTCTATAGTCATGAACGTGACGTGGCAGAAGAATATTATTGACCTTGCAGTGTAAACTGATTGGATTTTTACTAACAGTGAAAGACTGAACCTGAGGACAGCTGCTGTATAAAGTGTTGATTATGCTTCCATCTGCAGACCCTGAATGCGTAGTTACTAATATTATTCTACACTGTAAGAAATAATCCCACAAAAAATGTGAAACTCTGGCAGCACATGTGCAAAAAACTGTGCAAAATGGTGAAAATAACAGCAAATATCTGTAAATATTCATATTGTTAGATAATTGTTTTGCTTTGTTTTTTTCTTTACAGTCAACATGCAAATTAATCTTTTTCTGTGATTTTACTAGATATTATCTGTAATTTAACAAAAACAGGAAAAATCTTTAAGACAACAATCCTTAATATCCAGAATTTTTCTTTTAAATAATGGCAGATAGCTGTAAAATAATTGGATTTTTGCTGATTTGAATACATTTGAATATTTATTTATTTAAGTGTCATTTTACTGCCCTGTGTTGTAAAAGAACAAATTACCATACAGAAAAATACAGAATTTTGATGTGGATGATATTTACAATTTTGGTCTGTTTTGTTTTGTTTGTTGTTGTTTTTTTTAACAGTGTAATTTTTAATTTTTTTTTATGATTTTACTCATTATCTATACATTCATTATTGTTTTAAGAATTGCCGTTAAAGCCTGTTTAAAATATTGGGTCATATTGTGATAATTTTGACAGATATTGTAATTGTGGTATGAGTGCAAATTGCTTTGGCCTCTTATTTCCCAGTAAAGAAAACATAAAAAAGATGAGATTTTTGCTGCCGTCTGTACTAAACAATCATGTTCTCTTATGTGTGGGCAACATGATTTGTAGAAAAAGGGCATCTCTGTAACAACTCAACACTTCTCTCATGGTGGTGTAACGTGACACATTTGACTTTCTTTAAAAAAAGTGTATCACATGTTTGTTTCAATAATATTTCCATTAACTGTGCAGCCCTTCCACACAGACACAAACTTCAGGCTGCACACAGACATCTACAGATAGAGTTGGACTGCCTTGGGGAGATGACGAAATTTAGTTCAAGTGGACCCCTGTGTATTTGTGGACACAGAAAGTATAACAGCATAGCAGACAGTTTAACTGCAACTCATAAATTAACCCTGATGTTTGTATGTTTACATGCTAACTGCTGAGTCTAAAGACGTTCAAGGGCTTTTGGTTGTTCTTACTTTTTCAATATTTAACATTGGTTTAATTTTTGCTTGACAAATTGATTTTATAAGTTTTCATCCTGTGTTCTTGCCTGATGTATAACAGCACTATGGTCGACTCGCGTTTTTTTAAAAAACCTGCCATATAAAGAAACTTGATTTGATTTGATATTGTGCGCCCTCAGTTTGTGCCTCTTGTATATTAGCAGATACATTCATACATTCCAGGCACTACCAAGGGACCCCAGACACTCAAGGTCCTCACTATTTTGTGTGTGTATTAGTTATTGATAATTTAACTAATTGTATGAGATTTCAATCCATTTGACTACAGTTTCAATTAAGCTATCCATAATCTATACATATATATTAAACATGCTCAATCCTCATTAGGATCGCGGGGGGCTGGAGTCTATCCCAGCTGACTTAGGGTGAAGGCAGGGGACACCCTGGACAGGTCACCAGTTTATCACAGGACTACACAGAGACAAACAATCACACTCACATTCACATCTACCACACAGTTTAGAGTTACCAGTTAACCTCAGCATGTTTTTGGACAGTAGGCGGAAGCTAGAGTACCTGGAGAAAACCAACACAGTGCTAACCACCAAGTCCCTAGCCACTAGTAATATTTATTCAAATTACAACAATACAGGACCAACAGGAACATTTTGTTACAGCAGGATAATCTGGCCGTGCTTTTTACGTCCCCAGTCACTTGTGTGACGCAAATGAATGTCGGATATTGTTGGACGTAGACGTCCTAGACTAGACAAACACAAGTATCACTCAAGCGCAGTAGCCGTTGTTGACGTATATTCAGAACTTTCTGGAGGAGCAAAAATAAATTTGGAATGCTGCTGCAAACGTGGACCAGAGCGCAGCATGTCTGGCCTTTAATGCAACAGAAAGCTCAATTAGTTTTCACTCATATTTCTTTCTCACTTTTCGTAATCTATTTGAAGGGCTGAGCTGAGACAACTTGTCACAACACAGAGAGATTTAACTTCAACATCCCATCTTTCCCAGCGTGATACATCTTGATGTTATCAGCTGGTTGATATGCCCTCCTCGGAGCACAAACTTGTACCCAAACAAACGCAAGCGCTGCTTTCTGGTCCCTGTTATGCTGTCATGGGAACAGCAGTTGCTGTTATGAAACCAAACAACGCTGACAGACGCTGTAGAACGTCCCACACAGATTAGTGAGCTGAATTAGCAGAATGATCTCATGGTTCCCCTCTTATCAGTTGGCCTTGGGCTGCAACTGGAAGATATGGTGACACTGTTACAAACTCAAGTAGAGGATTTCAAGGCAGAAAACTAGTTTACATCAACAGTTACAGTCAGAATCTGCAACAATTTGATATGATGTGTTTTGTTCTTTCTGTTTCTTGGATGTAGATTTGTCCATAGAAATGGCTGAAAGATCCGACGAAGCCTTCATCGCCACTAGATCGAATCAACATCTACAGGATTTTTGGAAGCGACTCTCCACACATCAAAACAATACATATGGGAATATCCTTGGAATTAATAGTGTTTACTTTGAACCAGCAAAGTGATTTGTAATTTTTGACTGATTATCTCGATAACTTTGCTGAATAAATCCTGGAAACCACCACATTATGGACTGATTGAGTTGTGTTGCTCCCTCGAATGGATCCCAGACCAGGAGGTGGGCCACTCCCTGATAAGGCACTAATTGCATGCTGTTTAAAAGATTTAATTAATAGATTTATTAATGTTTAATAAATAATTTACTAATGATTTGCAAATTATTTATAAAACATTTTAACTGGATTGTGGACATCTTCTTGTCTTTGAGACTCCACAGGATGGTTTTATGATGTTTGGAAACAAACTGCAGCACATATTGACTAGAATGTATTCATAAACTTCTTATTAACATTTACATTGACTTTGTTATTAGATATAATTGCAGGTGACTACATTTTGGTCATCAAATGCAGCCTATGTCATACATTCCTTCTGTCCTGGATTTTTATCCTGCTGTCACACCATGATCACTTATGGAGTACCTCAAGGCTCACTCCTTGTTCCTTTACTATTCTCTATTCATATGTAACCTCTGAGTCAAATGTTCTAAAAGACCGATGTCAGTTTTCATTTTTATGCAGGTGACATTTTCCCCACTTTCGTTCTCTGGCCTCCTGAATGAAAACCCTGTGCACAAATTTAAAGAAGTTACTTTTGATAACACACTTAACTTTGACTGCCCGCACTGCAATAACTGCAGATCTTACCAAGTGTAATAATCTGATACCTAAATGCAAAATCTAGTTAGTTTGGTTTAAAATGTGTATCTGGTGCTTTCTAGTGAATTTCTTCTTAACTTCTCATCTTAATAGGCAATTTTGTCATTAGTTGAGTTAGTTTTAACTAGAGCCAAGGAACATGTCTATCTATGGATCTCCTTTATACTATTTTGACTTACCTAGATCATTTGACCTTAATATGGATCCTTGATAGTGTCACCAAAGATTAAAAATAAAACTATCCTCTGGACATTATGAACATGGATGGATTACTTTACAGGTCCACGGTCCAGAAAAGTCAGGGGCCCTTGGATCAGAGTCTGAAGAGTTTGAAGTGATGGCTAACATTTCTTGTTGGTAACTCCACCAAGAGACACAACGAAACAATTTAAGAATAAGAAAAAGAGATAAAAATAAATACATTTTAAAAGCTAATAAAACAGATATAAAATGAACATGCACAGATGCAGAAAGAAACAAAACAACCAACAAAGACTGAAAACATATCAGCTTCATTTGTACTTGTTTTGTGTCTCTTTCAGTCTGGGCAAGTTTCTTCTATGTTGGACAGGTTGGAGGTCTTTTGCAAGTCTGTGCCAATGGGTTTGAATTTTTCTTAATACAATCAAGATCACAGGAAAATCTAGTGAATATTGAGAGAACTTTCTCTGGTCCACCATCCCTCCTTGACAGAGGGAGGGGAGCTGATGTGATCACCAGTGCTGCATTACAAATGCAAAGAATTCATCTCATACTGTTACACCCAAACACATCCATTCAGTCAACTAACATTTCAAGTGAAACTGATATGCTGACCAATTTAATATCCCCAAAGGATTTGGAACAACTGGTGGAAATCCAAGATTTGGATCTTAACCAAAACCTAATCAGTGGTTCCTTCTTCCTCTGGACAACATGTCCATTAAATCATACAGATGACTGTTGATATATTTTAGCTCGAGATGTCCCACTGACTCACAGGCCAAGCAAACAAACAGGGGAATTCCATATTTAACTTTACATGAAAAGAAGCAATCTTTGTATAAATGCAATACAACAGATTGAAGTGATCTCTCCCAGTGTATTCTATGTATTTCCCTCAGTTCCTGGTTTTATTCTCACCAAGGAAAGGACAGCTCTTTTAGTGGGTTTTAAATAACTTGCAATGAAAACAGTTGAAAAAAGTCTGTTAACACAGAGGCAGATCCCAGGAGATCTGGGCCGGGCAAAGCACGTTGGGTACGATAACAGCTCCTCTGTTTAATGTTTGGTTTTAGAGCAAATGGGGAACATTTTAGAAGGTGGTGGACTGGAGGGCAGTTTGATCCTCACAGCAGACATCAATGTTCAAAACCCTGAACTTAAAGCACAGCCACAAGGTAAAACCAAAAGTTATCTGCTAAGAAATGTGTGTATTTTCATCATCTGTTCAGTCTGTGTTTCTCAACTGTTAGCAAGTTTTCACCAAAAGCCCACTGATGACATTATTACAGTGTGTTTACAGAACCACAGAGAGAAGAGGCAGCTTCACTGTATCTCAGCTGTGTCTGAGCTAGTCGAATCACTGTTCAGTGGACTCGATCTTCCTCCTGTGCTCGTTTGACCCTGATGCAGTTCTAGGATCCATGTTGCCAACGTCCAGCCCAGAAAGATGTTTCCTGGTCTAGATGATGCTTGTGATAGACACTGATTGTCATTTACAAACCAAACCGTATGTGTTTTTCTAATGTCCCACATTACTGATGTTGTTCCTCCACGAAGGCCAAAGTTGAGGATATCTTTTATCTATCTGTCTGTTAGCATGATTACACAAAAACTACCATGCCAAATTTCATGAAACTTGGTGGATCAATTTAACAAAAATAACTGATTAAAAATTGGGATGTGGATCCAGATCACTTTCTAAATAATAGTAACAACTGTGAAAATAAGGAATTTGCCATGGAAGAGGATGCACTTTCAAAGGACCCTTCTAGTTTTTTTTTTTTATTGGTGTCATTTTTGTGTAAAGTGTAAAGTTGTCTTTAAACCCTGGTCGTCTACATCAGCCAGTGTAATTACCTGCTTTTCTTTAGCTTCACATATGTGACTATTCACACTGGATCTGTATTTTTTCGCATTTAGAGAAGACATCAACTCATCATTTGCTAATTCAGGCATGACTGTCATGTAGAGGTACATGAGGACTCATATACAGTCATAAACTTTTTTATGTAACCATCAATTGGGTAAAAAGCTGGAAAGGCTGCTAAAGTTCTACTTTTTCATTGTTGATAAAGCTCATACGAAAATTACAAATGCTGTTTATACTCTCATGGCCAAAGTGTCCTTGTTCTGTTCAGGAACTACTTGTTTATATGTGGTTGAATGAATGGTGATTATGATGTTAAAATGCATCTATGTGGAAACAACAACTGTGAAGAAATGGTTCTAGAAAGGAAGAATGTTGTTTGTTTCCTCTTAATTTGTTAGTTTTTTTCTCATATAAAAATCTACAAATATGAGCTATCCTTGCTCGAGTTGTCAAATGTTAAGGGTTTTTAAGGTGTTTCAATAATCATATTCAATAAATAAGATGAAACACTGCCATTTTGTACAGAAGTCATAAAAATGTGTCTTTATTGAATATTTGTCAGATCAGATTAATAGATTTCATGACTGTACTGTTACGATGCACACAGTCGCTGCAGCTTCCCACAGAGTGACATCTACCAAAGCCAAATCAGTCGTCACAGTGATCACTAATCACAGCCACGTGCTCGCGGTTATTGCAGCCTGGTTATTACACAAAGCTGCACTGTTCTGCGGTCGACGTGGAAGGACAGATGAGGCATCTCCAGTGTTTTTGTGGGAGTTGCAGTTCTGACTCTGGACAGCAGAGGTTTGTAGCATCTGTTTTCTCTACGTTCTTTTGGTAAAACATTAGACAAACAATATATAATTTATTTTGACACCACAACATTTTGGAAACAAATACTTTAGTTTGAGAAACACCAGGGAGTTGAGAAATTAAAAATGAATGAATTATATTGTCTATAGTAATACATTTGATTATCTATTTTATTCTAATCAGAAGCAGTGCACATCCCAAGTCCGACTACAAACTTGTTGGTTTCTGCTGCATCACTTCCATCCCTGCCTCCATATTTCTATTTTGCAGCTGCTGTACATATCACTAAGAGCAGCTCGTCCCCCAGAGAGCACAGCTTAAGTACTCTGGTAAAAGATCTATTAAATTAATGCCTTCTAATGTTCTGCTTCCTGAAACAAGCATTTACTGGGCTGTGAATGAAGGGAGTCATAATTCACTGATTCACTGAGCGAGTGTCTCACAGACGCTCCTTTCATGAGTCAATGCGAACACTCTCAGCTTAGTGGGCGTACCTTCATTCCAGTAACTCATTATGGCCGTCCACACTGCAGATCCGCATGTTTCCTCAAACCCGGTCACTTATTACACTTCTCATTTGTCTAACTTACTTTCATTTTTTAATTCTTGTGACTATTTCCTTCTCATTTTACATTCCTCTTAATAACTTCTCATGTAAACACCACAGTTATTGACTTTAATGGAAGAAGCACACTCAAATGTTACTCATTACTATTATCTATCAGTAATCTATTATCTATTGCACTTGTTTTTGCTTTGTACAAACATGCTAAAATCTGAATTGTAAAACTCTGGAAATTTTACATATTATGGTGCCTATAAACTTCATATTTTACTTATTTGTACATTATAAGTTGCCAGTTATTTAGAGACCAACATTTGTATGATTATCAACCTCGGTTTTGTTTAACCTTGCAGTTGTCCTCATTTACGGGCACCAAAAAATACTGTTTCCTTGTCTGAAAAAAATCCAAAAATTCAGCCAAAAAATTCCCCAAATTTCAGAAAATTTGCAAAACCTCCAGGAAGAAAATTCCAATAATTCCTTAAAAGTTTCCCTTAAAAGTTTTATTTTAAAAAATCCCCCAAATTTGGCAAGAAAATTCTTGTTTCCTGTTTCCTCTTATCTATTTCTACTTCTGTGTGTTTGTTTCCTCCTGTATGTCTGAATAGTGTGTTTTAGTTTTGCCTCCCATGCAGCTCAAGCAGCTCAGGTCTGGTCTGTTTGGTGTCAGCAGTTAGTTTTTATCATATGTTTTGTCTGTTTGAATAGAGGATTTTGCTGGTTGTACAGATTGCACAGTCCTCAGATATGTATTTTTTTAATTTGAGGCTGTAAAAAATTAATCTAGAAAAAGACTTGACTTGGGATTAGATTAAAACACATTTAAAAAATCTTTGTCAGGACATTTATTGAAATAATAACAGTGACAGATAATGGGAAGACCGAGCTGTTGACCTCCAGAGTTAACCATTAAGAAGTAATTAGTTCATTTCAACTGAATTTATTTCATTTAGTGAATGAATAGTTTGATGGCACTTCAAAGTTTTCATTATTTGCAAGTGACGACAGTTAAAATAACTACAACTCAAAGACTCGGTTTATATTTGCGATCAGCTTTTGTGAGTGTCATTGAACATGTTACACATATATTAACCAATTATCGTTGATAGAATCTATCACCGCTGACACTGGCCATTAGAGAAACCAATGGTTTGCATCAGCTATAAATGAAAATCTGCAAGTTTACTCATGAAAAATAATTAAATTACAGATTTGTTAACATCTGATCTCAACTGAGACGAGTAGTTTAAAGATCCAGATTTCAAATGTAACTGACCGTCTGGACTTAACCATAAACTACTAGCTGGATGTTTAACCACACCAGGGTCTGAGGCTCTAAGGTTGCTGGTAATGTTCTTTTTAAAGTAATTTTAACACAAGTGCACCTCAAGATGATTCATTAGGCAACAAAAAATTGAAAAGATGCAAAAAATAATATTTTTATGTAGGTCTACAGCAGAAGGCAAAAAAATCTAATAAATTAAAGTTCAAGTTCTCCAAACTAAACAGCATAATATTACATTAGTATTATAGCAGAATCACCATTTTATCAGAGTTTTACAAATTGAAACTGACACCTTGTTGGCCAGGTTTTCAGCAATAACTTGGTGCGGGTCAGGGAATAGTCATGTTTTGGGCTAAAATAAGCATCTCCTGTGTTAGTCTCATGTTTTGTTGGCCAGTCCATCCACCCAGACCTCCCAGTTAGACCTGCTGACCGTGTGACTCTATAGCATCACATTGGCCATGTTTGAAATGCCATTCTATCTACTGGTGGTGTACTGATTCTGACTTCAAGTAGTCAGCAGTATGTGACGAAGTTGAAACATTTCTAGTATGCCAAAGACACCCAAATGACATATCACACAAGTATACCGCTTGAGCAAACTGTCTAACAGCGCATTATTGTCTTTCTTCAGGGGACGCGAGTGATGAGTGTAAGTGTATGAAACTCTTATTGTATCATTTCCAATGGTAAGTTTTCATAGAAATAGTGAGTTGTGTCAAAAAAAAACGTACACCCTTGCAATTTAAAATCTTGAAATGTGCAAATAACCTGTCACAGTAGCACCTACAGACATTTTGCAGCTGATATAAACAATCTAGCTTCTAGCAAATAGTTTCACATCAATTTCGATGTAAACAAACAACCTTCACGTGATCTTATGACCCTGGTGGCCATGTGTCTTTGTCATTAACTGCTGTAATTTTCACATACTGCATACTGCATCGTATACAGTAGTAGTATTAGTAGTATACAACATATACAGTTAAACCATAAATTATTCATACTTGTGCCACATTTTGATTAGTAGTTAATTTCTGTCTGACCATTAGGTTTCTTCTAGCAGGAAATAACATAAACAAGTGGCAAAAAACAGAATGCATCCAGTTAAAGATGAATTGTATAATGTCCAAAATTATTTATCTTTTTCAGTAATCAGTGCCAAAGCCTTTATTTGTCACCATAGCAATCAAATGATTCTTAAAATGCATGTCTCCACCGGGATTTGTTTTGACTCCTTGCAAATTTCCCCTTGTGGGAATAATAACAGATATTCTATTCTATTCTATTCTCTTTGGAACAACCCCCAGGGCTTTGAGGTTGGACCGCTTCATTGTCATCACTCTGGTCTTCAGTTCCTTCACAGATTCTGGATTGGTTTCGGGTCTGGACTTTGACTGAGCCGCTTCAACATGCTGAGATTGTTTTCTGTTACCCATTCCTTGACTACTTTGGCTGTATGTTTCAGACCATTGTCTTGTTGGAAGGTCCAATGCTGCCCAAGGCCAAAATTTTCAGCAGATTTCCTGATATTCTTCTCCAGAATTTTACCATAGTCCTCTTTTGGTTGTCTGGCTGTTGGCTGAAACCAACCAAAGCATTACATTCTCACCGCTATGTTTGACCGTGGAGATGGCATTCTTGCGGTGAAATGCTTTTCTTCTCTTTTACCAAGCAAACACCCCATCCCTGTGTCCAAAAAACTCCATTTTCATCTCATCCGACCAGAGAATTGATGATGTAAATCTTTTTCTTTGTCCAGGTGAGATTAGGTAAGTTTTTTGTAGCTGACTTGAAGAAGTGGAGTCCTCCATGGTTGGCGAACATGGAGATCATCAGTGTCTGTTGGAGTGTTTGATGGAGATGTTGCTACCAGAGTTGCTCAGATTCATCAGGATGGCCCTGGTGACGATCCTTGGCTTCTCTTTTAACCATAACTTTTAACTGACTAGTGGCTGACAAGGGAACCACAGCATCGGCTGTTCTCAGTTTACAGTGTATTGGAACGCTCTAGAGCATGGTAGAAGCTACCAGGACCATTTAGATTTGTATATCGAAGCTGCATTTTCTCAGAAATTTTTGACAATTTTAAGGATTAAGAATAATTCTGGACATGACATGTTTACTTAAAACAACAAGAGCAACACAGAACTGCTTACCATTGATCACTTGGATCTTTAACAGAATGCATTTTGTCACTTGTTTTTGTCATTTCCAGCCACACAGAAAAAAGCATTGGTCAAGTCTACCTTCAATCAAAATTTGCCATATAAAAGAATCGTTTTGGGCTTAACTGTACTTCTGCTGTATACAGCATCTCAGTAAGTGATTCTGAAAAACATGCACAGACACCACGGGGTGCTTTCGCTTGAATGTAATGTGTCATTTTTACATCTGATGCTGTTGTGTACCTTGACAAGATACTTGTGCTTCACAAAGCAGATCAATAAATTCAGACAAGAAAAAACATTTCAAACTATTGTCATTATCACAAGGCTGGATTATTCAAGTTAGCTGAGTCTTGACAACATGTTTTCATTCTCTGATCAAAAGTTTAAAACACACTAAATTGTTCAGTTGCCAACAATATAAATAAAAATCACATTTGCAAAGCTGTCATCACATCAAATCTGGAATATTTACATATTAATTTACATCAATGTGCACCCATGTACCCATTGGAGCTGAAGTTTGATATAATATCAAAACAAAACTTTACTTTATCTCATATTTAGTGTATATTTTACACTTTATTTTATTTTTTAACCCATAGATTTTAATTTTTGCACAAAATCCTTCTCCACTTTCGTTAACCATCTTTGTTTACTTTTAAAAATACATCTCAAGCTTCTCGATCATCAATTAAACTGTTGACTGCTGACGGAATATGGAATAAAAAACAATAGAAAAACAACAATACATTTAAAAAACATTTTTTAAACTTCTTTTATGTAATAGTGGTCCTTATGTCCCCTATTGTTTTTAATCTAATGTATTTTTCATGTAAAGGTTTTGATTTACTTTCTCTTCTGCATAAGCTCTGGTTTACTCTGGATCCTTGTGTGTATCTGCCTTTAAAAGTCAGTTTGTTCGTACAAATATCAAATTCCTTTTTTAAAATGTGCAAACAATTACATCTATATCCTCATTTACATTTTCTTTCACCTGCTATGACTCAAAAGTGTTTCAACCTGTTGGTGATGATATCAAAGTTACTCACCTGGTCTCTCAGCTCTTCCAAGGTATCACAGCTGTTCAGTCCTTTTTGAGAAGTTTCCCGACACCAGTCACAGCATCACAATATGTTTCTCTTCTTTCTTTTAATTCTTAAATCCAACCTTTCTACTTTTTCCTCTTCTCTGCCAAAGCTGGAGGCTCAGTGTGAGAGCAGTGTGAAGCTTCGTCCTCTCCAAGCCTGGTCTGTACGCTCACTGGCCGAGAGAGTATGAGTTAGAACTAAGAAGAGAGAGAGAGAAAGTAGTAGTATGAGGGCAGAGGTGAGAATGAACAGACTCTCTCTTTCAGCTGAAGTTGAAATCAGTTCTTCTTTTTATCACAGGATGTTGAGCCTCTCTCGTTCAGCCAGTTTGTTGCCGGTCATCAGGAGTGAGGCTCTGCTCTATATTTAACCTGTGCTCTCAGTCTGTGTTAGCAGCTCAACTGACTCACTGAGGCTTTTCCAAACCCCCAACAGCTGAACTATGAGCCGCTCCAGCAGCCTGACCACTCCTCCTCCTCCTCCTGCTGCTGCTGCTGCTGCTGCTGCTCACAGCCAGCGGCTCGGCTGGACGAACTTAGCGGTGGTTCCATGAGGTTTGCTTTGCTTTGCTTGTTCACTTTAGCCGCATGTTTTCTGTCATTTCTTTGCTTTTAAGTCATTCTGTGCAGCTTCAACGCTGCTGCACAAACAGTGTGATAAAGCAGAATGAATACATCTGAGTCACGGCATGTAAAAGTAGCTGAGGGAAACTGACTGAACTTGACAAAACAAGTTCAATAAATCTGAAATGTTCATGTTAAACCAACAACTTACAGCTGTTCTACTTAAAAAACAAACATGTGAGGCAGACTGAATTCCTCACTTTATGTTTATTTAAATCTAAACTGTGATTCGATTATTATGAAAAGAAACACGCAGATTTATTTTAACATAAAAAGATGCATAAGTTTCCATCATGTCTGTTGCATATTAAAGCTGCCAAAACAAAGAGTCTCTGGAATGTGTAAACTCTCAAATAATGCATGCTGGGAAGTCTACTGATAGACTAGTTTTGTTTTTTTCCAGCACTTGATTTAATAAGTTTAGTGTACCTCATTAAAGTAATTATTCCAGGACAAGCCAGCTCAAGTTACAACAAATGTAAATTCTAAAGTGGTCTGAAAATAAAAAAGACATTTTAAATTAACTCTATTTGAAATAAACTGAATTTTAGTTATTGAGAAACATGATTCCAGTGCAGAGGTCCTTAAGTTGGAATCAATACTAATTATTTGAAGTTGCAGTTGGAAAATTTTAAATTAGTTTCATATGGAAAACATTTTTTGCTATTTAAGCTTTTATTGCTATGAAGTCAGTTACCATAACCCACAAACAAAGATCAGACCATAACATATCTAAAAAAGATGTGTGTTGAAGAATAAATAAGAAATATTCACTAACTATTTAATGAACCATACACTGGAACATTACTTCAGTTATGCCCAGTGTGCACTGCTGAATTCCCAAGATCCCTTTTATGACAGAAAAACGCTGATTCCACACAAGCAATCATTTACTAAACTAACTTTTAACATGGAAATTTGAAAAAAAGAGGATTAGTATCTGTTTTCACCTTGTCATGGTTCTACTTAGCTTTTGGTTAAGGTTTGGGAAAAATGAAGGTCTGGTTTACTACAGAGAAGGTTCACAGTAACTGAGACCCAACATATTTGTTTACATTTAGCTAAAGCCACTTTTTGTTCTAACTTTAATCAAATAATTCCAGTTGCCGAAACCACAGGCGGGATTCTGGATGTGGACCCAGGCTTTGTACGCCCTCCATCCACCCCAACCACCTCCTGCTGGTTCTGATGCAGTTCATTAACAAGGCGCCTCTATCATTTAAAGCATTTCCTCTGAACATTTTCCCATCAGGAATGACGTTGCCACCAAGAACACTTAGTATAGCAATTTAATTATAGAACATGATTATGCTCCAGTGATGAAAACTACTTTAACCTCCTCAACCCCACTGACCCAGCGATGTTTCAGATATTGCAATCTCATGGCGAGCAGCCCAACTTTGTTCCGAATCACAAAATCTGGAACAGTGCAGCCATAAAACACAGATGTTTGGATCTGAATATTATATTTAGTGCGAGCATCATTAATTTTCAATCAAAGGCTGGAACAACCTGATACAGGATAGTAGATGTGATGTTGTCACATAAGAAATAAAGTGAACTGATGTTTAAGGGATAAAACCAACACTGTTACAAGTCAAGAAGAAGGAAAAGAGGAGATTAAAAAACATGTAATATGCACAGTATTGCAAGATTATTTAGATATAAGCAAATTCCTTTTGTTTTAGAGAGAAACAGAACTAAATTAGAGTCTCTCTAGTCACTTCAGCTACTCAATGTAGTTGAGATACTATGTAGAATTTTTACTTAATTTCAGAGTTCAAACTTTTTAATTATATCAAAGTCACTTCAGAAATATAGAAATAAATCAGTCTGTTTATGTTGACATTGTCATAAAAGTACAAAAACATTTTTCTTGATTAATTCAGGACACCTAATGAGCTTTCAAAGATTTGTACTTGGCAAATATTTGATTTCAAATTTTAGAAATGAGAATATATTCAAAAAAGTACAGGAAAACAAAAAGTTTTTTGAAATGTTGTGATTTATGATAGTCAACAATCAATTAGTATTATTATTTTCATCTCCACAGCTAAGCTGTAGTTTGGCACTGCTGTGTGTCGTAGCGGGTGTGGTTGCTCACTAATTTCTCTTTATTCATTGTTTTCGGTTAAAAAAAAATCACTTGGACCTGCTCTCCGGACTGTCTCAGCAGTTTTACTAAAGCTGGATCAGGCGAGCCGTTTCAAACACAAAATGATTTATGCACGGCTGTAAATACAAGAACATTTGTTCCTAATAAAAGCCAGTCGGAGTTCAGCGGCGTAAATGAGAAAGAGTGAGAATTTGAGCTCTGTGGTGTTACACAATGTGACAGCCAGCCTGAGCAGACACAACACAGCTGACTTTAAAGCCTCACCAGCGGATTGTGTGGTGTTCAACATCAGCCCTGAAGTGATTTTCTTATCATGACAGGATTTTACAAAGATATTATATGAATAAACACTGTTGAAAGAAATTTTGTTTTATCCTTCAACACTTTAAATCATGTCAGCACTTGAAAAATAATCACAGCATTTGATAAAACAAAGCAGCGAAGCCAAAACGGCCTGCATAATTGCACAAAAACACGCATACGCACAGTTTCTGGAGGTCATCATGTTCTTCCTGGAAACATTCAATCTTATTAAAGTGCCAAATATGTCCACACAGACACACATGATGTGTGAAAGACTAATCCGAGAAATAAAACACTTGCTAAAGGGCCACACATTCACACACCCACACACTGACAGGAGGTCAGTGTAAGACAAGGCTCAAGTTGTCCCTTTTTCTGGACAGAGTCATGAAGCATGAGGTTTTGTTCAACTTATCTCTTGTTATTCAGTTTATTATAATAAACAATATTGCTATGTTGAAGATTTCTGTCACCGGCACCTCCTAGTGGTACTATCAAGAAGACCAGAAGACACTGTGGAACCTTGAACATCCAAAATATGAACTTTAGCCTCATCTTTGCACAGCATGTTTTATAATATAAACAACACAACCTCCATTAAGTAACAGTCAAAGAGCTCTCAATAACATCACATGACAACACCGATATCCAAAGTTTGTTTACATGTCAAAGCTGCTCAATAATCAAATTGTAGATTGTATTATACAAATTAAAGTTGCAAAGTTCAGAGTAACATACACAAAAGGCAATTTAAAGGCATTATTAAGTATTTCTTTCACTCAGTAAAAGCAAAAAAAATCATTGTCCTTCTTTCAAGCACATAAATTAAACAAACAAAAAAAGGCTTCTTAATGTAATCCTCTGAGTGTCTTCTTTAGTTTAAGTCATGGTTCTGTGTCGTTTATATGAGAAATTTAGAAGTATTACATTGAGATGTGCAAATTCAGGCCAAGAGCAGCTGCTGCAAATGTCAAGCATTTATTGCTTCCATGTAAGAAACAGTTTCAGTTAGCTGAATTATTTCTACACGTGTTACTTTGTTTGATAATTGCTGGAACTCATACCTTATGCAACTGTAAACACGCTTACTCGAATGCCAAACAATACTGCAAAAAAACAGGGTACTGTGCTTCTAGGTGCTAGAGGAACATGCAATTACATTTTATCAAAAACACTACAACGTGTCTCTCATTTATCTGTTTACACACATAATGAATCTCATATGGTTGCAACTAACAAGCTAACTGCACAGCTATAGCCACAGAAAGACGGCTAACCAAACGGCTATAGTTATAGAAAGAAGCTAACTTAACAGCTAAGGTCACAGAAATACAGCTAACCAATCAGCTAAAGTTATATAAAAAAGAAAATACACACCTAAAGTCACAAAGACAACCAAACAGCTAAAGTCAAAGAAAGATAGCTAACTACATAGCTACAGTCTGAAAGACAGATATTTACACAACTAGTCAGAGAAGGATGGCCAGGGTGGGCAATTAATGTTCATATGGGGCCAAATGAGAAACTTTGACGGTTGTTAAGGGCCGGACCACTACACTTAAAAGTGTATATCTCAATAAAAACAGTAAATGAAACAATACAATGATACAATGAAAATGTGGAACACAGAACACAACTATTTAATAAAAGATTTAGTTTTTCATTTAAACTATGATTGCTGCCTATTGAGTTGTAGATATTTACTATCATAAAGACATACTTAAAATGTGAAACTGATTTTCCAAGTGCTTTACTTTTCAGCAGTCACTGTTTCTACAAACAAAGTAAGTAAGCCATCACTCAGAATTTATTCTACAACAATATGACCATCAGCTGGCAGAGATTTGAAACTTGCCTTATCATGTCAGTTTTTGTTCATCATGAACGCTATGAGGTAACTGCTACAGCTTATCTGGACTAACAGCTGCTGGATGTACAATAACACTGCAAACATCTTTTACCATTATAGTGTTGTCAGTTTTGTCTAAATTTACATTAAGATGACTATAGCAAAGTGAAGCATAAAGAAAGACAACAGCTCCCCACTACACTTACAGCAATGTTCAATATATCTCAATAAAAACAGTAAATTACACAATACAATGATGTACAATGCCCAACTCTTGAATCTCTGCTCTCAGATCCCAAACTCGTTTAAGCACCTTGTCCAGGCTGATCCATCTGACAGCTGTCTGGTAACCAAGGTCACCATGTTCACTATCATCTCCTCCAAAAAGACAACAAACTGTCTGTAATTCAATGCTCTTGCCCTGATGAAGTGAACTACTTTAGCTACGACATCAGTCACGTGGTTGATTTTTAGCACTGACTTACACAGCACCTCCTGACGTATAATACAATGCAAAAATATCAGTTTCTGTTCTGGGTTTATTTCAGTCATTTTATCTTGCATCCATTTCAAAAGTCCAACATTTTTCCCTGTCAAATGTGGACAGCCATCAGTTGTAACACCAACCAAATTCTCACATTTTAGTCCCAGCTTGTTCATGCGTGTATTTACCTCAGTGAACAAATCACTCACCGTCGTGGTTCCTTTCATTGGCTGCACAGCTGCCAGCTCCTCCGTCATCTCAAAGGTTTTTGTTAGTCCACGTACAAAGATGAGTAACTGGGCTGTGTCACGGACATCACAGCTCTCGTCCAGAGCCAAGGACAAAACGTCAAAATAGTCCACTTTGTTGTGCAGCTGAAGCTCCAGATTTTCGGCGCTGCTCTCCACCCGCCTCGTTACGGTTCGCCTCCAAAGGGGCACATTAACGAACGCTCCTTTCTTCTCCGGGCATATAAACGCTGCAGAGTCCACCAGACATTCTTTTATAAACTCTCTATCACAGAGAGGCTTACTGGCATCCCTTTATGTGTGAGCTTTGGTTTAAAAAAAAAAAAAATAAATCCTTGCTTCCTTAGCAGTTTAGCTAGCAAACCTTCAGATATCCGCCACGCTCTGCATCAGTCAAATGTTTGTACTTCTCCGCCATGTTTGGTCTCGTAATGTCGATTCAGATTATAATTCTTGAGCACCGCGACCTGTTCGCCACAAACTAGGCCACAGCTTTACCTCTGACTTCAGTGAAGAAATATTTGGAAGTCCATGTCTTGTTAAAAACTCTGCATTGGGAATCAATCTTTCTTTTTTTGCCGTTAGCTGACATCTTCCCAGGCTGAAGCTGACCAACAAACCAATCAGCGCATAAACCATATGCTAAGTATGGAAAGCACACGCTAAAAAACGTAGGGTCGCAGAGATGATATATATTTACATTGACTTTAAATATTTTCCAGTAACCTCATAAGGGCCAGTCAGGGTCATCCGGCGGGCTGTAGGATGCCCAGGTGTGGCTAAAGTCTAGAGACTAAAGTCAGAGAAAGACAGCTAACTATTTAGCTAAAGTTAAAAAGGCAGCTAACTAACAGCTAAAGTCAGAAAGACAGCTAACTAGCTAAAGTTTTTTTTTTTTTAAAAAGGCATATCAAAAATAACACATTAATTGAAAATTTTCAACTTCCTTGGAATGTCCCTTTAATATCTTATTGTGCAAACAAACTGTAACACTGTGGTAATAAATGATGCAAACAGCAGGGTATCAACCCTTAAACATGCAGGAGTCTAACATTGTCAGTGTTTGTTTCTGAGTCTCAACCAGACTTCCTCCTCCTGCGCTCACACAGTTAACAAACGACTGCCACCGTTCCTGTTTAATCTGTAATTTTCCATTAATTCGAACCTCTGCAGGGACTGCAGATGAATGAGAGAACGGCTGTGTGATAATCATCGCAGTGCATTAACGAAGGGGAAGGCCATGACTCAGTTCACTCTAATGAGCTGCTCCTGCAACGCTGCACATTTCCCTGTGAATTATCAGACTGGGAAAGACTATATATATACACCTCTGCAAGATGAGGAATTAACCTTTCCTCAGTGCTGTACACCTCATCTGAGGAGAACTGCTGTATGCCTAGTGTAAGAGAAATCACAAAGTCTAAAAACATGCTAAAACATTTTGCTTGTTTTCCAAAAGAGATGTATATGAATCATGCTGAACCATGAGGTAATTAAAACAGCTCACTTAGCTAAAACCAAATCCACACAAAATGTACACTGACAAGTTTCTGTTTTATTAGGAGGTAAAAGCTGGAACTATTATATTTAATATCTTCATCTCCATTTTAATTAATAATACACGACTCTGTGTACATCATAAGGATTTTTTTCTTTGCTTTGCATGTGGATGGTATCATTTTAGTTTTTTTATTTAACCTTTATTTATACAAGTAATCTCACTGAGACATGGGGTCTCATTCTCAAGAGAGACCTGTCCTTTAAAACATGACAAAACAACACTGAGTCAGACATCACTAAAGGGATC
Source organism: Amphiprion ocellaris (assembly GCF_022539595.1). Lineage (NCBI taxonomy): Eukaryota > Metazoa > Chordata > Actinopteri > Pomacentridae > Amphiprion > Amphiprion ocellaris. The sequence continues at coordinate 6,518,017 of NC_072777.1, forward strand.
TGTACTGGACAATAGAATATAATGTAACACTGAGTTACAGACAGACAGGTTCATGACAAAACACAACATAGACATCCGAATAGATGTGGGATTTGTTCCTTAAAATTGTGATGCCAAGATATTTGTAAGAGGCCACTAACTCAACAGGGGTACTTTGTGTGGTATTGAGTTAGTGGCGTCTTACAAATACCTCTAATAATGTCTAATTAAAGCATAATTGATTATAAAACCACAAAATAAAACAGATTAGTTAGTTAAACTGACTGTTTTTCAGTTGCGGTTTGTTGTTAAGAAAAAAACACGACATTTAAGAAGTTATTTGTGGTTTAGGAGACTTGTGATGAAAAGTTCAACATTTTCTGATATTTTGTGGAATCTTCAGTTTCAACAGAACTTAAAATAAAATGGTCAATTATACAATAATGAAGATAATTAAACCACTAACTATCATTTAAACATTGGTAAAAGTAGGATAGATAAATAACTTAGTGTCATTGCCCCCTAAATAAATAATTTTTACCACAAAAAATGATGTTTTCATTTGTTTTTGTAGATTTTTTTTTAAAAAGGCAATTAATCAATAATGAAAGTAACTGTTTAAACTATTAACTATCATTTAAATTAGAATAGATAAATAACTTAGTGTTGTCCCCCTCAAATTGAAATAAAAACTAAACAAAAAATTACATTTAGTTTATTTTTGTGAATTTGTCATGTATAAATAAAATATATTATCATTATTATTATTTATTTATTTAATAATAATAAAAGTTTGAATTTGTTTTTATGGATTTGTGATGTATAAATAAAGTTTATCATTGTTGTTGTTGCTATTATTATAGAAATAAATCAGATACACCCAAAATGGCATCACAAGGAGTGTAAAATGCTTCTTATTTACCTTCTAGCCAGTGTGAAGCTGCTGTAGAGGACCAGAGGAATGAGAGCAGTGACATCATGCTACTGAAGGTCATTATTTATTCCAGCTCGATGAGGAACATCGCCATCTAGCTCTTATTGTCATCTCTCAATGAAACTGGAGAGTGTGACGGATGATTACCTGAAAATTCTCGCTTTGCATTTCCATCTTTTGCTATCAGGATGAATTATTAATGATTAAACGTGTCTCTGATTATGACATGATCCTGCTTTCGCATATATGAAAAACTGAAAATGAAGATCACAAAATATTCATAAAAGGATTTAAAATGTGTTTGCAGTATCTCAATATGTAATGTTTTTAAAATTGATCATCAAATTCCTTAAATAAATCAATCATATGAGTATAATCTGAATTTTTAACGCTTATTTTAAAATCTCCTACAGTGTTATTTTATATTTTACTGACTTGCAGACATAAACCAAATCATCTGGGTGCAAACACCTTAAAAAAAACTAATTAATAATTGTTAGGATAAAAAGTTGACATACAAACTCTACTCTTGTGTGTAGAGCAGTGCAGGTTTGCAGGGAACCAATGTCACCCATCTAAAGCATCAAACATCCTGGAGTTACCTTCAAAATAATCACACTGTGGTTGGATTCACTCCTAAAACAGTAATGAAATATTATCTGACACGTTTAGGTGAATCTACAGTAAATTAACAATGACCACATACCTGCATCTTCTCCTTGAATACATCCAACCACATTTAATTTGCTTTTCTTACTGCAGTTGATTTTAATTAAAGTTTATTAGGACTATAGGTATGACCTAGGAAATATTCATTCTTTTCAAAATAATAATCAAACAATGCATTTCAAATCACTTTAGGTAAATAAACACAATGAAGATGAGAAGATTATTAGAAGGAGGGGAAAAAATTAACACATTTGCGCTACTTTGCTGGTGTGAAATATTATTTACTTTCTACTTACTTGAGTCTGAAACGAATAAAGCTGCTATTTGACCTGAAACATGAAGCCAAAAAGATGAAGAGACTTGACTTGGCGATCCAAAACTAGTGGAAAAATCTCTACTGCTCTGCCAAACTATCATGAATATTTAATAAAACACCACCAGGATGCCACGTTTCCATAACCTCATGGACACATTCAGCTGCATTGAGTTCTCACAGAATCATGTAGCACATACAGCTGGACTTTAAATGCTATGCTGCTATTTTAGAAACAGTATTTAGCTGGATATTGGCTGTTCCATATTTTAATTTTTATCTAAATATTGCGGGGCCAGAAATTATTTGTTAACTTGCAAGTTGAGTCTAAGAGACCTAAGTGTAGAGATGATATCAGAAACATCATCGATTTCAGCTGATAGAGGTTTTAAAATGAGATATCTGCCCAACATGAAAGAGTTTTGCATGAAAATATTCCTCAATAATTTCCTTCTGCATTAATAAAATATCTATCTATCTGTCTATCTATCTATCTATCTATCTATCTATCTATCTATCTATCTATCTATCTATCTATCTATCTATCTATCTATCTATCTATCTATCTATCTATCTATCTATCTATCTATCTATCTATCTATCTATCTATCTATCTATGTAAATATGGCATGTTTTTTGCATTCATTTTGTATTTTTGCCTGCATCTGTCCCTGGTCTGTCATGATAAAAGTAGAAACGTTAATCTGTTGCTTCCACTGTAAGAGAGATCCAATGTTCTCCGCAAGTAGGTAGAAAAATGTGCACATATTGGCATATGTAATCAGCCAAAATGAGTCAGAAAATAGTGGCATATTGGACATATTTACATAAAATCCAACATCCCTTATCTCTAGTCCTTCAATCACTTGAGATTTGGCATGAACTAGTTTTCTTTAAACCTGCATCAGGACTGAAGCAAGTCAATAAGGTCCAAAAGATTTGAAAACAGCTCTGCTTGTATTCACACTTTACCTTAATTAGTGCTTGATTCATGAAATAAAATTAGTCTTTTTCCTGTGCATTCTATACTGGTAATGCATAAAGAATTTTAGGTTTGCATTTCTCCAGGCTGTTGAATAACGTCTGCAGTGTTTCATATTGACTGCTGTTCAGAGTTTTATTGTGAAGTCGACCGGAAGTGTGTGTTTCCTTTGTGCTGCTCACTTTGCTTTCAGCGGCTCTTAGCAGCAGTCAGCAGCTACACACAGCAGATCTACTGCCCTGATGAGCAACACTATCTTATGAGGAGGAAAATGGAATAAACATGGCCCACAATAGAAGCTTTTTCCTCGAAGGTAAGCTGTGACACTCCGCTCTGCAGCTCGGGGAGGGCAGCAGCCATTTTACCCGCACACAGCCTCCGGACTCCCGCTGGCAGAGACCGATTCTGGTCCGCTGGTGTCAAACACAATCGCTCCAGAATATGTGGAGACCCAGAGCGAGTTGGCTAACGTTAGCTAGCCTCATGAAGCTGCCGCTGCTTTGCGCTCATCCTCGCACACAGGCGGGCTGACAGGCCGATGGCAGTGCCACATGTTCGGGCCTGGAGGGGGAAGAAGAGGCGATAGCGGGGCGGTCCGGTCCGGCAGGGTTTAAGGGGAATGTGGGCTTGTAAGCAGAGCTAGCTCCGTTAGCGCTGACGTTAGCTGGGTTTGCAATGTGGGAGCTGGATGGAGCGGTAGCAGAGACAGGCCTTCCTGTCTCTGCTCGGCTGCTAGCAACCACAGAGCGTGTATACAACACAGAAAGATGCACAAACACTTTAATATTAAACACAAAAACATGAAGTGTCTCAGCTGGCAGACAGCTGCTGGAGGCTCCAGGCTGACATGCTAACATCCTAGCTTCAGATGTTAGCTGGCTAACATTAAGAGGTGAAAATGTAAACAGCAACAGTGTTTCTTGGTGCTGCAGTGTTATTATTGAGCTTGCTTTGTCTGTCTTCTACTTTAAATTTTAAATGTACAAGTTATGTGCCTAAAAACTTTAGTAAATTAAAATTAAACAGCAGTAAAATTATGTCAGTTAAAAGTCCACTTGCTTTCTCACAAGTAGAGGTGGAGTAGATTGGGTTGTCCTTTACTGCTTTGCTCAGTGGCACTGTCAACGAGAGCTATGGTTCTCTTCTGAAAGTTTGCTCAAGTTTGAATCAGTTAGGTATTGTTTTTGAGTAATTATTATACATTTGGAAGGGAATTATATTACTAGAACACCAAAGCAAACGCTTCTTTTGAAACCTTGCTTAAAGCAATGTAGTAATTTTGACCCCTTTTCCAGTAAAGGCTAACCTGTAGTTCTCTCTGAAGTGATCATACTGACAAGTGTAGTGTGGGTATATCCCAAGGAAGACTGAATAACTAAATATTCACAAGAATCACATGTGGATTAATCCACCACTGCTAGCGATCCCCAACAAATGCCCCATTTTGTCCTGTGTGAGTAATGTTTGCTGCAGACGACAGCACCCAGCTGTTGTAAGGAGAGACTGAGCCTTGTTACTAAATGAATTTATATATTTGTGAGTTGTTTTTAAAAAAATTATGTCCAGCCACAAAGTCGGAAAATCTGCAAACGAACAAATAGTTGGTTTCTGGGGGTTTCTTTACTGAAGTTAAAAATAGAATAACACCAGCTTTTCTTTTTTTTTTTTAACATAATAAACCAAAGCTCTGAAATATTTTATATGTTGAACGTTGGTTTGTCTAAACATAAGCAGCCACATATGAACTTAGCCCAAATGAAATTGTTTAAGATTAAATAATTTGAAGCTGGCTAGTAAGAGAGGATGAAACAAAGACATTTGATGCTGAATTTGTGTAGTTTTTGTTACTTAATCTTACTTTACTCGTATTTCAATTTGGCAGGATACCTGTGCTCCATAGTGAGGTATTGTCACTAGCAAAATTATTTGCACAGGGCTCTCAGGTTTGTGTTTTTGATTTATAAAATGTCAGTTTTAAAACAAGATGTTTAATGTTTAGGTGGCTATGGTGAAGGGATGAAAGAATATGAGTAAGAGGTGCAACATTCATTCATTGTTAGTGCCTCATCCCTGAAGCAGCAGGAGAGGATTTGATCTCATGTTCCAGATTTAGAAAAAACGGCTCCAGGAATGCATCAGGAATCCTGTGTTTCAGGTTATAAATGTATGTTGCATGTATAGATGAGTTGCATTTCCTCAGAGGTTTGAGTGCAGATATGTCAGTGGGCCTTTTTGGATCTGAACATCATGTGAGAGTCAAAGCTCAACATCAGCTGCTGGAATTTCTGTCCGGAGAAACCGCGTTTCTGTTGTTGAAGCTGTTGCTGCAGATCCCCTATCATGGATGTGTCCTGCAGGAAATCCATTGTTAGACCCTCTTTAGACCAAATAAATGAGTGTACTAAAGCTCAGTAGGAACCTAAATGTCCCCTCACTAACGTTATCAGGGCATTTGTTGAGAGTTATGTAGCTGGAAAATGGAGCAAAAACAGGGAGCTTGCGTAGTGTGAGGTCGACTCTGTCTGTTAGCTGGAAGAGGTAGGAACAGGCTCAATTAGGTTTGTGCAGGATTGAACTAGATGCCTGAACCAGCTGAGGCAGAAGAGCTGTGGGAGCATAATCTAATATGCGATTTTAAACTTTTGAAGATTGTGTTTCTTGTCATTCAAAAAGCCCATGAAATGGATAATTCACTAAAAACACACAGATGTGTTTTCCTCGAAATATTCCGACCGTTCTAGTCACTTCAGCGTCTGCTAATCCACGACTGCAGCTGTACAGGCAGTGCAGAGGCATTATGTATGAGGCTGGGAAGAAAACAGGCCTAGGTGCTCCGGATTTGGTTTTCCGGACACTCAGAAAAAGACACACTGGCTTTTAAGGCCTGTGTTTTAGCCACATGCATGTATGAGATGAAGGGAGTTGACTCTGATAGGGCCGAGGTTCAAGTAGTGTTTACCTGCTGGGCTTGCAGCCACGTGGAAAACCTGCATTAACGTGGTTATGTTTGTTTGTGACTCTGCTGGGTTCAGTCTCCAAGTAGAATACATCACCTGAATACCATTTATTAACTTCTCAGATTGTGTTTTCGTGGTTTAATGAAGCAAAACCACTTTGCATTTGAATCCTCTGCCGTGCGCTGTGTTGTTGACTGACATTTCGAAAGCCGCCTCGAAAAAATTCGGTTGATTTTTGGGAGGAAATAGGAAGCCAGAATGTTGTGGCTCACGCTGCTCGACAACATCCAACAGATGCTGTTTGTGTTGGTTTGTGCGTCAACAACATTGTGGATAATTTCTGTTTTTGGTTCCTGAGTTGGCCTGTCAGTCTCTAGTGTGAATTGCTGCATAAAACAAAGGAATTATAAATGAAAAGGAAGGCAAAACACTGGAAAATCTAACTTTTTGCAAAAAACTAAAAATGTTGATGAATTTTACATCAACACAGAGACATCGAAGGTAACAGAAACAACTACAGATACAATAAAATATTAAAGAAAATGCTTAGTTGACATTTTAATAAGCTGTATTTAGTGTAAGCATAACAGCACTTGCAATTGTATGAGTTATTTATGCAAATATTTCTGCAAAGAGTCCAATAGTACTACTGGAAAATCTTGGTAAAAATAGAATAAAGAAGAAGCCAGTAAATGAGCAAATGAACCATCAAGCACATGAATGTCCAGTCATTGCTTACAAAGAGGGATTATTATTTGGTAATCACCTAGAAAATGGTTTTCTTTTTTAACACTGAGAGATTTTAATGACATTCAGACCTCCAACTGAAATCTTCGCTTTATATTCCCTCCATAGTTTACATTAAAAGTAATTTCTCACAAATCTACAGGGAAACACAAAATAAATTCCAAGAAGCATTACCGTTTACCAAATTAATTGACAAACACTTGTTGGCAGCATACTAACTGAAATAAACATTTTGATTATTAAAGGAAAAGCTTTCAGTCAGTCATGACTATTGAGTCATAATTTGCCAAATTAGTATCAACTGAGCCACTGTTGCTCTGTTAGCCCTTATTTATTCATGACAAAGTGACATCTGCTGTCCGATGCAATATTTAAACACACTTGGATGAAATTGAATATTCAAAACTCAGGGTATATGAACAAATAAAACATCTACAACATGCAGTACATGCATCGCTACAAACTAGGACAAGCTAATGCATAATGATCGCATGCCTAGACCGATACTGAGTTTTTAGCGTAGATGCTGACAAAGATAATTTACTCTCATAACACTTAATATTTAACCATTTTCCATGTCAGTATATCAGCATGTGCTTCTTTAAATGATACTCATAATCAGCAAATAGTCTTGGTACAAAATCACATAAATAACTTGTTTTAAAGTGGTCGATTTTTGACATTCACACCAGCAACATAAACAAATTATTTCTGTTCATAGCATAGGGCTGAACAATATTGGAGAATCTCTAATTGTGATTTTTCTGACAGAAACAGCATTTTCTGATGTAATTTAAAGTCACACTTCAGTTCAGTAGTGTTTCCTCTAGGATTTTTTCCTGCAGCGGCGGCAGGCTTCGTTTCGAAAGTTTTTCTCAGTGAAATGAACAAACTGTTAAAAACAGTCTAAACAAAGAGCAGAGATACTAACTCAGAACTGAACTGTTCTTCATTCATTGAACTGAGAGAATAACATTCATCAGCAACAGAGTTCTATGGAGGAACATTATCATAGATTAATTTATATCTGCTGATCATTAACCAACAGCACGTTGAGACAGCCGTTCTGATCCGTTATGATTGATCAGCTGCAGTTAGCTACTGCTAACAGTTAGCTAATTTATGACACTGATAAACCTGATTTAGCATCACTGTTAACACTAAGTTAGGAAACATCACCTGAGATTTACAGAACAACTTTAAAACACGATATTAGAACATGTTTACCATCAGAGATTATAGTCTGATGTTAGCTGATAGTAACTTCAGCTATAATAACGTAGGTCACTGTTTTATATGTGATTTAGTCCAGATGTGGAGAAAAGTACAACAATTTACTAAGATGACTTTTACACTTATATGTAGAGTTTATCTTCACTTTTGGAGGCTAATGTTGTGAGCAGTACTGTTGGTAAACAGCAGAAGGTAGTAAATGTGGGCGGGACAGAGAGTGCTCGGCTCTCAGTCAATCTGACCAATCACTGCTCTCCATCTCCAACCTCTGAGAATCTTTTTTTCGTCTCTAGCTCCTGCAAACCAAGATGGCAACCAGGAAGTAGCAAAATCCTGGCTACATTTTCTCAGTGCAGACACCAACGGGTGATGTCACTGTAGCTACATCCGTCTACATTATACATTCGTGGTCTTGCACCTTTTAAACAGAAAGTAAATGTATTCATGCAGAAATTAACAAAATTAAATTAGAGAGGAATTTTAAATAGATGCTGTCATACCTAACAGCACGTGAAAACAATTTTTGTAATTTAATTCATTTGTTTAACATGTTGTAGCCTCTCTTCGCTTGATAATTGACTGTCTGCTATTGCATCAGCCACAGCATTCAAACCACCTGCCTAATATTATGTAGTTCATGATACCAGAATAGCTCTGACCCACCGGGCCTTGAACCTTTGTCCTCTGAGGGTGTCCTGTGGTGTCTAGCAGTGGATCCTTTTGGTGTCGTGGCTTTGCATGGTGGGGACAGAAAAATCTGCAGATACCCTGAGGCACTTTATTGCCCTCAGTTTCTACAAACGGAAAAAAAATATATTGTTTGACTTATTTAACAGTCTTTGTCTCCATTCTTTGAATCGGCCATAGTACCTCTCACTAAATCTGTGATCTTCCTGCCTCCTTCAGTCTGCAGTGTGGGTTTGTTTACTCTGTAAGGGGTCGGCCTTTCCTCTCCGCACGGACCCACTATCGCCTGGTGGAAGGAGATTAGCTTCATTATGTGAGTTTGAATGGCTTTTTGGGGTGTCGTTTGGCCATCACTGGTAGGAATCAATGTAATTCAGCTTTGTATTTTACTGCAGAGTGATAGAGGTGATTATATTTCAGCAGTGAGAGAAAAAAAACATTGAGATAATAGATGTTTTATCATCCAGCACTTTAGGGGCCTCATTATTCCAATAGAGCTGTATGTGAATGCACCAGCAGGCTTTAATCAGTCCACACTTGGAACTGAATTTCCATGCAGACTCCTGAGTGGAATAAATAAGCAGAAAGATTGGATGGTATCAAATCTACATGAATGAGCGATTCAAAATAGTTCTACAGTGAAACAGCACTTTTTATCCACAGAAATGTGAAGACCAGATATGCTCCTCTGCTTGTCAGACAGATAGATAAATGAGGAAATAAAGTCCAAGTTTACCCATCCATCCATCCATTATCTATACACCGCTTAATCCTCACTAGGGTCATGGGGGGTGCTGGAGCCTATCCCAGCTGACTCAGGTGAAGGCAGGGGACACCCTAGACAGGTCACCAGTCTGTCGCAGGGCTACATACAAAGACAAACAATCACTCTCACATTCACACCTACAGACAATTTAGAATGATCAATTAACCTCAGCATATTTTTGGACTGTGGGAGGAAGCCGGAGTACCCGGAGAGAACCCACGCATGCACAGGGAGAACATGCAAACTCCATGCAGAAAGATCCCGGGAAAGCCGGGACGCGAACCAGGGACCTTCTTGCTGCAAGGTGAAAGTGCTAACCACTACGCCACTGTGCAGCCCTCCAAGTTTACCCCTCTTTTTCAATTCAAGGCCTTATTGGGAATTGAACCACAGACCACTGATACCTTCCTCTGTATATTGAGCTTTGTTGTTGGCTAGCCGTGAAGTTTGGACCACAGAAGCACCGTTGAGTTTTCCACCTCTTCACCCAACAGCTCGGTTAGCGCTAGGCAGAACGTAATACATTCAGGTAGAGCTTAATGTTGTGATCTTTCTGTTGTCCTTGCCTCATGGATTTACATTTGACTTTTCGTGGCTTTCTCAATGGGCTTTTCTCCTCCAGTACTCATTTCAGAACCTAAGCTCAGAGCCAGAATCAATGGAAAGACTGTATCTAATTTGCTCGATTGCTGAATAAGGCCTCACACGACTAAACACTGAGAGGAGGAACGATATTTTATTTGAGCGAACCTTTAAGCTTTGAGGGTTGAGGGTCACTGTCATTAAATATATTTTTTCCCATTTGCAGGTAACAAGTTAACTGAAGTTCCACATATCATCAGCTGATAGATTGTTTAGATTTCTGATCAGCTTCTGTGGGGCAAAGAAGCCAGAAATCCTACAGTATTTAGTAGCAGCAACTAAATTACCATTTATAGAGCTCATTTTGACAACACAGAGATAAAACTTGAAAATGAGATTACCAGGAGAAGATGTAAAATGTGGATTATTGATTATTTGCTCTCACAAACTGAAATCACAGTTGGAATGTACTGACTTAAACTGATGTGACAGACTTTACTGTATTTATTGAGGAGAAGAACTACAGAGTTGCCTCCTCGGAGTTGTAGAGTCGAATGATCCTTTTCTCAGTTGACCGTGGACCGAGCAAATTCGCAAAGGGCGGTAGGGCTATATATTTTCTTCACTGCCTGGCACTAGGACTTTATACACTGTAGAATAAGGAGCATTTGAATCCTAACATGTACATAAGAGAGCATCAGTAATGATACTCAGTTCTTTTAAGATAAGATAATCCTTTATTGCTTCCCACGCCAGGGGAAATTCACATAGCTACAGCAACAACAACTCTTACAGCAATTAACATACGTATAATAATAATGTGTGCAACGATGCATTGATTCGAGATACTGACTCTAAATTGACTTTGAAAATACAGACTCAGCAACAGCTCTGAAGAACTACAAAAAACACAGTGAGATGGTAGTTGTTTAATGACGTTACAGAATGATGTGTCTTTATATTAACAAACAGTCTTTGCCAAAGTTCGGTCGCACATTAACCAACCGGCTGAAGTTTCACTATTTGCTAAATTAATATTAATAGCTGATATTATGTACCGCAGCTGATGTTGGTCCACTGAAATTAATTGCTGGATAGCAGGAGTAAAAAAAAATCTTCATACTAAAGCATATCAAGTAGCACATTAAATGACTTGAACCTGGATATTTTACATTGAAATATAACAAATTTGAAGCAGACCAGCATGCACCTAACCCTAGTCATGTGTAAGAACTATAGAGGAATAAAACACAAGAAGTTAGCCTACTGTTTTAGATGATCTGCCTTGTTGGGAGTAGAGCTGTGATAGGGAAACTGCTGTTTGCAAAGTTTACACTCAGCTTTTTTTGCAGTTTGATCAAACTCCTATTAACATGGAATCTGTTAAATTGGTGCCGACTGAGTAAATGTTCTGTGAACATTAAATAAGTTAAACCTAGCAGTCTCCATTAGGCTGGTTGATTTCAAAGTTGTGAAAACGCAGGTATGTTTGGAGGTAGTCTGTTCCCCACCCAGCAAAAATATTTAATTCATCCCGGAAGGCTGTTGATGAAACGCCTTACTACCTGGGAAAGTAACATCTGTGATTGTCCAATCAGTCAGACGAGAGCACATCGACCAACAAATCGACTAGTAGACTACAGCCCAGGTAAAAATGGGACGTGCTAACATTGCCAACATGTCTTCCGTAGAAGATTTGATGGTGTCAGAGCAGAGCAATTTCAGGTTTCCAGGAACCCAAATACACAAATGAATTCCATTAATGGTCCTAACACCACCCTACTCACCCTCTAAAACTATATTTAATGAGGTGTTTTTGCAATTTTGCATTCCATACGCTTCTTTAATTGTTGTGGACTGTTTGTAGAAATTGCATTGACTGGTGAAGTTCAATTCCTTCTGTAAGCTGTCTGTTACATCCATTCATATCAGTGGATTTTGTCACTTTTTTCACATAATAAAAACACTCCGGTTGGAGCTAAATACTTGGGAAAAAAGTTTACTTGTAATCCTTGACATTCATCTCCAAATATTAGATGTCGCAGTTATATGCGTACGAGGAAATGTCACCTATGATCCAGAACTCTGTGAATAGCTGGGGAAAATTCCACTGATTTGAATGTGATTTCCAGTTGAAAATGAAAAAACTGTGAAGATATTTTATAATTTCACTAATGTTCACTACTTGTTTACCTACACTCATGTCACAAATTAGAATATTAACCATTTTTATAATTAATTTGATTTACAAAAGGATATTCACAAAACATTCCCATCGATTCTAAACATTAAACTAAGTAATTCAGCCTAAATTAAATAAAAATGTGGCTTTGATGACTGCAGTGACATGAGTGTAATTTTATAGAATGATGCTTTTGCAGTTGCAACCGTTTCCCTCTTTGCTACCTCTAACTACTCCTTCATATCATCTAGCTGAAACGATCAGTCCTGAAATGTGGCTTCATGTAAATGGTCATTTCAGCTGATGCCTGTGTTGTGGTCTGTTCTCCCTGCACTGATGTGAGTCTGGTTTATTATTCAATTCAAGCGCTGGATAGATCAGAGACCAGGCGAGATGGAGGGTACAAGCACAACTGGAGCTTTTCTCTTTCTGATGACAGTGAAGAGGAAAGGAGACATGAGTAAGCACTTCTCCGGCCCTCGTTTTCAGCACTGCATCACTCCTCCACCACACATACAGGCAGGAAAAGACCTCAGTGGCACCTCTGCTGATGAGCAGGCTGTTCCCGTCTCTCATGATAAACTCGCTGGTCTTTTAGTACAGCAGTGCAGATCTGTGTGCTCCTGTAAACCACCGTCTGCATGCAAATCCTCGCCTGCTAGGGTTGGACCGATACGTTGGCCGATCAGGACAAAAGATAGAAAACAGCAGTTGAACCTGCAGTGAAATGCTTTTTTAATTACTTAAATTCCTTTTGTACATTTGAGCTCCATCTAAAGATAGCAAAGGATTACTTTCTGTATCTGTAAATCAATTAGATATATTTAGATAAGTTAGATATATAAAGCAGATTTTCACTTTTATCCTTTGTCGGGCCAAAAAACAGCAGAAAATAGTGCATTTAATGCTCAATGAATAGATGATTAAACTATTGCCAGAAATTATTAACTAACCAAACAGCCTAGTATTAAAAGATTGAAGCGTTTCTACATCTGCTTACAGTCGTGTGTCTTCGCCCACATCTCTGACTTGGATAAAAAGCTGGGTTTCCATTCACACTTGTAGCTGAATTTCAAAAAAAAGAGCTGCAAAAGAGAAATGTAGATTAATGCGTGTTATAAGGAGGTGGGCTGTTGACAGAAACAGCGGGTGGTGCTAAGTCTCCAGCTGTGCCATCAAACCACTGCAGAAGAAGACAGAATTTCAAAGAGCGCTTCAAGAATATAGGTGAAAATGTGATGGAAATGCAGCATTTCTGTTTAATATATTTATGTGAAGACGGCCTCAGTCTCCTCATCGCTCCACACAGATCTAACATTTTTGTATGATTTCCAAAGCTCCAGATGCACGTCATTATTGAAATCTGTTTCCGTTGCACTTTGTCGCATTTTGCTTTTAGCGATACACCAAAATTTCTGCCTTGACATTAGAGATTCATTCAGAGCACACATTAATAACAATTAAGAACAGATGGATGGAAACACTCTGAATGACTTAAATTGATTTTAACTGATTGTTTTTGTTAGTTAATTTGTCAGTCAACCAAAGTCTTATTGGTAGATTCATAGGGATGTCATTTTCCTACATAGTGAACTACTCAGCAACCTACCTGTATTAATTGAAAATGGCAAGTGACCAGAATTTCTTACAGAGAAAACAATCATTGGTCATTGTGGTAACTTTATCATCACTTCTGCAGCTTTGACATTTGACATCATGGTCTTAAAAACTGATTAGTGTTAGATTCTAACACATTGGAAATAGTGGATTCAGGGAGAAGTGAAGTGTTTTCCCATTAATATGCGTTTCCATTTAACTTAACTCTAACTCTGACATTAACCAGTTGCATCTTATGACACTTAACCTGACTCCAATCTTACCCCAGTACTAACCAGTTAACTCTGCCTGCTCCTGAGCGTTGGACTCTAATGCTTAGCTTTGCTGAAAGTCTCCTAGTCGTAAAATTACATGATCAGCCTATTGGAGAGCAGCTTCTCTTGGCCTGGTTGGAAGATTTTTTTCGGACAAAAAGTACAAAGAAAACTCATACTGCATTTTTTTTTGCTGCCAACATATATAAATTCAATTTAATGTTAATATATTGGCTGAAAAGTATTTTTAGGTCAAGTCACCAACATAAGAAATAAATGGAATTAAATTGATAGTGCCCTTTGGAGAAGAAATATTCTAATGATGACAGCATTATTACTTATTGGTCACATCTGCACCTGTGGCTGGAGAAAGAGCACGAAATGCATATAAATGTTGTAGTTTGTAGAATGGAAATGATAAAATGTCAGCTATTGCTGAGTCGCACAGATTAATCTTAGTTGTGTTTTTTTTTTAATTGGTCAGAAAGTAATAATGGCAATTTTTTTCAGTGTCTAAGATATTTCACATTTAGTTTTATCTGATCAACGAAGAATATGTTCAGTTAACTGTCATATAAAAAGGAAATGTTTGCAAGTTCAGTCCGAAAAATAATAAATGCAACCTGTGAGGATAAAGAAAAGCTATCGGTCGAACCCTACAGTCTACTTTGTCCTCATTAATGTGCAGATGTGTTATTTTATACCCACACAAGACACACACACGTAGACTCCCTGAACAACATGAAGTACGCTGAATATAATGTATTCAGGCCTGGTCCACACATGATTTTCACTGTGTTCTCTGGTTTTTCTTCTCCTAGTGTGAGTGTGGTGAGCATGGAGGAGATGGACCGGCAGCAGCCGACCTCCCCCGAGGAGAAAAAGGTAAAGCGTTTACTCTGTCCTCTGTCTCATTTCCTGCCTCTCACCCCCTGGTATTATTGAGTCCCAGCGGGCCTCGGGGCTCTTCGATCACCCCTGCACTCGGTGCAGATGATGCCAGAGCCTGGCTGGCGCCTGGCGCTGCAGGGCAGTGGCACCCAAAGGACCCCAGCAGTCCATGAGCTAACACTGCTGAGGCGCTATGGGAGTCATTTTCAAGGGCTGCTGCTGCTGTTGTTATTGTTGTTCTCGGTGAAATGTGGGTGGTGGGTGTTGGTCTCTGATTGTTTTGTTGAGGGTAATATTCCTACTCGGTTGGGTTTTTTTCCCAGAGAAGAATAATTTAGTTGTTAATAATATGCCTCAGTAACTTTGTGTGCTTTACACAGTGCAGAACATGTTGATGTTGTAATGTCAGCCGACCACTTTGCTTCAGAGTAAAATTTCTTGACAACTATTGAATAAGCTTCAGCGACTTATGTTCTAATCTTTCCTGTAGCCCCACCAGCAGGTTTGGATTTCCACAAGAACACTTTGGTTCATGCCAGGAGTTCTTAACAATCTCAGCCTGCCAACTTTGGCTTACTGAAATGTTTACACACCTCTGAACGTGCAAATCTGTACCTACAGTACTGTGCACAAGATGTAGGCACTTTATATGTGTGGATTCACGTCCATCAGGGAGGCGTCTGATCGTCCCAAATTTATTCTGCAGCGAGACAATGAGCCCAAACATTCAGGTAGTCATAAAACCATCATTCAGCCGCAAGAAGAACAAGAAGTCCTGCAACAGATGGTGCTTTTTATTTAAACAGGAAAAGCTTTCAAGAGTGTCTGCCCAAAGCTGGTCTCACACACACTGATAGTTTTTTCTCGTGATGGTCCTTATTGATAAAAATAAACTATTCCTGGCCTTCAGAAACTTTTTCACAGTATTGTATGCTAACATGCAATTTGCAAATACAGTGAGTTATACATAAAAGATGGACGTACCTGCTGGGAAATGCCTTAAATATGCATTATTTCCTACAGCCAGTAGGGGGAGAC
Organism: Amphiprion ocellaris; assembly: GCF_022539595.1. Lineage (NCBI taxonomy): Eukaryota > Metazoa > Chordata > Actinopteri > Pomacentridae > Amphiprion > Amphiprion ocellaris. The sequence continues at coordinate 6,533,848 of NC_072777.1, forward strand.
TCCTCAGGTCGCCAAAACAAGTCAGATTGTATGAAAGTCTATGAGAAAACAATTCTTTTCTCATTTGATTTGTTACCTCAGTATACTTTTTACGGTACTAATGACTAGTTTGAAATTTTCTTCAATACAGCATGATCTTCATTAAGTAGATTAAAAATTAAATTTAGTAATTAAGTTGATATCATTTAGAGTAAAATTCATAATAAAGCAGGGTATATTTAAGGGGTGGACTTATCAGTCAGCTCTACTGCTCACTTATTATGTGTAGTTTCAAAAGACCAACATGGCGATGGCCAAATATCAAACTCAACGGTAGTCTACAGACCAGTTTTTAACATGATGGTCTTTGTATCCTTTTTGTATACATTTTATGGCGCATACATTCAACATGTTAGAATCTTTAAATCTTCTAAGCGTCTTACTGTGCTTATCATGTTTTACGCAAAAGCATTTAGAATATGTTGAGAAGTTATTTTATGGTAAGGGCTAGGGTTAATCTTTGAAAACATTTCCTTCAATGCATTCCTCCAATGGTAAATTGCTAAAGTTTTTAAGCGAGCATCACTTTATCACGTCTTTTAGTGTTGGAAAATGTCAAATTTTTTGATTGGCAAAAATTTTCATACGTGTAATAAAGTTTCTAAAATTAAATGAATAATGGATAAATATTTTCTGGAATATAAGTGAATCGGTTTAAAATACCTGCTGTTAATGCAAAATTATCTTATGAACATCATGTTTGGCAACATTAGCATCTAATAGAGGTTGTTAACATGCTAAAATGTAGCTCAGTGCAGTTAACCTGAGCTACATGAATGTTAGCATTCATATTTAAGTTCTTTGTGAAACACATCTGAGTCTGGTGAACCTGCATTAAGACTGGGCAAGAGAAATATGACATATTTCTAATGAAAGCCAGCAGAAGAGTGATTTAATTTGAATTTAATCACATTACTTTGGTTTAAGCACATTAGCCAGTTTGTTAACATACACAGGGAATATCTTTACTCTTAACACATAAATGAAAATAACCACCGATAAAGGAATGATTTGTGTTTTGATATCTACCCTCATTGGGTCTCCTGCTGTAAGTGCTTACGTCAGATTGGGGCAAAAAGAAGCAAAACTTAAAGATTCATACATTCTTCACTGTGACTGTAGATCTTTGTTTGCTGGAACTGATGACCCTTTTGTTGTGTGTTGTGTCTCCAGTCTCCCACTCTTAGGCACTTCACAATGTCCGATTCGTTGAGAACATATGAAAACCGGCCAAATAATCACATGAGGCCTCTGAACAAGCTGGCACCCAAAAGGCTCGGGTATGACATATCCTGTGTATACAAGCTCTGCACTGCTTTTCTGAAAAGTGCACTATTGCTTCACAGCTCTGAAAAGTGGAGATTGTGGTTGTTTTCACGTGGCTTGGAAATAAAAATTCTGCAGGGGTTTGAAAATGGATTTTTAAAACGGATTATTGATAAAAGCATCAATAATCTTTGCAAAAACAATAAATTAACTCTAAATCTACAGATTGCTACTGGAAAAAAGATTCTGCATTATAGTTTTTCTTTTTTTTGTTTCTTTTGCAAGTTATTTTTTAACCTGGAAATGGAAACAACAAACCCCTTAGTAAAATCCTTCAGAATATAGGAAGGTATGAAACAGGAAAGTTTGGTGTTTGTTGAGGAAGCAGCTTTTAAAGCTATTAGAGTTGTGTAAAATTCCTTAGATTTTTTTATTGGAAACTACTATTTACAGATTTGCAAAAGTGGTGTTTGCATAAATATCCAAGTATAGTAAAATAAATACCTTAATTTGCATTTTAGATTTTTTTTTCCTACTAGTCTAAAACAATTATGGAAGTAAAATATCCCAAAATGTCATAATTGACTAATGAAAGAAGAATGTTTTTGCCTTAATGGGGATTTAAAAGTTTTAACAGCTTTTAGCTAATCATAACACATTTCAATTCAGTTTTGCTAAATGGTGGTTATTCAGTGGGACAGTGAGTGACTTCATGTGGTCTCCCTCTCCTACAGCGAAGCCCCTCTCACAGTAGCAACGTCCACCCCCATGCCCAACTATTTCATCATCAGTCCCACACCTTCACAAGGAATCGTTTTACAAGGACGGCACTTTCAGCACGCACAGATGCCCTCGGCAATAAGAAAGCCAGTTCAAAGGTAAGACACAGTGAGTCCGAGCAACACTTGAAATTTGTCCCGCTTGTTTTATGGGAAGAATTTTTTCATAAAATCTGGGGAAAATGCTACTCTCTGTTCTCATCTTTGTTAGACTTGATTATTTCAGAGACACAGTTAACGGCAGTTCACCTCTGCGGCTGTAATGCTGCAGAGGTGAACTGCCGTTAACTCAGACTATGGGTCTGAGTTAACAAAGAAAGTTAAAAACCTCCTTCATAGCTGTTAACTCTGACTGAGGTCTTAGGTTTTGTTGAGCCGACTCTCACCAAGAAAGCCTGAATATGTTGAACTGCCTTCGTAGTTCAGCCCTCTGGTCAGCTAAACGGCGTAAACACTAAAAAAGCTGTGCCAGTTAAAATAGAAGCGTCCCGTCAACTTTAAACCCCCTTATAATTTATTTATTATAGGTCTGGGTCCATATAAGATGAAGTCTGGATCCAGACTCGAACCGTGGTCCACCAGTTAGTGACCTGGGGTCTAATACGTAGTGGATTAAATGGAGCCTCAATTCAGAGAATTTTGCCTCGAGGAATTTTAGTAATCAAGTTACTCAAATAACTCCAGGAAACATTTCAGCCCTGCAGATAGCTATCAGTGGATTATTTTGATACTGAAGAAAACTTAAAAATGGGGTGTTTCCCAGTCAGTCAAGTTCTCTACTTACAAAGAGCATCTCTTCTCTTGAAATGTCTAAGGACATTTGTGGACATTTCTTCATAATAGACATTGGAATTAATGATATTCTTGGAAAATAGAATCATGCTGAATCTAAAAATATGGCTATCATTTGTGTGTGTTGAGATTTACCAAAGTTATGATTTCAGGAATCAGGTTAACAGCTTCCATGTGACATGTATAAGTACAGGGTTACCGGATTTTCCAAGAAAAAGGCAAGTTACATATACGTTTTAGTTTTGTCTTCATTTTGTTTGGAAACCAGTTCAAAGAGTGCATTTTCTTGAACCGGATTAAACTAAGCTTGTATGAGATGCACGTTAGATCTTCTTGAATATAGATGAAGATAATTTAAATGTGGAGATGTACTTTGGTTCATTACATTCATCTGTTGGATGGATGTGAGGCTGTTTAATTGAACTGCAGGCTGTGAAAAAATGAATTAAGGCACATGAGTTGATTGCATTAGTGAGATGTTTCTCCCTTTAATTTTCGTCTTCAGGCAACCTTGATTTGAAGGAAAGGTACGACTTTGATCCTGCCACATCACCCAGAGTGAGCCTTTGCTGACAAACTGGATCTCATTTCATGCCTTTTTCACATCCCTGGAACATCGTAGTCTCCGTTTATTTTAGGGTTTGTGAGTCGGCAGCATCTCTGCAGTTGTATTGTCAGTTTTTGCCGGTGTGTCGTTTCTTTCCCTTTCATGGCATGTTGTTTGTGGTGTGAAATGCAGTTTAGGTATGACTGTGACAGAAACTGACAGCCTAAAGAAGTTAGACGAAAACCACCGACAGCATAGTGATGATGTTCACTGCTTTACTGTTTCATCTAGAGTTTTGGTGGAAGGAAGTGTGTAGTTTTTGTGTTCCTATAAACACTGCTGTGTTGGTTTGGCTTTATTATATACTGACAGAGGATCATCTTCTGAAGAACATGAAGATAAATGTTGGGTTTATAAATGAAAATCCATCTGTTCAAGCTAAATGTCGAAAATAAAATAGGTTTCTTGTACCAATGTCCTCATATACTGATAACAAAACTTCTAAATGTTTTTTGATATAAAAAACATGCAAGATTTTTCTTTTTTCACATGAAAACTGCAGTAGAATTGCTGAGTTTCATACACTTCAGCTAAACATCACCTGGGCAAAATTCTGCAAATTTTATTAATCTAGTGAGAAATTATCAGCATCACCCGAAACAGTTTTCTTCCGCATCGAAGGAAAATTTCCAGTGCCGAAATGATAATTAAAATGACAATTTAGTCATTAATTAATGATCTGGGATGATTTTACTCAAGAATTTTTGCTCATCAAATGATCTAAAATATCAGGAAAATGTATAGATTTCTGTTACCTTTACTATATGCAGACTGATCACGGTTACAGTTATATATAGTCACCACCCACAGACCCATTCTGATTCAAGAAAACCCTGTATAGCAACAAGTCGTAAAATGTGATCCAACGAAACTTCATATACCGTAGTAAGGCTGACACCTTATAGCTTCATACAGTCAAACCCAACAATTTCTATCTAAGCAAACTCTAAACAACATCATTCTAACACAGGATGTTTCTAATGTTGACAATACTGAATAGGTGTAAGACGACCATCGCAGCAACTTGTTTTGTGTGTGAGTTAAAGGTCATATATTAGTCCAAAAAAACTCCAAGATTCCTCGCAGAGGTGGTAGAAGTTAGACTAATGATATCCAAAGTACTATAAAGAGTATTTCTAAGGTGTTTATAGCCAACTACAGTAACAAGTTATAAAGACTTTTGTGTCTTTAAGACATGCTTTAAATTTGACTTACTGATTTGTTGCTGATTTGATTAATTTGGGTTCGTAGATAAATATAATTGGATGTCATCTGCATAGTAATGAAAGTTCATGCAGTATTTCCTAATAATATTGCCTAAGAAAAGCATGTACAAGGTGAAAAGTATCGGTCCTAGCACAGAACCCTGTGGAACTCCATAACTACCTCTGGTGTGTGCAGAAGGGAACAAAGACTATCAACATGAATGAACTGGACTTTATCTCATAAGTATGATCTAAACCAGCCCAACGTGGCTCTTTAAATTACACTAACATGTCCCAATCTCTGTAAGGGAATGTTGTAATCATGTGTATCAAATGCAGCACTGAAAACCCACAAGACAATATGGAAGCAGGTCCTGTTTCTGTCTGTCAATCCTGATTGAAATTCCTCAAACTTTACATGTCATCCCTCATCTCTCTCTCTTCTTTCACTCTCAGCATAAACTACCCTAAAATATCATGAAAAAATGAGGATGCAAACTTATTCATTTGGCAATTATGTAAAACAGGGAATGAGTAAATCCTTTCAGCAGGGACATCATCCAGCTGTGCATGAATTTGAAGAAGTGGGTCTTCTTTTAATCCTCAGTGACGTCAATAACTGTCCAGGATCTCTGCCCATTTTGCCAATTAATTTTTCAGACCTACAGGATCCCCACAGGCCTTGAAATTTCTTGAAAGTTTGTTGATGTGCGAAAACTTTGGTAAAAATCAGAGTGACAAAGCCTTAATTTGCTTGAAATCTTTCCAGGAGATTGACTGACGCCTTCTCATGTAATTTATTTATTACCATAAATACAAAATGTATTATGTTTTTATAGTGTTATACCCCGTGTCCAGCTGCTGTTAGATGAATTGACTCATCTTGTGCGTTTGTCTTCCTGCAGAAACGACTTCTCCACCACGCAACAAGCTGTAGAAGTGGACAGCATCGTCCTCACCTGTCCAGAAGTCCCAGGTAGAGTTCGCAGCCTGCTGATCGCATCACACAGGATTTCTTTAAAGTTGTTCTCGAGCTGTTTTTGAGCAGAACACTGTGCTGGTGACTACAGGAGGGAGGCTGGTGTTGAATTTTGATGGGCACACACTGTTCCTCTGGCTGGGAGGGAAGCACTAGAACATGAATGTGTGTGTGTGTGTGTGTGTGTGTGTGTGTGTGCATGGTTGTGGTGCGTTAAGCATCTGTGAGACAAGTGTGTGTTTCTAGCATGAGTACCGCTCGGTATCTGTGTATTTGTGGAATATGTGTGCCAGCAGTTTGTGCAGTGAATTAATGTGACAGCCAGCAGGGCTGCAGATCTGGACTGAACCTCCTCCATGTTCCTGCCAGAGGACGACGAGATCTCAGGCCTCCCAGAGTAATCCTCAAACCTCCCGGCTGAGGGAGGAGAACTCATGAAACACTTGTTTGGTTAACACGGACTCACAAAACTGTTAAAATGAAAGTGACCGTGGAGGGAGGGAAATCCCAGCGCAATTTTTGTGATTGTTCACTGTTTATTTTTTAGGTTAACAGACAAAAACTAAGAGTAAAAGGAGGATGAGGATGCTCAGAGAGAGGATTAAACAAAGTGTAGTTATGCAGTGAGCTGTTTGCTGAAGCTCTGCTGCTCAAAGGAACAGGCTATTATAGTCAGATAATGTATGCAGATACATAGAATCATAATTGGTGGTCTCATTTTGGCCCACAGGGCATCCTTTCCATTTAAAAATGACATGTACACTTTTACGGTTTCAGTTAATAAGCTCATCTGAGACGCCTTTAGTTATTACCGCTCACAGCAGCAAGATTAAGGAGCAGCAGATAGAACTCTCACACTATTGCATCCTGGGTTTTACCTCACTGGCTTCAAATAAACTGGATTTTGGGGGGGATTTTCCATCAGCCATGGAAAGTCATCAGGCAATAATCATGGCTGTGTGTCAGGTAAATAGAAATCTATTTATCTCAGTTTTTAATAATATTAATAATATACGATAGACTCATTAGAACTCTGACTTGATTGTGTATACAAATAACACTAAATTGTGCTCTGAATCTGTTATATTAACTCTAATCTTCACAGACGATGTTGGAGCAGGTGGTTGTACATTGCAAAATATGTTTTGTTCTCGATTCCTATGCCCCATCTCCGTTTATCTGATGGTTTTCTGTTGAGTCTCTTTCTTGAACGGAAGAAAATGCCGTTTAGTTTCCTGTAAAGTCATCTAAAAGTTACCATAGAAGTTGGAGAATGTAAATCAATTATAAACAAATCAATACTTGAGTAACTGAGTGTTGTTTTTTTTTGTGATTTACTTTACAGAAGAGGGCACCCTGAACATTAAACGTCGCGTCCAGCAGAAGAGGAAACCATTGGATGGTTGCTGTAGTTTTCCTTCAGACGTCAAAGCGTCAGAGGTAAGAGAAGCTCAGAGGTTTGGACTTCATTACCCAGAAATCATGTGATGTCCACGCAGGTCTAAAAGTTGCTGTCTCAGTCCAAGATGGAGCAGTCAGTTCTAGAAAAATGTCACTTTTGTCAGCTAATTCCTGCTTCCTTTCAGACAGACTGAAAACAAACATTTAAAATGGCTGATGTGAAAATTCGGTATTTCAGAAAGCTGCAAGGAGCTGACACTTTTTGACCTGATGTATACGTTTTTGCGCGAGTCGTCATTTCTTTGAATTAGAGTTCTCCTTTAAATTTGAGATGTTATGTGTGAGGTGCAGCCTCTCACTAAGTTGGGCTTCTCTCCTCTCTCTGACTATTACAACCCCTCTGCCTGTACATCATCATCATTCTCCTCTTCAGCACACCTCCAACACTGCAGCTGGATCCGTAGATAGACACAGTACTGCAGATCTGAGCTTTAATCCTGAGTCTGTTGTTCTGCAGTGCTTCATATTAAGCTGTTCTCTGAGGCGGAACGTGCTGATCAGTCAGTGACCTTTAGAAACCGAATGACAGTGTGACTGAGCTGCTATAGCTGCAACTTTCACTGCAGTTAAGTTAGAAACCTGCTTTACTGCTGTTCTTTAGAATAATACAAAAAATTGGAAGTTCAGAGTCACATAGTGGCAATTGACGTGCTCTGATTTTACTCATATCACTTTTAACAGCTGTTCTGAAGTCAGCATTTGCCTTGCAATACCACTGCAAATTCTTATATCTGAAAATTTGATTTTGCTGCTACCAACCATGACCATTTGCTTTACATTAAAATAATACACCTGATGTCGGCACTTCACATTTAAGGTGCTTAATACATATTGAATAGCCTTGTGAAAGGGGTTGACTTTTACACGTTTCATGTCCTGCAGCCATTTGGGTTCACCCTCATTGCATTGTTTTCATACTGTTTGCAATCAGAAAGCCCTGAGCCACTGTAATACTTTCTGAGTGTGGCAACCTGAGCACCAAACAACAGACAAGAGACTTTCTTCAGGAGTTGATGCAGAAAAGAAAACAGAGCTAAATAAAAAGAAATCTTGGGTTTACCTCCTGAATTGCACCACTGGATTTGTAAATGTAGTAGTTTTTACAAACAGATTAACTGTACCAGTTTGAAAGAGCAATATGTAAATGTTGTGTTCACTGCTTGTTTCTGCTGCCCTCAAGTGGGCAGTCAAAAAAATATTAATTCAAGTTCATTTTTTCTCTGCAGTGAGCATAAGATAAGATCATCCTTTATTGCTTCCCACACCAGGGGATGTTCACATTGTTACAGCAGCAAATATATTTACAGTAGTGCTGTCAAACGATTAACATTTTTAATCAGATTAATCACAGGGTTGCTGTGGATTAATTTCGAGTAATCTCAATTAAATATTCATTTTTAATCTATATTAATCACATTTAATTTTGCATGAGCAAACAGATTCAAGAAAGAAGGGACTATATATGCACTTACCATGTTTATTAAACACCTGTGCTTCAGTGAAAAACAACTCTTTCCTGCAGAGTGTGCCTATTACTGTAAGTTGGTGGACTGTTGCGTCTTTGGGGTTTTTTTTGTATTCAGAAAGAGGGCCAACATGCTGTTTAGCACAGGGGTATTCAACTAAAATTCAAAGAGGTCCAGTCAGAGAAAATGTATTAAAGCAAAGGTCCAGAAAATCTTAATGTCTAACTTGAATTAGTGTGATAGATATTGATGTAACCTGGTAATTTTATTAGTGTCTGAATGTAATCAATAACTGACCGTCAAATCAAATAAATTCAGTACGGTTTAAACACATTTTGACAACATTTATTAATAAATAACTTTTAATATAACTGTACATCTGAAAATAAAGTGAAAAATAATGACTAACAACCTGAACCAACTTTATACATCTTTAAAAATACCTAAATCTCAAAAAAATGTAAACAGTTGAACACGTTTACATTTATTTCTGTCTTCTACCACTCCCCTTATACCCCTGCTGCTTAATGGGAGAACTGAGCTGCCAGTATTCTGAATCATGGTCTGAACGGTGTCAGGGTCGTTCTCAGACACATTTGGAGCTCATTGGTGAGTCTGGAACCATATTTAGTTTGGATTATATTCGTAATTGAGAAGCTGGCTTACAGCTGTATGTTGAGCCAAACATAGTCAACATGTGCAGGGCGACTTTTCTCTCGGTGTCGATTTGTTTATTACTCCGCCAAGGAACGGAGGAGTTATGTGACGATCGGCGTACGTTTGTCTGTGAATCTGTCTGTCCGTCTGCAACATTACTCTAAAACAGACGAACGGATTTGGATGAAATTTTCAGGAAAGGTCAGAAATGACACAAAGACCAAGTGATTAGATTTTGGCAGTGATGCAGCTTATAGTCTGGATTCACGGATTTGTTAAAGATTTTCCATTGCGAGATATAGCGGCCGGGACGGCGTCGCCGTAACCATGACAACAAGTGAACGCTGTCAGTTACCTGTGGTTGAAGGCCAAGCCTGCTCTCCTTTAACCTAGGCAGGTTGCGAGTGAGTCGAGCGAGACGAGTGTAGAAGCGGAGGCATAGTGAGATGCACCTTGATGATGTAGCCAGTCATAGAGGGCCAGTGTGAGAAGCTAGTGTTCCCTGGATGAACTGTAAGTGTGGACAGTTGCTGTCGGTTCAATAAAGTGCCTCGTTCTCCCCCTGCAAAGTTTGTCCGGACTTATATTGGCTGTTACCATTAACGAGCCGCGCTAAGCTAAGCGGGCTAGCACTACCCGAGGCTGCCCAACCACGGTTCAGCGGCAGAACCGGGTCGGTAACGCCTGCAACAATTCACTCGACCCGTTACATATTTCGGTCACGCAATTTGGTATCTGTACTAAGTAATGTACGCATGCACAACACATACCCGTGCTCACGCAAGGTAATTTTGTATTTATTTAGTTAGTTTGTGGGTCGATCTATATTAAATAGCCAGATTCTATGTTGCCGTGATTTCTGAATACACAAATTGAGGAATGAACAGTCTTGGCGGAGCACTGCACTCTCTGAGCGCTTTTCTTGTTCATCGTTTTGTCCGTCCTCCTCTCTCTGTCCCTCACCTGTTTTCTGAACTCAGCTGGATGTTTAGCAGCTGGAATGCAGAGACCAATTCATTGGCTGAGTAGCGTCACGTGGGAAGGCTGAACTCGTACCTAATTGGTCTGTATGTTTCCTGAGCTGATAAACTAATGCCGTAAACACTGGAAAAGCTGCGCCAGTGAAATATAAGCGACCCATCAAATTTAAAATACCCGAAATGCGTTGCCAGAGACATTTCAGGGATTGTGAGTCATTCTACGCTGCAGATGCGTTAATTGCGTTGAAAGTTTTAATCTGATTAATTATGGTGCTGGATTAATCTGCGTTACCGTGCTAATTTTGATAGCCCTAATTTACAGCAACAATACACATATGTATAATAATAATAATAATAATAATATTATATATCATCTGCACAGTATGCACAAGGATGAAAATTTAAAATGAGTAAATACAGTATTGACACACTGTAGACAACAGCAATATAAAGTGGCTTGTAAAATAAGTGTAACAGTGCAACATGCAGCAGTGCAAAAATTGCTGTGCAAATTTTATTATGGTTTGAGATGATGATATGATATAAGTCCGGTTTATGCTATCATCCGCCAGTGATGCTGATGTTGTAAAGTCTTACAGCAGATGGTATGAATGACCTGTGATAGCACTCCTTCTTGCACAGTAGGTGTCTCAATCTGCTGCTGAAGGAGCTGCTTAAAGACCCCACGGTCACATGCAGTGGGTGAGAGGGATTGTCCATGATGGATGTGAGGGATCACCTACACTTTTAGCTCTTGGTTGCTCACAGTTTTATTGCAGCCTCAAGCATCTAATCGGCTGTTGAAAACCAAAGCAGGACTGAATGAGGAGAAAAGTTGTGACTCACTGCATCATCACAAATATCTATGTGGCAGCTATCACACATTTAGAGGACAATTAAGTCAGATGTTAGTGTTTTTCAGCTTGTTGTAGAGTTACTGCTGCTTTAACATGTGTTTTATTTTGCAGCCTCTGCGGCCAACCGCCTACCAAACGGTGTGTATGAAGTGCAACAAGCCGAGCGAGGACAGCAGCAAGTGTCAGACCTGTGGGAGCAGTTCACCGCTGCTGTCCTCTCAGCAGGCCACGCTGTCGTCCCCGACCCCCCGACCTCCCATCAGATCCCAGCCCTCCCCCGGACCAAACAGCCTGCAGCAGAACTTCTACAAACCTGCCACGACCATGAGGGCGCCCCGAGGAGAGCCTGTGCCCATACGGATCACGACCACCAGGGGGACCCTGCTGCCTCTGAACAATGACAGGGCCCCGCTGTTAGCCAGCACGTCCAACTGCTGCAGAGCCAGGAACCCACCTAAAGGGAAGAGGAGCCAGCAGCACGAGCTTAATGACCCCAGTGAGTAAAACAATTACTGCTGAAGGAGAGAAGCTGATTAAATGTTGAAGGGGTTAGTTCTCTAATGAAGCAGCGGCCAGAAAGGAGGGCAGGTATCTACAATAACAAAAAGAAAACTAGACAGCGTTTCAGAGCTCACTATCAGGGGTCTGGCTGAAGCTGTATGGATTGACTAAAAGATCTCTTGAAGCAGAGTAACGTCCTGTAGCTTAGACATATTTCTCTCAATAAGACACTCCAGCTGTTGTCCTTTGGAAAGAATCATGGTCTCAAAGCTAAGCTAGTAGCACACCTTCTCATGCTGGAATTAGGGCTAAGTGATGTTTAAAAAAAAAAAATCACAATTTTTTTTTGACAGATTGTTCCATTGTAATATGAATAATGGTTTTAGTGTGAATGGTATTTTTTGCATTTTTTTTCCACTGAAAAATCTAAAAAGTGATACTATGAATTCTTTCAGCGGTTTGTACCAAACAAGTGCGTTCTCTTATATCTAGACAGCTTGATTTATGGGCTGAGGCATCTCTGTAGCACCACAATGCTTCATCTAAAATGGTTTACTGTGACACACACTGCCTTTATCAAAAAATTGCAGCTCCTACAGTTTGGATGTTTGACTTGTCCATATTGGGATTTTGACAATATTTCGATTAATTGTTCAGGAGCGGCTGCAATCAATCAGAAAATGTGAAGCAGCTGTGAAAATTTTTTTAAAAAGCTCTCAGCCTAAAAGCTATAAAATAGTAGATCAGAAGAAAGTAGATTTCGAAGTTGAGCAGAAAGAGGTAGAGCAAAGAAATTCTCATTCTAACATGTCACATGTTTGTGTCGTGACACGGTGCATCATGTCAGATAATGTCACTGTGTTTCTCATGAAGCTAAACCCTGATGGTTCTCTTCCTATGAATGGAATGCATGCTAGAACTCACTGGTTATTTCTTCTCACAACGGCTCAAAGCGTCCTTGTGTATAGAATCTGTGAACAGCTTGTTGGCTGTAGTTTTTCACAGGAGACACGTCATGAAGTTTTACCTTTCATACCAGGTTTGATATCTGTCATTTAACAGACACTCAGTGAGTTGAAATTCTGCAGCAGCGTCTGTGCAGATTTTGAGTGGGTGTTTATCTTGCATTTGGCTCCTGGCAGCAGTTTTGTCAACCAGCGGGGATGAACTTGGACTGCAGTTCAGGACGTTCTGGACTGTTTGATGCTGCTGCCATATATCTAGCTGTCTCACTCTGTTGGCTGCTGTCAGGCATATCATGTCCCAGACTGAAGGGTGCAAGAGTTTTATCAAGAACCTCTTAATTTCTGCTTTTATTTATTCATGGAAGTTGAATGATACTAGTGAAAATGTAGATGGAGTGGAGGAAAAGCTGAAAGTGTGGGACGGCATTAGTACCCAAACCTGTTGTTTTGTATTACTTTTTCTTTGTACCAGTGAAATATCATCACCGTCTGCCTTCCTGAGTCAGATTTCTCCTCAAGTGTCTAAACTAAAGGAGGTGGAGGCAGCAGTATGAGTCCCTGTGTTCTGTAAATGAGTACAAACATCAGTGTCAGAGGCTTCATATCAACCTGTGACACTGTAAATTGCTACAGAGTGCAGAGATTGGACTGTCACTTTTTAATCTGACAATTCACTGCCTGTCTCTGTGCCATTTTGTGGGACTACTAACAGGAATGTTCTGTTATAGTAAGTTATATTGCTGGAAAGTGTTGAAACCCAGGTTTCTGTTTTTGCCTTTTCAGTCGTCCTGTCCAGTGATGATGACGAGGATGAGGCCGACAACGCCAGCACAGGCAGCGTCAACAGACTGGACAGCGTTTCTCCTCGACCCGCCGACTCCGCCCACTCCTCTCCGGTGCCCTCCGGTGGCAGAGTGGAGGCGGCGGTGAAGAGCGCCGGAGAGCAGGAGGAGGTGAACACGGATTTCTTTGAAGACGTCAACATGAAGGTCACGATACCACGGAAAGCCCGGATGAGAGATCAGGTGACGATCTGAAGCATCATGAGTGTTTTTAGTGAGCTAACTGATCATTCACTGAGCCACAATAGAGGAAATTCTTCTTCTGCATCCCCAGCTGAATGAACTAGATTTGATTTTGCAGTGATGTAAAGCTAAACCACGTCTTTCTGTCTTCTTTTTTCAGTTTGGAAATCAACCCCCTGAGACATTTTCACCGAGGCCAAAGAAGTCCAGATTTATGCCCAATAAGTGTGACAGCATCATACTGGAGTGTCGGAGTGTAAGAGTAGGAACTCTACGGAGGATGGTGACGAAGCCCGTTGTTGTGAGTCTTTCTTGTACTAAAATATGGCTGCTAGATTGAGGCAGCACTACTTTTAGCTGCATGTTCCCAGTAGCAAACATCTCCGGCAATGAGTCTTTGGATAATTATTATTTAAATGGTAGGAAATCGGTGAGAAATCTGGAATAACCCAAGCATTTTTAAATTCTAGTGTTTCTATATCTCTGTATGTTTGATAAACATCAGAATCCTGGTTAATGCCAGGATGCCACCAGGTGTGGTCTTCTGCTGCTGTAGTCCATCTTCTTCAAGGTTGGACGTGTTGTGTGTTCAGAGATGGTATTCTGTATTATTTGGTTGTAACCAGTGGTTATGTGAGTTCCTGTTGCCTTTCTATTATCTCCAACCAGTCTGTCCATTCTCCTCTGACCTCTCACATCATCAAGGCATTCTGTTCCACACAACTGGATATTTTCTCTTTTTGGGATCATTCTCTGTAAACCCTAGAGATGGTTGTGAGTGAAAATCCCAGTAGATCAGCAGTTTGTGAAATACTCAGACCAGCAACCATGCCACGTTCAAAGTCACTTAAATCCCCTTTCTTCCCCATTCTGATGCTTGTTTTGAATTTCAGCACGTTGAATTCTACATGCCTAAATGCATTGAGCTGCGTTTATGTGATTGGCTGATTAGCTATTTGTGTTAACAAGCAATTGAACAGGTGTACCTAATAAAGTGGCTGGTGAGTGTATAATTCCTGTCTTCAATGGTGATCATACAAAATCCTGAATAACATGTAGACAAATGGGAACAAAACAGTTCTGACATTTCTGACATTTCAAAATAAAAAGTAGCACAATGATACATTACAGAACCTGATGCGTACACTAATGTTAATAAAGAGACATTTAAACTTGCAGTGATATGAAGACTATTTTTAACTAAAGAATACCAAGGCTGAATAATCATCATTTGTTCCCTTCTAGGTTTTCAGAGAATCACCAGAATGTGACGATGTAACTGTAGATATCACACTGTCCGTGACGATGGTTTGATACTTTAGAAAAGCCTCAGGGCTGTTACACGACTCAGTAATTTTTGATCCATAAGCAGTTTAGCATTCAGTGCGTTTGAATTTAAAGCGTGATGCAAACTCTGATGGCTTGAAATCCATACTAATGAAATCCTTTTTCAAACCAAAAGCATCAGGTGGTGCCTGGAGCTCAGTTAGAAATAATGCTGTTAAGCACTTTTCAGCTGATTGACCTTTCTTCAAGACTCCATGCAGATGTTTCACAACTAAAGCCTCGTGGCGAAGTCAAGGTTTATTTTGTTCTTGAAACTACTGGAATGCTCTGAATGTGAAACTGATCGCAGCAATGGCAAATAAATTTGTCAAATGGGTATTATAATACAATTAAATGTAAAATTTAAGATATAAAGATGCAAATCAAAAATACAGGTTCATACAAGCTATCATTTTGTTTTAAATAGAACCCTTAGATCTGGTATTTTCTGGACTATTATCTAATAAGTAACTCATGGGAGGGGCTGCAAATTGGCATACATATATCAAAACACCAGTAAAAGTGAACCTTTGAATTTAAAAAAGTAGTGGAAATGTAAAATATCAGTCTTTGTTCTTTTTGTCATTTCAGTTTTCCATCGACCACATCCAGCTGGAAACTGAAGGTATGGAACAGCAGCGACGGCTTCAGTAAATACAGAGCTCCTAATCAGACACCAGTGGAGTGAGATGGCACCACAGCCATGATCGCTACCTGCTGCTACAGAAAGATGCAGCTGTGCAGTTTACTGTTTGTGCTGGTCAGCAAAGATTAGTCCTGCACATCTGAGGCAGCTAGAAAATATACAAAAAACATCTGAAACTCCAGCAAGAAATCTGAACCACTGCAGCCAGTAACATACAACTCCTAATCTAATGCTCTTAATGAATTTGTCTGGAAAGGGACTTTTTTTGTGATTTAATCATTACTGGGAAAAAAGTGAAATATTTGGCGTCACAGAGATTTAACAAAATAGCTTTTCTGCATAAAAATGGCGTTTTTATTTCCAACAAATGTAATTAAATTACTAGTTAAACAGTCCTTTTATGATGCCTTTAAAGCAATGTGATGCTTCTTGTGCAGTTTTTTGAGTCATGACTTTTCTCTTTTGTGTGATGAGCTGCTGCTGATTCAGTAATGTTGGATGTTTGTCATCAGTCCCGGAACACGGCAGCCTGGAGAACGTTTGTCTGCAGGCGTCGGAGCTGATCAGCTGTGAGTGGTGCAGCGTCCGGAAGCTTCCCGTCTTGTTTTTCCAGACGACTCCAGCAGAGTGCCTCCGCCTGCGCACACAGCTCAACATGTCCAAGGAGAAGGGAAGCCAGTGGTACGACTGCGCCGGGGACCGTGAGTACAAAGCTGCACAAATAACTCAACTATACCTATAAATATCTATCAGCTACAGACTGGGCATCTCCACCATTTCCTCCACTACACAAACGTTAAGCCAAAATGTGGTAAAAGGGGGTGCTGTCGTCTTGCACTGGTGACATCATTTGCTACCAGAGGATGCACAATATTGGAGAAATCACATTGTCAGCAGATGGATTTAATGAGTATTTACATTATTCCAACAATATTTGGAACTTGAACTGAAGTCATCTTCTTCTTCTTCTTCTTCCTCCTATTATTATTACTATTATCATTACTATTATTTTTATTGCTGTTATTAGTATTCATATTATTAGTATTTTATTTCCTTGTATGGCTTATCTAGGTTTTCCAAGAAACAAGAATTTTGCCTTGATATGCCAGAAATCACCTGAAAATGAAGTCAGCTGGGAGAATAACTGAGCTAATCATTATCGAATATAGGAAATCGGTTGTTATCCTTCAAAATAACACTTAGTTTATTTAGAAATGAAAGCTATTATTTCATAGATACAGACCACAGACTTCCAGTGAGTTGAATTTGCCTCAGGTGAACTCAGGTAGCTCTCTCTTTGTTTGTGCAGCAGTTTTATACAGGAAATGCAGTTCAAAGTGTTATACAAGTCACTGATGAGAAAACTGTTCAAATTTAAGCAGTAGAAAAGTTTGAGACCATTGCACACAAGTCGATAACTGATAAACAATAAGTAATAGAACCAGAAAATCTGGATTTTTAAAAATCCTAAATAAAATAAAACGAGATAAAATGGAGAAGAACAAGACCATTAAATGAATTTAACCTATCAGTAGAATGTGACAAAATGCTAACGCGCTCTAAAAGCTTTCTGAAGCTACTTGTATCTGGATTCATTAAGTTAAATGAGACTCACTAAAACAGACTTTCTGTTTGTGGATGCCAGAGTCAGACGAGAAATACATCGTCCTGATCTTTGAGAACGGCCTGGCGTTGAAGGAGCAGATGATCCTGGAGGACATCCTGGGTGAGATCGGCAGGACCAACAACCTCATCAACTTCCCGGCCAAGCTGCCCTTCGAGGAGGCCAACATCCGGCTGGTCAACTACAACAAGGCGACGAGGCAGAAGTGGGAGAAGGTTGGTGTTCTGCATCAAACTGCCACTTGTGATGATTTAATGTAGTTTGCCAGTTAATATTCCATCATTTGACTAAATAATGTTTACTGTACAGATTTTTCTGCACCTGGTTAACTGCTGTAGTCCGTCAAGGATCACAGAGTCTGTCTTTTTTTTTGTGAGTCCTGCTGTTGAAAATAACTGTATTCACCAAATGTTTTGCCAAAAAATGTCAACCTTTCTTTCTATTGTTGTTGTTTTACAGCTGCGAGGAGGTTTGTTTGTTGGGCTTAATTTTAGTGTTTTGGCTTGCTAATGCTACCATCAACACAATTAGTTAGCAGCTGTCACTGAATGTTACCCTGAAAATGCTCTTTCTGTCTGTGCTCATTGTTATGGACCAGTTTAACGTGCTACAAAACTTTCTGGAATTCGCTCACTTTGACAGTTTTGTTCTCAAGCAAGATTTACAGAAAATTCCTGGAGGGACGGTTGCTACTGTTTGTGTTATTGTACATCTCCTGACTTCTTGCTTCTCTGTGTAGGTGAAACCATTACACACTCAGATCAAATTCACCCCTGTCTCCCCGGTTACCAAGGTCACCCCGGGCAGCAAGGTCACTCAAGTTTCCCCGGTAACTCCCGTCAATATGCCTGTACGAACACGGATGGCCACCCGTCACCAGACCAGCACTTACTTTGAAGATGAAGACGAGGACATGACCGACCTCCAGCCCACCTTCTCCGGACCAGTCGTTAAGTGAGTAACTTCGCTGTCTCCTGCAGGGTCATTTTCAGCACAATGTCCATATGGTGCAGGAGCTAGTAGCAGCATTACTTGGGAAAAATGTAACCAGCTACATTAGCTGAACATTTTAATCTAGCCACTGGTCACTATGTTAGTCTAAGTGAGGTCATGTTAGCTGCAACATTAGCCTAAACAAGATATTGTTACAGTTACTGTCACAGTTTACAAACAATAAGAGCAACATTCAGGGACATAAACATTGTGAAGATATGTTGTTAATATAAAGCAACTGCTAAAATTGTGTCAGGTGGAATTCTGTGTAGTTATTGTCCAGTATCTGTTGTAGCTACGACGTCATTGATGAGTTTACTATCTATTGTACTACTGAATTAAGTTTTCTGAATTTTTAAGCTGGCCGTAGCACTGAAGCTGAAGAAGTATTTGTGGGTTTTTTTCTCTGTTGGTCTGTGTGGTTCAGGTCATGCTGCAGGAAACATGTCAGAAATGCTGCGAATGTTGCTGTCCTGCTGTACAACTTACTGTTGTTTGTCTTCTAGGTTAATGGTGTACCCTCCTCCTCCAGCCAAAGGTGGCATAACAGTCACCAATGAAGACCTCCACTGCCTTAATGATGGAGAATTCCTAAATGATGTAATCATAGACTTTTATTTAAAGTAAGAATTGATGTCATTTCTCACTGATTTTTTTCACATAAAACACGATATGCCAATTAGTTTTTTTCCAAAGCAAAATGATGTTGATTAATTACTAACATTATATTTCCATACTGTGCTAGATATTTAGTTTTAGAGAAATTAAAAAAAGAAGACGCACAAAGAATCCATGTGTTCAGCTCCTTCTTTTATAAGAGACTGAACCAGAGAGAGCGCAGGAACGTCCCAGACACAACAAACCTGCCGTAAGTGTCCAGCATCTCCAACAGACAGTGTTTCATCAAGTCACATTTAGAGGTTTTCACTAATATACTTGGCTTCATTTGTTTTCCCAGTATCCAGAAAAGGAAGCACAACAGGGTAAAGACGTGGACTCGGCACGTGGATCTGTTCCAGAAGGACTTCATTTTCGTTCCCATCAATGAATCGTGAGTCTTTCATTTGATCGATGACTTTTTGACCACTCCTTTGGCCCAAACTCAAATATCTCAACAATTAGAAGGTAGTTAACTTTTAAAATTTATTCCATATGTACATGATCTCCTGAGGCTGTCTTCTTCTGTAATGCCATCAAGAGGCTGACATTTATGTTCCAAATTCTACTCGATTTCTTTGTGAGGTTTAATTGAAAAACACATATTAGCTCATCAGTAGAGGCTGCTGTCACAACAGGAAAGTATTTAAAAGAAGGGCCACTTGCTTCCCTGTAAATTTTCTATGAAACCGTGCCTCTTTGTAACTGTCGTGCTTACTGTGAAGCATTTGATACTTGCTGATCTGTTCCCTGCGCTTGAATCATTGATGTTTTGTTCTGTTCTAAAAAAAGGCCATAACTTAAGCACTGTGGCACCTTCTACACTGTTGTTTTGTCAGAGCTCACTGGTACCTGGCGGTCATCTGCTTCCCGGGCCTTGAGGGTCCAGTGTTTGAGCTGAACCCACTGTTTCACGGCCCGATCCCAGCCTCCACCTCAGCTTCTGATCTCCACTCGGAGGAGAACATCCCAGACCACTGCCGTCCTCTGTCCCCGGACAGAGACGGACTGGACAGCTCCTCTGAGGAGCCGTCACCTGAAGCCCCAGAGGGATCCTCGGAGGGTCAGACTGACGGTGACCTCGCCATTGAAAACTCTGCCTTCATCGAGGGGAGCCAAGAGCCGTCGAGCAACGACCAGGGCGACCCCGAGCAACAATACACAAGTGAGTCAGTGTGCAGTGTTTGGTGGTGTGAATTCAGGGCTTTTAACTGCCATCAGTCAGGGTTGGTGAAAGAATCGTAAATGGGGCGTATGATGGTGCAATAAAAAGGCTCACCATCTTGTTTTCGAACTACCCTACAAATGATACATGCGCTGCAGGTGTCGCCAGTAAAAAGAGAAACTCTGTGGCACGTTCACTTTGCAGATGTTTTACATACATTACACGCTCCATACAGCACGAACGTTAGGATTTCCACCATCAAAGAAGAGCTTTTGAAATGTTTGTGAAAGATGATTTTATTTATCAGTGATTGGAGAGATTGAATCCAATCTAAAAATTACAAAATGGTTGGTTTTAATGGAGAACAAACAAACCTTTTAACTTAAAATACAGTTCAGGAATGTGACGTTACCATACTGCAGTAATCTGATTTATGGAGGTGAACCTACCTTCTGAACCAGCTTTCTCACAAATATGTATTGCCCCCAGATAAATATTAACCCAATGACACACTAAAGATGTTATTTGTCTAATGGTGCGTTTGTGTTTTTGTTTGCGGCTGTCATTTTTCAGGTGAGTTGCACAGAATCAGTGTCTGTTACAGTTCAGGAAAAGGAGACGACGACACCTATTACTCCTTCTCTGATGACCAAAGCTCCTGTCAGGTACTCAAGTCTGTCCCTTTTCACCTCTGCTTCTTTGGCATCATTTATTTGCCCACTTACTGTGTTTTTGTGTCTGTGTGTGCAGGATGAGTGCAGCGATGACGGGACTCTGGCTGAAGATACCCTCTCCTCCGACACCTCGAGTTTGGCCTCAAAACCGAGCCTGTGCAAACAGTGAGTGGATGCATTTGTGTGTTTTCACCAGCAGGTGGTGCTGCTGCTCTGCTGAAACAAACGGTACAGCGAACATGTTCATGCGGTTTGCACTACTAATGTATTTTCCCGTCTCTCTGTTTCAGGCCTTGTATTCTCATCATGGACTCCCTGCGTGGTCCAGCCAGGTCCACTGTGGTGAAAACTCTGAGAGAGTGAGTGTCTGCAGCTGCTGCACTTGATGGCTTTTCCTTCCATTTCTCTATTCTTGGATTTTGTTGAGCAGTTGTTCCCATCCTATTTGGCCTGTTTCTTTATAAACAAGGCAATTTCTGCTTGTAGCCTTTGTCAGAGGTACAGTGGAGCTTTTTTGAAGCCGGTGCTCCACAGCAGGGAACCACCGTTGAAGCTAATTTCAGTAATAATGGCTCAGGTACAGCAAGTGTCCCAGTTAGCTGTGACAGTGAGGCAGCACACACATTACAAGAACCCTGGAACTGGCTCACTTAAATACAATGCAGTCCTTTTGCATGGTATCTACTGTACCTACGGTTTTCCTGCTGTAGCAGCTCAACATGTTTACTGTGGGGAATAAAAGATCATATAGTATATATTAAGTTAATACTGATTATGGTTTTCTGAGATCAGATCATTTTAGTTTTTTTTTAATCAACAGGTGGAATGAAAGTTCTTAACTCTATCATAAAATATTTTTTTGAGATGGATTGACCACACAGCGATGCTGCTGTTTAACCCTTTGAACACCAGTCCATCCATTATCTATACACCGCTTAATCCTCATTAGCGTCGCAGGGGGGCTGGAGTCTGTCCCAGCTGACTTAGGGTGAAGGCAGGGGACTACCAGTCTATCACAGGGCCACACAGAGAGACAAACAAGCACACTCACATTCACGCCTACAGAGAATTTAAAATCACCAATTAACTTTTTGGACTGTGGGAGGAAGCCAGAGAACCCAGAGAAAAGCCACACATGTGCAGGGAAAACATGCAAACTCCAACAGCTGTGCAGCCCACACCAAGCACTCACATTTATCAATATTTTTTCTCATTCTTGGCTCATTTTCACTGCAAAATAAACTTCTGCACTTCTGTGGAAACAGCACAACTATTGCTATAAGTAGAGAGAGCTAAAATGTATATTAATATACAGTAGAACAAAGTTAGAATTTTAACAAGCGTTGAATTGAAAACTGAAAAACAGTAGAGTCCGCATATACTACAGCGTTTTCCAAATGTCCTCAAGCTGTTTCCAAAAAAGGAAAAAACTGGTGGCTTGACATACTATAGACATCAACATACTTTTAAAAATATGTGTTTCCATACTTGTGTCCTCTGTGCTGTTTGGAAACACAGCCTGCAGTTCAGCTGAATCACGAGGCTTCACAATTGCAAAGTAGTGCAGAATTTTTTGTTTTGTCACATAATCCGGTTACTGCAAACTGTTTTTTTTTTTTTTTTTTTAAAAACATTTTTTAATGCGGACATGTAGAAAAAAGTGATTTCAATGAAGTCTCATGAAGTTAAGCTCACATTTGTATTGCTGACAGAATGACACATTACAGAAGACTACTACGTCAAAAGATACCATTCCTTACCTACCAACTGGCTACTTTGAGATTCAGGGTGTTATTGTTTTATATGCGTTAATTAAGGAATTGGTGCAAAGTACTGCAAAGCTATCAAAATTAGTCATGTTTAGTTCATATTTAGTGTATTTATAGAAATGGTCATCTTTGTTTATAAAGCAGTCTTCAAAATCCAAGTTACAATGTGTTTCACAAGGCAGCAAAACAAAAAAATCATAAAATCATCCTATTTCAAAGTGGGATTAAAACACAGTTTGGTGTATAAACACCAACAAAGCACTGTGAAAGGTTGTAGAAGATTCTGAAATCAAGTCAAAGATGGTCTGAAGGAAATTACACTTCAAGTAAAATCAGGAAATGCTCTGATAAAAGTATGTTTCAAGAAGAGACTAAAAGAGGTCACCGACTCCGCTGACCTGATTTCTTGGGGCGGATCGTTCCAGAGCCTCGGGGCCTCGACACTCTGTCCCCTTTAGTTTTCAGCCAAAGCCCTAAAACAGACAAAGCCCTCTGCCTGAGGATCTCTAACTGCCTCCTGGTGTGTTACAGTCCGAGGTATACCTGAGAGAAAGGCCATGAAGAGTCTTAAATATACCAATAAATCCTAAAATCTGTACTGTTTAGTGCCTGACAGTGGGACAGAGTTAACTGCATTAAACATTTAGTCTATTATTGGATGATTGTTGATCATTTTGAATAGAATTTTGCACCTGTTTGTTTCTAGAAGTACATTTTAAAATTGGAAATATTTCTATATTAAATATTTAATCATTCAGTGCTTCTGTGTCCTACTTCTGAAAGGTATTAAATTGTCTCTGTAGAGGTCTCAAAAGTTACTAAAATTTATTTTTATAGTTTGCAGACTCCCTGATGCATATTTGGGTTTAGTGGGAAATGTTTTTCCTTTGTTTTCCATCCTGTTAATTGTATCAGAACCTGTCAGCTTTATATTTTATGACTAAGATTATAAATCCTAGAAAGAGACACGATTTATAACTGGAGCACTTTGCTCAGAATAATCACATTTTTTACTTTTCATCAGTTCAACTGGTCCAGTGATAGTTGCCTGTATATTCTTGATACATTGCAAACAAGAAGCATTAATTACTAATCTGCCATAATTTTGGTGCTGATGATTTGCAAACAAATATAAGATAAAAGGACCCAATTGTGGGAGCAGAGGTGTGGTTCAAGAGAAAATTTGTCATTTTGTGACTGCAGTAAGGCTCCAAATGTCCCATCAGCATGATTCTTTCATTCCTGCAGTGTCAGACTTTAGAGGATGATACCAAACTGATAGATGTTGGGTATATCTGAAACCGGTCTACCTGGAGTTTAGAAAATTAAAGGACGAGTTTCCCTACAATGCTATCATAAATCTTAACAAATAAAGATAAAAAAAAATCCATCCCATGTTCATTCATGGAGAAAGTCACCATTTATTTACGTTTCACCTGGAGAAGCCATGCTGATGTTTCCTCACTGTGTGTTTTAGGTACCTGGAGGTGGAGTGGGAGGTACGAAAAGGAAGTCAGCGGAGTTTTGGGAAGGAAGTGATGAGGGGCTCCAGCCCACGTGTGCCTCAGCAGGATAACTTCAGCGACTGTGGAGTTTACATCCTGCAGTATGTGGAGAGCTTCTTTGAGGTGAGGACTTCTACATGCTGCTTACTTTAATAAAACAAAGTAAGAACAGTCAACTTTCATTTGGTTGTTTGTTGCCTAGTAACACTGATGGTATTACTAAATGTGATTAGCACTTGAAAACCAAGCTCTTGGTTAAAGACGGCAAAGAAAGTCCATATGTTTTTATCAATAATATTACTTTATATTCTGTTTATTGAGGGATATTTCAGAGGACTTTATGTGCATACACACCTTTTATACACCACCAGTCAAAAGTTTGGGCACACCTTCTCATTCAGTGCTTTTTATTTGTATTATTTTCTACATTGCAGATTAATACAGAAGATTAATACTTTTTTGTTTATGACATAATTCCATATGTATTCTTTTATAGTTTTGATGTCTTCAATGTTAATCTACAATGTATAAAATCTATTCAGTTTTTAAAAAATGTATCCAAACTTTTGACTGGCAGGTGTATGTGACAATATGTAGCGTTAACTCATAGTAATTGTTCAAGTGTACATCTGTTATTTTTGTTAAATTGTGCAACTTTGGTATTCTTTTACTGAAAAGAACTATAGGACTAGCTACAAGACTGACTTAAAATAACATGCATTTAATGGTGATGATGATTACATGAACAAAATAATTATTTAACCATCAGTAGTTTTTGGCTCACAGATAAATAGTTTGTTTTGGTCTTGGTAATGGGAATAGGAACACAAAATATCATATTTCTGCTTTAACTGTTCAGTATCACCCATTTTTTTAACTGCATACAATCCTGGTCAGATTAACAACCGTTCAAAAGTTACTTAGAAATGTGCTTGTTTTTGAAAGGTAAACTTTTTTCAATGAAGATAATATTAAATGAATCAGAAATCCAATCTAGACATTGTTAATGTGGTAAATGACTATTTTAGCTGGAAACGGCTGATTTTTAATGGAATATCTCCATAGGGGTGCAGAGGAACATTTCCAGCAACCATCACTCCTGTGTTCTAATGCTACATTGTGTTAGCTAATGGTGTTGAAAGGCTCATTGATGATTAGAAAACCCTTGTGCAGTTATGTTAGCACATGAATAAAAGTGTGAGAAAACAATTATTTTTTATGTTTCCGTGCAGAAACCGATTCCCAGCTTCCATCTGCCTGTGAACCTGTCGGAGTGGTTCCCTCAGCAGAGAATGAAGACGAAGCGCGATGAGATCAAGGAGCTGATCCTGAAGATTCAGGCGCAACAAGAACTGGGCAAGAAGGAGTCCGACCAGGTCGAGGCTCGGCTGGACTCCCCAGAGGAGCCCGAGATCGAAGAGACATCTGGGTCGAAGGGCAGGCCGTCAAACCTACCCATCAGCCCCTGAGTCCACCTCACCCTCACCCTCCTCCTCCTCTCCCTCATCTCCCCCCGTCACTCCCAGGCTCATGGGGGTGAACCTGATTGTACGCTGCTGGTTTTACTTCAACGTGTCTGAACGGTCCTCAGCTCCCTCCATTAACCACAGACATCAAACCACACCTTTAAATTTGTATTGAATAAAACACGTACTGTAAATATGCTGGAGTTTTTCTGCTGCCTTTGTAATTTACTGTTTTATGACTCATTCATGAAGTGGCCCATTTAAGTTATGTTTTCATAGATGTTCTTCTCTCCAGGAGGATCTGTGCAGAAGATACTGTTTCGCTCTTGCATAGTTATTTTTTATGCTTTCAAGTTAGTTGCTGTTATTTGTAAGTTAACAATCCACGCGTCGGGAAAAAAATAAACTGTTTTCAGAGGGCTGATTTGCAGCTCATGAGTCACATACGTAGTTCAGTGCTTGTTGTGTCTCTTCGATGTGGAGTGGATGAATTTTCAGCATTAAAAGCAACGATAGATGCAAGAGCACTCCTTTGGCTTAGCTTGTCATTTGTGCCGTGAGACTGAAGATTGCATGTTTATGTATGTATGTATAATGTGTGCGTTTGGTTATTTCCAGGTTCTGAGACACTTGATTTATTGGACTCGACGTACTCATTTCCTGTCACTTCTGCACACTTTCTGTTGTAGATTTATTTTTGTGGATATGATGAAGGACGATGGATAAAAATGGCTTTTTGTCCCCCATCAATCATCACGCAGTTACCCATAATGGCAAAGAGAAAACATTTTTATAGGAAATTTAGCAAATTTCTATCAAAAATGACAATGGCTTGTTTTTTAGAAGTACTTAGAGATGTAAAAGTTCTTCATGTCCCACAACTTTTTGCAGGTTTTCTTCTAACACTTCTGTGTATTTGAATTCATTGTACTAGAGTACAAGTACTAGAGACATGAAACTATAATTCAAATACACAAAACCGACACAAGGAAACAACAAATCACTGTAAATATATACAAAACTATTAAAAGTGAGGAAAAAAACCCCCCACAAAACTACTACTACCACAAAGAGACACAAAACTAAGACAAAAGGTTGCAAACCTGCCATATAAAGACATAGAAACCACCACAAAGTGACACAAAACAACCACAAAGAGACACAAATTCACTACAAAAAGACACAAAACTAACACAGGCTGACAACCACTGTACGTATACACAAAACTACTACAAAGAAGTACAAAACCATTTAAAAAAGACACAAAACAAAACAATACATAAAACCACAATGAAAAGACGCAAGACACAAAAACCACCAATAAAAGAAACAAAAGCCCCACAAAAAAGACAAAATCACAACAAAAAAGACTTAACATTAAAAAAATGTCGGTTTAAGGCTGTGTAAAGATACAGGAAACACACACAAAGAAACACACACACTTTCAAACACATTTCTGATTATTTCTGCTAACCGCCCAATGTGTAATATTCTGGGTTCCAAACCAAATCCCTCTGTTCCTGAAAGTAAGAAATTCACTCAACAATAAAACAAAAAGGAAAAAAACGTGAAACTGCAGCTGATCACAACAAAGCTGCTATTAAACAAATACACTGATGACAGACTGTTTCAATAACGCTCATGCAGCCTGCAGTGGCATCGACATGTAGGACTGCTACTGTTGTTAAATGAGTGTCATTAATACCCGAGTGCTTCGTCTGACACTCCTGTGTGTAATGAGCGTCTGCGAGGGCAGCACCAGACACAGATTAGCATTACTGTTGTCGTCTTTGACATTATCCCTGTTAATCCCCAACCTTCCTGAAGCCCAGCGACACACATTCTGAGTACGGATGGTGGAGGTGGTAATAACAAGAAACTGTATTTGTAGAGGAGCAGATGCGTAAAGCAGCAGAAACTGAAAAATGATGAGGTAAAGTACAACTTCAGCATGTGCATATGCATAGTTCGCCACCCAGCTGGTCTCCATTCCTACCTTACAGAGAGAAATCACACTGTTGTTGCTGCTGGAGATGTGTTGCTACAGAGCTTTGTCCACTTCTTTTCACATTAGACATCAGTAACATCATCACTTCAGCATCGGTTTCTTCAGATGCTGACACTTTGCTGGAGGGGTTGTGTTGCTCCACCTTTCTCTTTAAAATACCTCAAAGATGTCATGTTGGATTCAAGTCAGACGACATACGTGTGCAGGTCATAGCTTTCACTTTTACTTCTTCAGACACTCCTGTTATGTGTGGTTTTGGCAGTGTGCCTTGATTTTTTACCATCCTGGAATATTTCTCTTTTGCAAAGCGTCTGCAGACTGGGAGTTATCTTTTCAGTCAGTATTATGTACAGACATTCATGGTCCATCTATAAATGTCGTCTCTCCAACACCTTTTGCACGCATGTAGCCGCATAGCATCACACTTCCAGAAACTTTTCCTCGAAGTGGCAGGATGGGGCCACTTCCTGGAAAGAAAAATCAACTCAGCTATTTAATAAACTCAGAGAAAAGACTCCTACAAACCAAACTAACCTTCAGTTCCTGCTGTGACACACAGTTCGAACAAATAATATTGCATTTACTATCACTGGGTAGTAAAAAATAGTTGCATTCACTGACGTGACTTTTCAGTGACTCAGCCCTTGTCCACACGTAGCCGGGTATCTCACAAAACGAAGATATTTTTCTACGATTCGGCCTATCATCCACACGAAAATGCAGATTTACGTCATCAAAAACGATTATTTTTAAAAACTCCGACCAAAGTGAAGATTTGCGAATTCTCCATTTATGCGTCTGCATGTGGACATCAGGGGTTTTGCGTTTCGAAACGTCACCGCCTGCGACAAAATATGTTCTTACGTCACATATGCGACCTGTGTTTACATTCGGTAACAGTATGGATGCTCTCACAAGGTTTTGGGCGCTGTTTCTTGTACAGGCGCTTTTTACTTGCTTGTTTTTACAAGCCCAGATACTGCTCCACATTCAACAACACAGGCGAAGGACGACGTTAAGGACAGTTATTCTCCACCACCTTGCTAGGATTTGGGGAACTACTGCCACCTAAAGGTCCGGCATGCTTATGAATGTGCTGAAAAACGCACCTATGCGGTTAGGTGTGGATGAAGTTTTTTTCTAAAAACGAGGTGGTGTGTACGTAAGTTTTTTTCTAGACGGAGGGGACAGGATATTCGGTTTTACAAAAACCCTGCTACGTGTGGACAAGGCCCGAACCTGCCAGATCTGGGGTGGCCGATAAGACTTTGGTGGTTTTGTGGCCTCTCCTTAAAGGTGCCTGTGGCTGCAGAGCAGGTAAGGATTTTTTTTTTCTAGTCTATAGAGGTTAATGTCATGCAATGTCCGTCACACTGTCTGGCTCTAAAACTCTGATTTCCACTGATAACCCCTGTACCAGCCTGCAGCACACTGCCCCTTTGTTTTTCAGAGGTAGACTGTGAAAGTAGCGCACTGTTTGTGGTATCAGTTCAGGAGGACAGGCAAATTATTGGCATTATGAATCGCTTTGTACCTCCTAATTGCTGCCGCAGCTGTGTTTTGGCAGAGTTTTAGTTGATTGCTGATCTTCATGCATCCTTTTCCATCCATCAGCTGTCCGACCAGACATCGTGATGTGGTCTGCAGTAGAAAAAAAGAGTCTCATTATCGACTTTACCATGCCCTAAAATGAGAACTTGAACTGAAATAATGCAGCAGAGCACACAGACAATGATTTCAGAGAAAGTATCTGCCTTATAGATTTCAAATGCAGGGGTTTTGTGACAAAGTGGTAGCTTAATATTGCTGAATACCATAAATAATGTTAATATACAGCAAAGCAGCCAGCAGGTATCATTTGCTCTTCCTGGTTATCTTGTTAATGATTAAACCCCGGTCTCCTTGACAGATCCATTCTTTGTTTAAGGTGATGCCTCTTCCTGCCAACAAATTTTCCCTCGCTGCTCATCATCACTTCTTGCTGGCTAGTGTCCTGGCTGAAGCACTCACTTTTTTGTATTACAGTCTTTCAAAGGAAAAAAATCAACTGTAAATCTAATGACTTTACATCATTAATTGAGCTCAGCCATTACTTTATTATGGCATGTTAAAGTCCAGCAGTTAGCCTACATTTCATTCATTTCATAATAATTAGTGTGCACTTTATTAAAACTTTGCTCTGCTGTATTTTGCATTTTATCTTTTACATGTTTTTAGGGGTGGGGGCTGTACCTTTGCCTGTAAAGCACTTAAATACAAAACATATTTATTTTTAAAAAAAATCACAAACTCAGTGTATGATAAGGTGCTATATAAATAAACTTGCTTGCTTTTCAGATTCAATAAAGGCACAGTACTCAAGTAAATGTATTTAGTTACACTGCAGCATAGATAACTCCTTTGGGACCCCCGTTTTAAAAATAAATCTACCTGCATGTGATGCTGATCCAGGCCTTTTTTCTTGGACAGCGTCCCCTGCAGGCGGCTCCCTTCGCTGGATAATATTTACCCAGGCCCTGACGTCACGGGGCCAGTTTCCCAGGATTGCTGCGGGAGTCGGAGGCTGCAGGGCGGGGAGAGTGTGGCCCAGGC
Organism: Amphiprion ocellaris; assembly: GCF_022539595.1. Classification (NCBI taxonomy): domain Eukaryota; kingdom Metazoa; phylum Chordata; class Actinopteri; family Pomacentridae; genus Amphiprion; species Amphiprion ocellaris. The sequence goes on from NC_072777.1 coordinate 6,563,852, forward strand.
TGCCGGAGCGGATACCTATCATCTGGAGACGACCGGCACGGCTGAGGCTGGAGACGTGCGCTTCCTTTCTGGGAATTTTAAAAACCTCATTTTTTTTTCCTTAAAACGAGCAGCAGAGGAGTCCCTGGAGTTTCCTTTTAAACGAGGTAGGCAGCACCGGCATGCACCGGGGAGAATTTATCTCAACCAGACCGTGATGTTAGCTAGCTGACGGGCTACAGCACACTGAGCGTCCCGGTGCTAGCAGCAGCAGCAGCCGGGGAGGCTGTCAGCACACTGTAGCTTCACGGGAGGAAAACCGTCAACGCTGAGCTGAGAGCTAAGAGACCAGCCATTGACGAGATTTAGCGAACAGCGTTTTCCTCCAAACTGACAACAGCCACCAGCTTTTTAATAGTAATTGAGCATTGTTTTGCAACGTGAACGGTGCTTGGAATGTTCTAGCTTTGTTGAGAGGAGTTGACGCCAGGCCTCCTTCAAACATTCGACAATTTACATTTTTATCCACGTTCATTGTAAACGTGTGTAGAAAAGTACACGGTTTAATAGATGTTTAGAATAATTTGGAGCCACTCTAAAATTCGGTTTATATAATAACCACCATGCCTCCTTTTATTTCAATAGAGCGTCAACTTTTTATTGCACTGCCATTGCCACCTAAGGGAAGGTTCTGGAGACAGAACACTGTAGACATGACCGGCAAACAGTATTAAAAAGTTGGATTATTTAATAGTGATGATGTTATGTGAATTATATACAAGCCGGATTAAAGAGAAGTGTCTCCTGCATTAGCCAAAGTGAGGATTCATTGTTCACAGAGCATGGGTGTATGAAAAAGGCAAGACGATTCTTAAATCTCACCTCTTTTGAATGAGGTTCGGTTTAACGTTAGATGCTGTTTATTGAGCGGGGACAAGTATTTACCAGAACCCTTGTTACGTTAGAGGGAGTTGAAAGGGACAGAGCTTGGCAGCGGTGATGAGGATTCACTGGTGCGTACATGACACGGGAGGCTGTGTTGTTGTCCAGCAGCAGCACCAATATGTCACATCTCACAACATGAGCACGGCTGCGGCCTGCACACCCGACACACTGCTGCTGCTGCTGCTGCTGCTGCTGCTGGGAAGAAGAAGGGGAATCAATGGACATGCTTTGCATAAGAAAAGGGGGCTGTGGGTGGTGGGTTTGGTTTACAGTGCTATTACTGCTGGGGTGATGATAGAAGGTAAAGTGGCATCTTCAGAGGTCTGGATGCAGGGAACAGGCTCAGCCACTGCTCTGGGTTTATCTGTGTTGCATGATTATATAAGAGTTCTCAGTGCTTATTGTGTTTGTTCTGAGCTTGTTGTTGGGCTGAAGCTGCCTTAAAATCACTATTAGAGCAATTTTACTCCCCAGAGCCAGAAAATGTGTGATTTACACATCCTATGTTGTCTTTTATCGTCTCCCGCATACATTAATTCATGCGTGTGCATGCAGGTTGTGCTATTTTTAACTTGAACTGTGAACCTATTAGTCCCATAATGCTTTCAACATTATAATGTGCCATTCTCACATGTCTTTCTGTTGGACAACTCCTCATTTCTGAAGGGACTTTGACTTTTGTTCCTTCCTCACAACATCCTTGTTTTATGGCAGAATTGTCATGTAGTTGCACTATATCACTGCAGGAAACGGCGCTTGCTGTAAGTGAGCCGTCCTTCCTGAGTTCGGGGCACTTTTTGGATCAAGGTCCTCTTGAGGAAATAATCCTGAATGACTGCATGCTTGTTGGATTAGTTGGATGATATTAGACTTTCTTGGGAAGCTGTTTCTTTCTGTCACAGTGACAAACAAAATAAAAACCTTCGGGACGCGACTGGGCTGTAAAATTTGATTGGTATTAAGTAAGAAATCTGGATGTGATTCTTTATTGGCTGCAGAGATGTGACCACTCAAGGCATCATGGGTAGTGGCTAATGTCCAAGTGTCTTGTTCGTGATAAGCTGTTTATATGCATCCTTATCCACTTAAAATATCCTTGTATGTGAGGATTCAGAACATTAGACAGCTTCAGTACGCAGCAGTAGGCGAGTGAATCCCTGCACATGGCATTCTGGTTTACATGTTTATGTTCGATGTGTGTTTTCCCTCTGTTATCAGCTCTTGTGTGGTGTTTTCCTCACATTGTCACACTGTGCAGGAAGCAGCTGGAGGTGGGAGAAGGGAAAGAGTGAAATTGACAGCTACCTAGTCAAGGAATTCCTGAAATCAGAGATTGTAATGAATGCAAATTCTTATTTTGATAGCCTTAGTGCAACAACACAAGCAAAATAGGACATTATATTCCAAATAAAGTTAATTTTTCTACTCTTATATTGTTATGGTATTGCACAAATGTTGCTTCCCTTTTGTTTGTGCCTTGTATTTTCCAGCTCATTTGACGTATAATGACCACTAACAAGCTTGTTAGCAAACTCATTAGCCGCTAGCTCAGCTAACGGGACACTAGTGACATCATCTCCGTTGCATAATTGTATATGTCCTGTTTTGTGGGGCAATTTAGTCGAGTAGTGTAGATAAAAAATAAAAGGGCAAGCTAATGAGCTACAATACTCCATTTTGGAATCCTGGGCTCTATGTTTCCTAGAGGTTTCCCAGTCAGGATGGCTTGCTATTGGCCACAGGTCCCAATTTGTAGCCAAAACCAATGACTAGGCCCTTAAAGAGCACATAATATGCACATTTCCCGGTTTATACTTTTGTTTTTGAGGTCTACTACAATATGTTGACATGCTTTAATGTTCAAAAACACTATATTTTCCTCATACTGTTAGTCGCTGCAGCACATCTTCATAGCTTCTGTATGAAATGCTCTGTTTTCCTGTCGCTTTAAGGCCCAGTCAGCTATGATTGGTCAGCTGAGCCGATGGAAGCGAGATGATGTTGGTTACATACCATAACTCCAGATCTCAGAGTGTATATAGAGAGATGCAGCTGTAGCAGAGGTGGTTCTACTGAGGAAATAATTGCAGGCTGTGATTTTGTTTGAAGGTTGTACCAAAGTAGCTGCCAGTAAGACGCTATGCAAATGTGTTCCATGTTGATGTAGATAAGTAACGAAAGACAAGCCTGAACTACAAACAGGGTGTTCTAGACATGGAAGGAGCATTGTTTTCTATGGGAGAGAATGACTCCCTTTGACGTGGACTTTGTCGCTTTACAGGCCTGTTAATATGCACAATAAAACCATAACACACTGGAGCAAAGCAAAAATCCTAAAAAGCAGCATTCTTTGCGAAGGCGGAGGAGTTGTTTCAGGAAGCTCTTTTAATGCTTCCCATAAAACATGTCACATGACCCACAGTTTGAGTCCAAATAATTATTGAGTTACATTCTATCTGATTCTTTGGTTGTAAAAGGTTCAAGCTTGTGTCCATTAAATCTGCTGAGGAGAAGTTGACGACGAAACGTCAATCACTGAGATTGACATTCTGTCAGTCAAGCTGCTAATTGGAAGATGAGACATAATGATTATCAGATCTGCAGCTTAAATCGGTTCACTTTTAAAGTCCTTGTCGGCTGTGACGCCCTGTTTGTTTAACAACCGCAACAAAGTGTTTTGAATTCCCTTCTGTTCACGTTACACCTGCTCACCACAGCAACCAGTATTTATTAATTCAGATGTGTCTAACTTATCAGAATGTTGAACAAAACCTGACTCCTCAAAAATAGCGCTGATATGATAAAAGTGGCAGCTGCAACGTAAACCTTCAGTATCGTCCAGGATATCATGTAAGGAAAAACTGACAGTGGAATATGGAATGTGAAAACAGAAGTGGCCTCTCCCTGTTGGTGATTCTAGTGCACAACAGCAGAGATTCTTGTGTCAAAGTTCAGGAAAGTTGAAGCCAACATAAAAGCCCTGCACTGATTCGCTTCGCCTCCCTGAAAACATCCACCGATGGCAGCGATTCCAGTGAAGTTAACGTGATTTCAGTGGGAAAGTTCACTCTTATACTGGCAAAACTTTTGACTGTGTGGCTGACATGTCTGTGTTATATCCTAAGCTCAAGTCCCACTTACGAAGGTCCTGATTGGCTGAGTTACAGCCCCATTGTCAGACCTGTTGTAGCTGCTGTCAGACAGTGAGCTGTGAGTTCAGAGGTCCTGAACCAAGATGCAGCAAACCACCCTGCAGCTCCAACAGCAGCACAATGTAGCATCAACTTTCTCCTGGCTGCTGACGATGGAGCAGGAAAGTTCATACGTATCTGGTTTCCAATAGAGATGTGTTAAAGGTGGTGGTACGTTGCCCCCATCCCGCCCCATCGCCAGCCTTTGTAATTAGGGGAATGTGAGCCGAATTAGTCACGCCACCCTGGGCAGACCACAGCCTCTTGTTGTTGACTGCGATGAAGAGCGTCGACTTACATGCTGTCTGCGAGCCCCGGCCGCCTCGCTCCGGGGGTTTTCTGGTCTCTGAGGGAGCCGAGACGTGGTGCAAGATCTGACTTCTTGTGTTTTGATTCACACACACACACACACACTGCTGGATTACAAGTGAACTAGGGTTGTAAACATAAGTCTCCTGCACTCATAAGTGCACCAGTTATGAGGAAAACTCTCCACACTGGTGCTGATTTTGGTCTCTTTACAGGTTAAGTTCATCTTAACCGGATGAGCATCTTTGAAGTTGACTCTTCATTTTCCCTCCGTCTGCTACGCTGCGCTAAATGTCCGAGCAGGAGTGGTAACTGCTGGCTATCGGATGTCAACATCTGTCCCTTAATACCCATAAACCCTTGCATTTTAGGGGTTGTTTCCTGCCGTGGGGTCAAATTGCCCTCTCAACCCAAACTGCATTAGAGAAGACTAAACCACTTGGTGCCTCTGGAGATCAAACGGCATTAAAGATGAACTGATGCAGTCCATAAATTAGCTTTTTAACAGATAACGTGATTATTTTAAATAGTGTTTTTTTCTGAGCTACTAAGGAAAGATGAAGTGTGTGGTTACATTTTGGTTTAGTTCCTAGCTGGCCTGATCACCACTCACTTGGTCAGTCGGCATACTCATGATATGCAAACACTAGGAAAGCAATTTTATGTGCTGGATACGACCCGCCCAGCACGAGACAACGTAAACAAGCTGGATGCACGTATGGAGATGTCCGTGATTAGTCCAGCCAGCAAGTATCTGTCGATGGAGTTTCCTCATGCAGCTAGCGAAATAGGCAAGGCAACTAATTTCTGTGTTTCCTTTTGGTCTTTGTCCCAGTTTATTCTCTTTTGTGGGACTTCTTGACTCATTAATGGCAAATAATCCAGGTCAAAATGAACTGAAACAACTGCGCCTAAATTACTTCTCGACGTGCAAATGTTGTTTGCATTGAAGCTGTTAGTGCTAAAATAGCAAGTCAGCTCAAAAATTGACTGAAGTTTTTGTATATTTTGGCAAATAACACACTTGATCATTTCAGTTAATGATTAAACAAAGAAATCTTTTTGTAAAACCTTGAAGGCAGGTAATTTGAGATAGACATACGTCGCCGTTTTTGAATTTTTCTTGCTGAGACGAGCAGCTGATGAAATGAAAATGTTAGTGATGAATGAACATATAAATTACCCTCAACTGCTGCCCTAAATGAAATCATTCACATCTCTGCACATGAACTAACAAGCAAAAGGAGAAGCCTTTATGTGGACAGATTAAAACGTGATTGTTGGCGTGAGTGCACCTCTAATTGTGATGCTTGTGGCAAAACATAGTGTTTCGACGGTCTTCAGATTTAACAAACGCGTCATATTGAGGAGGTTACTACACAGCCATGTAGGCTAGGAAGTGCTGGACGAACAGTAATACTCACATCTACTGGGCAGGAATTTCAGCAGTGCCTTTGTTGTGTAAGTGGCATTACTGTTACGTGATTATGAAACCTTTTGTACCCTCGTCTTACATGAATCGTCTGACTTCTTGCCATTAAGGACTACCCTCTCCTGTCATCTGTGTGCTTTGGCCTATTTTCTGTCTCTGACTACAGAAATTTCACCCACAGCCGCCTCAGTAAGTCACAATGCAGCGTATCCATGTCCTACCCAGACACTTGATCTCTACATCGTTGGTAACAAATGAACTTTCCCCTCTGGCTCACTGCTTGGCAGATTGTTGGCTAACTTTAAATGGTGCTGATAAATCTGTCTGCTGTACGGTTCTATGTCTCAGAGGTTCTGATCTGCTGTAAAAGGGCACATTGAGCTACTGAAATGGAGACGAGACTGACTTCAGTGATAGAAACATTGTGATCCAACGGTAGCAGGTACTTGTGGGGTGTTGCTGCTTATTTCAGAGGATGGGTCTAATTTCTGGTGTCTGAGACCGAGCAGTTCATCTCATCTTCATTAGATTGTTGTCAGTTGTTTTAGTTTAAATGCTAAAATTTATACAGTTAAGTGGTTTATTCATTCAGATGTTGACTACAGTGAATGATGGTGATGATGATGATTTTATTTTGGTCAAGTTCATGTGAATGAGATAACAGAAAGTGCATATATTTCTTCTGCTTTTATTTTGAAAAGAATGGGACATAGCCGTTCTGCAAAAAGTATGGGTTCCTGAAAGTTACGTTAGAGTGTTCCTCTGTAACTTCAGCATTTAATGTTCAGTAAAATGTAATTTTCCGATGATCTCATCCTGTCTTTGTTGGTGCAGTTTTTTTCATGCTGGATTTTACATCTATTGTATCTGATGTTTTTGGCCATTTCAACGGTTTTTTTCCACTTGATGAATTTACAGTCCATCTCTTGTCATTGATTAAACCCTTAGAAACTTGACTGTGTATCATAATTACATATTTAGAAGTTTTTCCCCATAAAAATAAACCATTCTTCACTTAAAAGCCATGGAAAAACCTGAAAAAATGTGTAAAAAACACTACCTCAGATGTGCAGCTCACACTTAAGTAAAGGTTGAATAAAAGTGGAACCACTAAGTTTAAACCATAAATCTGTAAGTGCAGTGTACAAAGAAAAGAGAAGCCTCTTCTTGTAAAATCTAACAATGTATGAAGGACACAAAGTGCTAGAAATGATGTGTTTTTTGTGTCTGAGAGGAGGCCAAGAAGAGTTTTTTTCCCATTTTTTTGTGGGGGAAAATTTGCCATCAGCGTTCCCATCATCCATCCAGCCGCACTGTAGTCTTCATGATAACCTTGCTTTTTATTTTCAACTTTAGTTAGAACTGTGAAGGACTTTGTAACCAAGGTAGTGCTTACTTGGAGCCTCATCAACCAGTCAGCAGCTTAAAAACAATGTGTTTCCTGCCTCAACAGACTGCAAAGCAACACAATGATCTCAGCAGCACAACAACTTCAGACTAAACATGTCTCAGAATGTTAAATGTTCCCTCAGTTGAGTGGAATTAAATAGCATGTAGTAGGGTTGAAGTGGTGCAGGACTTCTTCAGGTGTTGTACGTCTGATTTAAAGCGTTTGTGTTTGAGTCTCTGGAGGTGTAGCTATTTTTAATCTTCAGGTTTGGAGACATCATGTTTATTTTTAGCAGCAAACATGGTGGCTGCTGTCAGAGTCTCTGCTTTAATCACCGGTCTTGATCTTCGAGAGCAGACTTGCATTTTCACACACGCTTTTCCTTTTACATTCTGTGGCTCAGCTGCGAGTCAATCGTCATGTCATGTCAATATGCAAATGAGCCCAGCCCATCATTATATCATCATGGTGGCGAGCGCTGTAACCGCGGCAACGGCAAGGGCAGCCGTTCGCCTGCTGATCCCGGCAGGATCACGTGTTGGTAACCTTTGAAACCCACGGCCTGCTGGTACGCAGACTTACCGAGGCCTTTTCCTTGGCAACGTGCAGCTCTGGTGCCACAGGTGTTTTGAATTCTGAGTAATATTTGGGAGGAGGCCTGGCTGGACATGTTTTAAATGCACATTGCTGAGTATGTTTTTAAAAGAATCTAATGACAGAGGTAGATTAAGAAAAGCTGAGCCAGTTTTGCTTCTACTTATGAGTTCAGAGGCTGTTGACTCGGGCATGAAGATGGTGTGTATTTGTGGTATTTTTGCTCCTAAGTGGAGTTTCCTGGTTGTGGTTTGTCACATTGCTCATTAGGTTTCTGTGGCTTTGCTCCAGAAGGACTTTGACCCGAGTTAATCCGGCTCTCTTTAGCACTTCTCTTAAATATTTAAATGACACAGGAATACTTGTTTCAGCTGCTGTCGGGGTTTTACAGCTCTGGACCTTGTACTTCTAACTACTGCCTTCTTATACTGTTGCTGATTTGGAAGGTTTTGGACACTAGAGCTGCATCTTCATGTAAATATCCATGTGCTCTCTACTTAATGCACAAGAGACATATGTTAAAGTCTTTTTTAAGCTGCACCTATCAATGTTTTTGAAATTTACATTGGATTGAATCACTATATGTGATATGCATGTCGTATTTGGCATTTTTAGATGATTTTATCTCAGACTTTTGTCTGTTCTTTATTGCCCACGTCGAGAATACACCGTTTTTGCCTCACCTGTAATTCAAATTGAGCAAGAGAGTAGAAAAATGTTTCATTTTAGTTGTCATTGATAATTATACATCATTTTTAAATTCAGATTTTGAAGATTTATTTTGAATTAAACCAATTTTTTTAACCTATTTGTTAAGGTACACAAGTAATATCTTTATTATATATTGGCAAAACAAAGAACCACACACAAAGATTTTAATTTACTCATCAATAGAAATAAGTGTGATGGTAGTACTGAACGATCTTACCTTAATACAGATTAATTAAAGCAAGGAAGTAAAGCATGGAGGAGCGCCATCAAGTCATAATTGATCAATCAGTAACTCAAAGTAAACCCAGTGGATATGATTCCGTGTCATGTGATATATGCCACTCCTATGACTACTGTTATGTGGTAATGGCAGCTCTACTGGTGTAGACAATCAGTCATTAACCCATGGCACTGGCTAACTCAACTCTAACTGATACTCATTAAATGTCACAGGAGACTTTCTCTTGGTGGCACTTTATTTTCATTATCTGCTTTCAAGCCAGTTTGCATCTAATGCATTTAAGTAAAACTATCAGATATTCTAGATATTGATCCTTTTCATCACCTAGGCCTACCTGTAATGTATTTAAAAATGAATATTTCATCAAAAATTTCACTTGTACTCGTCCCCATTTTTACTTGAAATACTGAACATTAGTGTGTAGATACAGACAGCAGAGCTACATATTATTTTTCCTGTCAAACCACCTGAGGCAGGCTGCAGTAACTGGAACTGTTTTGGTCGCTAAAAAAGGAGTGAAATTAAAAACCAACGAGATGTCTTCAGGTTCCTCAGATTTCTTCAGGCACAAATCAAGAGATTCTTTTATGAGAGGCCACACTGTTAAAAAAAAAAAAAAAAAGGCAACAGTGCCAGGAAAAAATTGGCTAAAAATGGTGGAATATAATAACGTTAAAAGCGAATACCTGTATAATAATGTTTTTAAATGATATGGATGTAGTAAATATGTTTTTTCTGGTCATGCATTGTAAAAGAACGATGTGTATTTCACTTACAGTTTTGTCTGTTTTTTTCACAGTCAACATACAAATTAATATGTTTTGTGATATCTGTAATTTAATAATACAGGTAAAAGCATTAAAAAAATCTTAATATTCATATTTTTTCTTTGAAATAATGGCAAATATCTGCAAAACTATTTTTTTTTGCTAGTTTAAATACAGTTAAAAAAGAAGTGATTTCATGGTCAAATGTAAAACCTGAATTGCCCTTTTTAGAAATATATATTTTTTTCCTTATATGGACGTTATTTACAATTTTGTCTGTTGTTTTTACAGTCAACATGCAAATTAATATTTTTTTATGTGATATCTGTAATTTAACAATGCAGATAAAACCATTAAAAAAATCTTAATATTCATATTTTTTTCTTTCAAATAATGGCAAATATCTGTAAAACATTTTCTGCTGATTCAAATACAGTTAAAAAAATTTGTAATTTTATGGTCAAATGTAAAAAAATGAATTGCCCTTTTTAGAAATATAGTATTTTTTTTTTTCTTATATAGACATTATATACAGTTTTGGCTTCAAAAAAACATGTGAACATGTAAATTAATAAATGTCCTTTGATTTTATCAGTTATTGTCTGTAATGTAACAAAACAGGGAGAATCTGTGAAATAACTATAAATTTTAAAAACAAATTTTTTTTTTTTTTGCAGTGAGGAGTAATTTGGATGTCAATTAATCCACCTATCGTTTCAGCTCGAGAATAATTTTTTTTCCAGTCAGTTCCCACATGTTTTGTGTTGTGACACTCTGTGAGTTCAGTGTTAGCTGCTGAAGTCTCAGTAGGCAGCATCACACATCTTCTGGGTGAGAAACGCTGAAGGTATTTTACACCTTTAAACTGGTGGCTTCATTAGAACGGAGATGCAGCTGATCTGTGTGCATCGTTTAGAGCTGTCACACACATAAACCGGCAGTCTTTATTCTTCAGATGGCTCACTTTTGTTCCCTTCCTGTTATATTTAGCAGTTACTGGTCCACAGCCAGCTCTCCACTGGACCTCCACACTTGGTTGCTATGAGATCTGTTATGCAACTGCATGTCTTCCACGCTGGACATAGAAGAAACCAGTATTCAGGTTGGATTTCTGTTCTCCATGAAAACAGAGTACGTGTGGTTATTTCCCAGGATGCTCTTGGCTAAATAAGCTGATGCAACTCTTTTGATCCTCCTCGTCTCTGTGGAGGAGACGCCAAGCCGGACACTTCCTCTCTTTATTTTTGGGGGTGTCTGCATAATGTCCCAGTCTGTCAGCCCTGCTTTTTAATCTGCAGAGAGGAAGTGACCACAGAGAAGAACAGATTACCAGGAGCATGAGAAAGTCACAGAAGAATTTCAGCTGGACGGATAAACGATGAACTTTCAGAACTGAAGAATCACTTAGACTATTTCAATAATTCCCCAAAAATGAAAGGAAATGTTCAGTTTTTTTACAACTGCAGAGACTTCCGTGATCACATATCAGACACAGCTAAGGATCACCAGAAAGTCACACTGTATTGATTTCAAATGGCAATTTAAAACAATACAATTAGCAAATTGCAAAGGCTGTAGTTTAAACTGTTGTGTCAACGATTTTACAAATTTGTGTCGTCTTCCCTGTGTGACCGTCATGCCTTTTAATGCTATTTAATATGGTAGAGTGCCATGAAATCTATTGCTCCTCTGCTTTTCAGAGGAATCATACAGATCATTTTGTAAGCTCATCGAGTGCTAACTAGCGAGCCCCAGCCTGTCCCATCTGTAAAGTTTACCTCGATGTAATTCAGCTGCCTCTCCAGTGGTGAACACTGTCTTGGGCTAAAGCTGGTAACAGTAGATCTGGCACATCTGCTGGAAGCTGAAGGGCCACTTCAACCACAACTGGCAGCAGGTGGAGAGCTGGTTTGTGTGCCTCTACACCAAGCTCATTGAGGTTATAGAGCATTACAAAATCTGCATTTCATGATGTAGCTAACTGCTGTTACTAACTGCAGGTAGTCGACCAACATCTTGAAAGAAAAACCACAGCAGCAAAGACATGAATCACTACTTCGAGTAAGCAGAAATATCGTGCAATGATTTGTGATTTTGGTCTTTAGCTATGAGTTAAAGTGACAGGCTTAGTGTCCAGGCAACCATATGTGCAGCTAATGACATCAGCTCAACTAAATCCATGTTGAAAACACATCATGGATTGTGATTCTACCACTAAAGATATGATGATATGATCTTTTGGACAGATCATCCACTGCTCATGGGGCACATGTCCATGAGTCTAACAGTCTAACAGTTTGCCATGTCTAAAATCTGACCTATGCATCACAACTTGACCTCCACGCTGCAGATTGTCAGGGATTACCTGAGAGATCTAGGAAAGGACTCACTGTTCACCTCCTCACTGCCGTCAGCGCTCTGACAGTCAGCAGCACATCGACTGTTTGTGTAATGTACAACTTTCTAGCTGCTTGTGACACATTTTATTGGGGTTAGACTTCGACTTAGAGTGGATGACTCCTGTCAATCTTTAAACTGGATTACAAGGAGTTTGTAAAAGATCAGCACTTCAGAAAGTCCACACATCTGCTGAGGTCATCAAGATGAAGCTCCGGTTTGGTCACACAAGGGAGATGTGATCTATCAAGCCAATGGCAATGCTTCTGAGTAAAATATCTGATAAACGTGTATCGCTTAAACATTTAACAAACGTATTTGGTAAAGATCCTTCAAATCTGGTTTTAACAGAGTCGTGAAAGAGATTTTTAGTGAGGAAGGAGATTTTACTGCAGTACAGTAAATTTAAGTGTCCTTGGTTACTATACTACAATGATAATTTAATAGGGATGTCTGACTCTTCCTCTCAGATGTTTGGATACATACATAGATCCACAGTTAGAGACAAAAACATGACCAGACTGATCTGTAGCTCTGGAAATGAGAATAACACTGACTCAGAAATCAGGAAAAATGTGCATGGGCTGGTATTGTTGTCTTTGTGAGGACCAGAGTCAGTTTAAACCATTGTAGTGAGGACATTTGACCACTGTAATGAATGTTTGGGTTAAGGAAAGACTTAAAGTATAGGGAATACAAGCGTGTGTGTGTGTGCTGGGAAGGTCAGATTTATTTCTGCCTCTGAAAGGAATCACCTGCTAATCCGTGGATCCTTTACCACACCCTGTTCGGACCAGTATTTGTTATGGGTGTGGCGGCTGCTGGTGAATCACTTCAAAGAATGCTGAGTAAAAGCCATTAAAAGAATTCTGACACAACAGGGAAGCTTCAACCTCTGACAGAGAAATCATTAGTCTGTCACCATTGTCCTTTTGATGACTTTGTTTATGAGAGACAGTACGATGAGTTTTTCAGTTTGAGAAGCTGCAGAAGAACTCGGTTTGATTCGAACAACTGAAGGTGAAATAATCTAGTGCATGAGTTACTGTGGTGCAGTTAGAATTATATATCCTCAAGCCATCATGCTTACCTTCTTTTGTTCACCTGCTGATGTACAGCAACAGAAAGTTAGCTTTGGAAATAAACTGTTCTGCCAAGGAACGCAGCAGGGTTATGCGATGATTGGCATACGTTTGTCCTTCTGTTAGTCCATCTGTGCGCAACAATACTCAAAAACAGACAAACGAATTTGGATGAAATTTTCAGGGAAGGTCAGAAATGACACAAGGACCACATGATTAGATTTTGGCAGTGATGTGTCTTATAGTCTGGATCCACAGATTTGTTAAAGATTTTGATATCATTGTGAGATAGTGGCACGGCATCACTGTAACCATGACGACAAGTGAACACTACGTTAGCTGCCTGCTGATGATCACATGATTGTGATCCCACTTCAAATCGACGGCTGTGGACTTATCGGGACTTAACCGTCGGAAATCATACAAGGAACAACTGATTAAATTGTGGGGGTGTTTACGAGTCCCATCAATTCCCGCCGCTCGATACAGGTTTAGGTCATATGATCCGGTATCTGTACATCACGTACACATACATAACACACGCCTGTGCTCAGTGCAAGGTCATTTTGTTTGTGGGTACATCTATTAAATGACCACATTCTGTTATGCCGTGATTTCTGGCATAAATTTTTTCAAGATTTCAGCCATTGGAAATGATACGACTGAGCAGCCTTGGCGGAGTACCGCGCTCTCTGAGTGCTTTTCTTGTTCTAGATGTGTTAGTCAGCCTGTCCTCTACTTGTACCTTCTTGTCCTCATTCTCAGCTGTTTCTCTTATGGATGTCATGATACCAGAAATTTGGTAGCGTGTACCAGCAGCAACATGTACAGTATTTTTCCAAGTACCCACACATGTTACCAACACAGAAAAAAAGGTGACTCTACATATTTGAGATATTTGGGCATTGTTACAACCTCTGCAACAGAGGGGTTTCACATAACCTGCATATTGATTGTAAAGATGTTTCACCATGCTGAATGTATCTTCCAATAACTTGTCCTCTATATGTTTTCTTTGAGCCACCCTGCATTGGTTTTATTGATCTAGTGTGTTTTATTTTCCTCACTGCCTGCAGTTAAGCTGAATAGTTTTTGGTTTTGTCACATGACTGTTGGTTACAGCTGTGTTGGTCATGGCTTCTGGGTTGTGCCAAACAGTGCAGAATTTTATTATTATTATTATTTTTTTTTACAGGATCTGGTACAAACTTTATATTTTTGACACATTTTGTAAATGAAGCAAGTAAAATGAAGTGATTTTGATTAAATATCATGATCATAAGCTCAGATTTGGATAATTTTCCTGACGGAAGCGCATGTCAGAGATGATTAGTTTAAGGACTGTCGGAAAATTAGACATCTGATGATATATATACATATATATATTTTTTTTTAATATTCTGCTTCTGAGAACTGGTGCTATTTTGGCCATTCTTTTAACAACGATAACATGCTTTTAAAAGCTGCTGGTGTGTTTTTGGATTCAGTGGGTTAATTATTATACCTGATTAATAGAAGATTCAAAGACTACGCTTTGGATTTGACTCTAAAACCAATGTCACTGAGCAGTTGCATTGGAGAAGGAAACATGAATCCTGTTAACAGAAAACAGAATCACGATGATGGTTTGTGTAAAGATAAGCAGTTGTAGGCCATCAGCTGTACAAAGTTTGTCAGCGCTGCATGAGGGAGAGACGAGAAACAAGCATAATTTTCTGCACAATTAGAGGGTAAATGATAAAAGCAACCAGCCTGAGTGTGTCAGCTGGTGTTAATTATCTCCCAGCGAGGCGGATAATAACAGGACAAGCTGAAAAAGTCAGATATCGAATGAGGTGTCTTTACTTCACATCAGGGAGTAAATGACGCGTGGTGATGCGTTTACTGATCAACAGATACTTGAGGAAGCAAACACAATCAAATGTTACTGACTCATCACAGTATGTTGTTGAAATGTATACATTATACTGTTGTGTTTTTTTTTCTCTTAATAAACTTTAAAATTATAACTGACAATGAAATGAATGATTGGACAATTTTATACTACTGCTACCATTACTACCAATAATAATAAGAATAATAAACACTTACCTCATGAATACTTATCACAATAATTAGCTTGTCTGTAAAATATTCTGCTAAATAATTTGCAGATTTACCAGAAATGTTTCTTAGCGTCTGATGTTTGTATTATAAACCTGGTAAAGGCAAATATATCATCTAAATTTATTACTACTAGTAATAAATTTAGATGATATATTCCGCCTCCTGTCAAGTTAAATGTAATCAAGCTTCGGCTGTTTGATTTTACAGTTGTATTCAAAATTAATAGGCCTAGTTTGCTTATAAAATGAAATCAGACAGAAAAACATCCTTCAGATCATTTGTTCATTTTATTTGCAGTGATATAAAACAGAAAAGCAACAAATTCTCACATGTGAGGAGCTGGAATGAAGGAATGAAATGATACTTTGAGGATTAATCAACAGCTACAATGATGAGCTGCTCATCATTTGAGCTGTTTTGTATCCCAGTCCTTCCAGCAGCTGCAGTGGATGTTAGAGAGAGATCAGAAAGACAGAGTTTAACCCGTGCGGTTGTGTTTCAGCCTCTGCTCACTGTGGCTCTGTTATTGCCCATCTGCCCTCGGGGGGGTTTGTCTCTGAACACATCACGGTCTCTCTGTTCAACACGTGACCTGACTGAACCGCCGTGACAGTGAGCTCTCAGTGAGCGGCGACACACAGCCAACAATCAGCTGTTTGTCGGCAGAGGAGTGGGTCGACACACATAACTGCGGGCCGATTCACGCAGCACTTCCTCTGCTGCCATGAAATGTGTCGTCCTCTCAAAGCTCACAAAGTAGCAGCTGCTGCAGCTCGGACATCCAAGCTGAGCAGTTTGTGTTTGTTGCTGCCCTTTATGTGCTCGTCTTGACCGCGGGACATTGGCTGTAAGGTGGTTTCTGGATGTGTTTGTGTGGTGACAGTTTGCTGTGAATGTGCAGCCAGCTTACAAAGTGATGTTTTGTGCAGATTTGTCCAGCAGCAGCAGTGAAGTGTGGTGTTTCAGAAACATCAGGAACAACAGAGCCATTTTTCAAAGCTCTTGAAAGAGGCAGTCTGCTAATTTTACACATTAAAAACCTCTGAGAATGATTGCGTGTTTTGTTAAAGAGCTGTGTGAAGTCTGTTACTCTACTACATTTTGAACAATGTGTTGTGGTCTTTTTATTCCTCTACTCCACAGTAAGACCTGTAGTCACTTTTCAGGTATAAAACATAATCTGCTTGTATAATCTTATACATTGCCAGTGATTGTTCCAGAGCTTTTCAACTCTTTAGAACTGACTAAACTGTTCTGATTTGGTTTTATTCAGTGTAGTCTCATCCCAAAATGTGAAAAAGCTACATTGCACAAAAGCACAAAACATTATTTTCTCATAAGAGGCTGTGAAATTGTGAAGTGCAGAAAACAATCAGAACTTTGTGTTGTTTGCACGGGTATTTTAATCCAAACCGTGATCTTTTCTTCAACCTAACCAATTATTTTTAGCGTAACTAAAGCAAAGATAATCACTGAAAACAACTAAAAACAGTGACATGAAACAGAGACGGAACATTAAAGCAAACAATGAGTGAAAATGCCCCAAACCCGTGATCCCATAAGGGGCACAAACCCCAATTAGTTGGGTTAAACTCGTTTGTGTAAAGACGCTGCTATGTATACTTGGTTC
Source organism: Amphiprion ocellaris (assembly GCF_022539595.1). Lineage (NCBI taxonomy): Eukaryota > Metazoa > Chordata > Actinopteri > Pomacentridae > Amphiprion > Amphiprion ocellaris. The sequence continues at coordinate 6,580,626 of NC_072777.1, forward strand.
CAGTAGGGGACCAAAAACTGTTTTTGCATTGAGTTGCCTTGAAATTTTATTGTGGTCATCAGTGGTGCACCTTTTGAGGCCAATTCATCCTCTCCATGTCTGCATAGGGTGTACGTGATGTAAATTTCATCATCCAGTTCAGTACACGTGAATCTTTCTTTGCCAAAATTTGTGAACATGTCTACTGTCTGAACTGCATGAACCATGAAAACAAACATTGCTTAAAACAATTGTTTGTTATGACCGTACTGGGAAATTCTTGATCACCCACACCTTTATATTTCATCACTGAAATAGTTGTAAGTGAAGTCATCAACTGCTGGACGTTGGAGGTTCTTTGATTTGCACATTTTCTATCAATGATGAACAAATATGGTGCAAGGTTCTAGGTACAAGGAGTAATCACACTGAAGTGGTGCTACAGTCCAATCTGTGAAGTTACAGTCTTTCAGAAACATCCATTGCTGTCCCCATGTGTTTTCCTGTGTTTGATATGTGGGGCAACACAACCATCTGTCCGTGTGTGCAGCAGACCGATGCGTAGGCTATTGTAGTGTGAACAGAACCTTCTTTCAAAATCATGGATCAGCCCTTTTTTTCATCAGTTTGTCCTTTGTGGTGTCCATTACATACCAGGTGTTCAGTCCAACCAGATGTCCAACCAGTTCTGATTGTCTTTAATGTGGCGAAATTAACCGCAGACAGAAATACCACAAAGCAAAGTCTCCACAGAGCAGACAACAAGCTGCATCCCAGAAGTAGTACAGTGTGACTCAGGCCTGGTAATGAGGCAGAACTCTCAGCGACGGACTGGGCCGAGAGGGGCAGTCACACATTGTTCATATCGTGGGAAAACTTACATGAACTGATCACATTCACACTTGTTTGGCTTCAAAGCAGCTGCTGACTGGAAAGTTGAGTTTTGACAGTCTTTCTTTATGCCCCAGTGATTCGGATACACTGACTGCCACTGTGAATGTCCCCTCAGCCCAGAATTTTGTTCCACTTCTCAAAGGATTTAAGCCTTTCTTTTTAGCCACAGTTAAACCGTCTAAAGTATTTATTTTAAAAATGAAGTGAGATGTAGTGTTCTGCTATAACCCTGCAATACAGTTCTTATATTAAGGTAAATCTGCCTCCTATCAGAAATGTTATTGTGCTGTCTTGCATCACTGTGCTTCACAGTCCATTTAGCAGAAGGAAACTGTGTGATTGAAATCATCACATCTCTTTTTGCTTTCATTCAGTATCAGGTTTCAGCGCAGAGCAAACAGCTAGCGGCTGTTTAACATGTTTGAATGTTTAAACTAAAAGACAGTCAGCTTGAAACAAATAGTGAACGTCTTTGTCATCAAAGTCAAAAGGTTGTGAGGGGACAGGTGTGTCTGGCTCTTTATTGTGGATTGAAATAAAGACAGAAAAAGGAGTATCTTTGCAGAGGTGGTGACACAGATGAGGGTGGGTATGCTGTGATTGGTGTCAGAATAGGTTTGCAATTTTGCATAAATGTTCCTGAACATGGAAACAGCCGTTTGACGGTATAATTTAACTTGCTGTCAACTTATTAGCTTTTTTTTTGTGCTTTCTACTTGGGCCACAGTGTAAACCTGATTTAGTTTGTCAGATCAGTGCACTTTTTGATGTATGAGCAACGAAAAAGATCTGTTTTTCAACTAATGACTTGTGAAAATCATGTAACCTCTCTTTAGAAGTATGTTCTCTACTGGGTACATGCATGTTATTTTACCTTTTCAACCCCAAAACCAGCTGGAGGGTTTGAACGGCATGTTGTGTTGAACAATAACCAAAATTAGACTATTTACCAGAGTAATAAACATCAATCCATCAATCATTATTTATTTAACACTTTTCATACAATATAATACAATATAATAAATATAGAAAAAAAGAATGGTCAGATATTCAAACTTGAAATAATCATGTGTGACATGTTTCCTTCTGTAAAATTACTCAAAAATAAAGATTAAATTTGTAATCTGCCATCAGAGTCGCTTTATTGCACATTATTACATTATGTACATACATTATTAAATTACATTATTTAAAAATTTCCCCCAAATTTGAGCGCCTCATCACAAACAAGAAGCCATTAGTGACTCAGCTATGACCAACAGTGACGTGACAAAAATGCAGGGACTCCTTGGCTGAACTGCAGGCAGTGTTTACTCAGAGCAGATAGGAAACAAGTATGAAAACAAATGAACGATGTAAACTGTAGAATATGTACTATGTGTATCACTACTTCCTCTTTCCTGTATTAGTAGCAACTGTGGACATCTGGAGAAATGTTGTAAATGTTGTTTCCAGGTTTTTTCATTTTCTACAACAGAATTATTCAAATAGATTCAACTTTCATCTTTGCTTTTTAGTGATTTATGGCATTATAAATGTGTCATACTGCACAGAAAGACATATAGAATTTTATAGTGCAGAGAAAAATGAGCCAACAGTCAGGAAAATGTAACAGGAGAGGAAAACAGCCAGGAACTGCTTGGGGTTCAGAGGGTAATTCAGCAGGTAGCAGTAACTTAAAGGCCATTAAAGTGTTGGTGGCTGTTATTCCAAGTATGATGAAGCCACTGTGAATTTAAATGTGCTCCATCCTTTCACCGAAGGAACTTATTCAGACAGTTTATTTCTCTCTTTGGTAATTGTGTTCACTCACTGCTGCTCAGTGCAAAACCCTTTCAGTGACACTTCCATTAGCATAATGGGCCAGTCTGACTCACACTCTAGCGGCTGCTCTGGGAATCATCATCAGATAGTCAGCTCAGTTTGCATCTTTAATTTTTCACCTGAGTGAGGATGTTAATGGAAATGATGTTCCAGAGGATGCTGACAGCTGGATGTAAGTTGGCCCTGCAACTTAAACTGCTTGCAGGATTTTCATATTTAGGGCAGCGGCTGGAAATAGATTGCACCCTTTTAGTCGAAGGCTTTGGTTAAAAAAAAAAAAAAAAACCCCAACACATTAATGTGATGGTGAGTGCTCTGCTCTGCCATCAGCTGACTGTGGTTTTCTGAATTAGCAGCTCCAGACAGCAGGGATCAGTCGTTTCTGCAGCTGGAGGTTTTCAGTTTGTCGGTGAAACCAGAAATTATTGGGTGAGACGTTCAGGCTCTAAATTTAGCCGCAGCGTCAAACTAATGTTAAGTTTAGTGTGGAGTGAGGTGGGCTGAAGTTTAAACTACACTGTCAGAAAAATAAAGCTGATAAATACCAGCTTTGACCACCTTCATAGTGGTTTTACAAATGTGACACATCTTACATCTTTGTATCCTCTAAAACTAGACCTCCACATTAGACCAATAGATAGTTAAGAACTCAAGCAGTTTATCACATATTGCTGGAGATGAAACTCAGTTGCTTTTGAGTAAGAATGCCAAATATTTGCAGATTCTAGCTTAAAAAAATGTGCAGTACTTCATTTATTGATTACCAAAATAGTTGTAAGCTGATTATTTTTTTGACAATCAGCTAACGGATGAATTCACAAACTACTGTGTTCAATTCAATTTTATTTATATAGCGCCAATTACAATCAAATTGTCTCGAGATGCTTTACAGATGCAGAAATGCATCAGGTCCAATGCTGCAGGTCTGGACTGTTTTCCATCATCTATACTTCCTACATGCAACAATCGCTGTTTATTTTTGTCTACTGTGACTCTCAGTTTCAAAAATCTAATCTTTGAGGTTGCAGGAAGGTAACAGTTCAGCTACGAGCATCATTAAGAGAAATAACCCACTGAAATACCTTGTCTTTCAACCAAGCAGTTTTTATTGGTGTTGCTCGGCACAGTTTAATGACATAACGCCCCAACGAGCTGCTGGAAGATGTTCTGTGTGTGTGTTTGGGCTGTACCTGCGTGTTTAGCCTTGTCTTTTTAAAACTCACAGTGCTGCAATCAGACGGTATCAACCCACTGTATGTTTGGTTGTTTTAGAGGACTGCAGACAGCTTTAGGTTGTGGTAGTAATTTGTGATGATAAATCATACTATTGATTAGAGGCGGAGGCTTAAAGCCAAAGTGCCTCGAGGAGCAGCGGCACTGCAGAGGTTTTTAGAGATGAATGAATCCCTGAGGCAGTTTGTAACATTTCCATTAACCTCCTGAGTGACACACTGCCAGACTATAGTGGAAAGTAACTAAATACGTTTACTCAAGTACTGTGGTGACGTACTATTTCAGATACTTTTACTTTTCTTCTTTCCATGCTTAATACTTTTACTTTCATTTCACAGACATATAAACAATGATTGAACTATTTTGACAATTAATTATTTCAGAATTTTTTTTGAGCAAAAACAGCATTAGATGACTGTAGTGACTTTGCATTTAGCAACAGCCAGCTGTGCATCTCATCATAAGTGTACAGAGGGCAAAAGACAGAGTTTGTACTGTTAGTTAATGGAGGCACACACAGATCTAAAACTCTTAGCAGGAGATGAAGTTTAGTTTCTCCTTAAGCAGAAGCTGTAGCAGACCCCAGCTGACCGCTGCACATGCTGACTGATTCTCACTGAATTGCTAACATTAATTTAGGGTGTTTTTAATCTCAATTTAAACACTTGTGTGTCCTTTTTTGTATATGTATTGTTTATTTGGTATCTTTCCTCTTGCTGGGGCCTCTTGCCAGGTCATCATTGTAAATGAGAAATTATTCTCAACTGATCCTACCTGGTACAATAAAGAAGAAATAAACTCCTGTGGCATCAGAAAGCAGCAGGATCCATATGAGCATCTCCAAAGACAGACAAGTTCACACTTATGCACAACAGCAGTAATTACCTATATTTCTAAAATATCCCTGACAAGTTTAAATTAAGTAGCAATATACAGGAATGGGTTTCCTAGTGACAATGCAGCATATTTTGTTGTACCATAATTGGCTGTAGTTTGATAAATGATCAGCAAATATGGACAGAATTTTCAGTGTTGAAAAGTGTGTTGTGTGTCACCTCAAGATTTTCATTGGTCCCATCTTGACACCTCTAGGACACATTTCCGAGGACGCCGCTGCTCCAACTTCCTCCCAAATGAGTTAGAGGCTCTGTATCTGCATCACCTCACTTCCTCTTTGCTCTCATTATATTTACAAGGACAATACATGAAACACAACTAAGCGTCTTAATAAACCGCCCACACTATGACAGTTTCTTTAAAATTATGACATTATCCTAAAAGAAATAACTAGATATTAAACACTTATATGTTGTTTAGTAGTTCCATGTCCTTAACGAATTAAGCGTTTCTATCGATTTACCCACAAAGAAATCCAAATGCTGGCTTTGTTCTTTCAAAATAACTCCTAAAAACTGTTTCATGAACTAATTTTTACATTCAGATTAAATATGACTGTTTGCTTTCTTATTCTCCGACAGCTGACAGCGTGCACACACTCACATTCCACACACCGGTGATGAAGCAGTATTTAAACTTGCTGCCTGGCACTGAGCAGTCACAGGATTGATTCAGCGGCTCAGAGCCTTCCTCCTCAGACGGTTCCTTTTATAAAACAAAGAAATGCAGCCTAATGCTCTGTAACGCCAGGGGAGTTTCACAGCACTGACAATGAGCAACCAGCAACCTTTGATCTGCATTTAGTCATTTTGCCTTCAGGCCCCAGACGTCCTTGAATCGGACTGAAACTGCACAGTGTTCAGGCATTTTTCTAGTGTTTTCTTACGAATCAATCCAGGTGAAAAGCTCACATTTCTGTACTTTTAAGGTGGTTTATTTAGACTTAACCTTAGCCAGAAAAAGCTAGTCTTTCCTAAGATGTATCCATATCATAGCTGCTGAACAAAATTGTCCTAATGACAGAACTTTTACACACTTATCTGACAGTATATAGGCACAAAAATGTGGGGATTTTTGTTGAAATTGCTGTAATGGGAAGAATTTGTCTGTGACTGCTTGAGTCCTGTGAAGATGATTTAACTTTTGATTCATTGCTGAATTTCTTGTTCCAGTTAAATACATTTTAAGAGACTGAAAGCTTTCACTGCCTGCTTCTTGCTACAAGCTATGAGATCCCACATTACCACACTATTTTCTGCTTAAATTAGACCAGTCTGGGTTGTTACGCATAAAACTTTTTTTTAATGTTTTTGTCCCAACTTGTCCTCAGTGGCCTGAATTCAGAAAATACTGTCAAATATTTTGCTGCACTCATCAGAGTCTGTGTTGTTTGCTTACATTGTCAACACTGTCTGTTATATCTGATGGAACCACACTCACACAGCCCCACTGGAACAGAGCAGCTGCTGTCAAGAGTGCCAAATTATAGATAAATAACTCTAAAAAAACAAACAAACAAAAACCTCACAACATTTTGATTTGTCTTTACTGTAATTCAGCTTGTTTGCTACATATGGCAGAGAAATGGTTTAGATTTGAAACCAATCCAAATATGTATCTCAGTTTGCGCTCTTGGCGTTGGCCTCAGTTTAACCTCACTGCATCATTTTGTCAGTTTATACATTTTTTTTGAATGCCTTTTTGTCATATTTGCCTTGAAATTCCTAAAGAAGACTCTCACTTTCTTAGAGCTTTTGAAAGCTAAGGCTGATGCTACTATTGAAACCAAAACAACTTTATTCCTCCAACTGGTACTGACATTTTTCCCACGCCATACAACAATGCAACCAATGAATTTGGCCTTTTTAAAGACAATTATGTTCAGTTTGACACTCTCAGAGAGGTAATAATTTACCTCCGTGTTTGTGTCTGAGGTTGTAGTTTGCTCTTTATTGTCACATGAGGCACTTTTCATTGTAATACTAGTAAGACAAGGCCACTAAGACCTCAGAAATAGACAACTTTTCAGCTGTTTCAGCAAAACCTGACGGAGTTGTTATACTAGACAACAATAGATTGTATCGATGTACATTACCATTCAAAAGTTTGGGGTCACTTAGAAATTCTTATTTTTTAATGAAAAACAATTTTTTTTCAATGAAGATAACATTAAATCAATCAGAAATACAGTGTAGACATTGTTAATATGGTAAATGACTATTCTAGCTGGGCAGCGTCACTGACCTCTATACAGAAACATCCACAAACTGCAATCAGGTTTGTTTCTTCCTGTACCTCTAAGAACATTAATGTGCGTTGATACTGTCGCTCGGTGTCACTTTGACCATGATGAACACCAGAAGGGATCAGCCCTGTTGTCCTCCAGTTCCAGCAGTTACCACGACGCTCTAATAAAAGAGACCATTGTGCTCAGATGATGATGGTTTAATCTCCCTAATTGATTTTGATAGCCTCTTAGTGCGGCGCGCAGATAAAGCTGAACTGTTGAGGGTAATCATTTTAAGTTCCCATAGAAAACACTGCGCTGTTATTAAGTTTGCAGTTTGGCAGGGAGCCACCAGGCGAAGAGGGAGCTGTAATGTGTTCGACCTCAGCTGTGTGGATGGAAACGACTTGGCTCGGTGTCTCACTTTTTATTGGCTGCTCAGTGACCCGGCTCGTTCACGTTAGCACAGTCACGATGCTCCTCGTTGGCATTGAACGCTCTTCTTTGACTTTGGGTTGATGCTTAAAGTCTGCCTCCACAACAAAAAAGCTTTGGTCAGTGTTACTTAAGTTACATGGATCGTTTCAGAGTTTGACTCGAGAAGTTTGTTTTTAGAATCATCTGCTGAAAATGGATTTATGTGATTCTGAATGCACCTAAATTTTGCTCCATCAGGACTGTCAGTCAGTGTAGGCGGCATTTTGTATCCAGATGATGAGCTTTTGAGGGATAAGATGTGTCAATTTGTGAATTTCTAAATCTTAAAATTACTATAACATTTTTTTAAATCGAGAAATCACATCAGCAAGATTCAAGAGAGTTTATTTGTCACATATATGTACAAGTGTTTATAGTACAATGTTGCATCAAACATCGGACACTAAGCTTTAAACAAAATAGTAAAAGAAAAACAGAAATAATTCAAATTACCGCCTCACAGTTGAATGCTTCCACATACAGTTGATAACCATCCAATAAAGGCCAGAAAGGTTTTTGCAGAACATTATGGGGTCACAGTAAAGTTGACTTTTGATGTAAAACATCATCACTTCAATATTTTATCCTTAAATTTTGACATAATTTGTGTGCGCATAAAACATGTCTATTGAGGTAAGAGGGACATTTGACCTCTTACTACCAAAACCAATGAGTCCAGGTAGATTTTTGTGCCAGATTTGAATAAATGACGACAAGGCGGTTAAGAGATTTTACAATCTGAAGACATAATGCCTTAGACTAGAGCCCCAAGACATAAAAATGAGGTGACATCAGTATTTTAATGGCAGTGAGGGAGGAACTGTATACCATCCAGAGGTGAATGTACCTGAGTCTATTGTTCTTCAAGAGCGTATTGTTTATTGTTGAAGCTCTCATGGCCTGTGGGAAGAAACTCCTCGTCGGTCTCTCAGTGTGTGATTTGTGCCACTGCAGACTCTTTCCTGATGTCAGCCCACAAACAGTGTGTTGCTGTGGTGGTGGTTCAGGTCCTTCGCTGTCCTCCCAGCTCTGCTTCCACCCCTCCTGTTGAATAGGCTCTGCAGGGAAGGTGTGTGGTTCCGTTAATACTCTGAGTTCATCCAAAGCACAGTGTTTGTATTTAAAGAGACCTACCCACGGAAGTCCATCAGCATCATTCTGCATTTTTTACTGTACTGTATGTGGTGTTGCTGCAGGGCTATTGACTCTGCAGTACAAAGTTTATTTATGGTCTTACAGAGACTTGGGAAGGGTCTTGGAGTTTGTCCCTTAGACCAGTTTTACCATTATTGGTTTAAATCTGCATGAGTCAAGCAGTTATAGTGTGTGTAACCACAAATCACCAATACTTTACCAGTATTTGAACTCATAAACTGTGTTGCAACATTTGTGTTCATCCTGAATACAAAACTCTGTGTGCATGTAAACACACTTGGATCCAGGGGGCTCACCCCTTGTTTTTCCTGTTTTCTCACACATGCTGGTAGTTTGTGGTCGACTGTGCCTCCGGCTGCTTGTGTTCATGGAAACAACGGAGGTGGGAGGTAATGAGCTTCAGCTACTGGGTGTATGAATAGTTTTTACATCAATGCTACACTTGTGCATAGTTCAACATTCATTTTACAGCTGTAGGAGTAGTGAGCCGTTCAGATTAAACTGCTGCAATGAGCATATTACCAAGCATTTTACAGTTTTAGTTTTGAGTCAGGGCTGCTGTTAATGGTTATTTTTAGAAGTTACTCAGTAAAATGTCTGAAAATAAAAGCATTTGTTCATCACAAGTCCACAGAGACGAAGTCGGTGTCTTCAGATTAGAAAAAATGATAACTTGCAGTGAAATGAAACAGCCAAAAGATGAAACTATTCACATATAAAGAAGGAGGAATCCGGATGTTGACATACTTGGTGTGTGTTTATTAAGTTATAATGCTAATCATCTCAGCAGTAGTAAAATTTATAAGTTCAGTGCATTCAGTTGAGCTTTTTTGGCTGCATGTAGGTTAACATGGGAAGCTGGTGATTTACATCTCATGGCTTTTTTGCTTTAAGCTTACATGCAGTGTGTTTCCTGTGGGAAATATATCATTAACCAGCTACTGATAACACCCAGTTTATATGTATATCTGGAGAAGCCAGCTTACATATTCCAATTATCAATTCTTTCAGGATGGTTTTTGATTAGAGATGCACCAGTGAGGGGCTCATAATGATAACTGATAGTTAGTGGTTTGTTGTGGCTGATGTGATAACTGATAATATTCTTCTTATAAATACAAAAAGGTGAAGTTAAAATACATGAATTTTAGAGTAACAACAGCAGCAACAACAGCAACTATTATTAAATAGTATAGTTAGCAATAATAATAATAATAATAATAATAAGTAGTAGTGTTAATATTGTTATTATTATTATGTATTACATAGTTAGATAATGATGAAATGATGACATGCCGATAATAATAATGATAATAATAATAACATTTTATGGCTAGCACTGTCAGGAAAAATGATTGTGATTGGTGTGATTTTACCTGAGTAACTTACATATTGAGGATTAAATCATACAGAGGTTAGATAAAATGTTGAAGCCTCTTTCCTCGTACTTCAACCTGAACCTAATGAGGATTAAGCAGCGTATAGATAATGGATGGATGCATGGATGGATGTAAGATTAGGTGCAACCATGAAGCAGCAGTACATGACCTGAACTAAACAGTTTCTCTGCGCTGTACGCCAGTGGAGGTGGAGAGTGTTTAGGGTTGTCCCACAGGGAGCAACCCTCGATCCGCTGCTCTCCATCCACAGTAACACGATCAGCTGCTGGTTTGACTCAATAACACTGTAATTGGTTTGCTGGCTGCCACAAAACCCTGGAGAGCTCCGAACACGGGAGTCGATGCAGTTTGTGTTCAGGCCTCGGTTTCTTTAATTTCCATGAATCTTCTCTAAAGTGAACAGACCCCAGAACATTTGCTGCTGTTAGAGATGAAGGCGAGTTAATCCATCATTAAAACGGCTTTGGAAGGAGAAAAGTTTTATACAGAAGTACCACAATTTATTTGAAGTCATTTTACAAAAGGCTAATAAAACCAAATCAAAGGATCTCAAAAGCTCCTAAAAAGTTTAAATACCGCATTAAATTTTAAGATCCACTGAGTCTGTGTACAAACAACACCACCAGAGATGGACTAATAAAGCCCAGCACTTATTTTCAGTTGCTTTTGATATTGTTTACGGTCTGCTAACCTTTATGAAGGCAGACATATTCACAGTTGGAGGTTTATAAGAATATGACAACTTAAAAACTGCATCATGCAAACACACCGTCATTTCCTTTCTGAAAGTTAAAAACATTAAAATAGTTAAAATATCAGCGAGTCCATCAACCATTATGCTACATTTATGAGAAGATTTTCTGGAGACCCAAAGATGCCTGTGTAGAAGTAGCATATTTTACACAGTTGTTTAGGTTTTATTCCATTTGTATCAAAGAGGGAATAGATTAAACCAAATATGATGGAAGTAGAGGAGAGTGATGGAAAAGTCAAGAAATGTTTCTGCTTTGAAGAAAACCATTTAAAATGAGCAGCAGGGGAAATTAAACTTTAATTTCTTATGGTTATAATGGCTTATTTAAATGAATGTTGTGTTTAATTGGATGGGTATCGTTGTGCAGTGTCATCACGAGAAGCATTAAAAAAATCTCTGATTTCTTTATTATGTGTGTTGGGACAATTCAATGTGTGTTTTGTGTTAGCAGTGTGCCCATTATAGCAGAAAGACACAGAAACTAGACAGTTAATATACTTGTAACTACTATTTGCAGTTCATACCATGCAGGCATCATCCTAACAACTGCTGTTGAACTGTTTTTCAACCCTTTAAAAACATTTGAATGTCAGAGCTTTATTACTTTTTATTTTATGCCCAGGATTTTCCATTTTGTACAAGACTTGTCTTCCTCAGAGGGTTTTGATGGTGCAGCATGTTTGCTGAGTAAAATTAGTAACCAGGAAGATTAAAATGCCTCTTTGCATGTTTTGTTAAAGGGGATTTCTGCAGGTTTTATGATCTTAGGTGCCATTAAATTCAGGACACGAACAGCCACATGGTTTCTCATGTCATACAAAGAAAACATTCTATGCTACAGCCCTGTAAAAATCCTCTGACTGTATTGTGTGTCATGTTTTCCAGAGCCTTCAGAGCGGTACGATGGAGGATGGGAAGCCGGTGTGGGCGCCCCACCCAACGGACGGGTTCCAGCTGGGAACCATAGTGGACATCGGAGCTGACAGCCTCACCATTGAACCTCTCAAACAGAAGGGAAAGGTGAGCGAGCTGTGGGGTTACGGAACCAAAGCATTTTCTGAATTTCTCCTGCGCTTGGGCTGTCCAAAAATAAAAAAGAACAAAAACCTCCATCTGTTGTCATATGAGATAAATAAAACACAGTTATGTTTTTACATCCATTCACCTTCTTTTCAGGCAAATCACTTGTTTTCTGTCACCGTATCTGTACCAGACACTCATGGGAAATGTAGTTGAATGCCTAACTAATAGCTGTGTAACACTTCATGGTGTATTTGCCACTTGTTTGGACTTCAAAAGTGGACAGTGCAGTAGTCCACTGCGAGACTCTCTACTGAGAAGCAGCTGATCCAGTGATTTTGGTTGTTGCTGATGTTGCTGATGTGCTCTCAGACTGAATTTCAAATACAATTTTTACAATTTGCATTATATGGTTTTTTTTATTTTCTTGACATGTGTGTGTGGTTTTTATCATGAGATTGGCTTTATGGTATTACTGATATGTTGAGAGTAAGAAAGAGGGGGAGACTGACTGGTTTTATTCTCCATTTTATTGCACAGTTGTTATCAATATAACATGTACAATCAAATGTGAACGTCTCATCCAAACCTTCACTACCTGCTGCTTAGAGGTGAATTAAAGCCTTTAAAGGCTACAAGATTGAAAAACAAGCTTACTCCGTCTCTGTAGCTGCTTCTCATCTCTGCTGCACGCTTCGAGGCTGCATAGAAGTGTTATGATGTAGTCTGTCTTCACAATAGCTGCGATAGTTAAAGAAGGAAGGTTAGTAATACTCATATTTTAATACTGTAATGATCTAGTGCTAATAACCATCTGACTAACACTTGAACATAGCATCAACATACACTACAGTTATGGTTACAGACTCCAGCTTTAATTAATTTGCCAAAAAAGAGACAAAACACACACACACAAAAAAAATAGTTAAAGATGGAAACTGATAGCATTACTATGATTTTATAGATATCACCATAATGTCAGCGTTGTGAAAGTCCTACGTTGTGACATCCCGACTAGGAAAACTCCCAAATGTCAGACACAACTGTCAAAGGTTGTGTTGCGTTGTGTTGGCACCAGGTTTTGACAAGGAAGAACAATGAATGGAAAATAAAAGAACAAAGGTGATAACAGAGCATTGAATGATATTAAAAGCCCCAATAAAGAGAGGCCATATTCCACACTCTGATCCACTCTTCCTGGATCTCTCCCCGTTTCCTGCCAAGCCTATTCCGATATGCTTTTACCTGCAGCGTGTTAATGATTTAATGTGCCACTTAATCTGGTGTAGAAGAGGCCACATTTCTGGAAGCAATAAAGCATCGTTCACTGAATGATTCACCTTCAGACCCGGCAGCCTGCGGGTCTAATGTGCTTGAGTGCAAAATTAATCAGCGCTATCTGAAGTCAAGTGGCTCTTCACAGCAAGACAAACAGGCTTTCTTTGATATCTGCCTCCCACCTCTGCTCACTGCTAATTCACTTTTCCGCTGGATGAGATGCCATATCGCTCTCAGCAAAGCTTTTAATGTCCCTGAGAGGCTGTCGCCGCGGCAACGCCCAAAGCTTCGTGTCCATCTTCATAATCTTTCCCCCGGAAAGGCCTCGGTGACTGAGCGGTCCCTTTCAAAGAGCCTCCTCACTAATTGTGTTTACTGTCGGCCTATAAAGCACAGAAGTGTCACTGTTCAATGGAAACATGACTGTGTGTTTGCACTGTGTGTGGCGTCCAACTTCCGTGTAATGTTTTAAGTGGAAAAGTGTATTTGTACTGTTGTGTAATGTTTTAACTTGTGCTACAAGTTGATGCTCTGCTCATGTTTTCTTACTATTTTGGTGAAAAGCTGCTCGATGGCTCCTTGCTAGAATGCAGTGCAGCTCGAGGCGAGGCAGTTTTACAGCAGTCATTCAGCAGCGATGCAGTCGGTTATACACTTTATTACCTCCTCAGCTCTGAATGATCACCGTCTGCATCCAGGATTATTGACGCCACCTAGTTGTTAGTTACTATGGCTCTGATCTTTGCACATTTGGCACTACAAATGATGTGCTGCAGATAAAGTTCTCTTGACATTTAAGGCAACACTCCACGTAAATCTTGTCCTTAGCATCACAATCATCCTCCGTAGGCCTTGAAATCTTTGCAGGCTGCTCCTTTGTGAACGGAAGATGTGATCAGCTTTGGGTTAGAACAGCACCAGTGTAGCTGTTCTAACCCAAGCTTAGAATTCCTCAGAAATGTTGACAAATTGTGCACATAAATTACGACCTAATGTGTGCAGAGATATAAGCTTGGACTGTATCTTGATCCAAAATGCCTCCTGCTCACTTACAGATGAGCTTCACTGCAGTGTGTCAACCAGCAAAGACTCCTGTACGACAGCAGCCTGTTAGCTGTTGCCCTCGGTGAATGTTGCTTTTGGAGAATTTTAAAAACAGATGATGTGTTGTGAAAATGAAGGAACAACTTAAACTTTCCCAGCTTCAAATTCGAGCTGCTTCGATATGTTTAAGTTTTATTTTTCCGTTTGTGACACCTCTTTGTGCAACTCTTGGCCGCCTCCATTCCACATGTTGTCGTTATCCAATATCTCCCATACTTACGGCACAGAAAAAAGCAAGGACTGCCATGTCTTTAGAATTTTGGCATCACTTTTGTACCAAAGTATCAGTTCTTATGACAGTCCTAATATACAACACAACAAATTCAAGCCTGTCCGTTCTTTACATCATAGTTTCACATCATAGTTCTGATCTTTGATATTAAAGTTCAAACTATTCTCTTCACATGCTCATTTCAAAAAGTGGTGCTAATACAGAGTGTTTCAGAAATTTCCACTCTAATATCTTTTTGAAAGACACTTGTGATGTTACTATATGCTGATTTTATGCATTTTCTATCGTATTTTTATTGCTGCATGTGGATTTAAGTTAAATGACAGTTCATTTGGTTTGTTCTCTATTGATGTTTCCAGTTTTTCTTCATCACAAAGTTGCTGCAGGGACAAAAATACTGCTCAGGTGCATTTGTCATATTAATGCTCACATGTATTTAAATGTGTTTAAGTGTTTCCATACTGTAGTATCCAATTTTGCACTTTAGATCCACATGGGTTAGATAGTTAAAAAAAAAAAAAAAAAAAAAAGGCCTTTTGTTGGTCACATGATGAGATTCTGTTGCCCTGAGTTTGTCTCCAAGGAGCTGGTAGATCCACAGCAACCATGACCCTAACTTTAACAGTGTTTGACCCTAAATCATTTTATAGGTAGAGGCAGTACAAAGAGTGTAAGAGTTTCCTGGGAGGCTGAGTTCAAGGTAAAAATGCCCTTTTTTCGGTTCTCACAGCCTGCAAAAACTGTGTTTTTACTCTACAACCGCTGCTTTTGAAACATAGCGACTTGTCCTCTTCAGATCTGCTGTCAGAGTGAGTTTCCGGCTGCAGCGGAGGCCCGTAACAGTCTGAATCACAACAATGTCCTGTTTGTTCTTCTGCAGCCAGTTTGTGCCAGTGTGTAACGATGTGCTCACTCGCTGGCAGATCTCCTGAGATGGACGTCAGGAGAAAGACGGAGAGCATGATACTCTGTCATACTATCAGTCACAAAGGCTTTGTAGTGTGGTGTCTGAGTGTCCAAGAGCAGCCACAGTTGGATCTTCCTCAGTGCTGATGATGGAGAACACAGTGTTTGACGGATTTTAAAAGGAAGCTGCCCGTTGAGTTGTTATTGCACCAGATATTTAAATAGGCACAAAGTAATGTGACATTTTGTGATACTTTGAGTCGTAGAGTTACTTATTTTGGAACCTCAGTTTGTGAGACTTTACAGCCACAGACACACAGCCAGCATAAGAAAAGAGTAGAGGATGTTTGTTCCAATATACTTTTATTATGATGTGGTAGCCATGGTGATCTACACTGATGAACTGAGTGTTAGTTGGCTTGGTCACCTGTAGCAGGAGCTAATGCTGTTAGTTTGTTGAGATTATTGCTAATTGTGACAGCCAACATGCTCATTCAGCTTTACAGTGATGAGGAGGCTAAACTACTTACTATAGACTGTATATAAAGATAGACAAAAACTCTCTCCCACAACTTTCCTGAAGAGCAGTTTTGAAAATCAGCGTTGTGGCTCCGTCCAGTGCCATCTTTGCAGTGCTTGACTCTTGCTAACTCCATGTCCACACTGAATATATTCAAACCATTTGCAGAGCAGCTGCTGCAGCATTCAGTTTACATTATAATCAATGAACATGGCTACACCAGGTGTATGAGCAGCACATGCTCATAGTGGTGTGTATGCACAGCAGAGTACTACAAATGTAAAAACAGACCAGTGTTGTATTGCTATTTTTTATGTCATGTGCACGTAGCCCTTTTGCATGTAAACAGATATCTATTTTTTAAAAAATACCTCCCATTATATAGGAAATGACTGCTTTGTTTCCAACAGATACCACTTCAGAGCTTTGATCACCCATAAGCAGCATTCATTTGCCAACACAAGCTGACAGTTGCTTGGTAGCTTCATTCCTTACAGAGTCTGCTGCTGTCTGTAGATGTTAATTTACCCATATTACACTGGAGCACTGTGCTGGGTCCAGAAACTGCAGACAACAATCCCAAAACGAAAGCATGCTCTAATTGATTTGGTGTTGTGACTATAAAGTTTAGTTAGTTAGTTTTGTCTTGAATCAATAAGCGGAGCTGAAAGACTGTTTCAGTTCTTGGCTCTGTACTCAACTTGGCAGGTTGGTCAGTCACAGTGTTAAAGGTGTAACTGTTGGATCATTGGTTTTGGAAAGTCAATGAAATCGATGGGAATGGTGTGGTGGTGAGGGAGGTTTGCTATCTGTGCTACCATCCTACAAGTCCAGGTTTATGTCTGTGAAAGGGCTGCAAACTGAAGGTTGAAATCAATGTTCGGTTGATCTTCTGGTTGCAGGGCAGTCTCTAGACTCAGTCACTGTTTCTCCGCCTCTGTAGTGATGAAGGATAAACATTGTTCAGCTTTTTCTCTTCAGATTATTGGCTTTGCGTCACCTCCCCCTACCTCCTCCTCTATTCTCCTCACGCGGAGCAGTGTTGTGGAATCCGTCCAGTTTGGGCTGAGAATGTGGAACATGCCACCACTGGAAAGAACGAATCGACTGTACGTCACCTTGGCTCTGCAGCCTTGGCGCACTGAGGGTCTGCAGTGCCTCTTTAAAGGGGCAGATTAAAAGACTGGGCCCTGCAGAGAGCCTGCTGGAGCCTACAGGAGCTGGCAGTGATTGGTGTTAAGATCACAGAAATACAACACACACCCCCTCTGTCCAAAACACTGAGGTCACATGTGTCCTCATAAACCCTCCTGTATTAGTTCAGCATGGTCGGTTTTAACTCGAAGAATGTGGGATGTGTGGATACGAGCTACAGACGTGGAACTGAGAAAGTAAAAGTAAACTTTAGGAGCAACAATGAAGCAGAGTACAACTTTGGTCCCCTTGAGGGTCAATTTGACTGGATTGCTGATTGTTAAAGCATCAAAAAACTGTGGAAAATGCCAAGTTAACATCATCAAATGCCTTTTTTTTTTTGCCTCAACTAACTTTCAAAAATCCCCAAATGTTTAATTTGCACTGTGAGACCAAGAAAAAGCATAAAGGCTCACATTTGAAAACCTCAAAATCATCAGATGTTTTTCATGTCTTCTGGCTCAAGGAAGTTTAAAGAACATGGAATAGTTATTTTTTTTTTGCTTCAGGAGATTGTAGCTTTATGTCCATTGTCTTCTTAATGATGCTTATTGAAAGCACCAGTACTAGTTTGGACACATCTACTTTACCCAAATGGAAGGTATCAAAACTGTTTTAAATATCTTGAATTATGGGGTGAGAAAAATGTATAAAGAAATCAATACATGTTTCATATTTTAGATTCTTCAGTGAATTTTATATGCATTTCTAAGTAAAATTTTATTTTCACTTGATATAGCACTAATAATAGGAGGTGGAAACAGCTTGTGCTAATACATTCTGACATGGTAAACATTTAACTGGAATGACTGATCAGCTGTTTCTGCCTCTTGCATCTGGACAGCATGAAACTTGTCAAATAGACACGAAACAGTAATTCCAACTTTCCCAACTGAAACTGAAAATATTTTTATTAAAGTTTTGTCAAAAGTTAACTGGTAGTGTTAACTGTATTGTTATGTTGAGGTAGTGTTGGTCTACAGGAAATAGTCCCATTCAGCTGTTGTATTAATCCATATGATGATAAGAACTGCACAGCAAAGCAACAAGAAGCAACAGTCCATCATGACTTTAACACATGGAGGTCAAGTTTCACTTTGATGAAACTGGCTTTCTTTAGAAGCACCTCAGGAAAAAGCAGACGAAGGCTTTCCTGTGCTGCAGAGGAGAAGTTCATTACTGCAGCCTCACAAACCAACAGTTAACAGCAGCACAAATTACAGTTGAGATTTTTGGTTCCAGCCGACGCAGAGAAGAAGGAGGTGTGATTGTGTGGGTTGGAGTTTGCTGGTGACACTTAACCAGCAGGGCCACTGCAAAATCCTGCTCGAGAAAATGGAAGAGTTTGCAAAAGAAAACTATTCAGAAGCATTTTAAAATGTAAAACTCTGCAGTGCAAAAAATGGTGAACAGACTGTGTAGGTGCTTTCAAACTTCTTACTGCTCCTGTGTTTGTTGTGGAGCTGATCGGAGGTCAGGACCTGATGGTAAATAATGCAGAGCAGCAGTGGACCTGCCCACTGGTCTCAGTCATCACACCGTCTCTGTCCAGCCTCCCTGCACTCTGATCCTGTTACCTCCTGCCTCCAAATAATTCATCGGCTCTGCAGCAGCCGGTACACATTATTTATCTCACCTGAGAGCTGGTTTGAAAACAGAGATGGAATGATCTGAACACAAAAACAATAAAATGCAGTTTTATTCCTTCTTTTTCAGACATTCATACATATTAACATGAAGGTTTATTTCATCCTAAAATATCAGTGATGAGTAAAATCTTTTCACTTGGGTTTCCTTTCTGATTTCACTTTCTTTTCTTGTGTTTCACAGACATTTTTGGCTCCCATCAACCAAGTCTTCCCTGCAGAGGATGACCCCAACAAACATGTGGAGGATAACTGTAAGTTGTTCTGTATCTGACTTACAAATTCTCTCTAGTGTAACACATTCAGAGTTCTGTAAAATTCCTGCCAAAATCTTGTGAATAAAGTGTGTGAAAAGCAAACAAAACCAGCCAAGTGTTGAAAGGATTAATTAGGTTTCGTATGTGTTACTATTGCGATGCTGATGTGCAGTAAAACTGTGTGTTATCTTCAGCGCTGCAGTAACTTCTTGTCCTGTTTGTGTTTCTCAGGTTCTTTGATGTACTTGAATGAAGCCACTTTGCTCAACAACGTCCGTGTGAGATACAGCAAAGATAAAATTTATGTAAGTACTGACATGATGGAGAAAGGCTGGTCAATAACAAGCCAAAACATCTGATTTCATCCCTCAATGTTTTTATTAGTTCTGATTTTTCACAGAAGCTGAAAGTTGAAATAATACATCTTTAGACTCATTGCAGTGTTTTTTATTTTTTTTTTGTAAATTATAAGTTCACTTTGCAAAGTTGGTCTGTATCCCTGGACTCAAACAAAGATGTCAGCAGCACCACAGAGTGTAAAGTTTTGGCTGAACCAACCTCATGACTGTGGCGTCCCACAATATTTGACCAAACAAGTCGTACACGGTGTGACCAAAATACTTAGAGCTCGACGAGATGATATAACATGTTATGATCAGCTGATGAACAAACCTATTGCACTATCAACACAAACCATCAATCTGTTTGTTTAAACCTGCCGGCAGCACCTTTGGGTGGAGCTCACACATACCAGCGTTCATTCCACTGACTCACAATTAGTTTATCTGGAGACTCAACCCAACTTTAAAACAAGACTTCACGCTGGAGTATAGTGATCTGTTATTTGCACACACATGATCACACATAACATCTAATTCAGGATTTACCAACACGCTACAATCATCTTTGTACTGCTGTATTTGTGAGGACTCCATCATTTAATTTTTTAAGTCTAAAAATGTCTCGACTTTGCTGAAATGTCACCACTTGATATAAATGTCGTTGCTTTATCAACACATCCTGACTTTCCTAAATGTCCCGATCTTATTGAAATGTTCAAACACTATAAAAATGTCCCTACTTTAATTAACTGCCCCCTTCGTTATAAGGATGACTTTAGTTTCCTAAAATGTCATTTAAATGTCCTCACTTTAAAAATGTCCTAATGTTTGAAAAATGTCCACACTTTATAGAAATGTCATTACCTTATTAAAATGTCCTCCCTTTCTAAAATGTCTTGATGGTGTAAAAATGTCCTCACACCATAAAAATGCTACTGCTTTTTAAAAGCTTGCTCACTTTATAAAATATCTTTACCTTTTTGAAATGTTCTAACACTTTCCTAAAATGTCCCAATGGTACAAGAATGTCCTTAAACTGCTAAAATGTCCTCGCTTTATGAAACGGTTGTCACTTTCCATATATCCTTGCCTTATCAAAATGGTTCTAAAAATGTCCCTGCTTCATAAAAATGCGTTCAATTTACTGAAATATCCTCACCTTCAAAAACTGGCCTATAATGAAATGTCCTCGCTTATAGAAATGTCTTCACTTTGCTATGATTTGTAAAGGATCTCACCTCATCTTTTCACTGTAAAATATCCTCAATAAGGAATCAGTATGAAGACAAACAGGGCAGCTGTCAGGTTCACTGCTTTGGTGACTCAATCTAATGTTGTCTGTATGTACCCCAGCATCACCTGACATGGACAGAATACATCACATTCCCATCAAATCTTCTACTGTTTGTTATTGTAACACTGTACATGATGCTCTGAGAGGAGCAGCAGAGGGTTAACAGGGCCTCAGCAGCTCCATTTTGCCCCGGGGCGGGTTTGTCCGGCTGTGACTGCTGAGGAGTTAAATCAACTCGGTCCTCACAAAGACACGAAATACACGAGCTCGCACCTAAACACACGTGAACACACCGGGGCTCAGGTGACCTCTGCTCTGTGAACTCATAAACCTCATCCTGCCCTGAAGAGCTGCAGCTGATGTCGGCTTGGAGTCGGATCAGTGCACGCTGACACCTAGTGGTGGAGGAGGGAACTGACTCTGCTGCTCTGGTGGCTGAAATCACAACTTTAAATCAGACATGCATCCTTATTGATCCATTACACTACTTAGTCCTCCCTTCATGCAGGAGTCAGTGTTCACTTTTTGTTCAGGCTAATGAGCGTGTATCTGTATGCAGTGGTGTAAAACTGTACTGTGTTGCGCAGAGATGCTTTATTGATCTAATTCTGGTGATCATTAACATTAGAAGCAACAAAAACTGATTATAAACCTTTATGAAGGAGGATGACTTATAGCAGCACTGCTGTATTAGACTGCATTCATCTTTTAGTTTATTTATCTAATAAACTGGAGACTGTGCCAGACTGGTTTATACAACAGCAACAGGGTTTTATGAAATTTATGAGATTTGCCTCAATACTCAGTAACAGATGCAAGAAATGTCCTCCAGTTTAGATTTGCATTTATCAGACCTTTCATGCAGAAATTCAGGTTTTCAGCCTCCACATTTGGATGCAGCTGTTTTATCAGATAGTTTTTACACTGTCCAACACTGAGGCTAAGGTTTTAGTAATGACCTCTCACTATTTATTGAACCTGAAAGAAGCAGTTTGACACCTCACCACTTCCTGGAGGAAGGTAAAGGGGAGAGTGGTTAACAACAAAATACCTACTGGAAAAGACCGGATGTGAACAATTTTGCTTTTAATTTTGCTATAGATTTTTATCACGCGAAGAAGTGACTTTTCTTCTTCTTCCTCTCCTCTACCAGACGTTTGTAGCCAACATCCTGATCGCCGTCAACCCATACTATGACATCCCAAAGCTTTACTCGCCAGACACCATCAAGAAGTATCGAGGCCGGTCGCTGGGCACGCTGCCGCCGCACGTCTACGCCATCGGTGAGCCAACGTCTGTTTATGTAATATTTTGTCTTGTTTTTGTTGTTTTTTGACATTTGTTGTTTGTCTCATGTTTTTGTCGTTTTGTTTCTGTTTTTTGCCATTTTGCGTTTTCTTTTTGTCTCACTTGTGTTTTTGCGTAATGTTTCGGCGTTTTGTTTCTCGCTTTTGTAACTTTTTTGTCTCATTTGTGTAATTTTTTGTGTCGTTTTTGTCCTTTTGTGTCTTTTTTGTCACTTTGTAACTTTTTTGTCTCATTTTTTGTCTCTTTTTTTGTTTTGTTTTGTGTCGTTTGTCTCATGTTTTGTCGTCGTGTGTCTTGTGTTTGTTGTTTTTTGTCTTATAGTGTCTGACTTTTTAAAAATTTTGATCATAAAGTAAAATACTGTATGATTCAGTTCCAGATACCTGAGACTAAATGTTGTGTTCCTTTGTAGACACACTGTGATCTGTAAATTGTAATGTGTAAATGATAAACTGAGGCATAATGTTGCTGGAATTTAACTTATTTTTCTTAAGAAATTTCAGGTTCGTAATGTTTTGTAAAAAGATAATTCCTTAAATGTGAATATGTTCAAAACATACCTTTTTGCTCTAAAACAAAGGAGAAATTTGGAGTTGTGGTTGTTTATAGGTTATTATGCTCTGATTTTACTGGTCCGGCTGAATGTGGCCCATGAACTAAAATGAGTTTGACACTCCTGCCTTAAAAGGATGTATGTAGTTAGATATGTGAGTAAACAGCAGCTGTACAGTAAGTAGACAGTGATTACTTCATGCCAAGTACAGTACAATTAATGAGAAAATGACAAGTTGACAAAGGAATAATTAACATCCAAATACAAAAAAATACTTAAAAATAGCAGTTATTAGTTTTTCAATTTGCACAAGACTTTTTCAGTTTTCGATACCTTCCTCTCATGACCACAATCCCTTTTAAAAATCCATGTTTTACACATGGGGCACAACAAATAAAGATATTTCTAAAAAAAACAAATGCTGTAAATATTCTACCGTGTGTGTCCTATTTAACTCATTGTGCCAATGACTGTGCCATTCTTAAGCATAATGTTAACTTGAAATTCCCTGTACTCATCTCAAAAACTCTACCATAAATATAATGGCTAACTTTTTTACTGTTGTGATGTCATTTCTTGAACAATTTGTGCATTTTTATTGGCACATCAGAATATACAGAGGTCACTTCCTGAAACTCACACTGCAAAAAGTCCACCATTAGAAACAATAGAAAAATAATCTGTTAACTGGTGAAATGTGCTTCCTTCATGCAAAGAAAGCCTGCCAGCGGTGTGAATAAATTACAATTAATGTATTATCTGACCTTTAAAGTAGTAGAAAGGTTCAAATTCAATCTGGTTTGGCTTCATATGGGCAATCTGTTGTCAGAAATTGAGGTGAGATTATTTGTTTTTAATGCTGCTTAGTGTTGGAGCTTTATTTTAAATACTTTTTTTTCCCTCATTCATGCCGTTTTAACAGAGTCAGTGGAGATAGAAATGTAGGGAGAGAGGGGGTTTACACTGCAATAAACACATTTCAAACAGTCTTAATATGTTATTTCATGCTAATGGAGTCTTATTTTTCCTCATTAATAATCTTGTCCCTTCCAAACATGCTCAGTTATCAGACTTCTTTCAAAATCACTAGAGTTGTTTTCACACACTGAATAATATAATTGATCTTAATCATTTTGAAAAAAGACAAAGCAGCATTCTTTAATTTCCGTATTTGCTGCAGTTGGGAGACATTTTCTATTCTTTGCAGTTTCGTCTTACATTTCATTGACTGTCTTAATATTACATCTTCAGCCTCTGTTGCAGTTTATGATCTGTCCACTAGGCGGCAGTCGGCGGTCAGATTTCCCACAGTCCTCTGAACATTGCAGCAGCTCAGACTGACCTACTGCCTTGTTATTGCAGAAGGATTGAATGAGTTTTGCAGTTTAGTATGTGCTTGATTATTGGGGTCAGGAGGAGAGTCTGATCTAACAGCTGCTTGTGTCTGCGTCTCTGCCAGCTGATAAGGCGTACAGGGACATGAAGGTCCTGAAGATGAGCCAGTCCATCATCGTCTCAGGGGAGTCCGGAGCTGGGAAGACTGAGAACACCAAGTTTGTGCTCAGGTGAGGGTGATACTGCTTCTTCAGTAACACATGAGGATCACAGCTTTCAGCTTATGTCATGTTCACCTGATAAGACCTGTTGAGTTTTTTTTCTGAATAGGTCACTTTTTAGATGCATTTTTTTCTTTATTGTTTGAAGCCGCCCTTAACTGGTCTTGAACACAGTCCGCTTTGATTAGATTCACTTTTATTGGATTCCATTCCATTTATCTGAGGTCTCCAAGTAATTACTTTACTCATTATCAATTCATCTACAGTTTATTTTTTAAAATAATTTATTGTTTTGTCCATGAAAGACCAGGAAATGGTGAAAATGTCTAACAGTTCCCAGCAGCTCATTTTGAAATGAGCTGCTGGGAACAGGATCCTGGATCAGGATCCAGTTATTAATCCACCATATTGTGTATTTTGATTTAGTACAGAGTTGATGACGTCATGTCACATTGGCCTAATTTTGATCGACTTGTTACCACAGTTTTCCTTAAAGGCTGCTGAAATTTGACAGATCTGACATATTTACAAGTTTTGACATTATTACGTTATGTGCAGTTTCTAATTTGTAATGTATAATTGTGGGCTGTTTGATTAAAGCTCAGCATATTCTTTCTGAATCCTGCGTAGAAATGGCAAACTACGCCACTGCTAATAATAAAAACTAGACGCTGATGAGCCAAAACATTCCTGCCACCCCAAATATGCTGCTAGTCACTTGTGAGGCCTGATTCTACCAACTAAAAAAAAAAAAAAAAGTTGCGGAGCGGAGATGCTCTGAGATCGCGAGATTCAGCGAGAGTGACGAAATTCAACATGGCGGCTCCCAGCTGCTAGATGAGAAGTAAACAAATCGCCGTTATCTCGACGTATTTGTATTTAAAAAAATAAATAAATATAAAAACAACAACCTAACTGAATAGCCTGCTCAAGATCGGAAACGGTAGTGCTCACAGTGGAGGACCTTGAGAACTTTATTGACGACTACTTCGTCCGGTGCACGATGGAAGACGCCAACCCGAGCAAGAGGAAGAAGGCAGACTCCTCGACGGACACACAAGACTTGGAGGTCACGGATATCCAGGTAAGTGTTCTCGAGTCTATTAATAAGAAGCTCGATATCCTTAGTTTGCTTCACCAGGAGATAAAAGACCTGAAAGCAAGCCTGGAGTTCACCCACCAGCAGATAGAGGATCTGCAGAGGGACAACACCGAACTCCGGTCCACGCTGACAGCGGTCACTTCAGAGGTGAATACACTTAAAAAAGAAAACAAAACCCTGAGGGAGACCGTCCTGGACCTCCAGTCGAGGAGCATGCGGGACAACCTGATCTTTTCTGGTATCCCTGAGTCCACACCGGATAACCCAGAGGCTCTTGTTAAAAACTTTATGGTGTCGGCACTTAAAATCCCTGCGGAAACTGTGAAAAACATCACTTTCCACCGCGTCCACCGGCTCGGACCCCGAGGAGGAAACCGACACCGTCCTATCATTGCAAAGTTCGAGCACTTCCAGCAGAAAGTGCTCGTAAGAAGCAAAGGACGGGAGCTGAAAGGCACGTCGTTCGGGATGAACGACCAGTTTCCCAGGGAAATCAACGAGAGGCGCAAAGTATTATACCCCATCATGAAAGAACACAGACAGAAAGGTAAACGGAATGCACTGGTTGTGGACAAACTATACATAGATGGGCAGCTATTTCGGGAATCCTCCATTACCCCCTGGCTCTTCTAAAAAAAAAAAAAAAAAAAAATGGCTTAAACGTTTAATATATCACTTAGTCATTTATGTTAGAAAATGTTATCAAAAAAAAAAAATCTCACAGGTGTAAATGTCTCACTCTCCTAATCTACGCTCCCCACTGGAGAACCCCCTCCTCCTTCTACTTTTCTCTCTCTCCCTCTCTATACGTCTCCCTTTAGCTCTCTCCCCCTCTCACACACTCACCCCCCCCACTCTCACTCACACTCTATGTACCCCCCATGTTTATTGTGCTTGTATGTTTTATAATGTGTTTGTAGATAGAAGGACACACACAGATGTTATATTATATTGCTACATACTCAGTGACAGAACATCTTCTCTCTCCATGTTCAAGTTTAATATCGTAGCCTGGAATGTTCATGGCATACGCTCACAAACAAAAAGAGTTAAAATCATGGACTATGTCTCTAAATTAAAAGCAGATATTTTGCTCCTCCAAGAAACGCATTTACTACAGTCGGAAGAAAAATGTTTATCAGACTCGAATTATAGTATCATCTTTTCATCTTGTTATAACAGCAGACAAAGAGGGGTCTCCATTCTAGTCCATAAGAGAGTACCATTCACTTTAAACAGTACAGTAACGGACTCAGAGGGCAGATATATTATTATCCAGGCTACAATCTTTAATAAATTATATTGTATTGCAAACCTCTGTGCTCCGAATAATGAAGATCCAGCATTCTTTCACACTGTTTTCTCTCACTTAGCAGACTTATCTGCTAACTCAACAACTATTTTCGGTGGTGACTTCAACATAGTTTTAAACCCTTCAGTAGATCGATCTAATAGTCCAATACATGTAAAACAATCACAATCAGTTAAAGTTATACATGATTATATGAAAGATTTTGGACTAGACGACGTCTGGAGACTCAAAAACCCAACAAAGAGGGACTATATGTTTTTCTCTGCGGTACACAAAACATTTTCAAGAATTGACTTTTTCCTCTTAAATAACTCTATCGCACATAAAGTTACCACTAAAATCCACCCAATCGTTATCAGCGACCACGCACCAATATCTCTCAGCCTGCAAACAGATTCCATCCCTAAACCTCCTCAGACTTGGCGCCTCAAAATCTCTCTACTCAAAGACCCAGAATTTGATCGAGTAATAAGGAGTGAGTGGGCAGACTTTCTAAAAAACAATGACTCTAATGACTTATCTCCATCTTTGCTTTGGGAAACTGGAAAGGCCGTAATCAGAGGTAAAATAATATCGTACTCCTCATACAAGAAAAAAAAGATCTACAAACAGAGAAAGAAATTGAAGAAAAAATTAAACAACTTACAGAGAATTATGCAATAAACCCAAGTGATCAATTATGGTCCGAACTACAAAATGCAAAACTAAACCTCGATAATATCCTATCCAAGAAAACAGAGTTTTTATTACAACAACTAAGATAAAATGATTTCGAACACAATAATAAATCAGGAAAATTTCTGGCGAACCAACTCAAGCGCAATAAAGAAAAATCCTTCATAACAGCAATTCAGGATCCCTCAGGAAAATATACTCAGTCACCTCAGGAAATCAACCAGACCTTCTATAATTATTACCAGAGTTTATACTCAGCAGCAGCTAACCCAAACATGGAAGATATTCATAATTTTCTCAACAATTTAAACATGCCCAAACTAACGTCAAATTACAGAGACATATTAGATGCTCCATTGACTATGAAAGAATTACAATGTGCATTAGACAGTATGCCAGCAGGGAAACCATCAGGACCAGGTGCCTTGGTCCTGATGGTTTCCCTGCTGAATTTCTTAAACATTTTTGGTCAATGTTAGCACCCCTTTTCTTCAGGACAGTGACAGAGATTAAAAATAATGGTTATATCAGTCCGCACATGAATACAGCTGCAATTAAATTATTATTGAAACCAGAAAAAGATCCTATGCTTCCCTCCAGCTATCGACCTCTGTCACTAATCAACACCAATATCAAAAATATCTCAAAAGCTCTCGCCTCTAGGCTGGAGAAAATCATCCCGTCAATAATCCACAGCGATCAAACAGGATTTATAAATGGCCGACACTCCACCAACAATATCAGAAGACTTCTAAATCTAATCTCTTTGACGCAATGCCACAACAAAGAAGCTATTGTTATGTCACTGGACGCAGAAAAAGCCTTTGACAAAGTCAATTGGTCCTTTCTCTTTGCTGTGCTCCACAAATTTGGCTTCGGAGAATCGTTTATCCATTGGGTATCAGCTCTGTACAACTCACCCAAGGCTACAGTCACCACTAATGGGATCACCTCACAAAGCTTCTGTCTGCAAAGGGGAACAAGATAGGGATGCCCACTCTCTCCCTTATTGTTTGCGATCTTTATCGAACCACTAGCAACAGCTGTGTGTCAGAACACCGATATCAAAGGTATCTGCACTCTGGAGTCTGAACATAAAATTAACCTATATGCAGATGACATTTTACTTTATCTACAAGAACCCAAAACTTCAGTAAAGGAAGTATTTAACCTCATCACAACCTTCTCGCGTCTTTCAGACTACTCCATCAACTGGTCAAAATCAATTATATTACCTTTAACAGATAACTCGTGGAATCCCGCAGTTCAAAACTCGCATTATTCTTTTCCTACTGGCAACATCAGATATCTGGGCATAAATATTTCCTCCGAACTCTCAGAACTAGTTCACCTGAACTTCACTCCACTTTTGGACAAAGTCTGTGATGATCTGAGGCGTTGGAACAACCTCCCCATCTCCCTTTTGGGACGAATAGCTACAGTCAAAATGAAAATATTACCTAAAATCAACTATCTCTTCTCCATGATTCCATTTAAACCCACATCAAAGTGGTTCCAATCGTTAGACTCTGCTATTGGTAAATTCTACTCAAAGAATAAAAAGGCTAAAATCAGTTTGACTACCCTCCAGAAGAATAAATCCGAAGGGGGACTGGAGGCTCCCAACTTCATATATTATTATTTATCCAACCAAATACAATATCTCACCAAATGGATACATCCACATGAAGAATATAACTCCTGGCTTGAACTAGAACAGTTAGATTGTAACCAGATCAAAATCTCTGACCTTCCCTTTATCACTTCTGCCCTTAAACATCATTCCTGCTTCAAGAACCCTATGATCGCTTCCACCTTGTCTGCTTGGTGGAAAGCACTGGAAATCACAGGCTCCCAATTAAAACCCAGTATACTCTCCCCAATCTGGCACAACCCTGATTTTGCAAACAACAAAATAGCTCTTTATTTCAGCACATGGGCAGAGGGAGGAGTCACTCACCTCCATCACCTTCTGGATGACGACACATTTAGGACATATATAAACTTATTCCAAACATTTGAAATAAGAAATGGAAATTTTCTTCAGTACCTACAGGTAAAGAAGATGATTACAAGAAGAATTCCGTTGCTTCAGACTACTTTACAGCCAACGGATTTACAGCCACCTGAATTTGTCAAATACATTGTGAAACTGTCTCCAAGAAATAAAAAGAATCTCTCAAAAATTTATAGTTTACTCTCAAAGACACACTCTATACACCTACCAACTCAAAAATGGGAAAAAGATGTATCCAAATCTTTTGACTCTGATTTTTGGACCCAGATCTGTGAAAACACATTTAAAATGACTAAAAACACCAACTTACAATTGATCCAATTTAAGGTGCTTCACAGAACGCATATAATGCAATATAAACTGTATAAAATGGGCTTCTCTCGCTCAGACACATGTACGCAATGCACCCAAAACATGACTGACACTTACTTTCACGCTCTGTGGCTTTGTACACCCGTCTATCAATTCTGGGTAACGATCACACAGAAACT
The DNA here is from genome assembly GCF_022539595.1 of Amphiprion ocellaris. Taxonomy (NCBI): domain Eukaryota; kingdom Metazoa; phylum Chordata; class Actinopteri; family Pomacentridae; genus Amphiprion; species Amphiprion ocellaris. The sequence goes on from NC_072777.1 coordinate 6,610,272, forward strand.
CTCCAATATTTTGGACTGTGGGATTCCGCATTCCCCAAACGTTTGCCTAATTGGTGATCTAACACAAACAGCCCTTCCAGATATTCATATCCAACCCACACTTGCAGCTATCGCCATCGCCAAAAAAACTATCTTAGTTAACTGGAAAGATAAGAAAGCCCTCAACATCATCCATTGGCTGAACCTCCTCACAGAACACATTTCACTAGAGAGAATATCTGCTATCAGAAAAAACCAATTGGACTCCTTCAAAGAAAAATGGTCTCCATTTATTAAATCAATAAATATTAATCTATAGCCTCCGCTTGTATGTGGGCGTATGCCACTTCCCTCATAAAATTGTAATTATTATTCTGTCTGTGTGTATGGTCTGACTTTTCTCTGCTTTATTTCAGCTTATTAACCCTCTACCTTTTTAAGTAGGATGGCACCATGGACTTCAAGGCTGTGTGCATGCACTAGTGGTGTCCTTTCCCTATTGCTCTTGGGGTTGCTCTCTGGCTCTGCGGGGCCGGCGTGGCTCGGACCCCTCTGCCTGGGGGTGGGTGTCCCCGGTGTCTCTCCCTTTGAGCCCTGGGTCTGCTGGGTTTGTGTGCTCTCCCGGGGCCTTGGGGGTGGCGGCGGCTGGTCTCTTCTGGGGCGCCCTGGCTGGCCCTGGGGTTTGGGGTGGGTCGGCCCTCCGGTCGCTCCCCTGTCCCTTCCTGCTCTGCTTCCCTCCTCCTCCCTCCTCTCCTGCCTGGCCGCTCGTCCTCATCCCTCTCCCTCCCCTGGGGGGCTGGGGGCCCTCCGCTGCCTGGGGGTCTGGCATGGGGGCCGGGTGGTCTCTCTGGGGGGGTGGCTCTGGCTCATCCGGGCACAGGCCTTGGTACTTGCCTGTGTGCCGCCACTGGAGATTAGTTTCTGCTGGCTGGGGGCTTCTGTCTGGGCCCGGTGCTGTCCTGGGGTGTGGTGGGGTGGGTGGGGTCTCGGTGGTGCTGCGGGGTGGGCGCCCTGCATCCTGGACGTGCCGGCTTCGGGGTGGGCGTGGGGGCTCATGGCCCTCGCTCCCTGTGGTGCGGCCTGGTCCTCCCTCCGGGGCAGGGTGCTGCATGCGGCTGGCCCATGGTGGGGCTACGGCGTCTGCCGGGGCGCTGGTCTAGCGCTGCGACTTCTGGGGGTTTTGGTGCTGGCTGGGCCAGTCGGGTTCGGGTGGGCCCACCTCGGCCTCTTGCCTCTGGGCTCTGGGGGCCCTCTGCATCAGTACCGGTGGTCTTACTACCTGTCTCCCCCGCTGCTCTGTCCTCATGGGCCGGATCCACACCAGACTGCCTCTTACTGTGCACTTCACATACTTCGCACGTCACTGTATATAGTTACTCTTAGGCACATATAGGGACATGACAGTTAGGGCCCTGAGAGCAGGTGGGGGCAGGAGTGATGGGCTCTGTGGTGGGGCGGATGGCAGGGCTCTACGGCCTTGTCTCTTCCCCATCACCCTCTTGCTTGCCTCCCCTGCTCTCTTTTTAATGCACTACACACACTCACACCTTGGGGGTAGGTCTGGGACGGCTCGGGGAACTTGGGCCAGGGTAGGCTGCAGAGTAGCCATCCTCTGTGGTCCTCTGGCCCGCCCCCTGGACGCCTCGCCCAGCCTCCCCACTTTTAATGCACCACATGACACTCAGGGTTATCACGGTGCAGGGATAATGTCTCCAGTCTGGGATCGGGAGACATATTAACAGGGAGTAATGGGGGGGAATTCACCAATATGGCCTCGCTGGTGGGACCCGGCCCCCTTATGGCTATGGGGTGGCGGGGGTGGACTATCATCCGTGTTGCTGTGGCTGGGGGGTCCCCGGGACCTGGGGGCTGTGGTCGGGGGGGGTTCTCCTTCGTGCCCGACGGGTCCAGGCTGGTGCGATGGCTCTTGGTGGGCTGCGGGGGCTGGATTGGCCGTCCTGGTGGGCGCTGTGGCTGTACTGCGGGCTGGTGGCATGTGGTGGCTCTGTCCTGGTGGGTTGTCAGGGTGCATTGCTGGGAGTGGGGGCCCTGGGTGTACTGCGCTCACCTGGGGCCTGGTGCGGGGGGTATGCGGGGTGCCTCCCTGTTGGCATCGCCGGGCCCCACCACACTGTCCATTTTTACCCTCTGGACGCGCATCGGGTCCCGGCTCCGATTTCCTCTGACCGGCTCCCGGTGGCGGCCTGCCTTGTGATGGGCTGGTTGCCGCCCCTTCGGTGGGCCGCTCGGCCCCTGTGTCTGGCTTCCTGGCTGCGTGGGGCCGTTGGCCCCCTCGGGGGAGGGGGTGGGAGTGGGCGGGTCGGGTGGTGGGGTGGGGGGTTTGGTGGGGGCTGGGGTGGGCGGGGTTGGGGTTTGGGTGGCGGGTGGGTCCTCGTGCCCCGGGCCACCTGGGTCGGTCTTGGCGTGCTGGGGGTGTCAGTAGCTGCTCCCTCTTGTTCTACGGGTTCGCGTCGTTCACTGTGGCCCCGGTGGCTCTCTGGGGGTGCCGCCCTGTGGCTCCTATGGCCCGGGGGGAGGGGTGCCCTGTTGGCTTGGCCCTGTCTTGCCGTGATTGCTGTTCTGGGCTTCGGGGTTCTTCACACTTGCATGTTTGATCAGGTCTCGCCAGCTACTGCCGAGTCCCATTTCAGTGAATGATGGGTCCCGCCAGAATGTGCTGAGAATCTCTCCAGACTCTCTACCCTAAACTCATTCTCTCTTGCACTAGTATCCTCTTCTGGCCTATTCTATTATATTCTACACTATCAAGACATCCACAATTATGGTGCTCAGTACCGTTTGTTTAATTATTTATTTATTGAATCTGTCTTTCTTTTGTGCTGGTTTGGTTTTCTTTTCTTAAATTTTTTTTTTTAAATTTTTTTTTTTTATTGTTGGACAGTTAGTAGTTGGGAATAACACACCACCTTACTATCTTTAATTGCAATAGCACCGCCTGTTAATTTCTATCCCTGTTCGTCCTGTTCGTCCTGTTCGTCCTGTCCAGTCTTTGTTTCCCCCACACATCACTGAGGTGTAGCACTGCCCTCCCTGGCTTATAATAGGGAATTCTAATAAAGAATGTCTGCTTAGCTTTCAGGGAGGGCCGGTGATGGTCACACACATGCACTAAATATTAAAATATTTGGCTGCAAGACTAAAATATGCATCGATCTCATATAATGTTGACTCCCCTTTTGTGGAGTTAAACAATGAGAACAAATGCAGACAAAAAAATAAAAAAATAAAGGCTGCTGAAATTTGACAGATCTGACATATTTACAAGTTTTGACATTATTACGTTATGTGCAGTTTCTAATTTGTAATGTATAATTGTGGGCTGTTTGATTAAAGCTCAGCATATTCTTTCTGAATCCTGCGTAGAAATGGCAAACTACGCCACTGCTAATAATAAAAACTAGACGCCGATGAGCCAAAACATTCCTGCCACCCCAAATATGCTGCTAGTCACTTGTGAGGCCTGATTCTACCAACCTTTGATGATAGCCTTGAGTAGATATCTAACATTAAGATATTTAAGTTATGATTTGGTGTTGCTCCACATCGTCTTCCAACAACCGATAAACCCACCGTGGCTGAAGTCAGCAATCAATCACTAAATTTCATTCCCACTTCACCGTAACTCTGCTGTAATTCCAGATACCTGACAACCTCATATGGAACCGGCCAGGACATAGATGAGAGAATAGTGGAAGGTAAGATTACTTCGCTCTCATCAGTACATTTTTATTTTTTTGTCTTGGAATTTGTTTTTGTGACTTGACCTTCTTCTCCAATCTTCCAGCAAATCCCTTGCTGGAGGCTTTTGGAAATGCGAAAACTGTCCGCAACAACAACAGCAGTCGCTTCGGAAAGTTTGTGGAGATCCACTTCAACGAGAAGGTGCTCTAAACTGTTTTATGAGAATAAATCAGCTTCTGCAGATGAGTCTTGCAGAGGCCTCCAAACAATGAGGTTATGAATTAAAAATGATGCCTAATAGCTATAGTTACTTAGCATACTCGGTTTATCTTCATAGCAACTCATGAATAAACACAATATTCCCTATATCATCTCAGATGCTTACATAGCAAAAAACAAGCAATAATGAGGCCTCACTTCCTGCAGTTATCATTTTCCCTTTTGTCTCCGTGTCGGCAGACCTGCACATAGTCTATAAATCACTGTTTGTTATGCACACATAGTTTTATGCTGCTTTCCTACTTTATTACCTGCATTTACACTAATATAACACTGAAATTCCTGGTATTTTATTAATATTTCCCTTAATTCGCTGTGTAAGTTTATTGTAATGATAATGTAAGTGAAAGAATGTGAGGAGAAGTTGCAGTGACAGATGCTGTAAATGTACAACTGGGGATATTGAAATGCTTCTGTGTTTTTTCTTGCTGCTTTTGTCTTCAGAACGCCGTCGTGGGCGGCTTCGTGTCGCACTACCTGCTGGAGAAGTCGAGGATCTGCAGACAAAGCCCCGAGGAGAGGAACTACCACATCTTCTACCGACTGTGTGCCGGAGCCCCCGAGGACATCAGGCAGAAGTTCCACCTCGGCTCTCCAGACACGTTCAGGGTAGGAACATCTAGATTTTATCGGTCCGTTTGTGCATTTTGACGTGTGATAAATCCACGCAGGCTCGGTCAATCCTTCAGACTGGGAGGATGGATGACAGATGGGGGGATAGATTACTATTGCAGATGATGGATGGTCGCAGCAGGGTGGAGTATTTATAGGAGACTTGATGGAAGGACTCCATATTTTTCTTACTGTCATCAATGTATCCCACTGAATCCCACACTGAGGACTGTGTGTGTAAATCAGAGCCTGATATAACTTATTCCTCTGTGCTGTAGAGCTCCATTGTTGTCCAAAAAACTATTAAAACAGAACAGAGCGCCGTGATGTTGCACTGAGTGACATGTTAATTCATTATCATGAACACAGTTATTGTATTTTATTTTGATTCAGCCCCACATACACTTTCCTGCACCCTAGAGCACCAAATGTGAATTAATCCGCTGCTGAAAATAGTTCCTCTTGTTTGGGTCACGTTTGCTATAAACTACAGTTCCATTTTAGGAAACTTACATTTATTTTAACTCTCTGAACCCCAAGCAGTTTCCGTTTATTTGCTCCAGTTACACTTTTACTCACTGTGTATGGAAACAGCACAACCACGACTAGAAGTAGAGAGAACTCAAAGTGTCTCCTGTGCAGTATAACAAAGTTAACACCATACATCATAAAAATGAAAACATTAAAGTTGAATTTAGTTGATAACTTATTTTACAAAATTTTAGAACATTTGAAATCAACATCTACAACAAGTACCCACAGGTGTTACTGAATACTTGGGAAAAAGCGGATCTACATACTACAGATATTTTACTACTTCTGTTTTTTATGTCTCCATACTTGTCTTGTCTGCTCTGTGTAAACACTGCCTGCAGTTCAGCCGAAAAGTTGGTTGCATCGGAGTCACTAATGGCTTCCTGCTTGAACAGAGGATTACAGATTTTTCAGTCTAGTTGTGGCAAACTGTTCATTTTTGACAAATCTGTGAAAAAGACATGTAGAATAAAGGGATTTTAATGGAATGTCTCAATTTTAAGCTCAGATTCGGTTAAAGGACTCAATGGGGTAATTTTGATGATTTTTTAAAGGACAGCACGCCCTTCAAACTTTTCTTTGATTCTGGGGTTCAGAGGGTTAAACCAGCAGCCTTCAGCGCATGTATATTCATCATTTAGAAACTCTAATTTTCTTCACTAATTCTTAGTTTGACAGTAATTCACTAATGTGCAGTGTGAAATACTAATAATAATTCATGTGCGGCTCTTGCTGGGCTCTCTAGAGGCCACTTATGTGTACAGATTTGAGTCGGTGGCCGGCAGCTGTAAATCTTGTTACTCACACAGCTGCAAATTTCTACTTTGCCAGACACATTTATCAGCCACAGCGTTCCTGCATCCATTAGGAAGTGGCAGCATTGAGAGATAAATAACCATATGAAGGTACTTCAGATCCATATACCGACTCTGTAGCCTTGCAGCATTAAAGCTGCAAACAACCTGTAATGCAACACTCTCTGCAGGACACTGTTACACTGCTCCTCTCTCCATTCAAACTTTATATTAATATTATGAATGAATTGACTCTTTGTCTGCAAAACTAGACGACTCCAGCGTTTCAAACCTGGTTTCCAGAAAACAATATTGTCTTATATTCAGGTCAGTCGGGACTAATTTAGGAGCCTCTTCAAATTCAAACTTCCAGCACTTTTGTGATTATGGTAACATGTTGTATTGAATTTCATTCCTATACACTCTTGTAACTTAGAAAAAATTTCAAACTTGATTTATTTTGGTCCTTGGACCTTCTTCAGGTGAAACATGTGGCATGTTCTTTGTCCCTCAGTTTTACCTGATGAAGGTCCAAGGTACAAAATGTTGTTTTTGAAATGAAGTTGATAGTAAGTGCAGTACAAGAACAGTGGAGGAGTTCTCTCTGCTCTTATCTGGAGATATTTCCTCCTGTCTTCAAGAAACTGGAGGTGTGCATGAGCCTTTACAGTCATGATGGGATTTGATTCAAATCAGGCAAACCAGATGTTAGCAGAAAAGCTTTAATTTAAGTTCAGCTGTGGAGAAAAAACTATAGCAAACTATTTGGCACTGCATATGCTGGTTCAAGTATCCCTGATCGCTGCAGAGGTTTTTTAGGGTCCAGAACTGACTTGTGGGAAATGTGCTTGATCCTGACTTGCAGAAATTTCTTTGACCAGATTGTGACCAGATTAAAAGACAGCTGAAATAAGCACCTTGATAAATTTGACCGTGCTTGAAAAAGAGCTCCACAATGTCTAGTAGAATAGGATAGAATAAAGTTTATTGCCATTTGCACGAGTACATTGTAGTACAGATACGTTGGTATTCTTTGTGTGTTTCTAAAAGGTAAAGAATAAAAGTAAGAGCAGGAGCAAAGGAGAAGCTATATACATATATACATTATAAGAATAAAATAAGAACACATTATAAAAAGGACTTTGTATGTAAAAAATGAAAATAATAAATACCCTGGGTAGTTTTTGTTCATATTATATAGTGTTATTGTAGACTGGACTGGATCTATGTAAAGCCTTCAAACCATTATAATCATTTTCATGCACAAATGTTCCAGGAACAGCAACAATTAAACCTTTTATACCTTAAATAAGATGTAAAACTCAGCCTGCCGTTACTCTATGTCTGTTTTGAACACCAGAGGGCAGCACAAGCCATCTTTCCTCTCAGACCCTCATTAAAGCTGGAGCCCATCTGATTGCTCTACTCTCTGTACACTGTTTAAGGAGTGCATAGAAGGATCAAACGGCCGTGTTTACCATCTGCTCTGTTTCTGTTCAGTGTTCACCTCCATTTACAAACAGACAGATCCACAGTAATGACTACATTAAACAAGGTTAATGCGCTGATAATGGCTGTCGCGTTTCTGCTTTTAGTCAATTGAAAGTGGAGACACATGTATTGATCTTTTAGTCAGTGTGCTAAAGTTTAATCTATGGAAATTTTGAGAGTTTAGCATGGAAAGAACAGAAACAAGAGCACTTAACAACCAAACTTTGTTTCCTTAGAATCAACAGACGACAAATAAATTAGAAATCCTTTTTTGATAAACAGTGTACTCAGAAAAAACAATCTGTAGAAGCACATTAACCAGACATAACCAGATGTGTCCAAGTACTTCCTTTTTTTTGGTGGCTAAAATCAAATCCTAACAGGCTTTCTATTTCCTCAGCTGATTCTCTCATAGAAGAAAACAGCTGAGAGATGCTAACCCCTCCAAAAACATCTTCTGAGACCTTTTTCTTTTACCGAGTCGCTCCTTTTATTGGCATCACCTCAGTTAAATAATCTATTTCTCACCTGCGTCATTCTCGGGGCTTATAGTGCCGACGTTGGCTCTGCAGTCTCCACCAGTTTTCTCCTGCAACTTATTACTCCTCCTGCAGTCACTTCAACTGCTTCTAATGGCTTCATGTATCTAAAGTTTTCCCTGCTGGTGGGACGGCTAGAAAAGATTCACTGGCTTCTCTGATAATAGTTGTCGAGGACCGAGCTTTAGGGTCGTGATGAACTCCGCAAGTTTAGTTCACCGCAGGGAGGAGGGTGAGCTGCGTTCAGTTTTGATCAGGGCGCTTTAAAGAATGTGTTTGGTATAAAGTGCAGATAAGACCTGAAAGGCCAGCGAGAGGGATGTATGGAGCGTATCAGCTATTTCCAGTAGTTGTAGGAGTCCGATAATTTACAGGAGAATATCTGTAAATACCACAGAGAAAAGAAATCAAAGTCCCCCTATCAATATTATAGTTTCATGGTTTTAGATAGTTTTAAGAAGAAAAAATGTAGTGCGATAAAAGTTAAATAAAGGGAACAAATTAAAAAGAAAAAACAAGTTAAGGTCATAAAGCACAACATAAAGAAACTAATATGAAAACTAATGTGGAACAATAGAAGGCAGGAGGGAGGACATGAAAAATGTAAAAGAACTGTCAGCATAAAGGGAGTAAAGAATGAAGGAAAAAGAAGAAAAGAGGTCTGAGGGAAGGAACTTAAGAAATAGAGGAGGAGAGAATGAAGGGAGACTAGACTAGAAGGAGGATAGCATTAGGCCAAAGGAAGAGTAAGTGAAAAATGAGAGAAACCAGGGAGAGAAGAGAGAAATGAGCAAATAACAAAGCCAAAAAATAAACAAAGAAGGCAGGACATAAGGAAGCAAATGTTGAGACATATAAGGAGGAAGAACACACTAGCAGGAAAAGAAATAAAGGCACTAAAGAAGGAAGAAAAATAAAGAAGGGGAATAAAATAAGAAAACAAACATTGAGAGAAGAAACATAATGAAGACAATTGGGCAGAAAAGAAACAAAAGGGAAACAAGTCAAGGAAATAAAGACGTAGGGAAAAACAAGTAAAAACAGAACAAAGGAAGAAAAGAAGGAAACAAAGATTAGTTTGCTGGAGGTGTAAAAACAAATCATTAAAGAGTAAAAGGCAATGGAGAGAAGATGAATAAGGAAGGAGGGGAGGAAAGAAAGAAGAGAATAGATGAAACAAATACACAAATAAGAATATGAAAAAGTAAGTCAGGAAAAAAGGGGAAGTTGGAAAAGGGAAAGAAGGAGAAAGGACAAAAAAGGAAAAGAAATATTGACAAGGAAGTAAAGAAGGAAGGAAATTGAGAAACAAAGGTGGAAATGAGAACGATAAAGGGAAGGAAATAAGGAAACAAAGACAAAAATAGGAAACAAGGAAGAAAATAGGACTGAAAGGAAGTAAAAAAAGAAAGTAGGAGAAGGAGGGAAAGAAGGAAAGTAAACAATTCTGTAAAAACAGAAGGAAGGAAGGAAGGAAGGAAAGAAGTAACAAATATGGGGTAAAAAAGCAAAACTAGACAGAAAGAGGCACGAAAATAAATTATTAAGGAGTGAAAGAAAATGGAGCTAGGGTGATGGAAATGAATAAGGAAGTAGAGGAGGAAAGAAATAAGAAAATAACACATGACACCAATACAGAAATAACAATATAAGGAAGGAATACAAGAAGTCGTGAAGTGAAAGATAAAAGTCAGGAGTGAGGGAATTTAGAAAAAGGAAAGGAGGCTAAAAGACAGACCTACAGTGGCACTTGGTGTGGTTCCCTGACTGTAACCCTGCAGCCATCAGATAAATATAGAGGAGATGAAAGTACAATATTTCTCTCAAACACATAATGCAGAAAAAGGTGTATTTGCTTTTACGCCTCGGTGTAGCATGCAGGAGCTTCAGGACGACACCGCAAGAGTCTGAACAAGCGTCCGCAGTGGATGGAAACTAGAAGAATAAAATGGAGAATGTGTCCCATCTGCAATCTGCCGGAGAGATGGAGGGCTGAACGAGCATCAAGTCCTCCCTGTAGCTTCTCCTGTAATGAAAGTTTTTGTTTATGTCCATCTGTCGGGCCAAAAAAGGGAATCGCCTCTCCAAACAAGATAAACCCCGACTCCAGTCTCCCCTCCCCGAGACACCTGGAAGGTTAGCGTCAGAGTCATCATCACCTCGATTCTCTACGCGGAGCAGCCGAGGCCAGCTGGTGGGAAACCATTAGAACCGGTACAGAATCGATTACGGAGAGCGGAAGTGCTTTTTGTGCAAATGCAGATTTAATTATGGAGGTGAATTCTGAACAACTGAATCAGCATCTTCAGAGATAATGCGAAGACTGTCACCCCAAGAAACTTTACATCCTTTATCTGTCTGCTCACGGGGAATTTTATGGTTTTCGACTTTTAAAGCCTCCGTACGCCTCAAACAAAGTGCTTGTTGGCCTCTCATACCCCAGAGATGGACGTCCTATAGTAGAGTAGAACAGGTATAAACATTTGTTTAGATGCGGTGAACAGAGAGGGGTTTGTTTGAAGCACGTTAAGGAGTTAAGTCTGAAAACGTGCTGTTACATTTCTGTGAAATAGCCCATGTCCAACAGGTTTATTTCTTGTTTTTCATGCTTTTTTTGGGTAATAGCTTCACACCAACAAGCTAAAACTCTCAGACCTCTCACAGCTGAAGTGAATAACCTTGATTATTATCATAACAATGGTACAGGCCAATTTCTGGCATACATTAGTAAGTGAATAGGTGGTTTGCATATTCAACTTAGGGGCTGGGGGCAAAATTTGTAGATTTAAAGACCCGTGCCACTTTAATGGAAAGACAGATCAAAGCATCTTCAAAGCAGCAAAGCTCATGTTGTGCTCCCAGTAGTGAATGACTACGGACAAAGGTCCAAGGACAAACAGTGAAACAGCCATTTTTATTCAGTTTTGTACTTTTCATAAACTTGGAGATGTAAAATGAAGGCTGTAAAAATACGAAAACATCATTCCTCTGGCACCTGTGTTTTCCTTTGGTGCTTTAGTGCGACCTAAACTTAGCTGGCGTTTACATCTGTTGGCTTCTCTCCTGGTCTCTGTGCTCACATATACTGTATTTCATACAGTGGTAGCGTCACACACTCATTTACGTCTGTGTCGACTGCTGGTCAACTGATTTGCTCTGTGCTGTCAATCCCAGATGCAGAGAGAGTCTTCTTCCTGAAGGGGGTGTGGCTAAGCTGCGTTTAAAGCTTTAAACGCTGAAACGGCCCGTTTACAACAGGGCTAAAGCCAGGGGTTTTAAAGTCATGCAGAGATTAACAATTTTGGGGTATTCTGAGTTGAAAAAATCTGAAAAAAATATTCTGGGGACATGTCACTCATCAATTGCCTGTAAGGGGGCATAATGTGGGACCTTTAATGGTAATTCAATTTTTTCACTTTTCCAGTGAAGGCAGCAAAACACAATTACACTTATTCATAAAAAACAATTAAAGAATTATTGATAAACAAAATTAGTGTTTACACAGGACTGAAAAGCTGATGCAACCAACTGGAAGACAACCGATAAGGACAAAAATCAAAAAGCGCTTCAAGACTTGATGTTCACTGATAAAAAGCTTTTATCATTACCTCTCTTTTTGTCATGGCGGCCACTGACTGCAAAGGACATCTTTTTCTACTGACTGTGATTTAAAAAAATGTTGCTTTTTGTTCACTCATCAAAGATACACTCCAAACTTTTAATTCTTTACAGCTGACTAACTGAGACCTGTTGTGAAATGTGACTGGACAAACAGTTAAAAGGTGTAACCCAGCAGATCTTACAGGCCTTTTGGACAGTAAGATTATTAAAGCTCCCTGATGTCACAAAGAGACTGAAACTGGTCACATTCAAGTAAAGTTAGCATTCTTAAACAGATGCATGACTGAAGATTATATATTTGTATCATCATGTTTTGTGACAGGTTCGTTGCTTGAAAAGCTCATGAACTTAACCACCTTCACCACGACTGTAAACTGGACTGTGACTCGAATTTAAATCTACTTTAATAGCCTTCATTGTCGTATCACACGATGCTGCCACACACACGACTGAAATGTTCTCAAACTAATGACCTGTTATACATTTTCTCACGTGATCTTTGTTTTAATCTGCTTTAAAATTTTCTTTTTTAATGTTGTTGTTGCTGCTTCGTTGCCTGAGTTTTTGGCTCATATTTGCTGTCTCTGATTGCCTTGCAGTACCTGAACAGAGGATGCACTCGCTTCTTCGCTACCAAAGACACGGACAAAAATATCATGCAGAACCGCAAGAGCCCAGAGGTACAGTATAAATTCAAACAATTCACTTCATTTTGCTTTATGATAGTCCACCAAAACACTATTTAAAGACAGATGGGTCCTAAAATGTTGAGCTGAAACTCTCTGGGAATAAGTTCAGTTGTTAAATGAAGTTTGTGAACTGCAAAGTGTTTTCTTTTTTTCTATTCCAGATAGGACTTACAGTCTTGTGTAGCTGCAATGAGTTTGTGTCCCCTGTGTTTGATTTTCAGTCTTTAGTTACAATGCAAACTACGTGTAAAAAACAGAAGTGTCTCATCGCCCTGTGGGCTGTAAGAAAGGAAACAGTCTTTCTGCAAACTCCATTACCTCCTTGTTAAACTTGACTCAGCAGATTCATTCAGCTTTACCGCCTCCAGCTCCTGTTTTCTTCACATAGTTTTTGTCTCAGTGTGCAGGACAGATTGACAGCTCGTCCCCTCCTTTGTTATCTCACTGTTCACTACATCAGTTACTTCGTTTCAAGCTCTTTGTCCGGTGTTCCAACTGCACTGAGGATTTTGTGAGGGGTGTTCAAAAGAAGGCATGTAACTGTATTGTTAAAGTATTTGGGTCGGCGTATTCTGTGGTCGATCTCATCTTCAGTCATTAAAGATCTACCACAACTTAGAACAGCTTCAGGAGGCGACTTCATTAACTCTTATGATTCCCAGATAAATAATAAAAAGCTCACTGCTTAGAGAGAAATGTGTCAAGACACTGAAAACTACTGCAGGAAGGTGTGTCTGACATCAGTTTTATTCTAAAAATCATGTTTTTGTGCCTGACATGAGAGGACAGTAATAAAACGCCTTCATCCTCGGAATCCAAAGACCTGCCGTAGGGTTTGAGAGGCTTATTACCTTTGAAGAAATTGCCGAAGGTTCACCATTTATCTGAGCCAGAAACTGCAAGAACAGAGAGATTTGTCTGATTTAGATTTTTTTCAGTGTCGTAGAGTTACTCATCTGCAATGCTTCATTCTGTCAGGAAAATTAAACAAATCGAAGCTTAAAATAAATTTTTTTCCCTCACGCTCACTTCTTTCTGCATGCCTCGTTTGAAAATTTGATAAAAACAATCACCAGATTCTGAGTAACACTAAAAGTTCTGCACTGTTTTGTGCAGCTTGGAAGACATTTGTGAGTCAGCTACGACCAACAGTCGTGACAAAAATTCAGGAAGTTAGTGAACCAGTGAGTGAATCTGCACATAAATACATTTTTGATGCAGTTGAAAGAACAAGAAGCTGTGCTAATGCTGTATTTTATTACTACAAAACAGAGGGAAAAGCAAACTGTGCTGAGGAACGAGTTAATAATATCTTTTCAACTAATTTCTCCATTATAACAAGAAAAGACACCTGTAACCATGGTAACTCTACACAGCAAAGATGGCAGCAGCTGTAGCTTAAAAACGTTTCGAAGAATTTCATGGCTGCCTGATGAAATTAGTAAAATGACCATATTTATGTGAAACTAAATCCAAGTTAACTCTAATAGTTGTTTAAAGCAGAAAAAGCAGCCTGGACACGCTACTGACAGATGCTAAGATAAAGTCAGAAGCACCTACTCTGCTAGGTTTGTGCTCACATTTATCATTACAGATGCGATGTTTGATTTTTTTTTTTGAAAGATTTTATGTCTCCTTAAATAATTTATTGCTGCATTAGAATTGGTGATGTTTTTTTATTAGTTTTTGAAACCCCTAAACTAGACATTTTGCTGCTTTTGGGGGAGTTTGGGTCTTTTTTTGGTTTGAAAACTGCCTTTGTCCTTTTACATCCTGGTGCTATTTGCTGTTTAATTCTATGACTGAATATGTCTTTCTAACACATGAAACAATTTCACCTCGCTGAACAATGGAAGTAGTAGAAAGTGCTGGTAGAAATAGAAAAAAAACGCTGAAGTTTGTCCTGAGGGTGGTGATAAAGGAAAAGGTTGTGAGCTAATGAAAATGTAAGCGGTTGGAACACTGGAGAACAGAAAGTAATTCTTATTGGTTGTTTCAGAACGGCCTGAAGGTGGTGTAAGAGAAATGGTCGAAATCATTACAAACAATCATTTGAGAAAATTAAATTACTTTTATTTCTAATGTGTTTGTAGAAATGGAGTTACGTTGGGTAGCTGCTATTTGTCATTGTTTGGTGCAGTCAGAGTTGACATCATGGTTGTAGCCCGCTGTAGAAACAGAGAGGCTGAAAGGGCCGATTACAGGAGAGTTCCCTTAAACATTGGTGCCTTCTCAAGCCTGACCAAGTTCCTGCAAAGAAAAGCTGTTTATTGAGATGTTTTGCTCAGAACTTAAGTGTTTGAGGGACCAATATGTGGTCTCGCGTTACTGACAAAAATAAAATACAGATATGGTTTTTTTTTTAGTATTGGAGGACACATCATGTCAACAAAACTTCTAATTGTTAAAATGCATTGTATAATTGTTGTTTTAAAGGCTGGTGATGATGAATACACTTATTCTAATTATTCATACAAATGCAGTTAAGTGTGAACTCTATTAGAAGGACTGCTGATAAATATTAAGGCTGTGCCAGTATATCCATTCCTGAAAAGTGGTTTACAGGCTTTATGGGGAAGAGATACACACTTTTTATACCTACTGCCACTCTACAGGAAATCCACGTTGTTGCAAATTAGACAAATGTCTTATGAGTCAGTACAGACAAAGGAGGGTTTTATTGGGTGTGAATTCGACTATCAGAGTAAGAGTGAGGATGAGTTGTTTCTCATTTTATAAGTGTCGTGATCTCACTTAATTATCTTTTTTGTTTCTTTAAACAAATGTGCAAACAGACTCTGACAATACGTTAAGTAACAGAAAAAATCCTGTTTTTCGTTTACTGGCAAATTATGAAAAGAAAATACGTTTTTTAGTTTGTAAGTTAGTTAAACCTCTGGTACTCAGATTGTGGAACTCAGATTTTTTATTTTGCAGAGCTTAAAGTGAGATTTTCAGTTGGCGATGCTGTTGCTTGTGGTGTCTTTTCATTAGAACATTAGAACACTATGACTTGATTTGCAGGAATTTGTTGGCAAATAGGATGAAAACTTGTGCTCCTGCCTCAAGCAACTGAGGTGGAACAGCCAGATAACAGAGCAGAGAATGCTTTCACAAATCCTCTTTGAAAATATGAATATAAATCTATGAGGACTTATGTATACACAGTATATATGCATAATTATGAAGGCTTGCTTTGCTCATAGAAGCAATGAACCCCAGCACCAGATTGTCTCAATAACAAAGACCCTCTTAAAGTTTTCTCCTATAATCCCAGTTTTCAGATGCTTATATTCAAACAGCAAACATTTTAATTAGCAGCCTGACTGAGAGGCTGCACAACACAAAGCCATCTAATGCATTGAATTAATAAGAAAAACTCATCATGTGAAATGAGCTCCATCTCTTGTCTTTGGCCTTTGATTAATTATGCACAAGTATTGCAATTACTGCTGCCATATATGGAATTCCCTTCAGTGCGGCATTATTAGTTATACCCATTAAGAAGAACATGGACAGCAGATTGGTGCGTAGTTGTTCCACCCAAGATGGCAGTTCAATAGCGGAATATTCTACTGAGACTCAGTAAAATGTATATTTATAATTACCTTCAGTACTTTCTCTGAAACACAGAAGTTCTAATCTATAATTCTTTGTATTACTTTAACCATAAATAATGTATCGCGAATAGTTTTTAATGCTTTCAACCTTTTAATAGATTAGCACTGTTGTGTGAGATTTAGAAAAAAAAAAGTATAATCACCTCGGATAAAAGAAATAAAACCAAGGTAGACATAAAGCTAAACTAAGCATGAAACTAAGGTAAATATAGAGCTGGACATAAAGCTAAGGTAAGCATAAATCTAAGGTAAACAATAAACAAAACTTATGTACAATATTGCACAATGTACAATAGCAGCAACGGCTTTAAGGTAGTCAGTGCAGCAATGAAGAGAAGCAGCGTCCATGAGCGACAACAGCTCACCACATGTAAATAGCATTAACAATGTCAGTGCTGCAGCATTAAGGCATGTTTAATACTAATTTTATACCTGCGTATTTCTTTACAGCAATAATGATAATCCAGTAAAAGGCATTGCTGAAGATACAATGATTAAGTGTAACAGTGTCCAAAATGTTCTTCTTAGATAGGGATGTAATGCAATGCTATATTACACATTTTTCCCATGTGAAAAAAAAATGAAACATCAATTTATGAAACCTCAACAGTGGCAGCTACACAGTATAAAAACACAGAAACAGAAAATAATTATTTTGGTGTCAAAAATCATCTTAACTCTGGATGATTTGATAAATAGTAATGTGAAGCAATGTTATGTAACTTTCTGTAATCTAATTTGAGCTAATGTGACATACATTTGTGTTACTCTGCACACAGCTATACACGTGACGCCGTGTTGCTGCATTAGACTAGCTAGTGAAGTGAAGGCGGTTAAGTTGGGTTAAGTAATGCTATGCTTCACTTCACTGTGCTTTGTGAGGTTACACTAAGTGAACTTATGCTATGTTATGTTACATTACACTATGTTCCATTATGCTGCATTATTTTATGCTACGTTTTGTTATGCTACGTTCTGTTATGCTACGTTCTGTTATGCTACGTTCTGTTATGCTGCGTTATGTTATGCTGCATTATGTTATGCTGCATTATGTTATGCTACGTTATGTTATGCTACGTTATGTTATGCTACGTTCTGTTATGCTACGTTCTGTTATGCTGCGTTGTTATGCTACGTTATGTTATGTTGCGTTATGTTATGCTGCACTATGTTATGCTGCGCTGTTATGCTGTGTTATTCTATGCTGCGCTATGTTATGCTGCGTTATGTTATGCTGCGTTATGTTATGCTTCGATATGTGAGGTTACGCAAAGCTAGTTTACACTAGGTTATGTTGCATTACGCTATGTCATGCTACATTATGCTATGCTACGTTATGCTATGCTACATTATGCTATGCTATGCCATGCTATACTACGTTATGTGAGGTTCCACTAAGTTAGCTTAGACTATGTTACGTTATGCTATGTTATGTTATGCTACGTTATGCTATGCTATGTTATGCTATGCTATGTTATGCTATGCTACACTACGCTATGTTATGTTATGTTATCCTGTGTTATGTGAGGTTACTCTAAGTTAACTTACACTATGTTAAGTTATGCTATGCCACGTTATGCTATGCTACGTTATGCTATGCTACGTTACGCTATGCTACGTTATACTATGTTTCGTTATGTTATGCTGTGTTTTGTGAGGTTACATGAAGTTAGCTTACACTGTGTTGCGTTATACTACGTTATGCTATGCTGCATTGTTTTGTTACGCTACACTATGCTATGTGAGGTTACACTAAGTTAGCTTACACTGTGTTGTGTTATACTACGTTATGCTATGCTGCATTGTTTTGTTACGCTATGCTATGCTATGTGAGGTTACACTAAGTTAGCTTACACTATGTTTCATTACGTTATGTTACCCTGCAGTATCTTACACTACAGTATGATATGCTATGTTGCCTTCTGATACATTATGACCTGCTCTATTACCTTATGCTACATAGTGCTATGCTTCATAATGTGAGGTTATGTAACATAATGCTACGTAACTCCGTAAACTCAGGAATGTCTGAGTGTATCTTTGAGATTTATGAAATAATATCACAATTTTTCAACTCGGTCCTTAAAAATTAAGACATTGTTTCACATCTCTTATGACTCCAGATATCACAACTTCACCAGAAGCTGAAACTGCTGTTGCTTCTCACTGGACTTTAACACGGATCATTGTGTCTGAAAGCTGAAATATGCTTTTAATTGAGGTTGTAACTGTAAAATTTAAGGAGGACATTTCACCCCGATGGTTCAGGTGATTGAAGTGGCAGTGAGAGATCAGTTTAGTGCTCTCTCCCCAGGCCAGCTCTCTCTGAGTATAGTGATGGATTGTAGATATAAAATGTGTGTCTCTCTTGTCCAAAGGCAAAAGTTCAAACAACATTTGTTTTTCTTCCTTACTTTTTCAGAAACCTACATTTTTTTCAGTCGGATTAAATCTGAGATATACTGGCATGTTGTCTTAAAATCAGTCGGATGACTACAAGGCCTTAAACTGCATTCTCAGGTTTAAATATAGAGTATAATTTTTGTACATGACATCTTTATTTGTCAGATTTCATGTCCTTAAATGCAAAAATCTGATGATTTACAGTAAATAAGACGTGTACCTGATACTTTCCTCAACAACTAACCTCTAAAATACTGGTTTTCTGTGTTATATAGTCATCTGCTGGGCTTGTTTTGGGTAAAGAAAACTCACTTCCTCCTAACCCGGAATAATGATATGCAAAAGGTTGAAAGAAATCTATTTCTACTAGACAAACAACTTAAAAATATATCTGCAGATACCCACAATGTGTATCAGCAGAATAAATGAATGTGTTGAGGTTCTTTGGATGTGAAAACAGCAGCGATGGACCATTTAAATGAAAAAGTAAAGTTGTACAACATTAGTCAAGTTCTGTTTTCTTAATTCTTTAAACCTGAAATTGAAGTGTTTAAACAAAGATGTTAAAAAAAATAACAATCCAACCTGTCTGGAAAAATAAAAACAAACACAATGCAGGACAATAGCAAAAAAATGTATTGCTCATCATCTGTTGTAATCGCTGCCGGCCTATGAAACACAATTACCTGATAGCGTTTGAACAAAAGTCTTGTTTTGTATCGAGGAAGCAAAACCAGTTGGATATAAGGCGGAGTTTTGTCCTGGGAAATGATCTCAGAAAAGTTTGCTTTTTTTTTTGACATCGTCTTGCTTTATTCCACTACCTCAGAGTCCACAGAGACTCGGCTGAAATAATATTTGCAGACAGTCTTCAGCTGTGTGCCTTTACTCGAGCACTGGGAGCGCAGCAGGACAGCTCAGGTAATATCTGATAAAAACCCGCGATTACAGAGATGTATCCTGCATTAACTTTAAAGTAGCCTCAGATTCAGGTAAGATAACACAAGATAGAGCTTTAGGAACACAGTCTTACTCCCAGGTGCTGCAGGTTTATTAAAACAAATGCTCACAAGGGTTAGTTGCAGTTGTAAACACTTTGCTGTGATCACTGATGAATGATGTCCTGTATGTCTCCTCACTGCTCCATCTCGAATCACGCAGGATGACAAGGTGATTTGAGGGTCCTTGTCTTTGTTTTTCAAAGTTTGCAAGCCTCATCGTGGGGTTCTTATCGTATCTGACTGTCGGGGGCGGGGGGTCCATGCATGCTGATTTTTATCTTTGTTTCACCTCTGGAGTGCTTTCTGTAGGTTTCCTCCTTTCCTCTGCTGTGTAGAAAATATAGAGCGTTTCAGTCGACTTATGAATGTCACAGTGCACTTGATAGATCCACCTTCCCAAACCATCTGCATCCACCTTTAATTTTAACCAGCCACTTTCAAAAGCACAGCAAAAAGCCAAATGTTGACTTCAAATTTGGAAAGTCTCTTTGTGAATTAGAAAATGTTCTTATCACAAGATAAAATGTTAATTAGCTTAAAATTCAATTTATTGGTAAGTCTGCATTATTGCTGATTAGCAGCCCCATCAGATCGATCTTTTTACACCACTGCGATATGAGGAGGCAGTTATTGCTTTTAATTTGTGAGGATTCATTTTTATTTCCATCGGTAGGGTTGCTTTAGGGCTTTTTTTCCCCCTCTGCATAACCAAGCTGATCACAGCTACAACCACTGATGTCTCGCTACTCAACAGCTGATCTCAGAACAAAATAATAGTCATATAAAAGGTGAAAACTTTCAACCTGTTTCTGTATCTGCATTTAAATATGCATAGTGTCAGTAACAACATGCAGATTTTCTTCATTAAAAGCTTTTTCATATAGTGTCCTGTCTCATAATATTAAAGGGGAGTTTTTCACTTTCTGGCCACTAGGGGGTGAAAAAACATCAGAACAGACTCTTGACAAAAAGTCATTCATGCCGTAACTACTGCACTGACACCGTTTTACCAAACCTAATTAATGTTTTGACCACCTTTTTGAGATTTCCTGCTGACATACAGAAACATTTCCCCCCCAGGTGAGGTAATGATGCAGTTAAACGTCCGACAGAGCAAAACTTTGGGGAAAAAACCCGCCTGAAGTTTTTTGCTTTGGCATCCATCCAGACTTTGCTTTTTTAACAGAATCTTTCCAAACATGAATTGCTGTTTTACTGGTGTCAGCATTTTTCCCCCGACGTTCCCATAAATCCTTGCATATTGGAGTGTCACCTTCTGTTGGTTGTGGTTTGCACAGTTTGCTTGAGTGGACAGTTTTAGTTTATTTTCTTCTACCGGAGTGTGGTGTTTTTCTCTGTTTTGAGTGGAAATGCTCCTAATGACCTAATAAATACAAGTAGAATCCAATAAAATGGACACAACTAAGATCAATCAGAAGTTTGGTTTGCAGCGAATGTTACCTTCTAGCTGTTGAGCTGTATGGTTTCATGAGTCTAAACAAAAAAATCTGCAGGGAAATTCAACTAGAAGCTCGTAAAATAGTAGAATGAGCCAAGCAGAAGAATTTGTGTTCTACTCAGGGGGACAGGATTTTAGCATCTAGTTTAGCTTCTTTGCACTGTGACATTCTTGAGTGAGTTTCTCAGGTGTAATGTGTGTTTGTTTTCCTACTTCACTATCTTTACCTTGCCTCTGCTGCAGATTGTGATTTTTCAGGCACTGCTTACTCTGCTTTTTACAGTTTTTCTGTGCAATACACTCAAGTAAAAAAAAAAGAAAACTTTGCATATGTACCCTGTTGGCTCACGGTTAGCGTGAGACAAGTGTAAGAGGAGATTGGTTTGAAGATGAAGGTCAGTCTGATTTCTGATTAAAGTTTAAAAGGTTTGCCAGACAAACATATACCCTTGCTTTAAAAAATGCAAACTGTTTCTCAGTGACCCCGACTTCCAAAGCATAGGAAGCACACAAAGAAGAGTGCAGGTAGACCGGCGGGTGAAGAGCCACAACAGTGTGAATTGTTTGGAAGGAGAAATTAAAAGGAGCTCTGTAAGCACTTCAGAAGTTAAGGGGAAAGAAATGAAGGATAAAAATACGGCCGACATTAAGTTGGAAGGTCAGAATGAATGTAAATGGGTTGAAAGGACAAGAGTAAAAAGTATGACCTGTTATGTTTGATAGGGGAAAGATTAATCGGCAAACCTTGTAAGGAAGGTAAAGCTGTAAAAGGGAAGAAAGTTTAAATGTCAGTCTGAACTCTCTCCTCAGCACATGAAGTCGGGCCCTCTGAAGGATCCGCTGCTGGACGACCACGGCGACTTCAACAGGATGTGCGTTGCCATGAAGAAGATCGGCCTGGACGACACGGAGAAGCTGGATCTGTTCAGGGTGGTGGCCGGCGTGCTGCACCTCGGAAACATCGACTTCGAGGAGGCTGGAAGCACATCAGGTGAGCTGCGGTGGAATCTCAATGAGTAAAGTCTTGAATCAAGAAATGATTCTGGTTCGAAATGGGTTCCAGATTCGTATGAAACGTGCTTTTCAGTTCTGTTCATAGATTTGTGGGTTAAAGCTCCAAACTCATGCCAACGTACTGTAGCTTCTTCAGGTGTAAACCCAACCTTTATGTCCTTTTCTTCAGGATACAAAGCTGAACTCATCCAACTGAATCAAACTTTGCTTTTCTGTTTTACCAAAACAAATCATGTAAATCCACTGAGACATAGAAACTGTGGTGAGCAACACCCTGGTGTAGAAATGATTATATGTAGAGACAGTAATAGGCAATGACAAACAGTCTGCAACATAGTGAAGGAATATATGGGTTTTATAATGCCCCACATAGACAACTGATGTTTTTCCACTGCTGCTTGTTTCCAAATAGTCCGAAATGTTGATGCTGTTTTTGATTTCCTCTATTTGTCATCCAAATGTCAACTATTATACTGAGCTGAATCTCAAAAAAATAATAGAAGGGAAGGAGTTCTGTCTGTGGAAAAACAACGAGATCCACTGTAAATATACAAAGACATCACTCTAGATGGATCAGTGGAAAATCAGGAGGTAAATCCAAATGTAATATTAATATTTAACTCTGAACCCCAAATAGTATGTGGGCTTTTTATGCCCATCAAATTGTGAACCCACTGTGGGCTCATTTTTCCCTACAGCATAAAGTCCTGCACCTCTATGGAAACACCACAACCCTGAGTAGTAGTAGAGAGAACTCACAAATGTCTTTTATGCAGTATGACACAGCTAGAATTCCACAAATCATAAGAAACTAACAGATGAAAGTTGGAAAAAAAAAAAACCCGGAATCAACATGTACAGTATTTTTCAAAGAGTCCACAGCTGAATACAGGAGAAAAAATGTGACTCTACATTTTATAAATACTTGACTGTTTATATTAAAAAAAATGTTTCTATTCTGTGTAAACAGCCTGCAATTTTGCCAACAAGTTTCTGAATTTTTCCTCAAATAACTGATGCTTTTGTCAAATGATAATGTGCCTTTCAGAACTGCTGGTGGGTTTTTGTGGTTCAGGGGGTTAAACTGCAATCAGTGAGCAGAACCTGAATCTGAATCCAATCTGAAAAAACTGCCGTAACCTCTTTCCTTCAGCTGTACAAAGTCCACTTCTGATTCACTAAAGCTCGGTTATGTGCAGGAGGACGGCCTTGGTGATTTGCTTTGTAATGAACTGAGGAAGACCTCGAATGAACCGAGATGTTAGAGGCTTCAGTTCATGTGCAATGAAAGCTCTATTCCTGAGAAAAGAAAAGAAAAAACAGTCGGTGTTAGATGTTGAACCTGATAACTGAACATTCTGACAAGGACACAGAACCTCAGAGGCAGCGTTCGAGGCTTCATTAGGAGAATGTTAAAGAGTTCAGAGGTGGGGATGTTATTGGCGAATGTACTGTGACATGTTCATTATTACATCCGTGCAGCTGTTTTAATGGCTCTGTGGAAGGACGTTCAGCCTGTTGAATCATGTAAACCAGCGACAGGGAGCCTGTCCAGAATATGTCATTTTTAAGGCTTTCAAGGCTACACTCATTGAGCTGTTTGTTCATTTGCTGCTTTCACATCTGCAGAGTTAGGAGCATCACATTTGGCCTAATGTGCAGCGACAGTTTACTGTCGCTCAGCTACAATCTAATTCTGAGCTCATGTGACTCTGGCTGTTTTTTTGCAGCCAGCCAGGGCAAATTTAAGGGTGCCACATACACGATGTCATAATAAAGGCTTGAAAAGGGGATCGGCTTCTCATGGGGACATTTTCAGTAACATGTTTTCACGGTTATCTAGTGGCTTTACTCACAAATTTGGATGTTTTAATTCACAAACAGCGGTGAGACTGAAGCCTGTGGATGTCTGCTTCACACTGATGTATTAGACAGAACCGTCACCACAAAGAATCAATCTAAAAAAAATGTGGAGCAGCTTTATTTATTTAATTAACATGGAAAAAGTAAATATGTGGCTTTAATATTTTTTTAAAATGTGTGTCAAACTCAATTAGTGAAATGGGGACATAAACATGTTAACCCTTTGAACCCCAGAACCCACTAAAAATTCTGTATGTCGGTATGTTATCTTTTTAAAAATGACCAAAATGACACCATTTATCAGAGTTAGAAACAGTAAAATCAGGAAGAATCATTGGGCATTTGCCTTTCCAACAGAATTTGAACTACTCATCTGTGACTTATCCTTTGGTCACAAAGCAGACTTAAGCTTAAAATTATGAAATTTTATCAAAGTCACTTTTTCTATACATCTCATTTAAAAGTTGTTCAAAAAATATATAATTTTCTTTACCTAGATTTTATTTTAAAAATCCATAATCTGTTCTCCTCAGTATAACCCTGAAGCCTTTAGTGACTCAGCTGCAGCTAACAGGCATTTTACAAAAACTGTGGGATTTTTAGGCTGAACTGGACTGAACTGCAGTTTACACGGAGCAGATAGGCAGCAAGAATGGGACATTCACATTCAAATGTAGGTCATAAAATATCTACAATATGTACAGTCACCACTCATTTCAGTATTGGTTACACCTGTGGGCACTTGGAAAGCTGTTGCATATGTTGATTCCAGGTTCTTAAAGTTTTAGGAAGGAAAAATTCTAAGCAATTCAGTTTTTGCTTTTTTGTGATGTATGTGGCAATACACTAATCAGGCATAACATTATGACCACTGGCCTAATGTTGTGTTGGTCCCCTTTATTTTGCTAAAACTCCTCTGACCCAGTGGGGCATGGACACAGGACCTCTGGGGATGTTCTGTGGCACCAGGATGGCAACCCTTGGATCTGGGGAGTGTGGAACCCGGGTGAACACCTTAGCTCTGTTGTGTTCCCCGGGCCACTCCTGAGCAGTTTTTGCAGTGTGTCGGGGTGTATTGTCCTGCTGAGGGTGGCAACTGATATCAAGGACTGCTGTTACCATGGGGGGTTGCTCTGCCTGCAATGTTTAGGTGGGTTGTACATGTCAAACATCTGCATGAATGTCGGGACTCAAGGTTTCCCAGCAGAACATTGTATTATAACAGGATGTCTGATGTTGTTCACTTCACCCGTCAGTGGTGATAATGTTGTGGCTGATCGGTGTATAACTTTGTTATACTGCACTGATTGCTTTTTTGAGTTCTGTCTACTTTTAGCCATGGCTAAAAATGTGACAGAAGCAAAGAAACTCAGAAACTGCTTGGAGTTTAGAGGTTTAAAATACACACAACAAACACAGAAACTAAGTTAAAAATATGCTGAAACCCACACAGCGCACATAATGTTTTGTTCAAACACTGCCAAAGGTATTAGTAAAGGTAAGTTCATTAAGTTTATCCAAAGCAGCAGCAGCAGACCCAGTTGTGGGCTGGTGGGTAAATAATCATAGTTCAGTCAAAATAGAAATATGCATTTGCTCTTATTGTATTTTAATCCTTGGTTATTTTAAATATCTTCAATAAAATTACATTAATCTCTGCAGCTATGAAAACTCATCAGAGACTTTCAAAATACTTCATTGCAAACTCTGTGCAGTATTCTTGTTAAACCGCTATAGAGATTGATCCCTTCAGATCAGAGTTAGTACCCGTTGTTTATTTTCAGTGACTGTAGATAATTTTTCATCAGCTCCAACTGATGACGCAGACGAGTTTTAAGCCTTACAGCGCTCTGGGATTGCATTTGCTCCGTGTCAGAAATCATCCATCTGACGGCATTGGTTTGGTTCCGGAGAGGCCGATGCCTTTTTGATCTCATCCCTCAAGATTTCTGCACCATGATTGATCGCTGTAATATTCAGCCTCCATCTCCCTCCTGCTCAGTTCAGTCTCTATGATAAATCAATGATAAATGGTTTTGTGATATGTTGAAAATTTGTCACCGGTGTCATGAAAGGCTGTCTCTTATTACCTGTTGTTTTGCACGTGTAATTAAAATCCAAAGCAATTGCGACAGGCGACTTATAATTTTGTGAATTTTTTGCTTTCACTGAATGGAAAGCCATTAATTACATAGTTAAACAAATCATGCTGCTATTATTCAGGCTAATATTTCGAGTATTATATTCTCCACTTTTCAAGAGGCACATTGCAGCATGGTTGTTGCAGATGCTCCACCCCATCTCACGCCTCATTTTTCACAGCGGTTCCGACTAAAACCCTCCAGGGAAGCTCAGTTTCCATGAAAATCAACGGATCCTTTGAACTTCACCAGTGAAGTTCCTCAGCTCTCTGTTCCTCCCCATCATTTTCCCTCCGCAGGGAAGAAGAGGAAGCGCAGCCGGACGCCTATTAAACTGACTGGTTCTCGCAGCAGGTGTCTATCATGGCGCATGTTTTACAGCAAGCGAATAGAGTGTGTTCAGTCAGAGGAGGCAATCATCCAGGTTTTTGAGCCGAGCTTGGCTTACAGTTTGGATGGGGTCCCTTCAGGGGGGCTTAGGGAGCTTTTAAAGAATATTTATTTCTGTTTTTTTCAAGGCAGTTGAGCTTTACTTAGTTTGCGATAACACGGAGAAGTCCAATTATATACAGCTCAGACTGTGAACGACAAAGGCAGCCATCCAGAAAGTTCAGACCTGTTGCTGCCTTTGAAGAATATTGCACATCTGATGGTTGGACTCATCAGAGATATGAGTGTATGAGTGACCTGTTGCAGAGAATCAGTCTATGCACTAAAGAAGATGTGACCAGAACGAGAATATCCAAACAATCTTGAATGTGGAGACCTCAGAGGGAGAAATGTGAAAGACGCAACTGTACTGTGTTCATGAGAAGCCTTTGGTTGCTCCAGTTGGGAGTGTTAGCCTGACTTAAGCTTGGGACACACCTGAAAACTAGTTGAATGCATATATAAAGACAGATGTAGAAAGCAATGACGTCCCCTATTGGTTTACAATTTGAGGCATGGACACTGGTGTTTTGGTCGACTCCATCTTTTCTCATTGGCTCCAGGGGCTTTCCAAGTTAAAACCTGGTTGAAGCAGGGAAGGTGTATTGTGCACATTCTGCTTATCAATAATACTGCATATAAAGTGCATTAAGAGTGGAAACCGTTAAAAAAAATAAACACTACTCAAAAACCTGGATATCAGAATCCCCTGATGGTCTGCTAGCACAATAACCTGAAAAAGAAGCCGTATTTCATTCCCTTTTTCATTCAACCTTTATTTAAATCTCGCAGAATCATTGAGGTCAAGCCCCCATTTACAATGATGTTGAGAGTACAGTCAACACAATCAGTGTAAAAGAGACGACACTCAACAAGACAACAC
Organism: Amphiprion ocellaris; assembly: GCF_022539595.1. Lineage (NCBI taxonomy): Eukaryota > Metazoa > Chordata > Actinopteri > Pomacentridae > Amphiprion > Amphiprion ocellaris. Next base: position 6,637,325 of record NC_072777.1, read on the forward strand.
AGAAAGGAAGACAGTTAACCAACAAAATGATGTGCATGTGTTACAAGTTTACCAGGAACGAGCCTCTTGGCTGCCTCGTCCAAACATGTCAATCATTCCACACCATACTGGTCAATCAAACCAGCCATGCCCCCTCAAAAGTTTCCTTCTCTTTGAGGTTCACTATCTACCAAACGATCAAATTATTTTTAAAGTTGCCAGCAATGCTCTGATAGGAAGGATTGAATGCAGCTAATGACATCATAACGACTGCTGAAAAAAATGTACCAACTCAGTAGTTCATGAGAGAAGTTCACACTTTTCAAATGCGGAAAGATTTTTTGGAGCCACCACCTAGAGGCCCTCAGTGGTGTTGCACTTAAAGGTACTTCTGCGTTGGCTTCAGTTTGACGTTGTGGTTGTTGCTGCTTTGTTGAAACCGCAGATTGTCATCACTTCCTCACACTGCAAAGTAAAGCCAACATGTGGTGAAAATGAGCGCCACCATCTTGTGCTGGAGGTGTCAGTTATGGTTGGTGTGTAGTGATCAGAGGGTGGAGATGTGGTATCGAGATCCCATCTTCAGCCAACAGCATTAACAGATTAATTTCTGTTCTTCACTTTGCAGCTTTAGATTTTCTAGAACTCTTCCTCCAGTCATCCACACAGTATTCTGAACAGCAGGTTGGAGACTCAGAGGTCAAACTGCGCTCAATATTCTTATCAAAGTTCATTGTCAGAATTATCTTCCCATGAATCACTACTGTTTTGGCACTTGAGCATTGTGCTGACAATCAAAACTGAGCTCTTTTCAGGACTCTCCGGCATTATTTCCAAGTAAAGTGAGAAATCTAGCAGAAAATAATGAAGTTTAATTAACAAAGAATTATGTCTGAGTCCTTCGCTCTGTTCTCATAGATGCTTGGAGCTTTTCCTCCCACTGGGTCCAGATATTGATTTAATATTAGCAAAGCTTAGTTTGCAGGGGCCATTGATTCCTGGCATTGATCAGAGAGGCACCACTAATGAAGTTACGCATTGTCACCAATCAACACATGGGTTTATGGGCACTTTTACAGGCTGATAAGGAGTTTGCTGTCAACGTTTATCACATTTAACTGGGTTGATCAGCTGCTATGCGTGGAGCTGCTACAGTGTCGACTTGACTACAGCCCACCCAGTTCTTCCTGGGCTTTGTTCATTTCTCCCTGGACTTGCTGACCTTGAATGCTGATGCCTCACAGTGTTCACACAGAATGAGCGCTATATATGGCCCTCAACTCCCGGGCACGTGGGTCGCCTTGTCATCATGGAATTGCTTGTTGTTGCAGAAATACGGAGGCTGTAGCACATTACGCCATTCATATTTCACACCCACACAATTGTTTTACATGTTGTACCAGGTTGGGTATTTCTCTAGCAAACAGAGACACAAGGTGGTTGGGTCACTGCTCCATCAGAGACACGTCATCAAGGTTAGCAATTGAGTTTGTGTGACTTGTTTGTTTATGGACAGTGAAAATAAGCTGTATGGTGAATGCAGCTTCCATCTGAAGATGTCAGATTCCTACAGCTCATGTTTCATTTGTGTGTGACAAACTAACTACAATCAGATTTCCAACCAGCCTTTCCTGAGCCATGCCTATAGGTGCATGTTTGATACAATTACTGTACAGAAAAGCACCGTTTAACCACTTTCAAAAACAATCAAGACAGCTGCTGATGAGCTTTAAATCGTGGCAGCATAGTAAGAACTGTATGATATATTTTTCCCCTAAAAGAAAAACAAATAACTGCAGCTAAGGCCTATTTACATGTTTCAGTTCCTTACCTGCTTTGTTGCTATAATTGGTTGTTGATTTGTGCAGTTGCGTCCAGCAACATTTTGGTCTACACCTCTTACTAATGCCACTTAGAAATCAAAAATGATCTGAGGTTCCAGACTAACAAACATTTACGCACTAGTCCTGCGATGCCGTGTTCGTACAGCAATAAGAATGATTCTGATAATAGTTTTGATTTTTAGAACATTTTTTAAAACAGGGCTGCAAAATTCAATCAATAAAAACAGAAATAAATAAATAAATAAATAAAAATAACCATAAAAGTTCAAAGGAAACAAACAAAAAAGAAATCAAAGACAACTAAAAAGACACCGTAAAAAAAAAAAGACACTATGCTCAAGTGTTACAAAAGATTGTGTTTTTGAAATATTTATAAGCCAATGAAAGCATGATTGAACCAGCTTGGCAGTGTGCTGCTTGCACTTTCTCTACCTTGTTTATTTTTAAAATGCCACTTAGGTTGTCAGCGTTTTTGTGAAGGTTTGGCCAGACTCATGTCCACAACATTCCCCACAGAATAAACGATTCCACGTCTCAGGTGCATCTTAAATATTTATAGAGGGATTCTGAACAGAAAACTAAATCACTGTCAAAAAATCTACATGAAGACTTGACAGATTTGCACATTGACTGAAATGAAAATGACACCTGCTGCACTTTCTCTGACTTGTATAACTTTTCAACCCTATCCATACATAATAGAAACACCTACATAGAACAAATAGTAGCAAAATATCCATACAAATCAATTCAACCCTAACTACAGTTATCTGTCTCTCTTTTTTTAACATGGACGTTTTGCATATATCCTTACTTTTAGCATTCACACTTTATCGTTTCAAGAACTTAAATGTGTTGCTATATTGCTCAAGACTAAAACTACTCTCCAATAAAATGCCAAGATTTCTTAAAATAAGATCGACACGGACAATTCGAGCACTTTCTTACAGTCATGTTACTGTTTTTGTGCTATTAAATCTAGTTTTCCTGCTGTCATTTGTAGCGGTCAGTGTAAAACGTTACATTTACAGCTTTCTCTTTACCTTCAGCTGTAGCCCAACATGCTTTCAGTCCATCTGATCTCAGCAGTTGGTAATATTTGTGATGTAGAGTCAAGAGTTGGACAGTTGAATAAAAATATTTGATTGTTTGATTTATCATCCAGTTTTTCGTGCAGGTAGAAGGTTGCCAACCTGTTTGCTCCTTGTTAAAGTCATTGATTGCTTGCTCATAGGAATCCAAACGCAACTCTGGATTGTTGGGTTCTTTGTTCTTTGTTTAAAATTTACAAGATCTTTACCTTCCTATGTGAAGTGCTATGAGATGACCTGTGTTGTGAATTGTGGCTGTATTAAAAAAAACTGAATTGAATTGTTGAAGCAGCAGCTGTTGAGCATATCCTGTGTTTTGCCTGCCTGAATACGACTGCCTCAGAGGTCTGACCGGGCTGATGTTTGCCCTCCTCCTCGTCTTGCAGGCGGCTGCGCCATCAAGAACCAGTCGAGTAAGACGCTGGAGCACTGTGCCGAGCTGCTGGGCCTGGATCAGGGGGATCTGAGAGTCAGCCTCACCACCAGGGTCATGCTCACAACAGCAGGGGGCGCCAAAGGAACAGTCATCAAGTAAGAGACCAGCCTTCTCTCTCACACACACACACACACACACACACACACACACACACACACACACACACAAACTCACACACAGATGTGTTTCCATCACTTTAGAGGACATTGAATTTACTTACATTAGTTTCCTTGAGGCACAACCTAAATCATCACTACTACTTGCCCAGAGCTGACCTTAAACCAGTGTCATGATTAAGGTGTGTGGACAGGAGGAAGTAGAGTCTAAACAGTGTGGCTATGTGGCTCCACATCAGCACTAAAACACAGAAACATCCCGCACAAACACCGAGCAACACGCAGAATACACTCAGAGATACACACACGTTTTATAACGGGTGGCGTGGGTGTATTGGTGCCGGAGTGGCAGTGACGCTTGAAGAACCGGTCATTGTTAAAGCATATGTAACGCCACAGAGCCAGTAAATACACAAGGTCAGGATTGTCATATGGATATTTAAGATTTAAGGTGTGCTGACTGATTTTCAGCATCAACTTGCATGGAACAACATACATTCCACCTTAAATGTTGCTGGTAGCTGCGACAGTGAATTATTAATTCATAATTATGTTTTCTGCAGTCTATTGGTTAACTCATGAAGACAAAAAAGCAGAAAAATATCCTTTCATTTTTGGAACAGCTGTAAAGAAAATAATATCCTAATACACCCTCTGACTGCCGTTTGGACTGAATCAGACTACAGGTGCTACTGCAGAACTGATGCCAAAAATGTTTTCTTTCCTTTGGATTCTGTGGAGTCTAGAGTTAAAATTGGCTGCATTAGCATGTAAAAATGAACTACCTTAACTTTGAAAAGACGATGGTTCCATAGGAATATAGGAGTGAGTTAGTTGATGATGTCGATAAAGTTTTTAATTTATGGGTTGTGTGATATCACCTGCAGCGCCGCTGCAAGGACATGAAAGGAAACAAGCCCCAGACTTTTATCTTTGTAGATGTGTTTGATTCAGTATCCTCTCTCTAATAATGCTCAGTTAATTAAGCTCAAAACATGACAGCTCACACTCCAGCTCTGGCATTTTAAAAATACTGGTTAATGTTAAGTAATGAATCAAAAGAAATATTTATAACATCTAAACAGTTGTGGTTACAGCTTTTAATCATGGTTTTTGTAAAATAAGAAATGGTTTTAAACTTCTTGTGGGTTTTTGGCCTCCTTACCTTTTGATACTAAATGATAAATAATAAAAAATAAGCAGTTGTCACAGCAGTAAACCCAAAATTAAGTGGCAACAGATGCTGCCATCTCGCGTCGCGGACATCATTTGCAACTAGAGTCTGTGCTGTAGTTGATTGTGTGTTGGCAACGACGTACCGAGGTTCCACCAAAGAGTACAAGTGGTTGATATCCAGCGAGCTGGCAGGACAGCCAGCAGTTACTAATCATTTTTTTTAGAAAATTATACATTTGCAGTGAATGCCAAAGATGGTCAAGAGGGTCTATGTGAAATCCAGGGGCTGTGTGCTCACACTGGGGCTGCGTAGAGTCTGGTGGAAGATGTCCTTTTTAAAGATGGCAGCACCGTTTGTTTTTTATTTTTTTACCATAATTTGGCTTCATTTTTGTACAATGGGATCAAGTGGGGGAGCAGTCTGTGGTTGCAGTCTAACACACACATGCAGGTAGTGAGAGACAAAAACACATGCACTTAATCCAGCACATGCAGCCATTCTATTTTAGGGCCTTCCTGAACCTTTAAATGAAGTCATGCCTCGTTGTGTGCCTTCTTCATGTTACATTATGTCCATAAGCGGTCAGTAGTTTCACCAAACACCACTTTTCCTTGATAACCTTCCTAGATTATTTCATTTGAATGATTTCAAGGCAAAACTATCAAACTTTCATTTTCATTGTGCAATAGCTAATCTTTTTAACCACTTGGGGGCTGCAGAAACGAGTCGTGAACACAATCCTGACACATGAAATCGTCATAACGTCACATGACAAACTTATTTCCATCATTCATTTGGACTTGAGCTTGTGGCCATTTGATACGTCCACTATTTATTCTGTTTAAGCACTGTTTTTGGTCTCCACCCACTCCTGACAAAACTATTTGGCTCTTTAGCTGCTAAATGAAGCACTTTGTTCACCAGCTGGTCTCTGTGCTTTTCTGCTGTTTGCTGCCGAGCTGCTGTGGATTTTTACAGCTTTTTCACTCTGATGAGAGTGAACCATAACAGTGCATTTCCTTGCAGGACAGCTAAACAATGAGCTGAAACTCCGTAAAGCCGAGACGTGCTGCAGATTAAGCTGATAATTCTGTCACATTGTTTTCACATTTTCCTTTGATGTATTATTATTGCTGTTTGATATGTTGTTATAAAGATATTAACTATCGATGCGGAAGAAATGGAAGTTTAAAGATGTATGATTCCATAATAAATGTGCTGAGGAAGATTGTGTGATAGGATTGAAAGCTTCAGAACAGCTGCTAAGTGGACCTTGTAATAGGATTGTCAACTAAAACTATTCAGCACTTTAAAGTTCAGAAAGTTCAAAATTAAACATAATTGTGTGTGGCAGAACTTTGTTAATGCTTTTCTCCTGTTCTGTTAAACATCTTGTGGCCCCTCAGACCTCTGTTGCGGTCTGTTTGAGGTGCCATGACCCTCAGGTTGGAAACTGCTGCAGTATGTTAATGCACACAAACACGTAACACAAAGACTAATTAGCACTTGAAAGCTTAGCAGGTCTGATCTGCAGGGATGCATATAGGCATGAGTAAGCTGACTCACACGCTGTGTTTGCAGCAGATGGTTGATGTATTGCTTGTCTTGTTATCAGTGTCCAGGGAGACGGGCGAACACTGACTCACTTCAGCTGACATTAGAATATACAGTAAACTGAAACAAGGCTCAGAGGAGCGACAGCAGAGCTGGTTAGGATCCGTTTGACGGCGCTCACACAGCTGGCTGACTCTCCTCCTCGTCTTATTGTCCTGAAATGTCACAGATAAACAGCGGATCTGTTGTGAATGTTTTTGCCAACACTTATTATGAATAAAGTGGTGAGCCATCTGGACTTGTAGCATAGTGCCTGGATGCTGAAATGGGTTTGATTTTAAAAAAGGGCACAAGGGTGACTGAATGCCGTTGGTGCCCACATTTGTAGCTCATGTTGTGGACACTCACTGTCTCAGCCTGCCTCATCCACTTCCTCTCATAGACTATATATAAAAGATGGGGGTAGCAACCTTTGATGTCACCTATTGGTTTGTGGACTGTTGCTTTGAAGCCTTCAGTGCGGCTTGTTTTTTTTTTTAAACCAGACATGATGAGCAAGCAGTGGATCTGACACAGAACTCAAGGACACGATGCACACTCATACTTGTCAGTCGCAAGACAACACAAGAAAACACAAGGTGAAACACCAAAAACAGACTCTGAATGCAAAGTTCATCACTATTTTGAGGTGAATACTTTGCAGTACAACAGATTACATTGAAACATTTGGGAACCAAACATTAAAAATCTCAAATGCAACAATATTTCTTTATTTTTTTGCATCATCTTTCTTCATTCTTGTAACTTAAGCTTCACAAGTAGTCCCTAATGTGGCATATAAAACAAAGACTGCTTTTTACCAGCACTTTGAAATATCGACATGCTGTATATTTGTGTCACATTTTCTATTTTTTCCGCCTCAGTGCCTCTAAAAGCGAGGGGATTCCTGTTTGAAAGCACTTTTACTGAGGGTGACCTTTATGGTTTGCTGCAGCTTGAAAGGGATCACCAATTATGGAGATAGAAAACATCCTGTAATATTATTAATGGCCCTTATTTAGAGAGGCAAGGTGAATAAAAAGCACAGCTTTAGTCAGGCAGGAGGAAGCTCAGGGCTGTCAACATGGCAATGCTCAGTTTGCCTTTTGTTGTTTGCTTCATTTATGTAAGCTCTCTGTAAAGATATTTATATTAAACACATCTTTGTTTACAATATATATGTATATGCAGGAATTTGACGTTGATGTCACAATGGTGCTGTGTTGCTGATGCTGGTCTTTCCCTTGCATTGAGGATCCGTTGCCTTCCTTGAGGCATTGAGGCTCAAACAAGCAAAGTATGTAGCGTTTTTGGACATTTGGACTGACCAGGAGAGGTTTGACCCAAAGAAGCAAACTTGTTTCTCTGTCACTAGGATACATAGCTTGTACACTGCGCAGAAGTTTTAAAGTTTCGATTCTTATCCATCACGCAGTGCCAGCAGGGAGCTGTCGAAATGTTCCAAGTTCATTCTGTAGCACAACAACAACCCAAAACTCACTGCCAGTTAGAGAGAATTATCTTCAACGAGGGCTCCCGCAAGAGATGTTTTGTCCTCCACAGAACAGTGATCAGTCCACTGCTGACCGTCTCTGCGATTACACAAAGTCCTGAACAAACTAACTGCCAAACACCATGAAAAATTGTGTTCAAGTGTACCAAGGAGAACTGGGATTGAATATCGATTCAATTTAGGTTTCTTCTCTTTACTGTGCTTCATATGCATTTAATAGATAAATAAAAACCATTCACAGATTTTTTTCTGTGCACTGTGCTGCACATTGAAATTCTCTCCGCTTGCTGGTATCACCACATGCTACACTGTGAGAGGCCTAATTTAAATTAAATGTGACTATTGGCTTGTCGGAGCATATATGGCACTCTCCTCCTGCTGCAGGAAGACAGTCAACACACACACTGAAGTTCACACAGTTACCACTGCATGTATGTGTGCAAAGGGCATTATATGAATTCAATTTTCCGGAGTGTGGTTTTGATCAAGAGCATACTTGTCCATTACATCACGTCCTTGTGCTTATGGATTCTTTTTTTCGCAGTTAATGTGCTTAAACTTGTTGGTAAATAACACGCTGCTGCAGTTTCAGTCTAACCTGTGCCACCTACAGGCAGGGAAAGTAAAGGCAGTCAGATCAGGCGTGTTTCCATCAGTTTGTTTATATGCATGTTTTCAATTTGTGCATGAAAACCCCAGAGTGGAAACTAGAGCCTGACCAATACGGATTTTAAGAGGGGCCAAAAAAATTCCAGTATTGATATATCCGTCCTATATACAAACATGTTAAAGTAATATAGAGAGGGGAAAATATTGTAGATGTTTATTAACTTTCAAAAAAAAATGTGCATCACAAACTAGTTAACAGCTTACTGTGAAGACACAGCTTGACTGCTTAAACACTTGCTCTGCTACATGTGCTACACAGTGCTGAGAGTATGATAAAGAATGGAGTCAGAGTGGACTCTACTGGACAAACTGTGATGACATGATTTCTGTATTACCCCAAGCATATTTTTCAGTGTTATGTAAGGAAACAAATTCTGAACGTTTACATCAATACCAATATATCTGCTACCTTCCAATATTGGCCAACAAATATATTGGTCGGGCTCCAGTGGAAATGCTGACAGTTTAAATAAATATTCGTTCGTTCGTTCGTTCATTCATTCGTCCATCCATTCATCCATTCATCCATCCATTCATCCATTCATCCATTCATCCATCCATCCATCCATCCATCCATTCATTCTATACATTCTATGTTTACCATCATATTGTTTTCCCCTCATCTTCTGCTATGGTTAAATAGTACGTGAAAGAAGAATTTGTTCCGCCAGCTCTTTATCTTGATGAACCAAATCCTAATGTTTGCAAATTATGGCGGATGGACATGGACAGTCTGCAGCATTGTCTTTTGCCAATTTTGTCAAGATTTTTTAAAAAAAGTACTGCTATAATTGAACAGAAACCAGAGTGTCAGATAACGGTTAAAACTCTTCTCAAAGCTTGAAGCAGTGTTTGTCCGGGTGTGTGGAAGTGAGAAAGTAGACGTCATTTCAACTTCTCTCTCAGGCTCCTCTTTTTAGCGCAGCACCATGAATCCTTATTGACTATTATCCCCATGTGAATGATTCATCACGTCTCCTCTTTCTCTAGCAGATCGCTCTTCATCACTGAGTGTGGCTTCTTAGAAAACCTATAAACACTTCTACCTTTAGACATGGTCGGAAGACACTTAGTTGCATAGGAACCAGTTTATTTCAGGTCTGAGGCTTTTGTAGTTGTGGCACTTGCATTTTTTTCCTTGCAGTAAGTGTTTTTTTCAATTTGTTTTACACGAGCTAAGCATTACTTACTTGTCTTTGAAGTAAGGTTATATGAGGTTATTCATTGTCCTTGCGCTACCTACAGGAGAAGACTGTCTTCACGTCCTCAGTTTTAGAGAAGCAGACAGCAGGACCTACATAAACAGTGAACTGCTGTGGACCGAGACAGTAGTAGAACATACTTTAGTCACCAAAAAAAAATCTTTTAAAGAAAGAAAGAGATGTTTACACTATATTTTCACATACTTTTGTATTTTCACCACTTTACCTCTCCATCAGACAGCTCTTTCCAACAGGGAACTCAAGCAGATATATTGATCGATTCTCTCTTCAAAGCCACCAGAACCCACTGACAAAAACAGTAATTTTACATTCCAGAAAACTTGAATTGCTGGCCTGCCTCTGCCTTGATCCGTTAGTTTGTTTGTGTTGTTGTTAATTCAGGTCAGAGCTGGTATTAGAACACCAAAGTCATACAAAAACATACTATACTAGCTACTCTGTTATGCGAGGTAAAATTGCTGTTTTTTTTTCCCTAATGGAGTTTGGTGACTTGGACAAGAGTGAAAGAAGTGCTTCAGTTCTTGACCCGAGTCCACAAAAGTTCATTGTTTAGTGTTCGTGTTCGTCCACCTGTATGCTTCTCCAAGCTTGGGGAATGCTGACCATCATCTACTGCAGGTAATACACTGATTACTCATCATTGAAGTCCCTATTATAACCCCATTCCAAATAAACCCAACTCTCCCTTCAACTGCTTCAGCTTCTTTTGGGCTACAGCTGTTTTTTCCTTGGCAATGCAATCGACCACGAAAACAGCTGACCCAACATTTGTAACACAGCAGTTATGCTTTGAATCCTAGATGGCCTAGCTGTGAGAAAATAACACTAACTACAGTGCCACATTTTCACATTTATTTCACAATGAGAAAATGAAAAAACTTTCTATGCAGCTTAAATTTAAAGCTCAACTAGATAAGAAGCATTGCAGCATTAGAGTGCAAAAGTATCTTTTTAAAAAACATTTCATTAGCAGTTCTAAGTAATTCAAGCGTACTCAGGCGAGAAAAACAATTTCTTCTTGCCCATAAAGCATCTAATATGACACAGCTTGACCCTAACTATTATTGCTTTCAGTTCTTGTCCTGAAAACTGGTGTAATTATAAATTGGAATCACAATGGTGTTTAAAAAAAAGGCCTGTTTTTTTCTGCTTTACTATTTACTCTGCTTTGGTTGAGTGGCTATAATCAAAGGATCAAGAATGAAAAGGTAAAATCGTAAGCAATGACTTTTGTGAGGGGATTAACTTCAAACCAGCTGGACACGGGCATGACTCGGGAAATGATAAAGACTTAAACGAACTTGAGGGCAAGAAATGAAGCGTCTGCAGCCAGACAGACAGTTTGGACCATTCACAGCTTTACCAATCAGCTCCGGCTTAACAAGATAAATGTGAAGCTGTGACGCATTCAGGAGGAGGGGTTGGACTGAGTATTATACCTTTTTTACAGCTCAACGCACAATGCCGAGGGAGAGCTTCAGGTATTCGAACCTGCCTCGGGCTCAGAGCCGTGGTGAACAGATACCTAAACAACCCCCTCAACAGACTACGCTGCTCTTTCATGAGGAGTTCAATGCAGCTAATAACTTAATCCTCAGAGCGATGAAGGAGATGAAGCGGGAGGGCAGAGACACAACCGTGTACCACCAGACGGTGATGAGAAAATAATACGGCGCTCATATCCAGGCTACACAGTAGGTTCACTTCGAGACCTGATAACAGAGTTTCATTTGACCCATCTGAATAGTTCAGGTGAGGACACATGCGAGTGAAACAGACATACTGAACAAATAACAGGAGCTCAGAAAAATAGAGGTTAATACAAATCTTCAGTTTGCTCAAAAGTCAATACAGAACGGATAGAGAATAAGCCCATGAGCGTTTTTTCTCTTCCTATAGAGAAACACAGAACGGTAACAACAGACCTGTAGCTGCAGGTGACTGTAGTGAAGCTTATGCGTGTTCCAGAAGCTTGCAGTTTATGCTCACATACTATCAGAAATACTGCTCGTATGTTTTTGACAGTTTTGCCACCACAAAACCACGAATAGTGTCTCACACAAGACTGTGACTTGAGACCAAAGACAACTTTAAGGTGTAACGCCATCAAAGGCCACGTGATGCTGGTTCTCAACAGCTTCCATACAGAAGTTACCAACTTACACTACAGTTCAAAAGTTTGGGATCACTTAGAAATGTCCTTATTTAAAAAAAAAAAAAAAAAAAAAAAGTATTTTTTTCAATGAAGATAACATTGAATTAATCAGAAATACAGGTAAATGACTATTCTAGCTGGAAATGGCTGATTTTTAATGGAATATCTCCATAGGAGTACAGAGGAACATTTCCAGCAACCATCACTCCTGTGTTCTAATGCTACATTGTGTTAGCTAATGGTGTTGAAGGGCTAATTGATGATTAGAAACCCTTGTACAGTTAATGTCAGCACATGAATAAAAGTGGGAGTTTTCTTGGAAACATGAATTTGCCTGGGTGACCCCAAATCTTTGAACGGTAATGTATCTCCTGAAATACCAAAGCCATATGAGTGAGAAATTACCCCCCTAGGTCTGAGTATTCGCATGAAATAATCAAACTCTGTTATATTTGAATTTCCTGCTGAATATGCTATTGACCACAACATCATTGTTGGAAGACTCCAAAATGTTCCTTACTGCAGGCTGCTTTGCATTTCCTCCATTAATCATCCTTTGACTTTGCTCTTCTGATGGATTTGAGCTTTTTCTTTCTGTGTGTAAAGTCTTCAAACTGTGTTGTGACTTGAGCCTCCTGAATTTGCAACCAACCAAATGCTCCAAACTTTCTATCATAATTACTAATACAGTAATTCTTGAGTGTAAAAGATGCAGAGGAGAAGTGCTGAGAAAACCTAGCAAAAAATAATTACAGATATGGCAGATTAAGGTGATACTATGGACATGCCAATAGGGTTTAAGTCAGTTATGTTTTTCGTGGGGCAATTATGGAGTGCTAATAGTTCTTTTAGAAATTATTGATTTGTTAATAATATTTTCATATTTAAAAAGGCTTTCATATCTACTGAGTGGTTGTTGTTTGACAGCTGTGATTGACTGCTAACTCGTGAATTTGGCCTGTCTCAGACTTTTGAAGTCTCAGTATAAATAATAAAATAGTTCTACTGTTTGAGGCCCAGGAGTTAGAATGCCGACGATTAAAATATATTAAATAGTTATTGGAATAATTCCGTCATGCATCTTGATTGTTACTTGACTATGATACCTGTACTGTTAGCACAATGCGGCTAAAGTAGCTAGTATTAGCTCCTGTGTGGACCAGTCAATGTTTTTTTTTGAAAACTGTTGTTGGATTTATTTTGAGGTAGCGTGGTATGTTTTCAGAGTGTTTTTATTGTGGATCCAAAAAAGAAAAAAAATGGCACAAACTGGGAGCTTTAACGCTGACCTTCAAGCTTGTACTTGTGAAGCAGTTAGATTCTTGTCCAGTTGTTCAGCATCTTGTGATGAACTAGTGGTAGTTACGGGCATGTTTCAGGTGGGAGTTAGCCTGTGATGGACGGTGATTGGTCTCACGTAGTCAGATCATTTAGCACCACAGTGTGTTCAACCTGCATGTCATTAAAATTCTGTCATCGGGTTAAACACTCTCTGGCTTGTTTGTGATTGGTTTAAAGAAATGCAATCGTAGTAGACAGCGAAGTACGGGATGCAGTAGTGTTGTTCCTGCAAAGTAGTGATGAGTGGAATTGTTTTTGTGGAACTTTTGCCTGCAAGGAAGCAAGAACTATCATTAAAAGGACCAGTTTACTGAAAAAAACTAAAAAGCACAGAACAAACTAGCAGACCTGCCTTACATGATCTCAGTCCTCTGCTAAAGTTTTCATTTTCAGTGTGGTAGGTTTCTAGCCTACAGGTTATTATAGAGAAAGCCATGTGAAATGCGCAACCAATGATTTATACCTGCGCCCTACATCTGGTGAGTCAGACTAGATGCTGATAGGCAGATGGTTCATCCAATCACCTGCCAAGTATATTTGGAAATGACTTCTTTTTTTAAAAAACCTTCCAAGGACAACTTTTTACATGGCTCTATGTTAGACACCATCTGGCATGTCAGGTTACTTCAAACTGACTGAATATAAACAAAAAACAGATTTTACCACATTGGTCCCATTTTTTTTTTTTTTTATCTGTGACTGTCAACTTTCGTGTAGAGGGAACTAGAGATTCACAGCTGTGGAATATTATCATGGTGGTGTTTTAATCATTTTAAGACGAACTACAGCATGAATTCAATCACACTGACAGTAATCTACCTTTAATCTGTGTTTAGGAATGTGCACTTATCAGTTTCTTTTGTCAGTGTTGTGCCATTGTGTTTTGGCAATAATTACCAGAGCCTGTATGTGAGGACTTTGTTGTGTCAAAGCAGTGGCCTCATTGAAATGTGTGAGACGGATGGTACTGGAGTAGAAGACCTTTATAGTGATGAAACAATTATTTAATTAGAGTATCAACAGAAACCCATTTGCCAACAATTTTGTTAACAGGATATTCCGTAAAGCTGCCAAAAAAATAGCAAGAATGCCAACTGCCTCTGCTTTCTGTCTCTCTTGTTTTTAGGTTTTGGACTTGAACTAATCCTTCTATTTGAAGATTCCATCTGAGGAGTCTAAGAATTGCACACAGCATTTTTGACGATTTCTTGAATTTAATAGCCCTAACAAAGAGTCGATATTCAACTAATTAACCTATTATTAAATAGCTATTATTAGTTTGTTATTAGCTGCGGCCTTAAACATGTATGATCTCCAGTGTCTTCACCTCTTAAGCACTCAGGTTATTGTCCATATTTCATTTGCAAATTTAAATTTCTTTCCATTTATCTGTGCAGTTGAAGTTATTTTTGCTGATATGCAATACACATCATTCCTTCCCTTTACATAGATCATGGCAAAAGTGTATCCAACATAAAAATGCTTCATCACGCCAGCGAGGACAGGTGTGATGTAGAAACGTGAATACAGAGCAGAGAGAGTGACAGCTCCCCTCCAGCCAAGTGCCTGAACCCAGTCACTCTAAAGCCTGTGATTGTTTTGCTGGCAGCTCGGCCTGAGCGCACACCATCTGAAAGCCAAGCCACTCGCCTCAATTTCAGACCTCCCACGCTAATGTTTATTTCTCCTCTTTCATCTGTGGAGAGAGGAGCTGTTGCAGATGAATTAAAAGCTGCTTTCCGTCTCTGTCTGTCTCTCTGAGCGTCAGCTGATGCTGCTCTGCCTGTCAGTCACGCTGCCGGTGAACATACATGTCTTCACAGATCCACATTCCACTTTCCTCTGCTGCTTTTATTCAGGTTCATGTACCAGATTAGATGTACATCTCTGTCAGCACAATGTGAGGCTTTGTTACTGCTGCTGCAAACAAACTAACCAATGACTGAGAGGCCTGTCTGCCTGTTGCAGCCTCTGCACAGTAAACGGAAGAAAAACTGAGAGCCCAGGTTACCACCTCTGGGTATTACTGGCAGATCGACCATTTCTGGGTTAATGCCAACACAAAAAAGAGAAAGGAGAGCTGAAAATCTCACCTTGAAATCCTCTGGATTTCATATCTCTATCATCTGTTGGTTTCTTTGTAGTGACCAACAGGAAGAGGGCGCTGCTCTTTCAGAGCAAACGGATGTAAAGCTTCCAGAGTTTCTGCTGGCGGCAGATGGTGGAGGGAACGAAAAGCTGATGGGGAAAATCACTTCCAACATGTTTACTCTCTCCGTTAAAGCCAAAAAGAAAAACCCTTTGACAGAGGAAGCAAAGGATCCTCTTTGCACAAGGAGGCAGCAGACTTTCTGGTGATGGCAGATGGTTGGAGGGATGGAAAAAAAAGGTTTCCAACATGTTCATCCCCTTCAGGGAAGAGTAGGTCTGCTGGGAAGCTGCACAGTAAAACAATTAGTTTTGCAGGAAATGCAGTCCCAATTTTAGAGGTGTTAATACTCGTGGACTCCATGATTTATCCAAGTACACAACTGTTGATAGCAAAAACATATTGCACATATATAAATAGGCAACGTTTTAATACATGCTGATGCAGCCTGTGAGTTGTCCAGAACGAGAATCTTTCCAGCGACCATGTTTTAGTGCAAAGCAAAGTCAACAGTCTTGAATGAAGAAGACAGACCTTTAAGATGATGTTTGTTCCAACACTTTGGCTTCTTTAAATAACTGTTGGGGAAATTTACAAGAAACTACAAAACATGAAAATCGCATATAAAATGAATTACAGGGTGTAAAAGCTATAAAAATGTCTGCACTGATCTCTGAATCCTAAACTGACAAGTGGCTTTAATTATTTCTATTTCCCTCCATTTTATAGCCCTTTTGTTCGATTAATTTTCAGATTGTGCAAATGTGGGTTCCCTTATACTTTGCTCTTGTTGAATGCATCTTATCGTTGATTGTCTTCTCCATTTTTGTGTACTTCACTTGCTTTCTGTCTGAGCATGCCAGACAATCATTTTCACTTGCCATGGTATAAAATGTATTACTAACTGATTGTTTCTTATTATGGACTTTGAGCTACGAGTGGACAAATTTTTGTTTACTGACGTGTGCGTTATCCAAGATGGATACAGTCATTGCAAACCTTGAAGGTACACAGGATGAATAGTCAAGCCAAATGTCACTATTTTTTCAATAATGTTACATATTTTCTGGATCCCATAAAATGTGATAAAATGATAAACCTCATATAATGTCTTTTAATTAGCTATTGCTCACAGTGGACTGCTTAACAAGTCTGTGCGGCAGAATCAGATATATAGTAAGGTATTTTTTATTTTGCACATTTTTAACCTTTTTAATTAGTTTCTTTTCTTCATATGAGTCTTATTTAAATGTTTTTAATGTGTTTACCTGACAGTAAAATTCCAAGTCTTTTCTGTGTTGCATTTATGGCCAGGCTCTCGCTACAGGAGCTTTGGGCAGATTTCCCTGCGTTTCACCTTTACTGATAATCAGAGGAGAAATCTGGTTTGGGGTCTGGGTTGGTCTGACCTGATGTTGAGCCTAGATTATTCAGTAATGTGAGGATTTTACAGATCCAGTCTGAAACCTTCTGAACTGCTCACAGACTAATTCAGGCCACCCTGATTAATATCAAACATGACATCCCTGATTGTTCCCTCTGGCACAGTAATCTTAATAATAACCTGTATTGTATCTTGTAGTTTTTGACTGAAACTAAAGAGAAGGATATCTGTAAAGTTTCATGTGATACAAGCTGTTAGGATTTTAGAACTCCTCTTGTGATGAAAGAGAGGAGTTAATTTAGTGAGGACTGGTAGAAGCAGAAAGTAAGACCCAAACTTGTGCTCACATTTTCCTCATCAAAACCTCACTCCTACATTACCCACAATGCAACACCACTGCTGACATTATGGCTGGAGAGTTGTGCTTGCAGTGGCTAATGTAGCCTGGAGGCTGTAGCCTGCAGCAGGGATGAGTAGCAGCCAGCAGAGATCTGCTAGTCAGCAAACACACAAACATAAAAATGAGGCTTTTTTGATTTTCGTACTTGTTTGCAGCTTCGTCTGTGCTTTTACTTAAGCGACATCCCTTGAGGGCATTTATCAGACTTAATACAGCTCATTTTGAGACACTTGCAGCTTTATAGTTGATGTTTTCACATGTGCAGCGGTAGTCTCTAACACGTAGAAACACACTTTGATGTAAGAGGTTTCTTTACGTTTCAGTAATGTACACTTTGCCATCAATATCCCAGGAAATACTGAGATTTGCCGTACTGTAAAATTCACAATTCCTGCAAGTCAACTGACACTGCTGCTGTAAAGATCAACCCATCAATCAGAGAATGTGGGTTTCTGCTGATTCTGTTTCTGAAGGCTTTTCTTTGTCCTTTTTTAGTCCAAACCAACTAGAAATATAAAACGCATAATTTACTTTCCCCTGCATAAGAAGCTAAAGTATTTAGAGCACAGAAGGTTTCCTGAACTGGATAAAGATGGCCCACTTTAGCTTCATACTTGAAATTGGTGACACAGTCGAATCCGTACTGTTGCTCGTTTATATGAAAATTTCGCAGATTATTGCTATAATTTGGTAACAGTGAATAAAATGGGAAGAGCGAGTGAATTCCAGTGAGGCGGCAGGTTGGAGCTCCGCCAACTGACTGCATCACCTAAGCTGGTTATTTATTTGTTTGGGTTATGTAAGGAGGAAGTGCAGACGGCTCTCAGTGTGTGGCTGAGAGAGAGAGAGTGTGGGAGGAAGATGAGATTTAGAGAGAGCCAGAATTAAAATCAGATATTTGTCTTTTTGTTCCCTTTTTTTGTGTCTTATTTTCTGCGCTGTAAACTTCGGGAGCAGAAATCTAATTATGTGCCGTGACAGTGAAGCAAATTGAAAGTGAGTTAAGGTGTTTACATGCAAGTTAATATGTTGATGGATTTCCTGTGTGACCTGATTCGTCTAAGTAACTTGGTTATTTTGTGTGCGTGTAGACCTGCCGGTTGAAACAAAAAGAAGTTGAAGAAGCAGAGAAGCGAAAAGAAAGAATGTATTGATTGAGCTATAAACAATTACAGATGTCAAGATGTAAGAAATGGGTTGAGTAACGAGATTTTGTCACTAATCTTCTGAATATTCATTATTTTTTCATTCAGTTTATAAGGGACCAATCAATGAAGCTGCATAGGCACCAGAGTATTTCTGTTTTTTCTTATCCATCTTTTTTTTGTTATTCTGTTGTTTGAATTTTTTGCAACCCCTTGAACCATATGGTAAAAATACTGTGAATTTTGGCCCACTGATTGGGGACAGTCCCTCGATTTTTAAGTTTCATGTCTGTGTCTTGAGCATTCTAGTGCCACCCATGCTGGAAAGTTGGCGATATGTTAATGCAGGTGACTTTTGAACCGTATTCGTGATTTTCAAAAGTGAAGAACTATTATATTCATTGGCTCAAACTGAGTTCAAAGCACAATGACCTCAATTTCCACCAAATTGTCACGGTCCTTTTTTTCCAATCTTCGCCCAAATTGCCATAGATGATTATCAGACAAAGCCTCACAAAAGTTGAATAGATTTTGGTTGCCCAGAATCATTTGTCCATCATTGACATTGTAAAGTGAGGTGACTGACTTGGTACATGGATTCACAACCCTATTTTGAGGAAGCAGAAAAATGTTTTTTTGCATTTTCCCACTTGGGCTTGATGCCAAAATCAAAAACAACATTTTACCCTTTAAGTGTTGTTGTTTCTTTAACAAATGTGCTTCTTATGTCAGGTTGATGAGAGGAGACGCAGCAAATTTTGACATCATTGCTTGCTGTCAGTGCTTACAGCCAAGCAACTGCTATTGCATTTCTTTCCTTTCACATTCACGATGATACCTAACTTCGGGAATGTGAACATTTTACACATCGTTCAACTCTAACGAAGAAAAATAAAACAAGTAACCAAAGTTTACACTCAAAATTCAGTCACATATTGGGCCAAACTGAAAACCCAGTGATCAGGATGCATACCACATGGATACAAATACTCCAAATTTCAATTTCTGGTTCGGTACTACTCTTCAGTGCTTAATTTACATCCACGGAACACAAAGTAGTCCTGTGTCTTTTTAACTGACTGGGGGAGTAATTGTGAGTAAATTGATGGTAGATGTACAGTACTCCACAAGAACAGCCGTAAAAGAGATTAAAGCCTAAATAAAATAAATATTTGGTGTGACCACCTTTGCCTTTAGAACAGCACTGGATCTCATAGGTACATTCATGTAATCCCATTCTTCCCAGTTCTTCACGTTCTTGTCCATAATTAATGGCGGGCCCATCAGATGCCTCCTTGTTGGTACTACATGATGGCAATTGATGTCCATCCATCCATCCGTCCGTCCGTCCATCTATCCATCCATCCATTATCTATGTAACACTTAATCCTCATTAGGGTTGCAGGAGGACTGGAGTCTATCCCAGCTGACTTAGGGTGAAGACAGGGGACACCTGGACAGATCACCAATCTGTCACAGGGCTACACATAGCGACAAACAAGCACACTTGCATTCACTCCTACGGACAATTTAGAATTACCAATTAACGTCAGCATATTTTTGGACTGTGGTGAGGAAGCCGAAGAACCTGGAGAAAACCCACGCATGCACAGGGAGAACATGCAAGCTCCATGCAGAAAGATCCCAGGCACGGGCCAGTACCGAAACCAGATTGATGTAAATATCTAAAATACCTTTTGCACACGACTCTACATGTAGCATGGCAGATGTTGATGCAGCCGTCCAACCCAGTCCAGTTTTTTTCCATAGCTACTGTCTTTGCAGAAGTGTAACCATGCTGCATTTGCTGTGCAGACGTGGTATAAAGATATTTCTAGAAATGTTGGCAGAACCGTCCCCTGTAAACGTTTTGAACCCCTCATGTTCTTGGTCAGACCTGGCCCCTATGAGGTCACTGGAAAATATTAAAAGTCAGTGCAAATATATATCATCTCAATACATGCAAGCAATACGCCTGCGCTGCTTTTATTTTGAAAGATCTGCTAAATTACCGTTTCTTCGCGCGTGACCTTAGGCCATAAAGCCACGCGCGACCCTACGTTTTTTAGCGCGTGCTTTCCATACTTAGCATATGGTTTATGCGCTGATTGGTTTGTTGGTCAGCTTCAGCCTGGGAAGATGTCAGCTAACGGCAAAAAAAGAAAGATTGATTCCCAATGCAGAGTTTTTAACAAGACATGGACTTCCAAATATTTCTTCACTGAAGTCAGAGGTAAAGCTGTGGCCTAGTTTGTGGCGAACAGGTCGCGGTGCTCAAGAATTATAATCTGAATCGACATTACGAGACCAAACATGGCGGAGAAGTACAAATATTTGATGCAGAGCGGGGAAGATGTCTGAAGGTTTGCTAGCAAGGATTTTTATTTTTATTTTTTACCAAAATTCACACATAAAGGGATGTCAGTTAGCCATTCTCTGATGGAGAGTTTATAAAAGAATGTCTGGTGGACTCTGCAGCGTTTATATGCCCGGAGAAAAAAGAAGCGTTCGTTAATGTGGCCCTTTGGAGGCGAACCGTAACGAGGCGGGTGGAGAGCAGCGCCGAAAATCTGGAGCTTCAGCTGCACAACAAAGTGGACGATTTTGACGTTTTCTCCTTGGCTCTGGACGAGAGCTGTGATGTCCGTGACACAGCCCAGTTACTCATCTTTGTACGTGGACTAACAAAAACCTTTGAGATGACGGAGGAGCTGGCAGCTGTGCAGCCAATGAAAGGAACCACGACGGTGAGTGATTTGTTCACTGAGGTAAATATATGCATGAACAAGCTGGGACTAAAATGGGAGAATTTGGTTGGTGTTACAACTGATGGCTGTCCACATTTGACAGGGAAAAATGTTGGACTTAGTGAATGAAATAAACCCAGAGCAGAAACTGATATTTTTTGCATTGTATTATACATCAGGAGGTGCTGTGTAAGTCCGTGCTAAAAATCAACCACGTGACTGATGTTGTAGCTAAAGTAGTTAACTTTATCAGGGCAAGAGCATTGAATTACAGACAGTTTGTCTTTTTGGAGGAGATGAGAGTGAACATGGTGACCTTGGTTACCAGACAGCTGTGAGATGGATCAGCCTGGACAAGGTGCTTAAACGAGTTTGGGATCTGAGAGCAGAGATTCAAGAGTTTTGTGAGAAGAAAGGCAGGGACATCACCGAGCTCTCAGATGCAGACTGGATGGCAGACCTTGCTTTTGCTGTTGATGTGACTGCATTAATGAATGAACTAAACACCAAGCTGCAAGGCAAGGGCCTCTTTGCATGTGAAATGTACAGCCTGGTGACTGCTTTTATGAGAAAGCTGAAGTTTCTCTCAAGCCAGTTGGAGGGCAACATTCTCATCCACATGCCCACACTGAAGGAAGTCACACCATCAAAAATATCTACAACTCAATAGGCAGCAATCATAGTTTAAATGAAAAAACAAAATCTTTCATTAAATAGTTGTGTTGTGTGTTCCACATTTTCATTGTATCATTGTAATGTTTCATTTACTGTTTTTATTGAGATATATATTGAGCAGAGCTGTAAGTGTACTGGTCCGGCCCTGTTCTTGGTAGTTGTGGGGAAGTGACAGCTTATCCTGTCCAGAAAGTTTTCACTCCTTTAAAGTCTCCGAACATTTACCTTCTGCTGAGTGTACACACAGACATATGCACTCATTATTCAGAGTGTCTCTAAATATATGGAGAGTGTCTCATCTCTTAGTCAAACAGTAATGCCAGGTCATCATGACTCAGGCTGAAAGAATGCCTTTGCATGATGACACAATTCAGAATAAATCAAGCAAACAGCACACTAAATACATATTGAACTTGTCGCAGCACTCCAACCTGAGTCACTTAATAACAAGTCAACAAACTGACTCATTTTGTCACCAGCGCTGTCGGGTGCCTTTGAGGCTTTTAAGGCTGCTGTGAAGAAGCCAGACAACATTTCTGTCTTGTTAATGAGATAGTTTATCTACTCTGTGGCAGCCAAACACATGAACGTTTTGTATTTTGACAGGTATTACTACTACTTGCACCTGTGCCGTTGTGTCAATGCAGCGCCTCTGAAGAACTGTGTAATGACAGCTTACGCTTGTAGAGAACATGTGGGGACATACATTCAGTTATAAATATGACTTTGGTGTCACAAGATGATTTCTGTCCCATCTGGGCAGGTTGATGTTGATGTTCAGCAGATAAAATCATACACTCTGTGGTCTTGAAGGACTCTAAAAGGCATCACACAATGGTGCCATCAAAGAACCCACATCTATTTCTTTCTATTCAACCCCCATTCACTGGCAGTGTCTAGACGGATGTAATTTCTGCCAGCTTGTGGCAACTGACTGGAATAAGACACCGTCCTATTTTCTAACATCTTTGAGAGCCAAAAAGCAGCAATTCTGCCATTTTCATTTCTTGGATCAGCAGATGAGAGCTACTATACAGTATCTTTACTATTTCTATGACAAGTTTGATGCATGCAAAATGTTTCAGATGAGATCATGAACAGCAAAATTGTGGATGCATGTTGCATTTGTTTCCATCTCTAATCAAGTTGCTGCCTGTTGTTCTTTTTGTGCTTTTGACTGTCACGGATTTCCTGAATTACCAATGAAGGCCATTTTTTTTCTTTGCTGTAAAGTTGGTTTGAAAACATGGGGGTCGTCTTACATTTGAGAATTAGATTCTATGTGCTCATAACATCAGATATTCTTTCTAAATAGGAAGAGTAGTGCTGGTATAGCAGCGTTTTCTCCAGAGTGTTGATTTATGGGTCATTGGTCGCCTTAATGTTGCCACACAAATGTGGGTTTTATGTATTGGTGTATTTCATGTTTCACTTCACAGGCTTTGCACTGTTCTCCTTGGATTTATGGTACCTCAGAGAAGCTTTTTCAACAAAATGAGTTTAAAAGTGTCTTCTGTTGTATATTCAAGCATACAGTAATCCCCAACACCAAACTCTACCCAGAACCAACGAGTAGAAAACCAGTCAACACAAGTATTGTGTATATAACAGTGGATTAAAAAATGGAATAATATATTTGGAATAAGTGATGACTTTGCAGGACCTGCCTCTGCTTCCTCCTCTGTTTTTATTTCTGGCAGTGTAAATGCAGCATCAGCATATTACTGCCACACACCTTTGCAGACTAAATTAACAGATAACAGCCCCACTTTTCTAGCGTTCACAGCAGAGACTGATTGATTCTTAAAAGTGTAGTAGAACAAATTACCTAGAGCATTTGATGGGAAACGGAACCTAAACTCCAGATTCACAAAAACGTTATAGTCACTTCATAATCTAATATTTAAGATGAGTAGTGGACAGAGGCACGTGTTAATTGACATTTTAATGAATTACCAATCAGTCAAATAAGGACTTTTTCTGACATTTCAAGTTTTGGTCAGACAGAAAGAAGAAGTGTCAGTGGTGTGGTTGAGAAAGAAATTAAGGAAGATGAAGTACAAAGGTGTGAAGAAGAAGATGTTTGAGCACAGTCATAGATAATGTAAGCAGGGAAGTGAAAAAGTGGCATTGTTGAAGAGCCACAGTGTGCTGAGGGAGGAGATTGGAGTGGTGGATGGGTCAACAAAATGCCAGTGTTTAATCAAAATGTTTGTTTTGGGTTCATGGTAGTTTCTTTGAAGCATGGAAACAATAGCTCCATAACCAACCCAAACCCTTAATGAGGAAGTTATTACCCTCACCAAAGTCTGTCCCTAACCAAGTCATTAAAGCTGCCATAGTTATATTTTTGCATTGACAACGGGGCAGACCGTGCTCTGTAATGTAAAAGGGCTCACTTGTAGTACATCCCACCCCACTTCCTCATGTAACCTGAGCTTTACAGTGCTGCATCTTTTAGCTCATTGCTGTTTGCCCACAACTTTACTCCTTTGGTTCATGCTTATTGCTCTTACAGCAGCATTTTCAGTAGCACCAAGCACCTGCTTACTGGGAATAGCTCTAAAAAACACTACCTGTCCAGTCCAAACAGTGGGCCAGCATAGTTAGAGACTGGGAGGTAAACAAAGTACAATGTTTATCTAAAGAACCATATATTTCCCTCAGGAGTTGATAGAGACCAAAAAAATCAGAAAATGCTTAAATGTGCCAATCTGGAATTGTACGGTCACAAAGGACCTCTTTTGTCTTTTGCTTTGGACGATTTAGTGGATAAAACGAGGAATCAGGCAAAGAAAACCGGGGAATGGAGTTACTACAAAGTGAAGAGGAATTAAGTGTTTCTGAGAAAGGAGAGTTAGAGAGAAAGATGGAGTGCAAATGTCAAGAATGTCTAGTGGGGGGGTAAAGCGATGCAGGTGAAGGAGACAGAGAGTGACGATGGACTGAGTATCAGATAAAGTAAAAGGTGGTGAAAGAGTGATGGGAGAGAGATTTGAAACCCAGACAGGCAGGGTTGGACGATGCCGAACTCTGCACAGGGAACATCTGACATGAGTGTAATTTCAGACAGAGGGATGAGGGTGGTAACGAGTGGGAGGGCAAAGAGAAAATGGAAGATTCCAATCACGGCGGCTCTGCTGAGGGAAGTCGACAGGTAATGGCTCGTGGAAGTCGAGGGGGATCAGTCTGTCAGCCTGGCAGACAGATGTGCCATTAAACAAACCTGCAGAAACTTCTGTGGCCTCATCATATCCTTCGAAATTTCTCACAATAATTCTCCTTAATAATTTAATGCAACACCCTAGTACTACTTCTGGATGTCAGCATGTCATTGCTATATACCAGAAGGAATTGAGGCTATTTCAAAGGTGACTGCAGCCTTGATCTCACACCAATAAAAAACAGATTTTTCTTGAAGCATTTCATTTGCAAAGAGAAGTGGCTGCCAACCTGGGGCCCTGGAAGTAGGTTCAGAGTAAAATTTAGGGGTTGTTAAAAACAGTGCTGCACTAAATTGTGTTTATTTTAACTCTTCAGAATTGTAAAAGGCAAAAATTGTTGAACATAACAGCAAATTATAATGAAGTTTCTCGAGCAGAAATTGTGTGGTTATAAGGCTTAACAAAACACTGAATTTGTTAAAAGTGGGTTTTGGAACTTTGGAAGCTTTAGCGAGAGTTCCTTCTCCATTAAGCAACCAAACTAAACACTGAACTTCACAGTTTAAATACACAGGTTAGAAGCCAGTAGAGACAGTCTCAGAGTTTTTACAAAACAGTTTACTAAAAATTTCCGACTCCCACACATTATGTAACATGCAAAACTAGATTTATTTGCAGCATTTGGGTATGAAACCTTGCAAAACTAATTGTTTATGACAAAGAGAACCAACGTATGTAGTGTTTGCATAATGAAATAATGAGACCTTGTTGTAGATGTTATGGTATTACGGAGGACCGTATTGATTTTGATCAGTGTTAATTTATGATGATTATTTGATGTGCAAAGAGTTCATTTGTCTTGACTGAACAGTTTTGAAAAACAATCAGTTGTTAGACCTTTGCTGGCAATGTTGCAAATAAGTACACAGAACTGGTTTATGGTGATATTGATTTTAATTAATAGGTCCACGGTTTTTCTAAAACAGTCTAAATAAAAGTGGACGCTTTTAGGAGTAAAAATC
Source organism: Amphiprion ocellaris (assembly GCF_022539595.1). NCBI lineage: Eukaryota > Metazoa > Chordata > Actinopteri > Pomacentridae > Amphiprion > Amphiprion ocellaris. The sequence continues at coordinate 6,663,148 of NC_072777.1, forward strand.
TGATCTTTGCCAGATTCTAGCTGGTTTTTGCACTCTTCATAGCACTGAGACTACTAACGTTTATGTCTGTAATGACCTATTGTTTAACTCAGATCTTTACTCTGTGGTCTTCCTGTCAATCAGAATGTTTCTGGAGTCTTTTGGCATCTGTGATGTGGCTCGATGATGGTCCATTTTTTACTTGTGAAATAAATGGGGGGTATTTTCTTCACCTGAGTTCCACAGGAACATCCATCCATCCATCCATTATCTCTATCTATCTATCCATCATCCATCCATCCATCCATCCATCCATCCATCCATATATATATATATATATATATATATATATATATATATATATATATATATATATATATATATATATATATATATATATATATATATATGCATATATGCATATATATATATATATCTATCTATATATATATATATATATGTATGTGCTTAATCTTCATTTGGGTCGCGGGGGGGGGGGGGGGGGGGGGGGGGCTGGAGTTTATCCCAGGTGACTCAGGGTGAAGGCAGGGAACAGGGGATCTCTTCACATCTTTAACATCTGGTTATGTTAAAGAGGCAATGAGGCCTGAAGTCTTGGAGTGGCTATTGATCCACGTCTGTCTTTTCATGCTCACATGACAAAGGTCATACAGTCCTGTTTCATTCAGCTTAGGGAAGTCAAGTCCTTCCTTTCTTTTTCTGACTCAGAAAAGGTCAGTCTCATTGATCACCTCCAGAATCTATTACTTTAGCACACTTTACTGTGGTTTCAGTGAAGGAAACATTCTTTTGCTGCTGTTTGGCTTCTACCACATTTAGGTAGAAGCAACCACATTACTCCACTTCATGCTAGCCTTTACTGGCCTGCTGGCTTGTGAGGTTTTATTGTTGTTTTTAGAGTCTTACGTCTCCAAGCCCCATGTTGCATTTGTGATCTGTTAACTCCATATGAGACTGATATTTGTTGCAAGTCCTCTGACAGGACATTTCTAATAGCTCCTGAATTTCTCCCTGTAAAATGAAGTCATCGAGCTGTTTGTGCCTTTAAAATGTGAACTTCTCAGAGTGAAAACTTCCTCTTTCAAAGCATTACTGCAAACCTTTTGCTGTCTTAACTCTTTTTCTTAACTGCTTGATTTGTGGCTATCATATTTTGTTCTTATATATTTTACTTCGTTTTTTATAAATTTTTACCATGCTTTGACCCACTTGTCCTTGTCCTTTATAAATTTGGTGTTTTGTCTGCTTCCATTTTAATGTCTGCTTTGTGCAGCTCCTTGAAACGTTGTTTTAGAAAGGTGCTATGAAAATAACCGTGTCATTGTTTTCCAAAAGTGATCTTTTATCCAGTACATGCTAAAATGTGAGGTTGTCATTTTCAGATCTATCCACTGTGGACGGAGTTTTCACAAGTTGTGTTTTTGTGTGTCAAAGTGGCCTCTTAGTATGTCTGAAGGGTCAAAACACAGAGAAAAAATACGTTATCTAGTTGGGCTGGCTTCGTGTTCTCTCAACTGAAACCTGCCGATAAGCAGTAATGTGTAGAAATGAGTGGTGGTTTAACGCTGTGTAATGCAGTGTAGCAGAACAGAAGTCAGAATATTTTAATGCAAAGCTAAAGTATCTCTCTTCTCCACATCAGAACACTTCTTTTATGGCTAAAAGGTCCAGTTTAAAATCCCTTTTTTCCCATGTGGTGCCTTTGAGTGTGGAGTCGAGGAGCAGCTGCAGACCAGCAGGCTTCTTCAGAGAGCACAGTTTCTACACAAGGCGACATCAGTAATTACACTAAGAGAGAAGGAGAAAAAACATTCTCTGTGCAGAGGCTCATAGGGAATACATATTAGGCTGCTTGTACGATTAGTGTTCTGACATTATGCTGCTCTGGCATTTAGACCTCTTGGTTTTTAAATGAGAGGGCCTCACCGCGGTATTAAAACCTGTGGCTGAGATGCTCCAGCTCTTAGGAGTCGGCGACATGAATTAAACATTGGAGGTAGTGCAGAGAGGGCAGGGGTGAAGCTGAGGAGCTGTGGGCTTGTTGATAGGCGATAAGTCAGATTTTGAGGCCTGCTATGTGGTTGTAACTTTCTGTTTGCTTAAACACTTTTTTGTTCTTTAAGTTTCTTGTATTGCTCAGAGCTACAAGTCAAAGCATATCTAAATGCTGTCTAATCTTCACCACTTGATCCTCTTAAACATTATACATTAAAATGCAAAAAATACCAATTACTTTGTATATAAGCATGCTTTTGCATACTTCATTTGCAAAGTCTGATGAGATAACTCAGCTGAAGCAATAGATAAAAACATTTTCTGCAGCTTTCAACTGTGGCATTCAAATCAGATGTGAGACGCGGCTGAAAGCTACATAAAAATCTGGTGTTCAGATCCTAAATGAGGATTTTTTTTTCAATTAAACCATTTCCAAGGTCAAGAACACATTTTCTCGTGTTGAAAATGTGTGTAAAATGCAGAGGTCAGTGAAGGAGAATGTAAAACTTAGTTGTAAGAACTTCCATAAACTTGCAGGCTCCATTTCTCACTGAATTTGTACTTAATGGGTTCCTGTTAATTATGCTTTTGTCACATCTCGGCACCACTCAATGAGGAAGTGAGATGATAATTTAAATGGACAAAGTTGCAAAATGGGAAATCACTTGTTCCATAGGTTCGATCTTAAGCGACACTGGTAACTTCTGACGTGTTGCACAGCAGTATCACATGCCCATTAAACCCCAAACCATGACGGTGCAGCAGTTATACATCAAGCCACTTGATAAAAGACTTCCACTCTGTGTTTCCTCACTTTAAGCTCCTCCTAAAGCCTCCTCTCTGCTCCTCTCCTTGAAGTGCATTTTAAGGAATTAGAAGGTCTTCCATGATAGTGTGGAGGGCAAACAATTTCCAGGTCACAAGAGGAGAGAGGACAAATGGAAGCCTAAGTCAGAATAAAGAAAAGCACCCAGTGTTTAATGGAAGTTGTAATTCAACACATTTTATGGGTAATTCTATATGTTTCCCCACACGTAAAGGCAAAAGGTAACAGGAAAAAGAGTGCTGCTTGTTTTCGACAGAAAGGAGGATGTTGTCTGGAGTTCAAATAAGATGTTGAACCAGGGCTCGCAGCAGGAAAATAATAAATCAAAACAGAACAAAAATTCAAAGTACAGATAAAAACAAGACATTAGGGTACAGATGAAAACAAAAATGTAAGGAACAAGTCAAAGCTGAATAAAAGTCTTTTCAAACGATGGGTTGAATTTGGTAAACTAGAGGGCCTCCCTCCTTTTTTTTCCTACTTACACAAAAAAATTCTTTCATTGGTGAAACATTGAACTCTGAAATGCTACATCTTTATTCACTTGACTGAAAGTAGGTGTCAGGTAAACACTGCTGTGCACATCTACACTTGAATATATATAAATATATTTGTATATACGCACACACACTTGAATAAATAGGAAATACATGTATTTGCGATGGTGGGCACTTCAAGTAAGGTGAGGATGCTTTAAAAATACGCTGTGAATCGTTTTTATTCAAAGTGCAGTTAAGAGGAGGAAGCTAAGACAAATCAATATTTAGTGTGAGGAACCTTTGACTTCAAAACAGCACCAGTTCTCTTCAGTTTTTCAAGATGCTTGCCAGGTAGGTTGTTGCGAGCATCTTGGAGAACCTGCCACAGTTGAGATGAGGACTCTGTAGGGGTCAGACCAGCTGCTGCAGCACTTGTGGTAACTGAAGGTGGTCTTTTTTAGGACTGGCTGTTTGTTTATGCTCATCCAGCAGAATAAGTCTAGGAGCGCTCCGACGCCTCCCTGGTGGTGTTGGGCATGGATTTGAATCTAAACATGTACAGTTTTGCACAGGACTGTATATTTATATATGTATACTGCACTGTACATAGTGAATTCTGCTGGGGATGCAAACAGTGCAGATACTGGATTAAATTACAGATAGCAGCTGCAGGGGGTCTGCCCTTGGCACAGTGGGGTGTCCATTCACAGCAAAATGTGTTAGAGAAATACCACGAGGAACCTGTAGGGATCAGACGCCACTATTCCCTGTATATATCGCATATCTATCACATGTGGCTTAAAAAGGTATGTGCAGAAGAGATAATTTGCCGCCAAGAGAGGGGGAGGCGAGGAGGGAGGTGGATTTTGGAAGTCATTATTCGAAGCTTTGGGAGTCTCCGAGTGCCACTCGTGCGCAGTTATTTCCCGGTGTGTCCTTGAGTGCACTGCAGTCGTGCTGAAGTAAAGTCCAGAGGTAAAGCCTGTTCAGAAACTTCAGCCTCGCAGCAGATTAATGCGGTACATTTTATCTGGCCCCCACGATCGGGTCACTCCTTTTGTCTGCCACTATTGAACCACACGCCTGCACACAGTCAGAAGCAATTACAGTACCTCCACAGAGCTCGCTGCAGGTTATGGTTTCTGTCACCATTTTATGGCCGCTACCTCACACCCAATCTCTCTTTTCCCAGTTGTCAATAACACAATTATCTGCTTGGAAAGCCAGGCAAGCCCAGTTCGTTTAACTGAGTCTTGGTCTGCAAGTGAATTAGTGGGCTCGCTTCATCCTCAAGTGACCGATTTATGGTTACAATTAATATTATTTTGGGCAATTAGCTCAATATGTTGAACAGCAGTGTAAACATCAATTCGTAAGTTTAGCACATTAGGCAAGAAACCAATAAGAAGGAGGCCGAGGTCAGAAAATTCAGGTTAGGAAATGTCTGTGTGTCCCTGAGGACTGGATATCGAACCTCAATTTGTTTAGGCACTGACAAAATGCATCTGTAACAACTAGTTGTTCTAGAAAGTGTCCTTTGCAGGTGTACTATTGACTAATTTGCTCTGTAGAAAAAGTCCAGACTGGTTAAGTTCCTCACATATAAATTACATATGAGGTAATTCAGTGTAAAATAGTGGCAGAGCTGAAATTACTGCCGGCAGACTTTTGTGGAGTTCATGGTATTATCATTATGATTGGAAGTGTTCTGTATGCATCTCATTTCACTTTTTTATTTTGTCCTTGTTGATGTTTTTGTACTATTGTAAGGTGCCTTGGGTGTTTTAAAAGCCGTCACAAATATGACTCACATTTTGTTTAAAAGTAGCCATAAATCTCCCAATCACCATTACACAAGGTGTGATTTTAAACTGTTGTTTTTGTGTCTTTGCCAGAGTGCCGCTCAAAGTGGAGCAGGCCAACAACGCTCGGGACGCCTTGGCGAAGGCCGTGTACAGCCGCCTGTTCGACCACGTGGTGACCAGAGTCAACCAGTGCTTCCCCTTCGACTCCTCTGCCAACTTCATCGGTGTCCTGGACATTGCTGGCTTTGGTGAGTTTCCATTTAAGCCGCTTATTATTATAATAGTGACATTTAAAAGATAAAAGTCTCCTCTGGAGGGTTATTGTTTAGTCTAATTTTAATAACTAAACAGAAAAATTCTGCCGCAAAAAGTCTTAACGATACAAACATCATTGTTAACAAGTTTTTGGGAAAATCCATCCAGTCTGAAAAATAAAATTAAAGGCTTCTCTATTAGATGTCTTACGGAGCTGTGGGAAAAACAGACCCATCTAAGGTGACAGAAACAAAAAGAAGCAAATAGATAATTTATAGTCCCACTTGAATCTTGCACCAGTGAGCATTGCTTCAGACATCATCTCATGAAACTGCGAGTGAAATAGATGTTCAATCATAAGGACACAATGACAACTTCACTGTTTATTTTGCTCTGGCATCTGTATTGCAGTTACCAATGAACAAAGTAGACAGTGCATGATTTATGTACAACAGCGTAACTTGTCAGACAGGACATCCTTAACTGACTGTCTGCTGTTGCTTCTTCTGCCTTACAGAGTACTTTGAACACAACAGCTTCGAGCAATTCTGCATCAACTACTGTAACGAGAAACTGCAGCAGTTCTTCAATGAGCGCATCCTTAAAGAGGTGAGAGCTGCCATTCAGCAGGTTTCACTCAGTGAAAATCGGCTACCTCAGATCCATCAGTAAACACCAGCAAATCAAAGCAAACATCTTCGGATGGCTCAGGATTTATACTCTGATTTAAATGCTTTTCTTGATGCAAGTAAATTGTGGGTTTCTCAGTTTTGAGCCCCAACTTTTAACATTTTCGATTCTAAGCCTGATTTTTCCATTTTATATAAACATATGCTTCAGGTTGATTACTGTTTATGTCAAGAAACCCCAGATGATTGTATGCTTTAACTTCAAGATAACAAATATGTTCAGAATTATGAAGCAGAAAGTTTCTTACTGATTTCTGGGAACTTAATTTGGAGAAGAAGTCGCAGTTTTTCTCTTTTTTTTGCCTCCAACTTTCTGTTTTCAGATGAAGCTCTCCATTTGCAGACTTCTTTAACACCCAAGCAGCCATTTCCAACAGCTGACATGAAAACTGACGCTGTCCAAGTCACCCAAACACTAGACTTCTATTTTGGAAAATAATGATGCTCCATATATCATTTTTGTGACTGCAGGTCATTGCATAATGAACTAGAAGGAAGTCGAGTCCTCAAACCTCCGCCAACGCTGGGCATTTGTCGACCTTGGAAAGCCGCAGCCTCCATAATTGGTTTATTATCGTTTGGAGCTGTGTTTCTGACAAAAGAAATTGTGAAAGCAAGGCTGTTCAGCTGTCGACCCTGAGGTCTTGTATGCCAGACTGTTTTGTAATGGCTGTGTGATTGTTGTCTAGTTGGAGAAACCAAGGTTTGGATCAGTACTACAATCTAACCAACTGATCCGTCTGTGAATTTGAAAGCTAAACCTCACAAAGGCCGACACACAGTACTTTGGACTGTGTTTGACTTTTCGTTTCATCATTTTGTAGCACTGCTGTCTTTTTCAAAATGTTTGACATGCCATTTTACCTTAATGCTCATCATGTACAGACTTGGAGCCCCCAAACATCTGCTAGCAGCATCCAGCATGAAAGCCGTAACCTTTAGATGCTCATTTATACAAAGTGTAATAGCAGAAAGCCAGGCCCAAGTGCCTTTTGTTAGGGAACTAGCATGCCCTCCAGGCAGAACCGGAGCCGTCCCCGTCCTCATTAGACGAATGCTGTACATGCTGTGAATATCGTTATGGTTTCTCATTAGAAATATCTGCATTCCAGGAGCAAGAGCTGTACCAGAGGGAGGGGCTCGGAGTCAACGAGGTTCACTATGTCGACAATCAAGACTGCATAGGTATGAAGGTGCCACTCATCATTCTGCACACACGACTGTGCACACAGAGCAGCTGAAGTTGCTCATTTTTCAGTTTTGTGCCGTTGAGTTCAGAGTGCTCCTCTGCAAAGGTATAACTGTGTAGAACACACCGTGCTTTCTAAAAACTTCCCATGCATGCAGTGTATGCGTTTTGAAACCTTTCTCCCTGTAGTATTCACTACATGATGAGGCCTGCGTGTACACACAGATGGAATTTGCAGAACAGTGTGTAACCTGTTGATTGTTTTTCAACAGGAGGGAGAATCTGGTGTTTTGGGAGAAAATGACATTTACTTTGTGGTTCTCTTGCTATTGTCTGGTTTGCATGTTGTGCTCTCTATTGTATGTGTTTTTTAATATTAAGCTTTAGATCTAATTTTGTGGTTTTCAAGTTCCTTTAACTAAACAAATCAAACTAACGAAAAACTAAAAATGGAGTTGCCTTCCTAAAAAACATTATCCAGTGGTGCTACCACTCAGGTTATCAGCCTCTAAATTCTCAGCATTGAATTATTGTGTACACACAGATAGCTGTACAGAAGTATCATCTAAATCAGATCCTGTAAACTTGTCAAAATGTATAATCTGATCAAAGAATTACTACCCTGTCCTGGTCTGGAGAGACTGTCTTCTTCACTTCTTATTATTTATGACATTAGAGTCTGACTAATAGTCTATATATGAGGTCAGTACTGAGATCAATAAAACTCAACTATGTGTGGATTCTAGGAAGATTAGCAACTAATAAAAATAAGATAAACAAATACGTTTAATAACTTTTCCTGCCTCAGAAACGGCCTTTGGGATGTGTATACATATGATCAGTCTACATACAGTAAAAGCCATGAGTCTGTGTTAGCTTATGTATAAGAAATATGTGCATTTTCCAGTTATTTTTCATTTGACAAACAAAAGTATCTTTTATACTTGAGTAAATTAAACTCCAGTTAACAAAGCTGTTAAAAAATGAATCACTGTTTTTACCCTCCATTCTTTTGGAGCATACTTAAGCTCTTTTTACTCTACGCAGAAAAACACTGCATTTTCATCTCATAGGACTTTAGAGTTAACAATCTTAATGTGACTTTACTGTATTGACTTGTAACTGAATTTGTATCTTGAGTAGAAAATTCTCAGTTTTTACTTGGGACTTGATTTTGACTGGGTACTGCACTTGTGAGTTTCTTATATGGACAAAAATTGTAGCATGTCTTTGGACTCTCTTTTCTTCTTCGGGAGCTCAGGACTTGGAACTTTCCTCTTCTGACCTTGAACTTTTTGATCTCTGCCTGGGGCCTGATGTGGGACTAAGTGTTCTCTGGGATCTTTACTCTCATATTTCCTGTCTTAACTTGGCTCATGACCTTATTGGGATGACTCAGCACTTTATGATCTTGACTTGCTGTAAGACTTTGATGCTCTTCTTAGGACTTGGCATAGAATAGGCAGATTTTGACTTTGGAATTAATTTGGAATTGCCTACCAATCCTCATTGGGAGTTGATTTCAGAGTTTAAAACCTTGACATTGGATTGGACTTGATGATCAAAGATCTTAATGTGACTTCCATATTATGACTTGTACTTGACTCTTGTTGGTTTTTACTTGGGACTTGATGTTCACTGGGTTTCTTGTGTGGATTTGAACTTGTAGTTCTCAAATAGGGCCATGTCTTGGGATTCACCTTTCTTGTTGTGAAACTTGTTCTCAACTCAGAAAAGGAACTTTCCTTCGTTTTCATTTGGAACTTGTTGATGACTTGGTACTTTGCTTTGTAGGGTTTTCTATCTTTACCTGCACGTGTAGTATTTCATAATTTGTCATTTTCCCGTCTTGACATGAGGCTGTTTTAACCTTGAGCTCTTGTCTATTACGTGTCTGGAACGATGTGTAGAACTTGAAGGTTTTAACCCGGAACTTCAGTCTTCTTATCTCAACTTACCACTCATGACTTGTTGACTTGGCACTTTCTGACCTTGGCCTGGTATTTGAGTCTGGACTCAATAGCCAGTGCTTCAGATTTATTTGTGCTCATAATAAAGAAAGATGTATCACATAATTCCTCCTGCTCTTTTACACAAACATTTCTTGAGTCTCTATGCTGAAGGCTTCAGTGAGTTGCAGCTGCTGCTGTTTGTATTTCACAGTGTTTGTATTTTTCACGTTTACAGTTTGTGCACACATATTCTTCTTGTGCTGTTCAGGCCGAGGCACCACTGAAAGTTGTATTTACGAGCGTCGGCATGCTGCTCATTATTGGCTTTAATGCGCTGCTGGCTCCTCGCCCTCAGTTTCACGAGAGCTGCCTCTCCACAGCTTGACCTCTGAGCCTTCTGGGCTGCTTCCTGAACGAACAAAGTGAAGTGGCAGAAAGACGAAGCCCAGAGAATGTGAACTCCTGTCCTGACTGAAATGTGTCTTCATTACTCGATGAACAGAGAGGGAGATAGATGTGAGGTGATAAGAGGTGACGGGAGGTTAATTATGCTTTTTGCTGATGTCCGGTTCTGTGAAATAGCATCAATATGAGAAGCTTAACTACAGCAGAGTAAGCTGGAGGGGAGCAGGAGTTGGGCCAACACACACTGTTTACTATGAGCTCTGTGCATCGGCTTGTAGATTACTGAAATGTATTTGTTTGTTTGGATTCCTGTTGCGTGTTGTAAAAGCAGCAGCATCTCTTTGATCGCACTCAAATCCGAGAACATAAAAATGTCCCTTGATGTAGCAGAAAATTACAGCTGCGCAAAGAGCAGATCTATTAAAGCATGAAAGAAAAAGTAGAAATGAACACTTAGAAACTAGTGGAAAATATCATTAAACAAATCACAAAGCGACTTTATTGAAGTCCGCGGTGGCTTCTTTAAGCATTTTAAAGTCTTGCTCACACATTCATTGTCATCAATGCATGGAGGCACAGGCTATTTTTCTCATTTATTCTGTATAGTGTTTATGTTGTTTCCAGTGACTGAGAGCAGGCAGAGATGGAGGGGTAGATGAAGAGATGTCTCCTGGAGTTTTTCAGGAGAGAATCTGGCTGCTGCTCAGCTGTGCTCAGGCCTCCGCTGACCTTGCTTTGTAGAATGGAGTGAGTTTGTGAGTAGGAGTCTGTATCAAACAGCCTCTGCTCTGTCAATTCACATCAGGAAACATTACTCAGAAAGACTGTGTTTGTTCTAACATGCGTAGGTAATCGTATCTTCTCAATAATGCCTCACGTCATCCTCTGAATCATTCAGGCATCCTGCATAACTTCCTCCTCGGCTCTGTGTTCTGTCAGTGTTGGGAGCTTTTTGTTTCAAGAGCCCATATTCTGCTTTTTTGCTTTTTCCCCATCCTTCAGTGTGTCATACAGCTGCTTTTTTGTGCATGTAAAAGATCTCCAAACTTACAAACCCCAAGTCCACACCAAAGGGAGTTAAAACGCTACTCCTTACTGGCCTGAAATGCATCACCTTCAAACCAGGCTTTTCTTCTGTCACTTATCAATGTCATCATGTAACATGTTTGCATAACACCACACCAGCCACTAGTTTGGTGTCAAGCAAAGAACTTCCTCGCAGTCTGCCATTATTTCCTCACTGGAGCTGCTTCTATTAAAGGTTCACCTCTCTGCCTTAACTCATAGAGCTGATGTTTTCTGTGTGCAACTGACATTGCCTCCCTTTTGTGGGGTCAGCTGACCAATCAGAGCAGACTGGACTTTTCAGGAGGGAGGCCTTAATCTGTATAATATAGGCATTGTAACCCTTGCAGCTTCTTTTTTTTTTTTTTTTTTTTTTTTAGAATTTCCGTCACAGGGATGTGTGTCTGGTCTCTGTGGCCCTGATCTTTTTACTTTACTTTCAATTTATAGGAATTTACAGCCATACATAAACACAAATGCAGAGCACCAAAGTCTAGAACCACACACATATAAATAAAAGCAAAACAACACAACCCAATATGGACAAACAAAAGGAGATAAAATGAAAATGAACAAAGCAAGATCAAATACACTCACAACTTTTGATTCAGATTTCTTTGGTTTGAGTTTTTGAAAGGATCCCATGTTTTATTAAACATTAAAGGTTTATCTTTCAAAGTAACACTGGAGGTTTCGTTCAGGGATCAGACGCATTACATTTTACTTATGTTTTTTATGCAGAAACAGAGGAAAATAGAAATGAGGGTAGAGAGAAATGACAAAATGATGTAATTGGAGGATTCTGAAAAGCTTTGCAATGTGGGCATTTTTTTAAAATGCAGTGGTAGATGAAAAGAGAGCTCTGTAAAATGTAATACTGCTGTAAATGTAATATCTGTATTTATTTGGCTCCATTTTGGGGGTAGTTCCATGTGGGGGAAATAACCAGCTTTTTTAAGCTCCATGAACCCCCCTATTATGGGTTTCTTTACTTATTTTCGGCTACTTTACATTCCCATTTCACCTCCCATCCAAGAGGCTTCCTGAGTTCTAACTGAGTCTCAGGCATTGCTAGTGTTGTTGATGAGCCGTTACTCACATGCCTTGAGGTGTTAATGGTTGTAAAACTGTCTAGGGAGGGATTTCAGGACTGCACTATAAGTACCTGATAAGTGGTGTCGTAGACCGGTCCTCTCTTTAGAGATGGGTGTTCCAGCTGAGCATAGATAAGTTTCCTAAACTCCTCTTTCAAAACCAGAATGTATCCTTTTATCCTTTATGTGCAGGTGAACTCCAGATACGTCTTCCTCACACTTAAGGCCATGGGTATTCTAAGAAGAACTGTTTTTTCCAGTAGAGTTGATAGAGAGTATTCATGTCTGGGACCTCCACTGGCATGAATGGATAATTAACATAAACATATTGCTCTTCTAGACTTTCCAAAATCTAAATTGCAGAGTTTGGTGACACCCATAAAAAAATATTCTGTGTTTAATAGCCACTCAGTTTTTAATGATTGTATTGGCAACAATGCAGAAGCTCTTGTAGAAGTCTAGACCTCAGTGATTTGAAGCTGTTTTGGCACCAAAAACAAGACCAACAGTGCATCAGGCAGGGGTGGTCATTTTCTTTTGACTAATCAATGTAAAATTACAGTATGTCCAACATGAGCAAGAGTTGACAGTCTAGTGAGCACCATAGACTCGTATCCTTCGTGTATGACAAGTTTGTACCATGCTGGATTTGACAGTTTGTAGCAAGTGGACCAAAAGTAGTGTACAAACTGGCATCAAAGACATAGTAACAGTGGTTGTCTTAAGCTCTGTCAAACAAGCGCCGGATGCTAATTATTTCTGCAAATTAAGCTGCTGTTCATCCACAGCTCTGCACTGAAGGTTTTATTCATCAATTTCTTTTTAAAAAGGTAAAGCCACAAGACTTTTGATATCAAACCTGCTGAACTTTGAAATGACCTCTCCTGACACCATGTTAATAAAATAAAACACCATCTCATCCTCCAAGTGAACTAAACTGTAATAGTACAATAATAATAACGATAATTACAATTAAGTGAATTAGATCCTCGTTTTCTATCACCTTCCAATTCAGATCAGGTCAAGGAGAAACTGTTATGATCTCCATGCTTCTTTCCATCTGATTAAACTTTAATTTAGGGTTTTAATCGTCTACATCACCCCCTCCTCGATTTAATCGGTCACGTTGCCCAGCGGCCTCAGGTGATCTGTGAGCAGCTTCATTAGGAGGCTGCATATCTTTTCTTCATGCTTCTCCCACTTTCTCTGCAGACCTGGTGGAGGCGAAGTTGGTCGGCATCCTGGACATCCTGGACGAAGAGAACCGTCTACCTCAACCCAGCGACCAGCACTTTACCGACACTGTTCACAACAAACACAAGGACCATTTCCGCCTGACTGTAAGTCCCTTGAGAGTCTGTTAAAAAAAGGAAACTGGAAGGCTTTGGAATGTCTGGCGCTGTCGTTGTAACAACAAGCCTCTTATAGTGAGTTCTGAAAACTGTTTGAATTAAGACACAAGCATTTAATGTCCACTGGGAATCGATTTTTTTATTTTGATTTAATCAATAAAAACTCAAAACTCAATAGTTGGAGCTCACTGTTGAGCCTCATAATCCAGATGAGAGAATAGAGGAGCTGATAAAAATGTAGAGATGTCTCTGTCAGTTTTCTTTATTTACCACTAAGCCTGCAAACAAGCAGCACCGAGTGATTTGCCAGCCTGTTTGCCCTGGGTGTTACCTCTCAGGCTACATACAGAGTTGGCTGAAGTGCAGCCCGAGAGACTGCAGGCAGCTCTGAAAGTGTGCTTCCACCTCCTCTGAATGTTTCTCAGGTTATAAACTTCTGGTTTCATTAAATCAAACTTTCTATCATTTGTGTAGCAGCATTCATACAGGTTGATGCAGTTTGAAATGCTTTAAGTGCAAGCTGCTAATAAGACAAGAAATAAGAAATGATAAAAGCAAAAATGATAAAAACAGAGCAAATAGATGAGACAATAAAAATAACAAACCTTCTCCAAATGTTCTTGTCCTGCCAATTAATTGTTAATCTGTGAATGTCACAAAGCCCATCACTGCCTCCCACGACCCACCTGACATCCTGAAATTGTGAATATTCTCCAACCAACAGCCCAAAACTGAAACATGTTTCTGTCGCTACGATATGTGACTAAAACAAGCAGCAAATATTGTTATCTGAGTGGCTGGAATCAGGACATACTGGGAATTTAACTGTCCTACTATTCAAGGAATTGCGGCTTTAGTTTTTTTAATGTTTTGCTTACTTTTGTCTCTGTGTAAATACCTCACTTTAAGATTCTGCTTTTTTTTGTATCTCATTATATGTTCACCTGCACAGCTCAGTGAACAACTCAAGATTTTACACAAAAGTAGCAATAATATCACAACAACTGACTGAATTAGCCTGTCTAATGTGAAATAACATAAATATAAAATCTAGGACATATACAAGAATTTTATGTAAAGTTAGGAATAAAAACTGACGTATTATTTATTATTGTAATCATATAAAAGTATTTCAAACAAACAAATACATTAATAGTAAATCTATTAATTTTATAGGTGGACATCCCTTTTTTAACATTAAAGATCTGTCACATTTATAAGTACAATTTAAAAAGACATTCTGCACATGATATGTTTGATATTTTTACAATTTAAAACTTAATTGCCAGTTTTTTCAACAGTTTTTTTAAAGCATTTTTTTTGTAAGATCTATTATGTAAAATGATATAAGAAAAGTCAACTCATCATTTGTTTATTGAATATTAAGCCTGATTATTTGAATGACGACGTTATTTAATCATATGTACAGGTAATTTTATTGTTATTGCACATGTAAATATCTGGCATCTCACATTAAAGAGACCCCAAAATATACACATAATGTAAAATTCAGGCTAGAAATTGCATATTGATTATAGAAAATGGTGGGTTTTTGGGATACTTATTTTCCATTATTGTTAAGATTCTGGTCCCAGCTACCAGAATATAACCTTTTTTTCTTTTATACTGTATATGACCTCAAGAAGAAGAAGTAGAGTAGAATTTTAAACTTTTTGATATCATAATCCAAAACTGAGAATGTAGAAGCTTCCTCAAAGTGGGATTAAGGGCAGAGCTGTTGTGTTGGATTGTGTTAGATTGCACAGGTCATAGAATTATTTTACGACATATTTCATCCATAACGACAAGACACAAAAGGTAGTCACATTCTTATAATCATGGCTTCTTTACATTGATGCCAATCCAGTAAGTTTCAGTTAAAAATAGCGTTTGGCCTGAGAGTGATGTGGTGTAGCTGACAGTTAAATTACCGCCACCGAATCGTAATCTTCATTTTCAGCAGTGAGTGATTGACAGGGCCTGGAATTAGTTTGCCATTGTAAATGGAAAATATGCAGGAACTCTGCTGAGTCTAAGTGTTTTATTGTGTGTGTGCGCCAACACGTGTTCACACGTGATGTTCTGTGTGTGTGTGTGTGTGTGTGTGTGTGTGTCCCTCAGGTTCCCAGGAAGTCTAAGCTGGCCGTCCACAGGAACGTGAGGGACGATGAAGGATTCATTATCAGACACTTTGCAGGAGCCGTGTGCTACGAAACAGTGCGTTCACAGAACACGCTCTGCTTTCCTGCAGCCATCTTTGAAATTAATGTCACGCAAAAATAATTTATTTCTTTTTCTTTGATCAGTGGGCTGTAGAAAAACACTCCTGACCACAGCTTTTTAACATGAAAGCAAGTGACCATTCAGACTAGATTAGATTCTACAAAATACACCCAACGTAGCCGTGAGGGGATTTTAAATGAATCATAAAAATCATACAGAAACACTACTGTTGCACTGTCTGTTTTATATAGCTTCTATATTCTGATATTAGTCGCTCTGAATGTTATTCTTCTGCTGTACAGTGAACAGATGTAGCAGGGACAGGAAGGTAATAGGTTTTTTAAATTGAAACTGTGTGTCACATTAAAACACAACAGACAAGGCAGTGCATTTCAGGAGTTAGACATGTTCCTGATTCTGTTTGAAAATGTCCCTTTTTCAGACCAAGTTTGTGGAGAAGAACAATGACGCTCTGCACATGTCTCTGGCGTGTCTGGTCAGTGAGTCCAAGGACCGCTTTGTTCGCGAATTGTTTGAGAACTCCAACAACAACAAAGACGTCAAGCAGAAGGCTGGAAAGCTCAGTTTCATCAGCGTCGGCAACAAGTTTAAGGTGAGGAGCTCAAGGATTGAAGAGAGTTGCTGGTAAAATTAAGGAAACCTAACACCTCTTGAAAGAAAAGATGAATTGTTCAGTCAGATGTTTGTATTGGTGCAGTTTTAAAGGGGGAAAGGTTTGGTTTTAATTCTGTTTGAAGTGATTTTTGTCTTCAAGGTGACTTCACTTAAATGGTTTGTTAGAGTTTATTGGCAGTTAATTACACCAGGCTGTATATGCATGCCACTGTGAGGTAAATACAGCTGATTAAAGGCAGTGAGGCCACCAACAACAACAGTTTATATGGTGTGCATGTTTCGAACAGGATGTTTTAAGTCCAGCACCACTCATAAATATATATACAAAAAATCCAAATAAGGTGCTTATGTTGAATTACCAGTGTCTGAAACTCCCCAAATAAATGGTGTTATTTTTGCATTTCTTTGCCTTTTAAACCCACCGGCAAGTTATGGGGTTCGCAGGGTTGAGCCTCCTGACAGGTGTGACAAATATGCTTATTTTCAGACCAAACATGCAGGAAATCACCCATAAATTTCATACTAGAATATACAGCACTTATAGAGATCCTGATGACTTCATAGGAGAAAAAATACTTTGCAGATTTTGTAGATGTAACTGGCAGCAGCAACTTCACAATAAACTTTTCAAACCCTTTGAATAAGATCTCCAAATGTGACAGTGCACAAAAATAGTTGCTGGTAACGGCTCTTCTGCTGCCACCAGGAAGAGTGCTGCGCTCCAGAGATACAGTCATTAGCTGCTTGGGTGTCAGCTAATTAGAAGTCCTGACTGCCACTAGTTCATCCCCCTCTGAAGAAGACCTTCTGTCTGTCAAAACATTCGCTGCTACATCTTATTAAGGGCTTGAATTAAAGATGTGCTTCAGACTTCATCCTCTCATATCTTCTCAGTGTCCAGTGTGTTAAAGCAGCAGCTGAAGCCTCAGTGTGCCTGATACACAGAAATTCCCCAAATAGACGCTCCTATACCCGGAGTTCATTATCATTTTGATACAAATAAAGTTGCGAAACTTGTAACTTTAACTACCGGTATAACAAGAAGTGCAGTCCTGGGGCCGAATTCACAAAACACCCTGAGGCTGAGAAGTAGCTCCTGGCAGGGTGAAGTTGGAGAGACTCCTAAAACCAAGGGGCACGTTAGTTCTAAGTTTAAAGCTCTTCAGTTTTTGGAGCAATTCGCTGTGAGCCTTTTAGTGCAGACAGTAGCCCCTGGAGGATATTAAAGTCCTGAGGAATCTGGTATCACAAAGAATTGCTAACATAGTAAAATGCCGCAGTTCATTGTGTCCGTGTGTTGGACATATAGAATGATAATGTTAGTTATATGTTGATAGTGGCTGTTTATCCCTTGAAAACAGACCTTTACATATAACGCTCTGTATAAGTGATTCATTTTTTTCAATTAAGCACTCAACTCCTCAGTTTCCTTGGAAAGGTTGCCAAAATATCAAAAAATGCATTCATTAGCTATCAAAATAAAAGTGATAAACAAAGTGTGCTGGATGAAAATAACTGAAGTCAGTGTTGTAATTTCCTGCTTGACCTCATGGTGGCAGCACTGTCCCACTGTTAAAATACCAAAACCCAGACACAATGATACAAAAGTTTGTCTGTCCGGCTTATTGTCACAATAATATGGTTGAGTACAGAATAGCATTTTCTTTAATATTGGAGCGTTTTAATGACAACAGCTCTGCAGATAAAATGAGTAATTTCACAAATCAAACAACTTAAAAGCAAAACTGCACAATGGAAATGATATTATAAGTTGTCAAACTTTTAATGTTTTTTCCTCAGAGTGAAATTTTAAATTTTTATTTATGTCACAGAGCTGAGTACTTTTTGGGCTTTAACTGCTGGTCTGACAAAACAAGTAACTTCAAAAGCTAATTTACATGAATAACAACTGTCTACCAGTCACAATGACCATTTTTTGCTTTACTTTCACTTTGATATTTGAAACTTTCAATACATTTTCCTTATTATACTTCCTTACACTTAAGTACATCTTCAGTGCAGCTCTCTTTCTTGTAACGGGCTATTTTTGTCATGTGGTAGTTTTACCTTTTCTCAAAATCCTTAGATACCCAACTACCTTCACTTTCCTGTATTTTGATGAATGTTTTATTGCTCAGTCGCGTATCAAGCATCATTCTCTGTGGAAACCCAGTGTCATCCACAGCGGCGGGGTCGACTTCACTCCCTCTCTTATCTCAGGAGTTCTCTTTGTTTCTACCATCTAAAAGTTTCTATCTAAAAGTGTTTGTCAGCAGCTTTATGAAAAGATCTGAAAAGGAAACCATTAGGAACTTTTAAAAACCTCTAGTGTATGATAGGGTGTTCGTGATCGTAGCCTCAGATCTAAAAATGCCCATTATTTATCTGTTATATCTGCATTTTAGTCAAACTATGTCCTTCTGTACTTCTATTTTTCCTAATAACAAACAGGCTTATGTTGTGCACACAAACCTTGTTTAAATCCACAAAGCAAATCTAAAAAAAAATAACATTATAAATTTGTATGGGGATCTCAAAGTTTTGGAAGATACAAAGTATGCCCAAATGTCAGAGAAATTTGACATGATGCACACGGCATCTAGAATCTGTCTACTTGATGGAAGACTCTTAAAGCCCCCAACAGAATAACAGCTGTGAATCCATAAAATACATTGTCTGCATGCAAAAATACAAAACAGTTAAAGGGAAATGCAAAAATAACAAATACCAGAAGGAAAGCACAGACACAAAGTCTGCAAATCTGTAAGAATGCACCTGCTTAATTATTCTAAAAGTGTAAAAATGACACCAAGTTATCAAGGTAAGACATCCATGTATGTTGATTCTAATTCTCTGTATATGATAGTGATGAATAGAGCTGTTTCACATTGATACATGTAGCACCTTTAACAAGCAGTGCTGGTTTTAGCTGTGCTACCAAATATACATCTGACTAAGTCTGGCCCTTGTGGTCAGAATGAAACGGTCAGTCCTCAGCTTTTCAGTTTTCCACTAGATTTTTATGTACAAGGAGTAAAATATTCAAACTAAATTTAGGGACTCGCCATCAAAAAATTCAGTTTTAGTTCAAAAGAAAATACAGGCTTTTGGAAAGTTAGTTTCGGCCTCATTGGAACACAGAGACACGTACAATAAGCAGTCGTTCGTCACCACAGAGTTTCACTTTTCTCTGTGAAATTTCTCTGCGTTCCAGACTAGAGCACACAAAGAGCAGCGTCTTTGTTGTCAGCTGGAGTTGTGTAGAGATTTTTTTCCTCCCTCGCTGTGACTCATCCAGCTCAGCCTCTCACCTTGATATGCGGTCTAATGTGTCACCTAACCAAAGGCAAGGTGAGCCAAGAACCACAGCGCTAGGCTCCACTCAATCATGTCTCCTAAAATATATATATATAATAATAAAGAAAAAAAACATAACCTGAGGGAGTGATGGCCAGGTTTGTTATCAGAGTCGAAGCCAGAGAGCAGCGAGGTGTACAGTACAAGCAGAAAGGGGCTGTTTTATGGAATTCACAGGAACACTGGTGTGTTTGATATACAAATATTTCTTCCTTTTATGCGGACAGGGACATGATTTATATGCATGATGCAGCTTAGATGCTCTCTGTTACTGTATGGACACTGTCCATCACTGATGTATTAGATCCTCCACTCTCAGCTGCAGTGTGGATTTTCCTAGCATTTTATCTTTCTATGAGCTAGACGCTTTCTGTACCATTTTCTTTCAGAAACAAGGTGAAGAGGATGGGATTCAGCTGATATTTCCTGCTAGATTTGAACTGGAGATGCAGTTAAAAATTATTGTCATTATGGATGAATCTGATGATTATTGTGTTGGTAGTTGATTTGTTAAATCACATATCAGAACAAAGTTTTAAAAGTCCATCAAATGTCAGTTCACTGTGTTAAAATGAGCCATGAAAGGAAAGAAAGCATGCAGCAGCTGTGAGCTGAAATACTGTATCTGGTCCACAAGTCCAAATTTGCATGTGAGCTGTTTACACAAACGTCTGTACATTTTCATATTCTGAGCACCAGAGCAGTAACTTTCAGAGCTGCAATGATTTTTCTGCTCATTCTTCTTGCTGTCAGAATGAATTTTAACCAGTTAAATCTTGGCTGACATCCCTTTAAATTCCTCATGCACATGATCTAAATCTTCGACCAGCTGAAGTCACCAGATCAGCAAAACCTGAGATGAAGGTCATGACAAGAGCAGGCAGAAGTATTAAAAGCTAAACATCCTGACTGCTGCAGTTTGGAGAATGTCTGTTCCTGTGACACATGACAGTTTATTTTTTTAACAGCAGATACTTTAAATGTCTTGTGTGTAAATCATTCCAAAACATTTCATTTCAGGTAGTAAATGTCAGTAAAAATGCTGAAAACTGATATTTTCCTGATGCCAAACCACTTGCAGAAATCTCAAGTGCTGACAATATGAGATGAATTTGTTTGTCTGTACGGTGTTGTACAAGCGAACATTACACTGAAAACATTCTGCAGTTATTTGAGAGGATTTTAGTGCCGAGCTTGTCTCAGAGTGGATTTCTGCTCGGTACAGACTAGATGGAGTTCTTATTACCTGTGAGCTCTGTTACTTGTAATGTTTTGCTCAACCCGATGGTTCCCTCCTTCCCCCCCCTCCATCTATCCAAGCTATGATTAAGGTTCAAAAGGTGTAGAGGAGGATCCAGAAAGGCAGACAGGAGCAGAACTTTGGGCCAGGGGAGAGAGGGGCAGGGTGGAAATGAGCAGTGATTAATCTGAGCCGGTGGAGGTGATGGAGACGCTGCGTCCTGGATGAAGCAATGAAGGGAAATCACGAGCCGTGGCGGGCCCGTAGGTTTTCATTATAACCAGTCACCGTAGCTTTGTCCCAACTCAGCTACCAAATACATCATAACAAGGGTGTCCTATTCCAAAGGCTCACCCAGACACCTCTGATATTTCAGCCGGAATATGAAAGATAACCTGAATTATAAAGTCATCATAAAGTATATGACCTGACTGAGTCATATTTATGAAACGTCTGTGATCAGGGAAGAGGTTGTCATGTCACATGAACAGGACCGCTTAAAAAGACCTTCAGAGAATGTAAATCATGTCATGAGCTGTGTTTAAGAGGCAGTTTCAGTGCATCCTAAAGTTTATTATTGCATTTATTCCTCAATAAATCAGAATTATTGTCTAGTTGTCATAAAAGTTTTAGCCATGCCAGGAGCGTGGCTCTACAGAAAGAACGTATAGTCCACCACTTTGGTGTAGTAGAAGAAGAAGAAGAAACATGTACATTGCACAGTTAAGCTATTTAGCCTTTACATAACCCAACTTTGTTAGGAAGTTAGGATCAAAGTGAAGGGTCAGCAACAGAACAAAACCCATCCCTGTAGGAATATCTTCAACAGCATTGTTGGGGGAGATAAAGTACCTGCTTGTGGGTAATTACTCCTGAGCTGCCCTGAGAAACTGCTGCGCGGTCCTCAGTGCTGATTAGTTAAACATACAGACAAGGCAAATGCTAATTGCTTAAATTTGGAGAAGACAAACTGTCAATGTCCTCGTCCAGTAGTAGTCCAGTAGTAGCCAACTCCTCCGTCGTCCTAATTCCTACACGCTCAAACAACTGGGTGATGTTGTTTTGATGCACTCTGACTCTATGTCGCGTTCACAATGGAAACAATGGTGCGATGGAAATGGAAAGGCTAAAAGGGCCGATCATGATGCTGTTCCTGCAAATGTTTGTGCCACCTTGAGCCTGCCCCAAGCTCCTGCAGTGGGAAGTCGCCTCATTAAACAGCACCCCTGGAGCAGAGAGAGTTGATAGGGATCTTGCACAAGGGTCCAACAGTGGCAGCTTGGAAGTGGGGATGCTTGGCAGGAACCCAGAGCCTTAACTGAGTGACCACTGCCCCAGTAGCCCCAGACACCTTGAAAACTGATAGCATCCCATCTTCTTGTAAGTCTTTAACAAACATGCAGGATTTGAAATAGTATATTAAGCATCAACCTGGACCGTTCTCAACAGTTTGCCATCATGTTGAAGTCAAATGTCATCACTCGTAGTTTCATGGAACCATTACTGCATGCTGCTTTTACCACCTTGTTAACTGTTTGAATGTATAACCAGGCCACAAACTTCTAAAATATTTGAGTTGATTAGGCGACAAGAAGATTTGATGGTCTAATTTTGGAGTAAGAGGAAGTTCATGTAAACTGTCCACTAACTTTGTATACTTGAATCATGGATGAATCATAGATGACGCCCACAGACTTACAGCAGTGTTTATAAATGTATACAGTTTCTCACAAATAAACCTCCATCATGGAATCCCTTTTATTCCAATGAAAGTTGCTCAGTGGAACGCCCAAAAAGTGTCTCCAGGCTTCTGCATCTGGGCCAGTACACTCACTGCTGCAGAAAACATGAACGGCAGCTTTCTAGATTTAACAAACTTACCACATGACCTTCCAATGCCAAATGCCACTACACCTAAACCATCTCTTACCCTGAAACTGTTCCTTTGTAAGGGGGGTCACCTTACAGACTGCAGAACCTCTCCCTGTCTGATTATGATGGTGTCATGGTTAGCAAAACGAGACGGTGTACAGCTTGGACTCAGTTGTTGTGGTTATCGCATCAGCCAAGCGCATCATTGTGAAATTCGATTGGGTTCTGTGGTTCTGCCAAACACGTTAGTGCACAAACAAGGACACTGCTGTTGTGCTAATAGTTCCATCTACACTGTTTCTGCATCTGCCAACTGTTTGGCCTCACTTTACACTCATCCATCTTCCATTGGACACCCTAATATATATATTTACATACATTTATCTTCACAGATGCTGCTCATGCCCTCAGTCTCTTGTAAAAGTAAGCTTGAATAATGCTTCACCAACACGACAGGCAGCCAATAATGAAGGGGAGTCCAAGGGTCAAGAAAGTAGGGAAAGTTACAGTCACCTTGTGCTGGAATATTGATGATTCTTCAGTAATAAAACGACTCAGTGAACAAGAAAAGATGAGGAAAGCACTTTAGTTTGTAATCCTGACTGTAGTTGGAACCAGTTTGTGATGTGAAAAGAAATGAGATATTTCAGCATTTTCTGACGGAAAAATGGGGAAATTAAAAATGCCCAGAGGAGAGAGCAACTCAAAGCTGGTTGAGACAAACGATTTAAATGATTCTTTGTGGTTACAGTTTAGCTATTTAACAAATCTGTTGACACTGCAACTTTGTAGTGTTTTTTTTTCTAAGCCAGAAACTCAGCCCTAATTCTAAGTGAGTCACAATAAACGTAAAGAAGTAACTCGTCTCAAACCGTGGCGTCTGTAGAAGGTGATTCCTGCTAATGCATACCAAACTGAAAGACTTTCCTTTACCAAAGCTGGATCAGGGACAGATGCTAGATCCTGGTCTAATCAGGACTAGAGTGCCAACTGCCACTGAAGATATGCATAATAACATCAGGACATTTCAACCTCAAGTTCATCATGTATGTGTTTGACCTCACATCTGTTCTGCAAGCACTTGACTGTTTTAGCGAAATTATTGGTAGCATTTTAAGTCCTTGTAAAGTAAGAGCGCACAAAATAATCTTAACTGTTTTGAATTTTAGGATGCTGTGATTTAACTGGCAATTACAAACTGAAAGAAATTGTGAAAAAATGTAACTTGAGGTGTGTCATTCTTTCTTGTAGCTCTGTTTACTGAGACAGCTCATGCAATTTCATGTCTTAATTTTCAACCGTTTCTGGCTTTGTGCACCTTGACAATGAAATCACGTCTAGGCATGAAAGAATTTCATTAAACCTCAAAAGACCAGAATTTGGTTGCAAGAAAGTGAAATCAGTGCAGCCTTTTGAAAATTGAAAATTGTTCTATCTGGTTAAAAAAAAAAAAAAAAAAAGTCATTGTGATTAATTTGGTTATAAAACCTTTTGCAACAACAGTTTACTTACAAATCCAAAGTTTTGTGGCTGTTTAGTCCAAATTTCAACCATATCCAGTGAAAAAGAAGAGATCACTGAAGCTCAGAAGGAATCTAAAAGATGAAGCAATTTAGCTCTGAAGGCTAAACTTTAACAATTCATAACTAAAGAAGCATGTGGAGGACAGATTTTGGAATTTGCACAGTTACATTAACTTCATAGAAGATTTCTTCAAGGAAATTTATGACATGAATTGGGATGTCCGCTATTGTAGGTCAGTAAATCCATTGGCACCATTAGGTTAGCTGAATACTTGAAGAAAGCCTTTTATTGGTATAAAGTTTAGGGTTTTACCCCCTATTACTTCAAGTGTAATGTATTGAAAATTTGATATGTTGACATATATTATTTGAAAGGACATAGTAGTAAATCTATAATGTTAGAGCCAAAGTTTTTGGTTTTGTGTATTTGTTACTGCATACACGACACACAACAACGTCTTGTAACCCCATGTGGGATGATGGGCGTTCACCACTAATTGTGTTTCTTTGGCTCAACTCTGAGGTTTCTCAACTCTGATCTGTATTTTTGGATTGCTCTGATTGTGGAAATACTCATGGCTCTTCCTTTGCATTTCTCTCTGCAGACCCAGCTGAATATTCTCCTGGACAAGCTGCGCAGCACGGTCAGTGTTTGTTCTTTTTCTCTTCCACAGTGATGGCTTTATATTACAAACCCCAGAGCTGCAGTAAAGTTCAGACTTCCTGTGATGCAGCTCTTTATATCTCCCGAGAGACAAACACATACTGTTCCTGTCTCACCTGTGAGGCGCAATGCATCATGTCCTGAGTCTGATGTGATGGATGTCTTGAAAGTCTGATGCAGGTTGTGGTTCCTGCTATTAGTGTAATCACTTCTGTTTCCGTTTGTGTCTCTGCTTTCTTTTCTCTCTCCACTCTCTCCCTCTTTCACTCCTCCAGGGCTCCAGTTTCATTCGCTGCATTAAGCCCAACCTGAAGATGGTCAGCCACCACTTTGAAGGAGCTCAGATTCTCTCCCAGCTGCAGTGCTCAGGTCTGTGATTTCAGAAAACTGTGGCTTATTTAACACTAGTCAAGATTTTTATGTTCAACCTGGGAAAAGTGATATTTGATATCTATTTTGTCTGAGCCTCATAGAGAGATCCAGTCCTGACAGCACTTCTTGCCTGTTGTTCCACTAACTTAATATAATTTCTCACTGAGAGATTAATTTATATGCCCTTTGAAAACAGATATTTTAGGACCAGTTGATGGCACAACTACCCTCTGATGCCTTAAAAATGTGAATTAAGTGAATGTTTTGTAATTTAAATAATTAGTCCAAAGTTGTAAAACCAGCTCAGTTAAGTTCATTAAACTAAAGATGTTAGGTTCAGTCACAATGACCAACATCAGACACAGATTTGGTCTCCAATGCTGTCGTAACGATGGAGGGAGAAGTCGCATTCTGACCATGTTGCTGTGTGCTCGGTATGCGGAGATGCTGCAAAAAAGAAACATCCGGCTCAGAACTCCTCTGAGGAAGTTAGATCACGTTGGCAGATCCTTTACTTGGAAGTTTTCAAAGTTGTGTAGCAAAAGGGATTAAACCACCAGCACCCAGCCAGTTCCAAAATCACACAAGGTAACCACATGTATCAGTGATGGACAGCTGAACTGATAGTTGAGGTCATCACAGTTAAATAGAAGTTTTTTGGGGTTTTTTTTTCAATTTTTTTCATACAATTCAAGCTGACTAAACAGTGTACTGTTAACTAAAGTTGTGTTGTAAGGCATTTTTGGCATTTCAGGAACATGCAAATGTCACTTCACTTCTGTGTTAATAATAATTACATCATCTGATACAGTTTGTGCCTGAGTGAGCATTTACAATCCAATATTACGGTGTAATATATCTTAAACAGCAGTTAGTAAAGCAGCACTAATTGTCCCCTCTAGAAAAAAAGTCCATCTTTATTTTCTGTCCCCACATCTCAGCTGAAATGTTAATGACTACACAAAATGAACAATTTTTAACTCTAATTTTTTCCAACAATTTACAGATTTTCTTTTATTTGTTGAATAATAGTAACTGGTAAAATCACAGAACAAAAATCTTAATATACTGATTTACTATACAAAAAAAAGAACGAACCAAAACGGTGAATAACACTCCACATCAAAAATCTGTATTTTTACAGATAGTAATTTGTTCTTTTTCAATGATTGACTGAAGAATTACACTTTTTTTGTATCAATATCAGCAAAATATCACTATTTTACAGATATTTATGGTTATTACAAAGAAAATGTAAATATATTAAGGACTGAAAAACTGCTAAATAATTTTTAGCTGTTATTTGACCGAAGATCCGTATTTTAATATCTAGTAAAATCTAATTAATATTTCAAGTGAATTATAGCGCTATTTTCAAATGGAACTCCAGAAAACTAATTGGAATGAGTGAATTTAACAAAAAAAAAACAAAAACATGATAATGACCTGTGGGAAAAAAATTACTGACTTAGCTTACCATTATGATTTTTGAAAGGGAGTCTATGGGAGCCATAGCTTTTTGGAGCCAGCACATAGTGGTGTTCATTGGTACTGCATTTTAAGGCACTCTGCATTGATTTCACTTTGCAGAGCAGGTTGCTACGTTCATCTTTTCCATACAATCTGTGATTTATGCTAGCCTTCCCTCCTCAGCTCTTATTATCTTTACCTTCACTGCATTTAACGCATCTTCCATCCCTACATCCTGTTCTTCCTGTTTTTCCACACAGGCAGAAAAGATAAACTGTAAATACATGCAAAATGCCAGTAAACCTCTTTAACAAACAGGAAAAATGTGGAATCAAGGACAAACAGAGATGGAGTGCATCAGCAGTGACTCACCACCCAAAACATTTACAATGAACAAGCACGACTTGTTTCTAAAATGCACCTGCAGGAAAATACCAAGGGTGTACTGTAGTGGTTTTAGGAAATATGTGATTGCATCATTAAAGATGTAGAACACAGGCAGAAAAAAATACCTCAAATTCAAACTATTTAAAAAAAAAAACTAAACTGACAAAGCAATTCAAATTGAAGGTTCACTTTCTAAGCCTAAATTTGATAGTCACTTGGCTTAAATCACATGAATCCACTGAATCAGCTCTACCTCTAGGCATATTCTATTGTAAAAAGCGCTGTGTAAACAAAGATCATTCATTCATTCATTTCTTCACTTTTGAAGTCCATAAATGTCTGCGTGGCAAATCTGGAAAATGCTGCTCTTTCAGTTGACTTTTAAGTGCTTACTGTGCAATCATCAAGTTGCTGCCGCTGATGTTTTCAAAGAATCTTTCTAATGCAGTTATTTTGCTCATATTTGACAAACACAAAACACAGCGGTGCATCCTGATGTGTCGCCACACATTAATCTGCACTTTTAACCCTTTTGTCACATTCCAGATAGAGAAGATTTTTAAGTCTGTGAATGAATGGCAATTAGCAGCGTGTGTCCGCTATGAAAGAGGTTTGAAAATGAGCCCTTTGATTTGAAATTCAAACTATTTTTTTATTTATTTATTTTTTTAAAAAAAACTGACAAAGTAATTTGAGTTGAAGGTTGACTTTCTTACTCATTATATCCTACAGTCTTCATGTGCCCCACGGGTTGGCTGAGGTAGCAGAGAACAGTAGATGATTAAATGTGGATTATTCAGGTGAGCTTTGAGGACAGGGATGGTGCACCATCCAAACTTACAAGCAGAGGAACCTTTCATTTGTATTGGCAGTTATGAGCCTTGAAATCCCATCACTAATAAAGTGAACAACAATATGCTGGCAATCCAACATTCATTAAGTGCACTGAAGTGTGACAACTACAGAAATATGGCTAGCACGTATTGGAGAATAAACAAATTTGCCATGTGACCGTGTTTTTATCAATCCATTCACCAAACTAACAAAGGTAGAGGTGTAGCAGTGCATAGATCTACCTCTGTGCAGGAGATTTATACTGACTTTAAGACAGCTACAGATATGCATCAGTAGACATCCTGCAGAGTACAGCTGGAGTTAATAATCCTCCTGTCTTTCAGGTACTCTTTGGTGTTTTCTGCACACTGAGATTTCTGTTCCCTGACTCAGGCCTTTAAGGCACAGCCTCCTCTCAGGCAACACCCTGTAAAACTGCATCAAATCCAGGGAGAAGTGCTGCCTTAAGGGTGAACCCAGGGAAGAAATTGCTCTTTTGTTGCTATTCCATAACCCTCACGCCTCAGAGCTCACACAAATACGACGCCAACACATCAATGCACAAACGGTCCAAAAATAATGAAATAAATAAAATGCCTGGAAAGGGTTAAAGTGATGATTGCTGTGAGCTAGAGGGACACAAAGCTCCAGAGCCTCCTTTCTGTATGTGCTCTGTCTGTACACACATGAAAATGTTTTCTTAAACTTTTCCTTTTGCCCAATGCAAAAACTCTGTGAGAGATACTCCCTCCCTCAGGTTCAGAGGAGAAGAAATTATGAGCTCAGGTTTAATATCCTCAGAGATTTTGCTTTCATCCACACAAACTCGATGTTCAGATACTGCACCCAGCCGAGCTCTTTATCAGTTTTATTGGACTGGGAATCGAAGCGTTGATAGTTAGGAATAGATGTGGGAGACCTCTGTGTACCAACGTGACACGGTCAGGCCCAAAATGGGATGTTCAGCAACACCAGAAACAACTTTTCCACTGTGGTTTGAAACGCAGACAACGAGATGTAGATTTAATCTTACCTGAGATGGGGCAGGATTCTCTGACCTGAGCAGCCTGGAGCTCGTTGTGGTGAGCAGAGCGTACAGACAGGCTTAGGGAGCTTAAGTAAATCAGAGACATATTGAAGCTGAGTACCTCCTAAGTTAGGAGCAGAATTTAATAACCATGAGTGATTTTACAAGAAACTAGTGGAGGGAGACTAATACTAGGATAAAATGTTCAGGACCTCCAGTTCACATGACTGCTTGGCTTGAACAAGTTGAATCTTTCTACCAGTGAAGTAACAGGTTTTTTTTTTTTTTCCTCAACACATTCATGGATCAGTTGTTAATACAGACTCCCCAAAAGGGCTCTGAGGTGAAAATCCATACTTCGGAAAATTGCCTTGATGTAACTGTGAAGGGTGAGGTCTTAATTAAATATGATATCAAGATTTTTTTTCTACGCCATTTCCTTCGGGAAACTGTGCGACAATTACAAATGGCAGCCTGATATGAGTTCCGTGCAGCTCGAGGCCGACGCTCTACAAGTTTCTGCTTTATCTGAATACACAAGAGGGAAGTTCTGTTATCAAGGGGCAGAAGGCAGAGGAAGTCCTTGAGTGGAATGAAGTGCTTTCTACCTTTCTTCTCGACACAAGTGGCACCTCATTAATAAGACATGCATGTCTTTACATGCTCTCCATGTTAATGCTGTGCTCATGCTAGAAGAGACTTTCCACAAGGGAACGGAAGAGACGCCCAAGAGGATAAAAACAGCCGGCTAGGAGGTCTCAGGAGGCCTTTATGGTCTCTGGCACATTCCATCGTATGATCTGACTTTAATTAGTGCGTATTTTAATGAGTTGGCTACCAGATTGTAAACATGTAGCACATTATTGTAAAGGATAATAAGGCTTCTTGTGCATTTTAATCCACACAATCTGTACGTAGCTGTTGATATTTAAACCACTCCTGCTCCTGACTAATCAGAACTTTTGCAATTAACACGTCAATGCGATTTTGTCAGTATTCATTGCGATGTTCACTGTAAGGTTTATACAGACATCATGGCTAGTGTATTGTGTTACTAGAAACATACATATAATCTTACTCAATGAAAACACATACATTTTGTGTTTAATGTCGTGTCTTATCTAGTATATGCCATGGTGATAAATTAGGCAGTTTTTAAAATGAACCCTTTTGCAAGAATAACTTCATTAACAAAACATGCAAAAAAACATACACGCATGAATCCACTGAATCAACTCTACCTCTGGGCATCTTCTATTGTAAAAAGCGCTGTGTAAACAAAGATCATTCATTCATTAATTTCTTCATTTTTGAAGTCCATAAATGTCTGCGTGGCAAATCTGGAA
This sequence comes from Amphiprion ocellaris, assembly GCF_022539595.1. Lineage (NCBI taxonomy): Eukaryota > Metazoa > Chordata > Actinopteri > Pomacentridae > Amphiprion > Amphiprion ocellaris. The sequence continues at coordinate 6,693,205 of NC_072777.1, forward strand.
AATGCTGCTCTTTCAGTTGACTTTTAAGTGCTTACTGTGCAATCATCAAGTTGCTGCCGCTGATGTTTTCAAAGAATCTTTCTAATGCAGTTCATTTATTCATATTTGACAAACACAAAACACAACTCTATGCCCTCTAGTCGACTGGAGACAGAGTTAAAAAATAGTGAGCTTTCAATTTCAGAGTGCAGTCGTTAGCGGTGCATCCTGATGTGTCGACACATGGAAGCTTCTTAAGTCTGTGTACATTATGTGCTGTGATTTTATTTGTTATTTAATCTTGTGAGGCTGAGTGTACTTTATATTGTGGAGGGGATGGAGGAAATATCACTGGGTAGAGGTCACAAGCTCTGAAGCAACTTAAGGACAGTTAGAAACCTGGCTGCGAGGATGAATGAACGGCAGTTAGCAGCATGTGTCTGCTATGAAAGATGTTTGAAAATGAGCCCTTTGATTTGAGGTTTCAAAGCAAAATGAGGCGACTAACAATGCTTCAAAGATGGCCAATCATCTGTGTTTACAGGGGGTCTGAATAAACAAATTAATGTAATGTGTCAGGCAGAACAGCCTGGAAAGTCCTGACAGCATAAACACAGAACAGACAAAAAGGGTCACAAAGTTGTGCAAGAAAAGCGGAAAAATTATGCTAATTGGCATGCAGCCTATATGACTCAGCTATTCAGCTGTGCTTTGCTGCTTTGATTTACTTCTTCCAAAGTCAGTCTTTTTTACAAAGTGCATCACTGGATATGTAGTGTTTAGCATCAGCGTGAGCTTACATCCTGTTTTTGTGTGTCATTTGGCTTGGATATTGCTGAATTTTACCTGCCTTCATGTACTGATATTTAAGTAATCTTTCATATTGTCATATTGTACTTTAAACCGTATAAACCTCAAGGGCATGTTTTGTTTCGGTCACATTTTTACTCACTGTGGGCTCAGTTTTCACTGGAGTATAAAGTCCTGCTCCTCTGTGGAAATGGCACAACCATGGCTAGAAGGAGAGAGAGCTTCAAAGTGTCTGCTACGTCATAGAAAGTTATGATGCCTTCAATTCAATTCAATTACATTGAATGAACAATTACAACTTTTTTTTCAAATGCCCATAGATGCTTCCAACTGTGGAATAAAATGGCAACTCTGCATACTATTGATGTTTTATTACTTACATTCTTAATTTGTTTACATACTTGTCTCCTCTCTGCTGTGCGTAAACACAGCCTGCAGTTCAGCCGAAATGTTCCTACATTTAAAGCTTAGATTTAATTGTTCCAGTTTAACTGAGCGTCCCACATAAGTTCAAGGATCATTGGAAAGTTGAAAAATGTGCATTTTTTCCTTTTTTTTTGTTCCAGTCAGTGGCTTTGATTCATAGTGTGATTTTGGTATTTTTTTTATAAAATACTATGCCTTTCAAACCTGCTGGCATGTTTTGGTGTCCAAAGGTAAATGCCTGTTTTAGACAGAAAATTGTTCTTGGCTGTTTGGACAAACGCTTTGACATTTCAGACTGAAGTATCTAAAGCAGCACTGGATGTTCTGCGTGAAATATCTACACAACTATTCATTTCAGACGTCCACATTCCCAGAGATGAGGGTGTAAAATTTATGGTTATCCCCTTTCTTCCAGTGCCACCAACAGATCAGACTTGTCTTGCTTTTACTTTTCCAGTAGCACCAAAATGAGGTTGACATTTTTAAAACAGACTGGATGGAAGTATATTTTATATGTTCATTCTTTCCCCAGGAGGAGTTCCAAACATTTCTTGTGATTGTCTCACTTTTAAGCTAGTAAAAATTAGAATTTCTCCAGCTTTCATTGAGGAGCATATATTAATGACATTCTCATGAACCTCATCTGTGCCTTGTTTTGCTGTAGCTGGGCTTGGATATGCTCCAGAGTTACACCTGGACAGGTTTCCAGGTCATCACAGGGCTAACACAAAGAGCCAGACAACCATGTACACTCACATTAACACTAACAGCCCTTTTACAATCACCAGTGAACCTTATATGCATATCTGTGGACTCTGGGAGGAAACTGCTGCAGCTGTAAACAAGGGAGAGCATGCAAACTCCATCCAGAAAGACCACGCTGTCCCACTAATCAGAAATGTTGCTTAAAAAATGCCTAAAATGGCCAAAATTTGAAATTGAATTTCAATACAAGATTTAAATCTGACATTTGATGCCATTTCTCAATATTTTAGCATTTGAAAACTGTTGAAAGTCTGATGCCCAGTCCAAGACACAAAAGAACAATACTGTAACCATTTCATTTATTTCAGACGGGCTGTACTGTTAAAGAAGAGAAAATAAAAACACAATACACAAAACCCCCAAACACCCCAAAAAGCAACAACCAAACCAAATCCAAAATCTAAAAGTCTGAAAATGAGTAGGATGAAGTTTAACCTATTAACTCCTACCTGCTACATATCTGTGCATCTCATGTCTTACTGCTTCCTGTTTACATCAAACCTTTTCCTTTTATACCTCTTTCGAAACTCCAGAACACATTTACTTTCATGCATTCTTTTGTCTTTCAAGCAATCTTTGGCTTTTTAATTGAAAATTTCTTCTTAATTCATAATATGCTATTTCACTTGTGAACAGTCGTATGTTATCAGGGAGTAAGTTGTAGCTGAACATTATTTGTGCAGTTGACCTGATTATCTTGCAACTAAACTAAGTCCAGTAGTGGACCTCTAGCTGTCTGTTGACTTCCTGTCTGTGTGGCTCTTTCTGCAGGTATGGTGTCCGTGCTGGACTTGATGCAGGGTGGCTTCCCCTCCAGAGCTCCCTTCCACGAACTCTACAACATGTACCAGAAGTACATGCCTCCCAAACTCACCCGCCTCGACCCTCGCCTCTTCTGCAAGGTCAGTCCTCTCAGCCTCAGCTGCTGCCCCACGCGCTTATTATCATTTTAATGGAGCCATATTTCCATGCTTGGCCTGTGTATTTGTGTTACAGGCTTTGTTCAAAGCCCTGGGACTGAATGAGAATGACTACAAGTTCGGCCTGACCAGAGTGTTTTTCCGGCCGGGGAAGGTGAGACTTTTTGAAAACCTGCTCTATTCCCCCTTCGCAGTGGCTAATATAGGTATTGTTCCCCTAAAGAAAGACAATACATTCAGAGGGAAAGCGCATTAGTCATTGTGGCTGCTGAGGTGAGGTGAGATGAGATTTTTGAACGAAGCGGAGCCAACAGATGGGGTTTTTTATTTCTCCACCAGATGAATAATTCATCACATTTGGTTTCGACATGTGGTTTCCAAGAGGGACTTTATAGAAGTTCATGTGTTTGTTTCAGAGGACCTCGGTACACACTGTGCAGGACAAACTGTTACTCTGACAGCATAGATTTACCTCAGAGGAATAAATAAATACTTGAGTCCTCTGTTAGCTGCACTCATTAGTCTTTTTGCTACAGGATCAGATGGGCAGCAGTGCCCTCCAATGTAGACACAATACCACATGTAAAGAATTGTTTTCACCTGCAAGGAGTCATAAATGGTAGGAATTTCCAAGTTTACAAAATGTTAGGTGGCCTAAAGTAAGTTTTAGGCTTTAGCTATTGTGTCATCCCTGGATTTTGGTGTGTATACTGAGGCCAGACCACAGTCCTGGTAATCTTTTTCAGACTGGTAGAGGCTGTTTATGTGAAGGCACGAGGCTTTGAACCCCCAAAAATGAGAGCCCGACGCACTTCGGTGTCGTTAGAAATCAGGCTTTAAAAACAGACGAGGAGGAGACACAGACACAGAGAAAATAACAGTGAATTCAGCGGTTTCTTTCATTAGTAAGGCAGCAGAAGCCAACTCTCAAAGTCTGGGAATCAGAGTCTTCAGGAGGACACAATCACAACACAACAACAAATGTTAGGTGCAGTGTCATGGAGCAGCTCTCAGCAGACGTTCAAATCAGGAGCACTAAGTGTTAGAAAGCTTTCGGCAGCGTGGTATGACCCTTGGCTTTGCTACAAGAGAAGAAGAAGCTTTTATTTGTCACAAATACATTACAGCACTGTGAAATTCTCTTTTCTGATGCTCTAGCGGGGGTCAAAGTGCAGGGGCAGCTCCAGGTGTCCCTGGAGCAAATATTGTTGGGGTGTTTCTCAGCAGAACTTGAACCCTTCTGATCAGACCCAGAGCCTCAACCATGTAGCTAACACTGTCCCATTCAAACAGACATGAATGAATAAAAGAAAACTAGATTCAGTGTAGCTCCAATAAATGCACGTCTCTGCTTCTGGCCTTTATTTGCTTTGACAGCAGTTGAATCTAAAACATCACATTTTTAAAACCTGCTGTAACGACTTGGTGCTGTGATGATATGTCACTGGAAAATGAAAATATGTAGCTGTCAGAGATTTTGCTCAGCCAATTTATCTTCCTCTGATATATCCAGCTGCCTGTTACATAACAGTGAGAGGCATGGCTTTATGACAATATAGGTGTTTTTGTGTTTGTATTAAGTGAAAAATGTAAATCCACAATGCTTCAAGTACACATAACTACATGAAAATGTATAGAAAGTCAACAAAATATAAACAATATTTTATCACCCTAAATAGGTTTTCAGGAAAAGAAAATAGGAACACGTTGCCCTGACCAACAGTGAGACTCACTGATGTGTTTTATTAGAGAATCAGAATGTATTAGATTTTAGCCACAAAGAAATGTGGAATGCTGCCTGACTCATCCTAGAATTCCTCGGAGATGAAAATAAATTTCACTTCTGGTGTTCAGTCGCAGCTCTGACTCCGTCTCTTTGCCGTGTCCAGTTTGCAGAGTTTGACCAGATCATGAAGTCGGATCCAGACCACCTGGCGGAGCTGGTGAAGAAAGTCAACAAGTGGCTCATCCACAGCCGCTGGAAGAAGGTCCAGTGGTGCGCTCTGTCCGTCATCAAACGTAAGCAGCATCTGTTCTGATCAGACCAGAGATTTACAAAGCAAACACCCTCAGGGCATCGATTGGACTCAGGAGAAAAGTGAGGGAATGTGTGAATCCGTACCTGTCAGTAAAGATATACAGCATCACCAGACAGTGAAAAATCTGAATCTGATAAGCCCCCAAAATATACTAACACCCCCAATAATAATAGCTTTCTATTCTCTTTGAGTTATAAAGTCAGTGTAAGTTGATGAATGAGCACATACAGTTGTTTTGTTACCACTGGACCCTTAAAGAGCTGAAGTCTCACAACTCAAGGTCATAGTATTTCCCCAAAGCAAATTTCCTCCTTGATTTATTGAGCTTTTTAAGAAGCACGACTTTTTGCAGATTTTTATCCACTATTTATCAATATCCTGCCAGGCTATCTGCTTTTCATTGTGCAATGCACGACACCCATCCATACAAACGACTGCCAGAAAACAGTCAGAGAAGAAATTTTCATAATATAGTCATATATAGTCAAAGCACCGTGTGTTGAGGCTTTAGACTCAGAACAGTGACCCGGGTTGGATTCACTTTGCTGCATGTCATGCCATTTTTCTTTTCCCTTTTCTGTCTCCCTTCAGCTGTAAAAGGCAAATACGCCTCAAAAATACGTAATGAAATAAAAAAAAGATTAGACCTTGAACAGCCAAACTATCAGCAGTGCCGTGTTGTTTGCAGCAATTACCCCAGCACACACAGCATTCATTTAAACCCCGTCTGCCTGAATTTAAAAATCCTCTAATTCATCAAGTTCTTATGTAAAATCACAGGAATGGCTTTGACACCATTAAATGTATCAGGATTTGTTGCCTAATTTATTTATCTGAGTGAAAATGTAGGACATTGAATACACATCTTTAGGCGGATGAAAATTAATGAAAAAGATTACTGGCATATAACATATTTTTTTTCCTTTTTACTCTAATAGTAAATTATCTTTTGGTGGTCAAAGTAAATGTTCAAAGAGTTTCACATGCCTTTTAATGTGCACTTGGTTGTAATAAAATCTACAAGGTGGTTTAGAAGATACTTTTATAAATTGCAAGGCAACAAAAGCATTTGCATACTTCTAATTTACCACACTTGTAGCTCATAAGTTGTTGATAATTCAGAGATCTCCCTTTGTATGACATTCATTTTGGTTAACAGGCGACTTGTGTAATGTGTAAACAGGAGTAAATGATGCATACAAGATGACATTGTATTTTTTAACCATCCTGTCACATTTCTACTCACTCACTTTGAAGTCCTGCATCTTTGTAGAAACAGAACAGCCATGGATGAAAGTAGAGAGAAAACAGACATCTTTTATGCAGTAAAACAAAGTCACTAAATCACAAAACATTTCTTTGATTATATATTTTACTTTAAAACATAATAATATTTTAATAAAAAAATGTCTGCAGGTGTTACAAATAGCAGAACAAGTGGGAACATTACATACTATAGATATTTTACTATTGACTATTGGTTCCTGCTCATTATTGGTCAGAGTGCACATTGTTTGTGGTGAATTTTCAAATTAGACATGCAAAGTAACGCAACTTTGATGAAATGTAACAATTTCAAGCTTCGATTTTGTGAATTTTACAGACTGAACCAGATGTCATGCATGTTCAGTTCAAGGGCCTAGTGATTCTGTTTTTCCAGTTCATGACTCTGATAAATGGTCTCATTTTGTGTTAAGAGGAAATATTGCTGTGACAGCTAACGGCGCAAAGACAACACAGACAAGCTAAAAACACCAGAGGGGTGTTAAAAATGACAGCAAGTTGTGTTTTTGACGTCGGCGTATGCACACAAGGGGGCACTGCAGACGGAGGTTAAAGAGGAGTTCAGCATCGGATGATTACTTCGCTCTAAAACAAAGGCATTTAAACTGTGCATAGAGGATGAGGTGAATCTACATGCATCCCTGTTGTTCCTCCTCAGCCGTCTCTCTCAGTGCATTCCTCACTCTCAGCTTTTATGCGGGCAGACATGTTGGAAATCCGATCATGCAAGCAAGAGATGTATCAGTATGCACAGATGGCTCACAATCATACCCAGAGGCCTTGTGGACGGAGCAGAGCAGAGCAGAGCAGAGCAGAGCACAGCAGCAAAACAAACCATGGGCGGTATATGTGCAGCAGAGAGGCTGTGCAGCGGAGGCAGACTGCTGGTAATAATGTGGGGTTGTGCTCCTGGAGGAGTGGTATCTGTCTGCTGTCTTGTGTTTATCACTGCAGTGTCTGAGGAGAGTTTGTGTCAGTCACTACAGGCTCCTATCATAACACTTCTCTCTCTGCCTGCCTCTGTAGGTCTTCAGCGCTCTCTTATTCTGGTCATTTCTCTCTCTTCTATTCATTCTATTACTGCTCGGTCTATCCCTTTCTTTCCTCATTCTGTCTGCCACTCTTTGTTCAGTTTGTCAAATGTTGCCAAAGCATATCATTGTATCCCATTGGATATAAATGTCCATTCCACAAGGTGTGCAGTGTTACAGTAGCAGCACTTAAAAAGGCAATAGTTTGACAATATTTGATTTTGAATGCACATACTGTAACCAGTCGGTGCCCTCTGCTCAGTAAATGCAAAGTCATTAATTCATCATCCTATTATTGATGGTAGAAGTTACATATTCTGAGGTCATAACAAGATGAAATGGATTTGGCAGCGAGCAGCGATGTTATCGATCTCTGTCTCTATTTATCTTTCACACTTCATCTCTCCAGCCCTCCCTCCTTTTTTTCTCCCTTCTCACTTCAATTCAATTCAAACTTGCTTCATTGGCAAGACAGAAAAGGCATCTATGTTGTCCACAGACTTGCAAAGGGGTGGAATTGAATCACAAATAACAGCACTTGGTGAAGAAATCAAAAATTTCTGCAAACATAACAGATTGTAAACCGCATTAGCCTGTGAGTGCAAATTAAATCGTTGTAATAGAATTCAGAGCGTCAAGGGGGATGGCAGGACATTTTTTAAAATGACAAAGTTTGTAAACTCGTTATGAGTTCTGAATATTTTCTTCTATTTGGAGACAGAAAATCTACCTGGAGTCAGGCTTAGACCAGGAGAACGTCACAGACGAGCATCAGGCCGACACCCTTTGAGCCTGGTCTACCTTAGCTTCATATTCAGCCCATATTCTGTGTTAGTACAGCGTAGTTTGTGTCAGTTCCACCAGTTATGAAATACGTCAGTAGCAGGAGCACTGTTTCCTCGACCCAATGATGATTTTGTCGGACACAATAAGTCGCTTGGCTGCACAGTGGCTTGGTGGTTAGCATTTTCGCCTCACAGCTAGAAGATCCCTGGTTTGCGTCCCGGTCTTACTTCCACAGTCCAAAAATATACTGACTTTAACTGGTGATTGTAAATTTTCCATAGGTGTGAATGTGAGTGTGATTGTTTGTCTCTATGTGTAGCCCTGTGATAGACTGTTACCTGTCCAAGGTGTCCCCTGCCTTCACCCTCAGTCAACTGGGAGAGACTCCAGCCCCCCATGACCCTATTAGGATTAAGCAGTGTATAGAAAATGGATGGATGGACAATAAGTGACTTTACAAAGGAAATGTCTGAACACATTCTTCAGCTCAGATGGGCTCCATCATGTTAGGCACAGACCTTGTCAGGACTACTACAGTGAATGCATCGTCCTGACAGTGAAGCGCAGAGGTGTGAGTGTGATGATATGAATGCAAAAAGTGCTTGGGAGTTGACATCTGTAGATGGCACCATGAATGTCTGTGGATAAACCAAAATACTTGCTGACGAGATGACTCATAGTCTGCAGAAAGGGACTGTTTCAGCATGATAGCAATTCAAAGCACACTACCAAAATGAGTTATTATTGAAATGTGGTGATGTCTCTGTAAACAGGACTTGATTTCAAAAGTATGTCCAAAATAGAGAGAAACTGATGTTTTTGCGACTTTAGACATTTGAATTTGAGATCAAAACACAAAGGCAAGAGAAAAGTAGAGATTTATTTAATGCTATATGCAAACCGGCAGCATCAAATATCATATCTAATACCTGAAACCAAGTTTTATCATTCGGAGGGAATTATATCAGGAAAAATGCTTTGAACATCAGAGCCTGCTCTAAGTTGCCACAGGGCTTGTAGCGGCACAACTGTTCTCAAAGGGCTGACGGGCTTCGACCTGTTGGGCCCAAAGCTGCTGAAAATGTTTCCTAATGCGGGCATTTGGATAAACTGACCACTAATTGTAAATCTAAATGCTTAATTCTTGTCTAAAATAATAATGAAAACCTATTCAGGTGATTTAACAGCAGTCTAAAAACTACTGGGAGCCATCATAGTTTCCTATTATCTAGCAGACTTGGAACTTTTTGATAAATTTTCTCTTCAAAAGTTACTCATTTCTAAAATATAGCATCTTGTATGGGACAGTTAGACCTCTAAAAGTCTGTTATTGGTCCCAACTCAGTTTTGACAATGTTTTAGCCCACATGTCCAACCTTATCCTCTTTAGCTTTGAGGTTAAAACTGCAGAAAATTTATCATTTTTTTTTCTTTTTCTCTTCTTTTCTGTCTCAGTGAAGAACAAGATTTTGTACCGAACCGGCGCCTGTATCATGATGCAGAAGACAGTCCGGATGTGGCTCTGCAGGAAGAAGCACAAGCCTCGGTGGGTCTTTTCTTTCTTTCTCTGCATTCTTCCATTCTTTCTTCATCCTTTTTATTGCTTCATCCTCCTACTCTTTTCCCTTTCTATGCTTCCTTTTCCTTTTATCTTTTCTTACTTTGTTCTGCCGTCTTTTCTGTTTAATCCGACCACTTTCCCCCTTTCTTTATATTTTCTTTCATCCTCCCATCTACCATTTCTCTGCTTCCTTTCTGTCCTCTTACCCTCCTCCTCTTGATGTTCTTTTTTCTCCCTGCGGTCTTCAGATGTTTCAACTTTTGCTTCTTTTCACTTCCTCGTTTCTTTCTTTCTTCCCTGCTTCTTTTTAATTTTAACCTTCTCTTTTTTCTTTCTTTTCTCCTCCATCTTTCTCTCACCTTTACACCTCCCCCTTTCCCTTTGCTCTTGTCCCTCTTTTCTCTGTATCTTCCTCTCCTTCCCATTCACTCTGCCTTCTCTTTCTTATTACATTCACCTCCTCGCTCCTTCGTCCTTATCTTTCTCCTCCTCTTCTTCTTCTTCTCTATTATCTGCCACTTTCACAGCTCGGCAGTGTTGGTTTGCCTGCCATGCACAAACACACACACACACACACACACACAGACACACACACACACACACACTTTACCTCAGACAGTCGCCTGGCGACACGTGCCGCTCTGCTTATTACCGCCGATATTTTGACGATAAACAACAGAAACCCTGAGGGGAGGCAGGTGAGAGGGTGGATGAAGAATGCAGGTGGGGAAGAGGGTTTTTTTTTCTCTCCTGCAGTTTTTTTTTCATCTGATTTGGCACCCTGCTGGTCCATGCTAACAGGTTGTGTGAGTGTGTTTACGTGTGCTGCTGATGTGGTGCAGTGTGTGATTACAGGGGCTGGGTGGAGTGTTAATGAGTGGGGCGGAGTTTGGGCACAAACTGAGATTTAGTGAAGCAATGAGTGATCAGGCTAATGACATATAGCCAGTACTCTCAAGTCACAAATATTTTACAGTTTTTACTATGAAGTCAGTAAGTCCTAGACAAGTGAACTGACACCTTAGTGCAGGAGTGTCAAACTCATTTTAGTTCCGGGGCCACATTCAGCCCAATTTGATCTCATGTGGGCTGGAGCGGTAAAATCATAGCATAATAACCTATAAATAACGACAACTCCAAACTTTTCCTTTGTACCAGTGCAAAGATCTTCACATTTAATGAATTATCTTTTTATGAAACATTATGAACCACCTGAAATTTCTTGAGAAAAATAAATTTCAACAGCATTATGCCTCAGTTTATCATTTACACATTACAACTTACAGATCACAGTGTTTCTACAAAGGCACAAAACATTTAGTCATCTGGAACTGAACAATGTAGTATTTTAGTTTCTGATCAAAAGGACAAAAGTCAGACAAAAAACTACAAAAACAAGACAAAATATTGCAAAAATGAGAAACAAAATGACAAAAAATGAGACAAACGACAAATGTAGTATTTTACTTTTTGATCAAAACAACTTGTCATGGTCTGGAAATTATTTAAAATTTATAGTTTTACAAATTTACAATTTGCACTTAATGCCTTCCTTTTTAATTTTTACACTTTACAACGTCGTCCCGCGGGCGGCCCGGTTTTGGCTCATGGGCCACATGTTTGAGACCCTTGCTTTATTGCATTACACTGTCAACTATACTAGAAACAGCACAAAATACTCTAACTAGTGAAATGTGCTCTTTTCAAGCAAAAATAATACTACATTGTGGTTTAAAAAAAATGCTCTTTAATCTAGCCGCTACGAAAAAAATGTAATCTCACCTTAAAACTAGTCAATATATTCAGATTTAAATGTGTTCACAATCCTCTAGTTTGCAGCTGCAGCAGTCAGTAGCAGTGAGCTGTCATTTATTAGACAGTTGGAGGAATTGTGTACACTTTATTTGATGCAGTGGAGCAGCAACTTTAAACATGGAGTCATCGTCAAAACTAATTACACTGAATCAAGTGTCTGAGCCCAAACCATGATTGAGATTACTGTGCGAGTAATTAGTGGCCTCTGCAATGGAGCAGGCAGAGTGGATGGAGCTTTACTGGCTGCCAAACTGACTGGTAGGTGAACTTATTGCAGCAGCAAACAAGATAACCACAATTTAACGGCTGCCTGCTGCAGTTTCCTAACCTGTTAATAAGTTGAAATGGCTTTTGATTTTCACCTCTCTGTGACTGGCATTAACATTTACCAGTCAGCTGCGCTGTCACATCAAATAAAATTAAAAAAAAGTTTTACCTAATGTTAAATATTTCTAAGCCATTGCAAGACGTTAGATAACATTTGTAGGTTGTTCTAGAAAATTGTTGTGTGTTGTTGAGCTATTATGGAGGTATTACCAAATGGTTGTGTAAATGCTCTATTACTACAGAACGTTTGTGTATATGAATAGTTAGCCTATTGTCAATATAGATATCAAAAAATGCCATCTAAACTTATAAACACAGTTTTTAATTTACAAAGGTAATACTAAAAAGTGGATAACACAGTAAGAGGATTTTCTATTGCATTTATTGTGCCTATTTCCTTAGTTGATTGAGGGTTTTTTCTTTTTTTTTTACACCCCCCTTATCTAAAGTGAGTATCCACATAAAATCTGCTTGAGCTGACCGTAAACTGGACAAACTGCTGATCCTCATCCCATTGATTCCTCGTCTTGTAAGAGTTGGATTATTCATCATTACTCGTGGTGGCATGTGGATCCTTGCACAGATGTCCCCACACAGCACACTGAAAGAGCCAGGCGGACTTTGAAGGAACATTTGTGGAGGCTTTGGGGAGTCAAATTTGCTTTGTGCACACCTCAGTGTGGTTCACTGGAATGACTGGCTTCCTTACAAGCAATGATCCTCTTGGCAAGCTAATCCACAACATTGCCTAAATACAAAAGTAAATCTTGCTGGAACAACATTATGCAGCAACTGTACCAACTTTCATTGGTAATTAATGTTTATTGAACATTTACAAACTTACAGTTTAAATATTATCAATTAGCACCACCAGTAATACTACTACCAGTTTGGAGGACTTCAAAAAGCTCAATAAAGTTGGCCTAGTAAAGGCAGTAGTTCATAATCTTACAGTGTTAAATTACATTTATTGTCATCTTTGAAAATATCAAACTATGTATGAATACATGTGGATTTTTTGACATCTGTATTGATGGTGGACTTACCATTAATATGTGTGTTACCTAAAGGCATCTAAACATCTTGTTAGTCATTTGGTTGTACTTTGCAAATGGTTTGTTACACACCGCAGTATAAAGCATTGCACTTTGCTTGCATTGGGCATATTAATCTCTTTGAAACATTTCAGATCCTGTCTTGATTCTAAATAAATGTAGCTGTTCAGCACCAGCTAATGCCAAAGTTATGGGCGCCTACTAATTTTACACATCACGATCAGTTTACTGGTCATGGACAATTCTATTCAGCCTGTGAAAAAAGTTATATAAGGACTTCTGTGGCTCTTCAGGAAGTTTTCATGAAGTCAGGAAACCTGGTTATCTTGGTTTGTGCTTTGAGGCTGTGGAAAGGCTCCATTAGAAACCAGGAGCATCGAGTCTGAAAGATGTGGGTCAGACGGAAGATCTAATAGAGTCCCATTAATTTTCCTCACAGACAGCATTACATGACTCACAGCTGAATCAAAATATTAACAACAGTCACGTTTCCACCGATGGAGGACAAGACATAAAGGCCACACCTCTGAGAAATGGAGCTAACAATACTGTCTGCAGTGATGAAGAGGTTCACAATCACCCTCAAGGAGAACTTGATCAGTGCAGTGCAGACCAGTTTAACAGGAGGAAAATACATCCTGAGAATTATGGGAAATAGACAAAACAAAATGTGTGATGGCATACACAAGCAAATGACCAAATACATGGCAACTCAAGATGTTTACGTTAAATGAAACATAACCCGTCATAGTAACATTGAGGAGACACACCAGTCTTTTAAGACTTTCTTAATCCAATCGAACGTGTTGATTGAAGATCTATAAATTAGCCAAACTATATTGAGACGTTTGACGGATGGAAGGCCCAAAAGCACCATCAGTGCAAGAGAAATCGATGCGGAATTGATGATTGTATGATGCAATCTTTTGAAAAAAATAGGCTCCTGTTATAGAATTCAAGGTAATCCTAATTCTAAGTACTTCTTTAAATACAAAACCTCAAGACAAACACTAATAGAACCAAACTACATTTACTCAGTTACTATAGTAGTATAATTTTGAGATACCTTTCTGCTACTTTATACTCCCACGTTTCAAAGATAAATATTGCCACTCAGCATTTATTTGATAAGGTACCACTTACTTTTCAGACTCACATTAATAATACAAGATATAATCAAGAAAGAAGTCGTGATGTATTATAAGTTAAGATAAAACTTTCACAAGGAGCCTGTAAAGTAATTAAAATTAGCTCAACAAAATGAATCAGTAATTAGAACCCAATAATAATAAATTTCATTTATAAAGCTGCTCAAAAACAAAGCTACCAAGTGCTTTGTGATTAAAGCCTAAAGTTAAAGTAACAAGAAGCAGAATTTAGGAAATAAAAAGCTAAATGATTTAAGTAAGTTTTAAGAAGAGATTTCAAAGTTGATACTGAGTTTGTCTGTGGGAGATCTTCGGGCAGGGAGCTCCACAGCTGAGGGGCCTGAACAGCAAAGTCCTGGTAATTTTCAATGACAGGATGTACTGTTAGTAATGCCCTGACAGAGGATCTCAAGCAGCGATCACCCTCAGAAGGAGTCAGCTGATTGCAGATATAAGCGCCGACATTTTATAATCAGTTCTTAAACTCGCAGGTAGCCAGTGAACGGCTGCAGGAATTGGTGTGATGTGGACTTTGCCTAAATGTTGGTGTTTGTGTTTTAGAATCGACGGGTTAGTCAAAGTGCGTAACCTGAAGAAGAGGATGGACCGCTTCAATGAGGTGGTGGGAGGACTGAAAGAGGGCAAGAAGGAGATGAGCAAGCAGGTCCAGGAGCTGGAGGCCGCCATTGACGCTTTGATAGCCAAAATCAAGGTGGGTGAGATGAATAGTTTGACATTAGCACTAGTAGCTGGACGGGGCAGCTTCAGGCTCAATGACCACCGTTCTCCCTTTTCTGTAAAACTTGCAACGGCAATCAGAGAGGTAAGCCCAAGCAACGTACTTGGAGTTGGACTCGATTTGGGGGAGGATTTTTCAACATTTCAATAACAATATTGGTCCAAAAACATCACAGAGACCAAAAGAAGACGCAGCACACCTTTCTCATTCATTTTCCTGTGTCACATCTTTTAGGCTACAAACCAAAATATAGATAATAATAAAACTACTGCAAAGAAAACAGTATCAGCTTAAATGTATGATACTCACCATTAATGAATGTAATCAGTTTTTTTTCCCCACAAAACATTACCCGAAGCTGACATTTGTTGTTTCCAGTTGTTTGTAGAAGTCTTTCTTCTAAATTTACATAAATACTTGCAGTGCCAAACAGCAGCATGATCCAAAGCAACAAAGTTCCACACATTTGTGCACATAGAACAATAGAACAACAGTGTTGGTAACTTCAGTAAATACTTAAAGTTACAAATGATCCCCTAAGTGGAGACCGATCAGTTTGGGTCAACAGCAAGTCCCACTGTGTACTTTTCTTTATTTCAGACAAGTTACTGTTCACACGCACAGTTGGTTATCACTTGCGGTTCAGTCATTTGTTGCCAAATGTCGTCACAGAATGATGAAGCAGCAATGTTATGTATCCCCGTGTCTGAAAATGGCTATGCAGTGTAGCTTATCTGTCCATGTACCGTATGAGCCATTAAAGCATGTATTAAATGATGAATTGTATATAAAGCCTGAATTTCCTTCTATATCTTCCAGTGAAAGCCTTTTGTTTTGCTGTCTGCTCTGACAGACACATACATATAGAGAGTTTTGTTTCAAAAATAGGAAATCCACCGTTGTGACAAAAGTGCCACCTACTCTGAGGAAATGATGGACAGCCTGACATTAAACCACATTCTGGTGTAGTTTGACAGACAGGTGGTGCTTTACGTCTGTGCTGGGGAAATGGGAACAGATTGAAAGATTTTCTTTTTAAATCTTTAATGATAAAGTCAAGGTGGTAATGTTTTTCCAATATATATGCAGTGTATGTATCTGTTCATGTGGATCACTAAAGAGATCTTTTAAAATTTCTGACATTATGAGCAGTTTGATTCAGAGATATTTACCCTTTAAACTGATGGATCAACGACTTATTATCATAATGGTATTTCCCGTTGAACTGGATTAACTTGTGCGTTATAGCCAACTTTAAATTTGCCCTCTTTTAGATAGTCTTCCCCATGCTTGTCATGAATCGTGAATGTCCTAGGGTAGATTGTTTTAATCAGGTTTTCATAATTCTGCATGCCGTCTTCTTTACCTGCCTTGTCACTTTGTTTCTGGACAGCTGTTAAGGTCTGAGTCTGACAGGTTCTCGCCTTCTGGTGAATGTCGGGATCAGCGGGCCAAACATTGGTGGAGGGATTCTGACTGCGAGGCTCCCATCATGTCAAACTGCACCCTACAGCTTTGTTGCACAGTAACTGACAGTCAGAGGGAAAAGGTTGCAGTGACAGCAGATGTGTTTGAATATTCACCTGCTACGAGACGGCAACACGTTTCCCTCCTCAGGTTTACACCACCGGCCGGTGTCAGCCATCAGATTGTGCCCCGATGATGCTTGAACATACAGTGGCAGTGAACTGTGAGAATCCTGATGCTCTCTCAGGATTTTTTCTGGCTTTTTAGAGGCTACCTTGGAAGTTATAGTCTGATGCCTCAGTGTTTGCCTCCAGCTCCTACACACCCATTGTAACAATAAAAAAAACATCCTCAAAGATACTTGAATTCAAGGCAGTGAGAAGCTGAGGGGTTGCTCAGAAAGTTTTACGTTTGCTTGCTGCCACAGACAAAATCCACTCAATCTTACTGGTTGTTATGTGATTGTTAGATTGTTTCTTTGTGGTTGCAGAGGTGTTTTTAAGTGTTTAAGTGTAGTTTTGAAGGTTTCTTGAAGTGGTTGCCATGGTGTCCTGTGGTTATCGGGATGTTTTTCTATAGTTGCTGCAGTGTTTTTTTTTAAGTAGTTGCCAAGTTTTTTCTTAGTGGTTGCTATGGTTTTTTTACATGGTTGGTGTGGTTTTTCTAGGCTGCTATTAAGGTGTTTCTCAGTGGTTGCTATGGTTTTTACACGTGATTGCTAGATTGTTTTTAGGCGGTTGCTGTGTTGTTTATACATGGTTTGTAGGTTGTTTTTACATTGTTGCTATGGTGTTTTTTGGTGGTTGCTGTGGGTTTTCTAGGTGACCGCTAAGGTGTTTCTTGATGGTTGCTATAGTGTTTATACATGGTTGCTAAGGTGGAGTTTTTTGGTGTGGTTATAGTGAAAGTAGTGTCTCTATGTGTTTTTACGTGGTAATATAGGGTCTGTAAGTTGTTGCTAAGGTGTTTCTAGGGGGGTAATAGCTGGGTTTTTTGTGGTTGTAGTGTTCCTAAATGGTTATTAAAGTGTTTCTAGGTGATTGCAAAGTAGTGTTTTGGTGGTTGCTAGAGTGTTTTCCTGTGTTTACTAAGGTGTTTTTACGCTGTTGTTGTGGCATTTCTAGGTGGTTGCTATGTTTTTGTTTTTTTTTTGTTGTTGTTGTTTTTTTTATGTGGTTGCTGTAGTGCTGTTACTTTGCAGTTAAGGTTTTTAAGCAGTTGCTTTGGTGTTTCTGGGTGGTTACTGAAGCGTTTGTAGGGTGTTGCTAATGTGTTTCACGGTGGTTCATACGTGGTCGCTATGGGGATTCTATGTTTGATAAGGTGTTTTTCTCAAGGTTGCTGTAGTGGTTCTATCTGCTGGATAGATGTGCTAAAAACAGCATTTACTAAACAGTTGTGTAGAATGTTCAGGCATTTGTTCACCACTGGACAAATGAAATGTTTTGTTGATTTTTCAAGACATTTTCAGACATTACAATGTATTGATGTCACTGCTCTGCTTTCTTGAATAAATCCTATGTTTTATTATGTAAACTTAAAATAGACAAAAAAATTAACAGTAATCGCATGGGCAAAATTTTTATTTGTAGTTATCACGGCTTGTGTATGCTTTTGTTGTCAGCTGAGAGTCCTTCCGTTCTTAAGTTGGTATCAGGATTTTGCTTTGCTTTCTTTCGCAGCAGGCATGTAGTTTTATCTCATAGTGTTCTTGGTCTTCAGAAGCTTTTCTTGACCTCCAGAACTGCCAGCTCTAAATGACATTTCAGACGGTGAAAACTGCAAGTGCTTTGTTATCTTTAAGTCTGAGTTGCTTGTTTGTGTTATCACAGGGTTTGAAGGGTGAGAGATTCACCAAACTAATGACAATTCTTGACCTGCCGTACATTTTGTCTTAGAAGTTTTAAGTATTTACAAGCGGAAAGTTGCCCAATCTTTCTCACACAATGTTTCTTTTTAAGCTGATGAAATATAAAGTAACAGTACATTAATATTTGAAGAAAAGCTCAGTTTGAATCAAAGTGAATACCAATTAAATAGTTCCAGCTTTCAAGAGAAATAGTTTGCCAACTTGAACAATTCAGATTTGTACAATGCAACATGACAACAGTTGAACATCTTATTTCGAAATGATGAGCATTAATGTGCTGCTTTAATAGCCTCCATCAGTCTGTGCTCCATTTCCTCCTAACGGAGCTGAATGGGGCTCTGTGCAAGACAGCCTTGTGATTTAAATTGAAATTCAAATAAAGTTGAAATGCTCATTCAGACCTTCACACATTTATTTTTGCATCTATCACTGTGAGGTTACTTATTATTCCAGGTCTAACCTTCCAAATTAGCACCTGCTGCCTGGAGACATTCTAAGTCGATTCTGTGTCCATGTCTGACAGAGCACCATGATGGGCCGGATTGACATCGACCACGAGTACCAGGCCCTGGTGACCCGGTCGGAGAAGCTGCTGACCGCCATGCAGAACAAGAAGAAGGAGGAGGAGGAGCGAGAGCGGCTGAGACGCATCCAGGAGGAGATGGAGAAAGAGAAGAAGAGGAGGGAGGAGGAGGAGCAGCGCCGCAAGCAGGAGGAGGCGGACAGGCGACTGTAAGTGGGAGGGGGCTTCAGGATGGAGCACTGGTACCTCTCGGCCTCTTAGCTGAGCTTCAGATGAAACATTTTTGTTTTGCTACTTGGCCAAAAATTAAGAGGCACTTGTGAAAGTTGGTGTGTTTTGACCCAGCAAAAGCCACTTTTCAGTAAGAACTGCTGCACTGGACAAATGCAGTCTCTGTCCACACATTTTTAAAGGGGCCCAGTAGGGATTTACATAATGAGATTGCTGCTCCAAAAGCATTTATTTTTATAGAAGCTATAAAGTGTTATGAGGTTGAGTTGTTGCTTTTTACATTTTCTGTATTTAGCTGATGCTTTTGTCCTGGGTGATTTACAGTGAGCACAGCAGCACAATCTGATTCAGTTCCCCAGTGTTCATCATTACAGGAGAACAATAGCAAGGATGTCAGGGGTCACAGCCTAAGAGTTTCAAAAAAAATCTGACAAACAAAGAAATCAGGTCATGTTTAAGTGATGCAATTTTAAAACAGCAGTGTGAAACCAGTTCCTGTCCCCAGTCATCCACAGCTTGATGAGGGCTGTTGTTACTTGATTCTGATCTATAAAGAATTTAACATAGACATAGTATCTGTGATGTCACTCCTTATACTTTTAAGATTAACCACTTAAGATTAGTATGGTGGGGAGGCAAACCTCCATTCAGAGCCCTGTTATCTTTCATGACCTACTTTTGTCCCACTGGAGTTGTGTTTGTCCACTCAATGAGTAGAAGTCTAATATTCATTTGTAATTTAGCTCTGTTTTTTGGTCTTCACCAACTCCTGAGTAAATGAGGAGTCTGTCGTTACCTTCTTGATGCTCGAATTTCTTCACCAGCTAACCTCTAACTGGTGTTTGTTGTTGGGCAGGTGGTATAGAGTGGGTTTTTGAGAGTTTGTTTGGTGCCAATAATGAAAGTGACAAGACTACACAGGATAAGATAAACTTTACTGATCCCCCACCAGGGAAATTTACATGTTACAGCAGCTAGGTAAAGATAAGGCATGAAGACTTTGGTTGTTTACAAATAGCTATAGAGAGAAAACGGTGTTGAGAGGCTAAGGCAACGGAAGACCTACATCCTACATCCAGTGAGTCAGACGAGAGCACTTGTGATGGAATTTTTCTTTCTTTTTTTTAGTTTTTACAAACCAAATAATCAGTCAATTAATGGAAAAAACAATTAGTGTATTAATTCATAATGAAAATAAACATTAGTTAGTAATTGTTTGGGATTAGTTGATTCCAGTTTGAGTTACCACATGTGCGCTAGCTGGAAGTCATTAAGCATCACTGAAGACTTTGTCTTGGTGCCCTTTTACTAGCTGAACTTCCACAATGCTCTCTGCTTGCCAACATGGAAGTGCCCATCGCCTATAATCACAACAGCATGAAACAGTAAGAGGCTCCACTTGCTGGTGCAACCAAGTACTACAGCTAATCTACAATACATGAAGTGTGTATTATGTGGGACGATCATATTAGGTATTGGCAGACGCTGAATTTTTAATAACTTGGATCAGATCAGGAGCAAAAATCTTGACCAGGACATCCTAATAGTATCGTACTAAAGGAGGCATTTTTCTCTATTAAGTATTTCTAATTTTAATATTCACATATATGTTACTGAGCATAGCCATGCAAGAATTAGGAAAATTTGCGATTTGTGTTTTCTGTCTTTATACAGTCAACTAGCCTTTTCTCAGGTAACCAGCTCCTCCCTGAAGACTCCACCTTTTTTCCCTAAATGACACAATGTAGGTGGCCGGTGAGGGTTTAAATCCATCACATGCTGTACATGGTTACACGGAAAATTTAATTTCCTGCCCAGATTGTGGCAGCCGTATTCCTCATTCAGGGTTTGACTGCCACAGAGCTCCGCGTTTTTTAACGCTATGGAAAGTCTTTTAGGAGGACTGATGGGGGCCAATGTGTTCGTCACAAACCACTAACCGCTAATATAAGACATTAGAGCCGACAGCCCAAATTTTATGGCCCACTTTCCGTTCCCTTTATTCTCCTCCTCTGGCAAGTTATGAACTCCCAAGATGCACCTGAAAGTCACAGACTGAAGGTCATGAGTGCAGGAGACTGATAGCACCCTGAGATCACATCAGAAGCCCGTGATAACATCAGTGTAATAACACGTTTTATGGGATTTCACGTTTCAGCACAGGTCCGGTGCAGCTTTAATCCGCCCATTGTTTCCGAGGATGTCTGTCAATGGGAATTTCTCACGGCGGATTTCACTTCTGATGTTTTAAATTTCTGAAACACTGTGCCTCCACGGCACAATGTTCTTTCTTTTGGGCATTTGGCTGATGTTTCTATTCAGAGCGTTTTGCAGCGTGTGCAGCAGCAGCAGAACAACCTTCAATTCCTCGATGACCACAGAGTACAAGCCGGCAGTAGTAAAGGGTGAAAATGTCAACGCTTTAGTGCTCTGATGGTTTTCCTGTGAGCGCACAACAAAAATAAAGAGGCAAAGAGCAAGAAAATAACATCCAGTTTAAAAGCTGTTGAAACAGACACAGGAGGGTGTTTCTTTTTAACTTTTTGGTGCGATTCAAGTCTCTTGCAGGGATTTGTCAGATTTATCTTTTGGAAACAAATCCAACCCAGTGGAGCTGAAAAGATTAGTCAGCTAATTAATGGTTATCGAACAGTAGTTTTTTTTTTTTTCTGCCAAAAGCCAAATTTTCTTTTTTTCGATTTTCTTCTTTGAGAGGATTTAATAAACTGTGTGTGATTTGTTCTGCCATTTGAATAACCCACAGTGTTTACATTTGAATGCCTTAAACTCTTGTATTCGTTGTATTTTGCAGCACTAAGAGTAGCAAAAGGCAATGAGAGTTACACTGCAAAATATCAGTCATTACATTCCAATCTTAGTATTAAACATTTTAAAATCCCTGCTTGAATTTCATGTTCAGTTCTTCTTTCTGTTAATACAAGATTGTTCTTTTTTTGTTTCTCTTTTGCCACATTTCCTTCATCTCTCTTATCTTTCCCTCTTTCTGCCTACATGTGTCCCTTTGTCTTTCCTCTCTTCAGGAAAGCAGAGATGGAACTGAAGAGGAAGCAGGAAGAGGAGGAGAGGAAGAGGAGGGAGGAGGAGGAGAGGAGGATTCAGGTGGGTGTCTGTAGCTGCAGGCAGATTGCAGTCAGGAGCCCTCTGTTGGCCTTTGTTGTTTTACCCCAGAAGCTGTTTGCACACGGTTTACAGGATGGATTCATGCAGCTGAGTTCAGTACAAAGGTGCAAAAGAACACAACAAACGGAGCTCTACACAAGGCTTTCTTCAAACTGTTTCATTTCCCGGTGTGTAGGTGAGATATAGAGTGTGTAGAGTTACATATGCTTTGTTTTACATGCTAAAAAGCTAAAAGTTGAGAAGGATTTGTGAGAACATTTGCTTTGGAGGCAAGAAAGTTAAAGATATATTTGCACTTTTTTCTACAAATGCTGGCAGCATTAGTTGTTTGTTCAGATCCCTTAAACGGCCTTTGTTTAATTTGACTTGACAAAGATCTCTAGCGGCCATATGAGTTATGAGGCACAAAAGCACAATAGACAACTTTATTGTGTTTTCTTTACATTCATTGGCATTTTTTCAATTTGTTCATGGCAAACCTGAAGCAGAAAAAGCTAGAAAGCTTTTATTCTTTTTTGAGATGGAAAACTTGACCACCAAATCAGAAAAATGGAAGAAGACAAGAACATCACATGTGGAGTGACGGGGAAACTATAAACTTTATCTCATAAATACATGAAAGTAACGGAAATGTCCTATTTCCAACTTTCATTGGTTTAAGCTTTGGCTAAAGCTCTCTTAAGTTGTGCCCTCTCTCCTTCTACAGTGATTTAATGGCACTGGCTAGATGGAAATAATTAGCTTTTTTTCTTTTAATTTGACAAACTTAGTTTAAATTTGTGCCACGTTTGGATGGAAACATTGCTAAAGTAGTGCAACAAATGAGAGCAGTTTTGGTAGGATAGATTGGCTAACAAAGCACTGCCAAAAGACTTAACACCCAGTTTCTCACTGTTTCAGATTTAGGTTCTGTAATAAGCCCTTAAGTGTTGGTGATTTGCAAATCATTTCAGCCTAAAATGCACTGTGAGTTTAGATTAAGGTTTATGTCAGACTGCAGTTGTCTAAGTTATTCAAATCCATTGATTATAGTACTTAATTACAGTCTTGGAATAGAGAATTCTCTCTATAGAAGCTTCAGTTGAGGTTAACTTCAAAACAAGAGCTGCAGATCTTTAATATTTAAAACCCTTTTGAAGGAAACTTCTTTGCAGTCATTGTGGAGAGAAGAAACTATTATAAGGACAAATAACACTCTAACTGTGCAGTAATGTGCAGAGGTTCTTGGATTCCAAATTATAGTGAGAATGCCCCCAACAATAGGAGTAGTTACCTTTCAGTTAGCCAAAGTGCAGTGAAAAGAAAAAGACTAAATCAAATGAATAGCTGGTGTGAGCACCATTTACGTTCTCCATGGTAACCTTGCACACATTTCTTTAAAGTACTGCATTATGTTACCAAAAGACTGTTGCCAAAGCAAAGTTGTTTTAGAAACGCGTTATATATGTTTTTGATCAGTTGCAAACGATTACAAAAAGTAAACTCAATTTTATTTATATGGCATAAAATGGGTGAGTTTTGTGATTTTTAGCACCATGTATTATAAAAAAGAGAAAAAGCAGAAACATGAACAGATGAGGGATATTTCTTTAAAGGTGGACATTTACAATGCAAGAACTGTTTTATATACAAAGTAACCTGGAGCAGCTGTGATAGAGTTGCAATCTGGAGAAAAGGTAAATTTACACATGTAGTATGAAGTACATATGAACTCTTACTATTACTATGAAGTCATTTAGATTTTAAAATTCACCCGTAGAGAGTCTGTTTAATAAAGCTTCATCTTGATTTGTTGTCAGTGTACGATATGTAACCAGAGCCAGGCAGATTACTACAGTGAGATCAAATTTGCTGAACTCACACGTGTGCCATCATCACTGCCTGACTCAACACAACTTGAAACTCGCACCTTGACTCACACACCTCACTGTGTTTCTCACATCGATAAATCACCGCCTCCGTTTTTCACAACAGGAGGAAGGCTGAAAATGTAGATGAAGGCAAGCAAGAATTTGATTCAAGCTAGATTTTGTCACAGAGCACTCCTCTGTGCAAGAACATAATGATTTTCCTTTATAGAAATGATTTTTGATGTGAATTTTAACCTTGTATTAAAAAATTTACATTGTATTATAACCCAAAGAACCATGGAGATTTGACAAATCTCCAAAAATGAGAAGTAAAAAATGAGCCCAGTTTGAAGGGGGGCCAAACACATCAGCAAGGGACAGCACTAGTGTTGTGGTATCCATGTGTTTGTGTGCACATCCTTACATATTTGTGTTTCCTCAGCAACTGAGTGGAAGCCCTGAAATCCCTCCTGTGCGGCTCTACTTTGCTCTAATCCATTTCTAGCTGTTCTGGCAGGAACGTGGCAACACGTTATCTCTCTCCATCACACTCTCTAATGGCCCTCTCTGTCACTGTGCGTGTCTCTGAGCGCCCTGTTATGCTAGCATTGTGAGGACCGCTGAAGTGGGCACATGGCATGTAGTCATGGCTTTATAGTGTTGTGGTGACTTCAGGGTCTGGATTTAGGTTTAGGGTTGAGATCAGTGTTTAGGATTGGTTTTACATTATGGTAAAGATAATGTTTGACAGTTCCAGTGATGCAGAAGATGATTGGAGGCATACATGGATCAGCCACAACATTAAAGCCAGCTGCCTAATATTCTGTTGGTCCCCTTTGTGTTGCCAAAACAGTTGGAGTCCACAGACCTCTGAAGGTGTCCTGTGGTATCAGACACCAAGATTGACATCATACTAAGAGCAAATCGTTTAAGGGCAAGGTGGGGCTTACATGAATGAGTGATTTTTCTGGCCCATTGATCAAGATCTGTGGATCAGGAGGCCAAGACAAGGTCTTCAGCTCTTTGTCATGGTCCTCAATCCATTCTTGAGCAGATGCTACTGCCATCAGGTGGTGGAACCGCTGCCCTATAGAGGTATATGTAGTTTGCACTACTGCTATTTGTCAAAGTAACATCTACTTGAATACTGGTGCCAAGGTTCCCCAACACAACTTTCCCCTGAGCATCACTACTACTACCTTCTTCCCATCATATGCATCACATAACGCAAAAGAAAACATCAGACCACACCACCTTCAGTTCTAGTTTTGACGCTCACCTGCCCACTGTAGGCTCTATCAGTGATAGATAAGGCTCAGCATGGACACTCTGACCTCTGTGCAGCCCCGTAAGCAGCAAGCTGTGACGCTCTGTGTTCTGACACCTTTCTATCATAGCAGCAACAGTTCAGGTTACGGTGGATCAGACCACACAGAACCGTCTTCACTCCCCATGTGCGTCCAATGACCCCGTCTCTGGTTCATCAGTTTGTCAGTCTTGCTCTATTTTTGATCGTTACTAACTGCTGTTTACCCGGATCACCTCACTGAGGTGCTCAGTGAACTCACAGCAGGTGAACTGACTGCTCACCTGCTCAAAATCAATGTTATTCCCTTCACAGGTCAGTCACTTGATGGTTTCACTCTCGCGTCTGATTGGTAGATGATTCTTATTTTCTTAAAATTTGTAAAATAATTGAAGAAATTACCAAATATTAGAACTAAAGTGAAACTGGAATTTTGCAGGCTTTCTTCAAGAGATAAGAAAACCTCTTTTCTTTAAATTGCTTTGACATGTATAATAACTAAAAATGAATCCTTTGAACAGCCTTTCTCAGCAGCATGCTGTGATTCACTCCACATTAAAAAAAAATATATTAACTTTATTTATTTCAATATTTCAATTGTTCATCGTCAAACACACCCTGTTTTCCATCAGCTGTTGATGTAGGCTAACTGAAAGACATCTGAACTTTTAGTCAGCAGAGTTTACAGATTATTTTAGGAATACTCTTTGGTGGGGAGTGATTGTGAATATTATAAGCAGCCATTTTCATTGGAGCTGCAAATCAGTCTGCAATTTCTTTTAAATTGCAAAGATATATATTTTTTCAAAACAGTTGTAGTAGATGTTTCTTTGAGTTTGAGTATACACTACTGTGCAAATGTTTGGGGTCACTTAGAAATGTCCTTATTTTTGAAAGAAAAGCATTTTTTTTCAATGAAGATAACATATTAATCAGAAATCCAGTCTAGACATTGTTAATGTGGTAAATGACTATTCTAGCTGGAAACAGCTGATTTTTAATGGAATATCTCCATAGGGGTACAGAGGAACATTTCCAGCAACCATCACTCCTGTGTTCTAATGCTACATTGTGTTAGCTAATGGTGTTGAAAGGCTCATTGATGATTAGAAAACCCTTGTGTAATTACGTTAACACATGAATAAAAGTGAGTTTTCATGGAAAACATGAAATTGTGTGGGTGACCCCAAACTTTTCAACGGTAGTGTATATATAGCTACTTTGCTGAGACATAAATCAGAGACAGATTTTAAAACACTGGGCACTAAATGTCACTCAGATGTGTTTTTAATTTGAAATTTTGGGTGAAAAGACCCTTTAAAGACCTGCACATGTATCTGTGTTCACGTGTTCCCTAAATAGAGATAGATAAATAAATAAATAGAATAAATGGACATATACCACTTAGTCTTGCTTCAGTGGTTGTGACTTGTCATACAAACCCTTTGTATCTTGTGTACATTGGTAATTCTGCACTTTTCCACTCGTGATGTTTTACAGATTCTTTGTGTGTGTGACAGAGAGATAGCGGGTTTACAGTTTGCAGGGTTTTATGTTTATCATCTAGCGTGTTGCCGTCCGGCCCATCTGTTGCCGTGGCGGCTGGTGCCTCTGGTTCTCCGGGGTGTCGACCCGGCCCAGATCAAGTGCAGGTTTTAGCGGCGAGCGGCGGCTGCTCAGATCAAAGCTGCTGAGGCTGGGTTACCCACAAATCTCCTGAACCTCCATCACCACAGAGCTGTTGGGCTTCCTGACACGTTCACTGTTCTCTAAATATTCATGAGTCCCACTGCAGAGTCTTAACAAGGCTGAGCAGTTGAATAGCGAAGGTGTCATCATCCACACTGTGAAGTTTTATTTCTGTGTCTGTACATACAGTCACAGTCATGATAAAAAAAAATAGGATGTGAGGCGTTTGGAAATGATATTTACTGAGACTGAATGATTGCCAGAGTAAAACCAGTGGTGTCTTTTGTAGACAGTGTCGCCCATCAGTCTTTATTAGCGTTATGTGTCAAAAAGAAAAGGACAGAAATTTATTTCATGTTACTGCATGAAGTGAAAAAAGACTTTTATGGAAAGTGTGGGCGAAATTAAGCAAAAATTTGGATTATTATTGCAAACTAACTTTGAAAACATTCCCCACTTGTAGTATAAGACCCAAATCTCTGACCTGACATGGACGTATGAAGAAGAACTGCACTCAGTTGCTCTCTTGAATGAAAACTGCCCACATGGTGCATGAGCCTGAGTGGTTTTCTAGCTTCTGGCTTTGCTTCTGCGTTGTGCGACCCACTGCACATGCTCAGTATTGTTTACAGCACTTTATAGACTTTAAATTGTGATGACATCAAAAAATAAAATCAACTTGTCAGAGATCTGGAGAGGTTTATTAAAGTCCCTCTTTGGTTATTTATATTCAAATAACCTCTTTCTGCCCTCAAATGGCTTCGATATAACTCTACATTGTTGTTTCCTCTACAATGTGCAGATTTTCACATCTTCAGTACTCGCTGCAGCTTGAACCTACAACCGTGTCCAAGCACTGTAAAACTACCCACATCACACAATAGCAAGTTGTCATATTGGAGTAATTCTGACATACAGGCTTTACCCGGATTCTACAAATCAATATGAAACTGCCATAAATAAAAATGTGTAGCAAAAGAATAATAAAACACTGACTTTCTTTAGCAGTTAGAGGTCCCCTATCAACAAAGGTCTCTTTTATATTGAAAGTCAATGGGTAGAATGTTTTTGTTTTTTTTGCAACACCACAAATGTCCACTGGGAAAGGCCAAATGGTGGAGCTGAATCAATAAATGGTAGAAACTGCTTTATTTTAACCTTAAGTTCCAAAGTGCTTCACAGTGCGTTTCTTTCTGGGATCAACATGTTTGGCACATAGAGGAGTCAGGGATCAACTGCCAACCTTGCGATTAGCGGACGACCCACTGTACCACCTGAGCTACAGTCATTCACATCACAAAAGTGTTGGTGGTTGCGTTGCCTCCCACTGTGTGTGTAATGTAGGTGTCCATTGTGAGTCTGACAGTGCTGTAGGGGTAAACGGCTAAATTGGCCAAACAAACAGACAAAACTTCAGACCTCTGACCACTGATTAAAGCCACTCTAGAACAATTGCAGCGATTAACCAGCATGCAGCTGCTTACAATCAAATCATCCCCGTAATGCAGTTTATACTAAATTCCCATTAAAAACACAGCCGTGGTCTGCCGGTGTGATTAAATCTTTAAACTTCTCCCTACTGATGAAGCAGCTAAAAAAATGTGTGAAAATAAACAAGCAGCTGCTGAAACATTCAAATAAACTCACCTGAGAGATAAAAGATCAGATTTTGCGCTTGCTAGAACCACAGACAACCAAATCCACACCACATGCCTGAAAAGTCGACATAAGCAAGAACTCAGAGCTCACTCACAGCTACAGATTTGAGTGTCATTTAAGTTTGGTGTAACTTTGGTTCTTACCATCCATAAAGTGTAAAATTTTGTTTGTCAGAATCCTTCGAATGGCTTAATTTGGCTCATTTTAGATTTAGGAAAAACTATTTTATCCAACCCAGCAGAGTTCAAACAGGTCAAAAATTCAATGACATGAAATGCAAATATCGCACTTTAATTAACTATAAATGATATAGCATAAATGTTTGATTTATTATGTATTTATTACTTTATTTTCCTCAATCAACTCCACTTTCTAACTACTACTTAAAACTGCCATTATTTAAATATCAACTCTGAATGTAAGAATTTATGGTATCACAGAAAATATTTAGGTATAAGATACAATACCATTTGCAGCTGAATTGTTAATAATATAATAAATAATAATATAATTTGTAACGTGATTTGTTCCAAGGTGAACTGTATAGGATCAGATTTGTGTATTGTCATTTTTTAAGACTAACTTTTTAATTATTCATGTCAGTGGAAAGCTTATCAAATAAAGTACAAATCCAAAAGGTTTGCAAATAATTATTCATTTTGATCAAACATATCCAGTGATATTATTTAAACAGCAGTTCTGACTTTGACTTTAAACTTAGACGGCCTGTTAATGGTTAAGATGAGTAGTATGACAATGAAGGTGAAATAAAGTGTAGTCAGGATTAAAGAATGTCTTTAGCATCTCAAAGAAGTTCAGCTATTGAAGTGAAACTCTTTGGGTCTTTACGCCCCTCCTGAGCTGGTCAAGCAGCTGTTTGACTTCTAAAAGTTGTTTCATGAAGAGAGGTGGAAGCAGCAGCATTAATCATCCAATTTAGCTCCGCTCCTCAATCACCGCCCTCAGTGCTTCTCTAATGAGTAGGACGGAGGACATGAAGGGGTTTCTGCTTCTGTGAATGAACATTAGAAAGAGTTTCCACTCATTCTCGTTGAGCTCTTCGCAGTATTAATATTCTCCTTAGTCCGAGGCTTCAACCAGTGGTTACTGGATCCTGTTGTTACTGTTTGTTTTTCAGATCAGTTAAATCCAAAGTGACAATTTGAAAAGACTTGTTTGAGCGAATTAGAAGAATGTGTGCCTATAATGGGTTGTGCAGCTTCAATAATGACTCGCTTGATATTTATCTCTGAACACGTGTGATGTTCTACAATATTTATGTATCGTGAAAGTTTCAGGTACTAAAAATAAAGTCAGGATTCTTTTAAATTATGTCAACTTGTCAATTAGCTTCATGCATTGAAAAAATTAGTACCAACCTTTCAACTCAGCCAAAATGTGAGATTATCATTACAAAAACTTGCTGAATTTATCAGTCTTGGTCAGACCCTTCATGTTCTAGAAATGTCTTAAATTATGTCCTTTACATTCCTTTGAGGATTTAAACTTGACAAATCTGCAAAATGACTACAACCAAAAATGTCCTTCACTTGTGGCTGAAGAGCAGCTTTCATTAGACCAAGTGTGGTGTCCTTTTCTATTAATGCATCCACCGTGTTAAAATAACTACATCCTGCAGGCTGGAGATAAATTAAAGGAAAAACCTGAATTCTTGTTGGGTACAGCGAGGGAATCTGCTGGCTCTGTTATACCGTTAGGGGATTTTTGCTGCCATGGTTTGGGTCCTTTAGTCCCGTTAGAGGAAAGAGTTACTGCAAATCAATACAAAGCTGTTCTGAGTGATTACCTTCATCCTATGCTGGAACATTTCTAACCTGATGGGAGTGAGCTCTTCCAGGACCACAATGCCTCCATCAAAATGGCTCAGGAGGTCACTGAATGGTTTGATGAGGGTGAAAATGTGAATCGTGTGTTATGACCTTCACAGTAAGCTGATCTGAACAGATTCGAAAACCTGTGGGAGATTTTCGATTGATGTGTTCGACAACACTCTCCACCACCATCAAAATACTAACTGAGGGCGTGTATTTTGGTAGAATGGTGTTCCACAAACTTGGAGACATTCTGTTGTTGTTTTCCTTCATTTTTTTCAATTATCTGTATGTTTTCCTCCATTTTTTTGTGTGTTTTTTTTTTTTTTTTTTAAATCAACTTAAAATTAGGGATGGTGCACTTTGTGATGCATTAGAGCTGCAAATCTGGAACGACATCTGTGAAACTCAATCTGATCTGAACTCTGAATCAGACCTCAATCTGTAAAACATCTTCATTCAGTAACAGCTTTATTTCTGCAGCACTTCTCAAAGTCAGATAATTCATAAGCAACAACCTTGTAAAAAATCTCCTGACTGAGCTGTCAAATGCACTTCAGAATAAATGTTCCTGAAGTCTGGACCTAGGACCTGGAGTTTCTAGGAAACTCGACATGAGGCTCTAACCATGCTGTGGTGGATCTGGCAGATATTTTGTACCAGCAGATGGTGGACGTGTCTGAGGACTGAGAAACTGAATCGGAAGTTGACTCCAACTCTTCCACACGTGAACATATGTTACCTGCTGCAGAGACACAGCAGGTGTGCAGTCGGCTGAGTCCAGACATTAATGTCGTGTGTGCTGGCGATGTGTGTGTTCAGATGGAGATGGAGCTGCAGCTGCAGGCTGAGAGGGAGGAGGAGGCGGCTCGGGAGGCCATCCTGGCGCAGGAGAGGAGGGACCGGGAGCTGGCCCTGAGGATCGCCCAGAGCGAGGCTGAGCTCATTCCTGAGGAAGTGGCCAACGACTCGGGCCTGCGCAGGTATCCGACACACTGCGGCATATTTACAACACAATCACACATTTTTATGTTTTAACTTCTGAAACTGGATCTTTGACAATATAGTAGTCAGTGGAGGCGCTTTTTCTGTCTGAACTTTGTCTCTTCAAGCTCGTGGAGGTCTGGAGGACATTGAAGCACAAAAATTAAAAGGAACAGACACCCTGAGCTTTTGTTGCCCCAAAAACCAACAACAAATAGGTTGTCCCCCATCAAAAACAAGAACATAGTCCTTACCATCCTTTCTGTCAGAGTCCTGTAATGGATGACAAGAGCTATATAGACAGACAGACAGACAGACAGATACTTTATTAATCCTGAGGGAAATTCAAGATCTGCTTGTACAAAATCTGGAGAATCTGCTTAATCATATATGTGCAGTTTGTTAAACACACTCTGTTCCTTGTTCCTGCAGTGGAAATTTAAGTAACATTTACGTGAGAGAACATCAGTAGGATTTTTCACAGAGCAGGACGGAAACACTAATCTTGAAGTCAAAGTAAAAAATGATCAAAAAATTATTTAATTAAACTCAAATTTGACTTTTTTCTTTCACGGATGCATATAAAAACCAAGGACTGTTTTATTGGCTGCTGTAGGGAAACTGCTCAACACAGAGTTAGGAGGGAATAAAAAGTAAAAAGAGAACATGAAATGTTGGAATAGTAATTGCAGTAGTAGATAAATAATGCATTATAACACTAAATTCACAGTAAGTGGATATAAAATGTACTAGTGCTGTATGTTCAAGATATTTTGATGAGGTATAATCATAGTATGGACAAAGTGCAGATTAGCTATAATTTAATAATAAACTAACATCATGTTCACAGATAAGCTGAGGGAAAAGTGTAATGTGAATCGGTAGTAAATTAAAGGCAGTTTAACAGCAGAGATGTGCAGTAATTTTACATGCTTTTATGTGTTGTTTTATTTTTGGAGCCTGCCAAAGAAGAATTTCTGTCACCATTTGGGACAGACAGTAAAGTTTATCTATCTGTCATGATTGTAAATGTAAGCCAGTGTAATGATAGTAGATTGTGTAAAAAATATACAACTTGGTCAGAAAGAAGAGAAATTATATATTTGGTCACAGAAAAGGTTCAGTGCAGCACTTTGTGAGTCTCCAGTAAACCAGAACACTGAGCAGAGGATGGAAGATGTTGTCCATGATGAGGCTTGACAACATCCTGCTTAACCTCAAAGACTGAGACGACTTTCTAAAAACATTTATAGTCTGTTGGTGTCGTCCAACAGATTTCTTTGTTGCAAAAGTTTCTAATTTTGATTCTTTTCGACTGTATTTTATTACAGTGAGAGTCAGACAGCGTTAAAGTTTGTAATCTCGATTTTATAGAAAAATATATTGATATTCCTCAAACCAATTTAAATAGGTATTGATCACTGTATTATTAAAATACTCTTGATTGTTGCTTCATGTTAAGGGTGGGAAACCTCTAAACTACACACACGAGGCTTTTGTCCAGTATTTTAAACTGTGTTGACTGTTTTTATTGAATTTCTTTCAGACCTCCACAAGCTTTATGAAATAAAGTTCTGGCTTCACAACATGAGATGTTTGATTATCAAGCTGCCAGTAAATGATTGTGAATATCTGACTTTGATTAAGTAAAATATCTGATGTCTGATTCACTGCAGTGAGAACTTCAGTGATTCTTGCTGCTCAATCGAGTATGTTTGTGTTTATGTGGACAGACGTGTGATTGGTTTAAGGTTACGGACACAATTTAACTGGACAAGGTCTTAGTAATCATTTAACCCTCTGACCCCTAGCAGTTTCTGGGCTTTTTTTTTTTTTTTTTTGCTCCTGTCACATTTTTACTGACTTTGAGATCAGTTTTCACTGCTGTACAAAGTCATGAACCTTTACTGAAAGAGCACAACCATGACTAAAAGTAGAGAGAACTCATATGTATATGGTGATATATGATCACCATGACACAGTTGCAATGTCATAAACTTTTTAAAAAGTTAAAGTTGGATTATATATGTTTGTAAAACACCTTAAACCAACATGTACAAAATTAATTTGTTTTTATTCTTGTGCTCCTTCACGGCCAAGAAATCCCCAGAAGTTTTGTAGCATGACTCTTGGTGGCACTAATGGCTTCTTAGATGCACAGAAGAGAACAGAATTTTTTTTTTTTTTTTTTTTTTTTTTTTTTTTTTTTTAAACAGAATCTGGTGCCAATTTGTAAATGAGACATGGAAAATATGGCAACTTTGATGAAATACGATTTTAGGTTTACACGTCACACACAGTTAATTCAATTACGATCAGGAAGTTGAAAGTCCAAGTATTTACTTTGTGGCTCAGATAAATGGTTGCATTTTACCAAAAAGATAAACTGCTTTTAAAAGCCTTTTTGGTGTTCAGAGGGTTAAACTGAGCTCTTGTGACTCTGAATTTGAAAAATGTACAGTGAGATCAGTAAAAAACGCTGAAAGCAGTAAGAAATGTTGAAAAGTCAGATTTCCTCTTTCCCAGTTGTATATTTTGACGTTTTGTAGACTCAAGGTTTGTCGGCCTGTGACTGACTCTGTGCTCCTGCAGCCCTCAACGTTTGGACACGTTCTTACGACAGAAACTGTTACTTGGACTCGGTTTGCTGTGCAGAAAGCTCCATCTCCATCTGATCCTGTGTTTAATCATTTTCTTCTTCTTTGTTTCCTTTTTTTTCCTCCCAGTAATGGCTCCTCAGTCCCATCGTCCCCAGAGAGAGCAGCGTAAGACCCGGACATTTAACCATTAATTTAATCCCCTCTCCCACCCGCCTTTGACCTTTCAAACCG
Source organism: Amphiprion ocellaris (assembly GCF_022539595.1). Lineage (NCBI taxonomy): Eukaryota > Metazoa > Chordata > Actinopteri > Pomacentridae > Amphiprion > Amphiprion ocellaris. The sequence goes on from NC_072777.1 coordinate 6,727,273, forward strand.
TAACAAACCCTGCATGCTGTAACAATCTGCCAGCACAGCACCCTGTTCTCTAACAACAAGATGCTGATTCCAACTTACAGAGGCACCAGTTTAACTGAATGCACTTTAATTTTTCAGTTTTTTTTAAAAATTTAACTTTTAAACTGAAGGACTTTTACATCCATATTTTAACAAAGCCATGGTTTGATTACCATGCACCAGTACCATGTGATCTGGGCTCGTATTTATCAAACTTCTGAAGGTTGCACATACACAATGCAATAAAAAGACAAATTAGGACTAAAAAGCTCTTAGCTAATAGTGAAGAATTACACATTTATCATAGGGCTCCTTCTTTCTTACAGCTAAGTGTCAGATTAACCTTTAAAAAGGAACTCTCAGCCCTGTAGGTGAATTTATAGGCACAGGGATTTAGTTTCAATCTGTCTTTTGAAATAAAAGTGTGCTCTTACAAATGAAAAATTTAATTAATGAGCAATAAGAGTGAACTTTTACTCAGTTCCACTTTGCTGTTGCAGCTTTCCTTTGTCTCATAGGACCTGCAGCTTATACCAGTGGTAACAAGTGTAGGAGAAAATTCAGTTCAGTTTAACTTTATTCATGCCTGTGAGGGCAGCTGTATGCAGCAGGTGATCAGCTCATACACACTCAGTAGGTTTGAACAAAGACGATTACTGTCCTGTACGATTCAAAATATCTGAAGGCTATATGCGAAGACAGTCTGATTTGATTTGTTCTCTGCTTGAGCTACAGCTACCCAGATTTAAAACAGTGAGTAAGTGCCCCACCAGGAGACGTGTTAATTGTTCACGGTCACCTGATGATCATAAATGTCTTGGTACTTTTCCACTAGCACCTACTCGGCTCGACTCTACTCGACTCGGTTTGGGTCGTTTTCCATTACAATTGAGTACCACCTCATCGTCATAGCACGGCGCCCCGGCCACGGAGTTAGCATTGATGGCTATCTAGCTAGCTTATTGTCTGCATACAGGAGACAACGACGTTACTTTGAAAATATGCTTGTTTGTTTAAAGTGACTTTCCCACCAATGGGATAAGTAATACAAAAGTTTCCTGAAGTCACAAAACACTCACTGGTTTTCATGAAGGAGTCGCTCTCGTGTGTCGTCACTCCCTGTCCAATCAGTGGTCTGCACTCTGTAGACGTCACATTACAGGCTTGACTTAGCTCGCTTGGAACCCCGGCCGAGTAGGTACTAAAATAGTAGCTGGTGCCAGGTACTACGTCCTGATGGAAAACCTCACAAACTGAGTAGAGTCAAGCCGAGCTGAGCCGAGTAGGTGCTAGTGGAAAAGCACCATTAGTGGAGCTGACTCTAGAGAGTCTCAGGAAGTTATCGACATTTTCCTGCAGTTACCACTTGTGGCCACAGAGGGTGCTGTTCGGCAAACATCCCTGAATAACATCCTCAAACTTTTCTCTGTCACATAATATTCAGAAAAACCTTTGAGAGTTCAGTTTTTAATCATGTGTCAGTTTTATTTGAAGGGAATTTCTGCGTTGTTGGAGTTTTAAAGAAAAAAAGTATTTGGGAAGAGACTGCAAAAAGAAAAAAAATTCTGTGACTTAATTACATAATTTGTTCACCATGAGTTAATATTCTAAATGTTCTGGTTAATTTGTATATCCCAAAAAGCTAACAAAAAATGACAGATTTATCAGGTAGTTTTAAAGTGTTTGCGTAAAAATATATTGTGTTCAGAAAATAAAGCCTAAAATCCAGCGTAGGTTAGACTCGCGTTCAAAATTGATGTACATTCATCAAACGTTTGATCATGTACAAAAGTCCTCTACAATCCAGCCAGCCTCTCTTTGGCCTCATTAAAAGACAAATGACAGATACTTTTTTATATTCATTTCACAAATAGGAGTTCAAAGCATTTGTACTTTGATCTTTAGAACTTGAGTGTCACCTTGAGCAGTTTGATAAATCCTGGCCTCGTCCTCTGATCAGAGTTTGGAAGGAGAATCATTTTCCTGATGAGCCTCAGGGGAAAAGAATCACCTCCCCCGTCCCTGATTGGTTTGTTCTATTGTGCTCTGCTGCTCCGTCTTATAATCCTCTAATCCTCTGTTTACAGCGCTCCTGTAACCACAAAGCTCAAGAGCTTGACCATGTAGGTTTCCTCTCGCACCGCACACCAAACACCTTCAGGACACTGTGTACATCCACAGGACGTATATAGCCTGCAGTGATTCCCATCAGTTCAGCTCAGGAACAGTGAAAGCAGCTTGACGGTGCTTCCTGAGATGTTAAAGCTCTCAGTGTTAGCGGCCCGTAGTTCGCAGGCCTCAGCCACTCTTCTCTTCCACACTTAGCCCCGGAGCGACCCGCATATAAAGTCACTCTGAAAGTTGAAATTGATGCTTGACGTCGTGAGTCAGCCGTAGTAGAGGCCGCATTACGCTGTCAGGCACTTTGAACATGCTAAGAGTGGTGTATTGTAGCACTTTACTCTCTGGGTGGTTCCAGTCCACAGCCCTGTTCTTCTCTACTATGGGTTTTTCGCTATTTTGGTGTCGCTCGGTACAAATAGCGCTTTTTTTTTCCTCCATACAAACCGAAATTGTAGCATTCTGTGGAGGTTAGTCAGGAAGCAAATCATCCTCAAGAGGAAAACTGCAAATTCATTTGTGTTTTGAGTTGAGAGAAAATCTTCATAGACGTGCAGATAGAAGAATCAAACAGACATTTAAAGCGTGATGCCACTTTATTAGGGGTGTTAAGCCACATGCACACTTCGGCCTCAGACACATCCTCACAGATGAACCTTTCATCATCTTCTGTCACTGCTACATCCTCTCACACTCTTTGTTTTCCTACTTCATTTCTCCTGTTTTCCTTGTCTTGTTCTCCCTGCAGCCGTCTCCTTGAAATGATGTTTATATACTACTATATGTTTTAGTTTAAATGCATTTTGCTGGCACCCAACGGTAATTATTATCTGGATCGTGTCTCATGGTCACTTACTATGTAATTAAAGTGTTTCTTTTCCAAGCTCAGCAATCTCATCGCCATTAAAGCCATTTAAGTGGTTTAGCAGTAAGCAAACACACCACTGTTCATGTGGCGTCTCATTCGTCACTAGTTGAACTTGCATTCAGTTTGGTTCTAAAGTCGTATCAGTTGAAAGCAGCCTCATGATCAGTGCCGCTGCTCCTTTTGCTTCCTTTCAACCAGCTGCAGGTGTCTTGGGCCTGATTTTACCTTCGTCTATTTAATGCTGAATAAGTTGTTGTGTAAGCTTCACAGCACCAAGGTTAATGACTTGAACTGAAGAAGAGACTTGTTCCGTTAAACTTGCTTAATCCATTCATCTGCTGGAAGTGTAGATTATTGTGCACAGAAAGGTACAATCTGTTCAGGTCTTCGATTTAACACACCATCAACCGAGTTGTAATAAAAATAGCAACTACAGGAAATGTCAAAAAATAAAAACCAAGACTTAGGAAAAAAGATTAAAACTAACTTGCAAAACTAACTAAATTAAGTAAAAATATGTCTTTTATCTTTAGTCTCTAATAATTTGGTCAAATTTGTCCTCACAACAAGCATGAAGAGGCTTTGATTTATGTGTTTATTGAGGCTGAGATGCTAAAAACTAAATGCATTCAAACTTAAAATGAGCCAACTCACTGTGGAAACTGACTAAACTGAACTGAAAACAGAAAGTGTAAATGACATAAACCAACGAGAAATACAAAACTAGAATATCTCTGCTAAACTGATAGAGCAGATAATATGCTTTCAATGAGGAAGTAACAGTGATTAAAGAAGATTTGGAGCCAGTTAAAATTACAACAGTTGTGTGTCCAGTCAGAATTGACACGCAACAGACTTAAACCAGGTTGCAGCATACAGACTTCCGCAGGGCTTAATTGTTACTAAATATTTCCACCTAATGACTACTATGTCTGACGGCTGCATAGCTATAGAGTCTACAATGAGCTCTTGCACCAGCTTGTCATCAACACAAAGGGCTGCATTAACTGGAACTTTACGATGACGTGAACAGTTGTCAGCTATGGATTCAGCAGATAGTACCAGGAAATGATGGTAGTTGTGATGGATCTCAACTGCTGCTGACTTCCTTGTTTCCACTGTCGAATGCTTTCTGATTGGATGCTGCTACAGATGATGTTTAGTTATTGATTTGGTGTTACTTAAGGCTTTAATAGTTGAAACATCTCCTAAGGCCAGTTTCTGTATCCACTTACCAATGTGGACTTTGAATCTGAAGAGAGAACGTGCACACGTTCCATCCATACTACAGCTAGTGGGTCAATATATAATTGAGGGACTTTTGAAGTCCATGGGATATATCTTGCATACATTTTTATTAAAAGTTAAAAAAAAAAGTAATGTTTTATATGTTCGTTATGATCATGTTTTTACAAATTTCATAATTATGATGGAAACAATCACATTAATAAAAAAAGATTGGATATCACTAAAATGTCAACTAAATAACTGTCTGAATTTAATAATAACGATCTTCTAATTAGCTAAACAATAATAAAATGAGCTTATTAAAAGTAGTTATGATTGTGTTCTTTTTATTAAATTGAGATAATCATGACAGATATTTATTTTTTGGCAATATATCAAATTTTATATGGAAAATAACATTGTATCTGTAACTGAGAAATCACTTTCTCAGTGTGTTAATTCCAGATCACATGACCTGCTCCACATGATGTCATTTCCTCCTGAAGAAAAGACTGGCCAGACTCCAAGGCTTTCTGAGTTATTTAATATAAAGTAGTGTGTGAGTCAAGTGTGGATTTATCGCATGTCAACAGGTTTACTACAATATCTTTATAAATAACTTTCAATTTCAATTTTACTCAATTGTAAATTCAATATTTTAGAAGAATCTTTCTCTAAAAATGTCATGTGGTGTTTGGTTATAGGCGGCCATGTTGATTTTAGGCCTGAAAACAGCAAAAATGTCAACTATGTTACAAAAGTCCTGCTATTATATATTGACCCCAGTACTGTCTCTCAGTGAACTCACAGAGCTGCTGTGGACGTTCCTGAAAGACTCTCTGTGACTTTGTGCTTTTTACAGGACATCATTACAAATTCAGCTTCGTCATCGTGATTATTTCTGAGGTTTGCCGATCACAGTAGGTAGACAAAACACAGGGATATCTGGAGAATTTAGATCTTTCTACTCTGTGTGGGCTTCATTTGTTTGGAAAGCATGTTCAAGTCAAAGCACGTCTAAAGTCCTGCAGCCACTACAATCACAGCTCCTTTAATGATGAATTCTAAAGGTGTAGATCTCCTCGTACTGCCTCTCTTCGGAGCAAGAATTTGCTTTGAGCACCATTTGTTTTCCTACAATGTGTGTCTTTTGTCAGCCTGCAGTTGATTCTCCTGCAGCCCAAATTTTGTGGCCATATAGACAGGATCACCTACAAGCCGACCCTCATGGATTTGGACAGATTTCAAAATCAGGCAAACCCTTGCAGATATAAGTTGGCCGTGACACTTCACACCTGCATCTACAGCCACTAAAAAATTTGTTCAAAATTAGGGGAATATGGTTGTTTCTGTTGAATAATTAAAGAACCAGCTGCTCTCATGTCCATCTCATGGAATCACTCAATTCTTCAGTATTTAAGCAAGAACATGACCAGATGAGCAGAAAAATGGTGATCATAATGTTGTTGCCATGAGCCAATATTGTAGAAAAACTAATTTCACACACCTTTTAGAAAAGCCTAATCTACATATTTTTAAAAACTTATTTGCAGTTGTAAGATAGTAGTGTATAAACAGTCATCCTGTTTCTCCTCTTGTCTTCTTTTTCCCCCCTGCACACTGTTTTCCTTTCTTTGCACCTCCTGTTCTTCTTTTTTCATCCTTTTTCTCTAAAACATTAAGCATTTTGTATTGTTGGAAGCACAACAAACAGCAACATGCTAACTTTTTATACTGGAACCATCATGCTTTTTAGGGAGGAAATGGCGAAGGAAATGTCTGAACTTCTGGCTAGGTGGGTAGAAACCGTTCGTACGAACCGAATCACAATCACACAATCAAATCGCTTCTTGATATAAATGAATACAATTTGGAATGAATCATAGAAATCAGTATGAAACCAAATGATTTTATTGATTGTTGCTGATCAGTAGTTAATTTAAAGATAGTGATTTGCAGGGTTAATTCCCTCAGAAAGGCCAAGATCATTCATGTCAACTGCTGAACTCTTTTTCTGATGTATCCACATCAGTCAACATGCAGCCCTGCTGACCTTTACAGGGTGAAGTAGCTGCTTGTTAAATGTCATTCATCCACCGTGGATGTTTCAGCTGCTCCTCACTCTAAACCCACAAACCACCCGAATTTTAAAGTCTGCATCTCAAAACTGTCATCAGTTTTAAGATTTTAAAGGTACAAACTGTAACTTCCCAAAAAGTCTGAAAACTTCATGGAGGATTTTGTGTTCCTACTTAGAGAGTTTGGGAATTGAAAAGCTGATTACATTTGAATAGCACAATGTGAGCATCTCCAGCCACCTGTGATCAAGGAAACTTTTCTTCAGTATTAGAAAAAAAAAAGATTTTTAAAGTAGAATCTGGGACACATTAGTTTCAATTTTTAAAAAAATATTCTCCATTGCAAATTTAGAAACTTTTTTTTGCGTTCTTTCTGTTACTTTTAATCAGAAACAAAGTCCAGCACAGCCTTTTGTTTTCTGTTGGCGAGTTCGGCAGGTTTCTGGCATTTAAAGACCAAACTTTTAATTTTATAGACAAAATCAGTTTGAGCTGAATTGTTAGAGATTAGGTTTAGGGATTAGGTCCTAACTGAATACAAACTATTGAAATTAAAGTAGGTTTTTGCTGTTTTCTCCAAACATTTCAGCATCCCTAATCTAAAGAAATTTCAGTACAAGTTTTGAAACCTTATTGAAACTCTTCTTTTGTTGTCAACATTAAATCGCTGTCTCTCCAGGTATAATATGTTCATAGGTAAACAAGCTATTTGGCACAGCAGACAAAACAGGCATTTTAAAATGCAATGTGGCTAACGTTACAGAACAACGATGGCCATATAGGATATATATACACTACCGTTCAGAAGTTTGGGGTCACTTAGAAAGGTCCTTAAGCAGTTTTTTTCCAATGAAGGTAACATTAAATGAATCAGAAATCCAGTCTAGACATTGTTAATGTGGTAAATGACTATTCTAGCTGGAAACAGCTGATTTTTAATGGAATATCTCCATAGGGGTACAGAGAAACATTTCCAGCAACCATCACTCCTGTGTTCTAATGCTACATTGTGTTAGCTAATGGTGTTGAAAGGTTAATTGATGATTAGAAAACGCTTGTACAATTATGTTAGCACATGAATAAAAGTGTGAGTTCTCATGGAAAACATGAAATTGCCTGGGTGACGCCAAACTTTTGAGCGGTCGTGTACAACTATAGGATCCCACTGCTTCCCAGTCAGTTTGCTGCATGAACAGAGAGGGTCAGTTCAGTTCATCACTGCAGATCTACACCGATGAGACAGAGGTGGTGCATCCAAAAAGAAGCTCTGTAACTCCTCCTTGTGCTAACAGAGATTGCAAGTGAAAACGTCCCAGGTGACCCCTGACAAAGCTCTGAGTGATCTTTAACCTTTAGCAGGCAGAAGTTACACGGCATCCCTGTGAGTGACGGCGCACTCTCATCAGATCACTGTGTGCTATTTTCCACCCGTGTTCCCGTCAGCATTAGCGCAGGTGTGAATGAGTGGTGTCAGCTGAAGCCCTGCAAGCTTCTCCTTCTGGTTCTCGTGTTCGTCTGTCTGCAGCTAATTGGCTCAGGCCGCCTCTCGCTGCGCCACAGACACAGAGCGACAGGAAGTGGGAGCAGAAGGTGACTGCAGCCGCTAAGCTCGCTGCCAAAGTCACTGTTTGCTTCTCAGGGCACCTCGCAGCCGCCCGGGTCCGAGGCCAGCTCCCGCTAATCATGAGTCACAGAGCCACCCAGTAGGATTAGAGCAGCAGCAGGGTCCCGCCTCCTACTTCCCGGTGTTCTAAAAAAGGGGCAAATCCCGGTCACAGATTAATCAGGCCTGTCAGCGGCACCGTGGAGGAGCGAGCAGCATGCCAACAGCACGGCCCACAGCTGGAGAGGAGCTGTACGCTTTATACTGTCAAACGGTCATTTATAATTTACCAGCGAGCTGCCACTCCACAGCGGCTCAACACCGTCCTACCAGAGGCACTGTCTGACGTCCTGGCAACTGAAACAGCATGCAGTTTAATGATCTTCTCCAACCCTTTATTGTTGTGTTGTAGCAATCTGTCCTTTTAACATCAAGTGTTGCTATAATCTGACACCCAGTTTTCCTCGCTTTCACCTTGACATCCGTATTGAACCTGTAGCTGCAACAAACCACCGTTACTAGTGTTCATGATGTGAAATCTTGACATTCTTGTCTCACCTGAGGACTTCACTTGGATGGAGTTTACTGTGAAATGTGTTTAAGTGAGCGAGTTTACATGCACACTGTAGTGTCCGGGTCAAGATCACGGTTTAATAATGTAAACGCCCTTTTATTGTCTTAGAAACTTGAGAGACAATTAAATCCTGATCATTTTGCTGAAATTAAAGTCTAACAAAGACAACAAACTGGAATCCAAACTGAGCTCGTCTTCATCTGCTGGGGTAGGAAAGCTTCGAAACATTTATACCGTTTGTAATCTGTAATTAATGGCTTTATTAGAGGTTAGTCAGTATCTTCTTAATACTTTATAGATAAATATAATCAATTAAGAAGAATAACTTTCAGGTTTCCAGGTTGTAAATGAGTTTGCTTTTCTGAGGCGTCTCTGATGGACAGTTTAACCACTTACCTTCTGGAAAAGTGTTGCAAAAGTTTATATTTGACCTGTAATTATAAATGTTAATAAAGCATAAAAAAACAGATTTTCTCAGTAATCCTTCAGGTCTGCAGATGTTAATAAGTAGCTTATAAATGTTTATAACTTGCTTTTACAGAAGCATTAATACACTCCTTATTAACCCATAATTAAGCTATTAATTGCAGCTTATGAGCACTTTATAAATGAATGTTTGCAACTGATCTATAAAACTCTTGTAAATGACTTATTACTGTTATTTACATGTTGTAAAATAGTGTGCATGTAAACCTAAAAGTCTGGCCTCATGCATTTATTACCCCTCAACCTGCTACTTAAGCTTATCCTGGTCCAAATGTTAACTGGTCTTTCATAGAGAACCGAAAACTCTTTACTTTTTTTATGTCTGTTCCACTGGCTTTATCCAGAAAATGTACTTTGTCATAGAGATCATCTTGCCCTTGTCTTTTAAAAAAGCTGAAACATGATAATGGAGTTTTCTTCCATTACTTTAAGATACCGTCTGTGACAGTCGAATTACAGCCTTTCATCATATTTTAAACCAGAAGTGCATTTGGAGAGCAGAGTCCCAGGGTCAATGCACTGTCTGGCAATTTGAAATAAAGTGATCTTGAGTCGCACCAAAATTTAATGTCTTCTTCTTCTGCCCGAGCTCTACTTTTCCACCATGTTTCATGAAATTCGGCTGGCTAGCTTTGCTGCTGCCAGACGGACAAATGTCACTGAGAAGATTCCTCTGCTCCGACTCCATCTTGAGTGAATGCAGATTCAACAATAAATACTTCAGAGAGAGTCTGCCATACTTGAACTTTTGAAATCTTGCTGCAGCTACTAACAAAATAAGCTAAAATGATTAAATATCAGGTAAAGCAGTCTAATATTTGCTATCATGTTTCAGCTTTTCATAAAATCTTCTTGGAGGGATTACACTGAGCTGTGAAGGCCAAAGTAACAGAAGCTAATTTACGGCTCATTCAGATGCTCTCAGTGACCTTTGAGCAGAAACCTAAAAGTACATTTTTGCTCTGGTTAGAATTCTGTTTCAGAAATCTGTGACGGATACAGATGGCACGTTGGATTAATGGAATTTTTTGTGTCAGTTTCATGGTCATTGCCAGTTGAATTCAGTTACATGAAAGTGAACACTTTTCCTTCTTTCTGACGCTCACAGTAAACTCCACCCATGTAGTTGGATTGAAATGAATCAAATAACCCCTCAGATCTCCTGTTGCCAGAGCAGTTCCCACAGTTCCCCACTGTGGGTCGTTGTATCTGACTATCTGTCCCCTTCTTCTGTTCCCTGCATTAGAGGTCCACAGGTCCAGGCCTCCAAGGCTGCTGCTACAGCCAAGAAGTACGAGCTGAGCAAGTGGAAGTATGCTGAGCTGCGGGACGCCATCAATACCTCATGCGGTGAGTGTCTTTAAGCCTTTGAGTCATCTGCATGTTGACACTGCAGTAGATTCCATCTGACACATCTGGTACAAGTCAACAAAATGTTGCTGGAATCTATCCCAAATCAGTCCAGAAAGGACCCCGCAAAACCCTAAAGGAATGAGTTCAACAGTACTGCAACATCCTGCTAAAAAAGGTTTGAGGATCACATAGTTGTTTGATCTCTGAGTTTGTTTGAGTAGTACGATCTGGAGAGAAGTATCTCAACAAGAAGTGATCGGACTGACATTAAACTTGACTTGAGTCTCATGGTTCTCAGAGGATCTCATGCCACCCTCGATCCAAAATATTGGCTGGGCAAGTAACTCAAAACTGAATATCTCAAATTAATATCTACATATTTGTGATTTGTGTGGTGTTATAGTACCCGTGTTCCACAGAGGATGAATCTTTAAACATTTAGTGAATATCTGACTCCTTATGTGTTTACCAGAGACCTGTATGTTGGCGGCTTGGTTGGGGTTGACCCTTGAAACCTGCTTTGGTCCATGTTATGGTACCTTTAAAAGCTTTTGTATATCCGGAGAAATTTTCACTTGTACACACAAACCCTTTTCAAATCTAGTGGACACATTGATGTTAGATTTACCGGGTCCATTCATGTCACCAGAGGATGAATCCTTCAATCTGGTGCTGTTTGATATCTCACATTTTCACACATTGCAATAAGCAGATTACCATGAAACATTCAGAGCACATTTAATCTCCCTGAATTGGTTTGATTTAATGGTTCCATGAGCTTTTCTCTGGCAGTAGGTCCATTTACAAACTTTCTCTTGAAAAATACTTAATTCCAAATCAAGATATCATCAAGCCAGAAATACACAATCTACAGTGTTTGCAATTTAATCCTCTGCCGAATTTAGTTTATCAACTTGGCAAAATGGCTATTTTTTTTTACAAGTCAGATTTATCATTTTTATGGTTGAGCTATGTAAATTAGCTTGATTTTACTGAAAATATCAAAATAGAATAGTCAAATCAAATTTTCTGAGCATTCATGTTTCTCAGACGTTAAACTGCTTAGATTATATTCAGTCTCTAGTCTCTACTCTAACTCTGATATTGCGGCAAAACTTTGCCTTACTAAACACTTGTTCAAATTCTGATGTAACTGTTTTTGATCCTCAGAGGATGAATGTCATCGTCTTTGGTGGTTTCCATCTACTAATACCACTGTTTGGCCAAACTTTGCCTAAAATATCAAAATAAAATGGGACTTTTGTCAGTTGATTTACTATCTAGATAACCATGATGAAACCTAATGACAACATACCTGCTCCTTGGAGGATGCAGTGGTTTTATTTTAATGACCGCTTCTTTTAAATGTTAGGCGACTGTTCTTGGCCATCAGAGGATGAATTCAAATGCATTTGGTGTCACGATAAAGTCACCACTGATGTCCCACAAAAGAAAATACCTAAATCTGACCGACAAAATGGCAAAATTACTTTTCCCTTGCACATTCATATTCCCCAGGGGACAAACTATTTATATTTTTGATACTTTAACGCTTTCTGACACTAACCCTATGGCTGCCCTCATGTTATAATATCATCTTTAAACACAAGAACACTGTCAAGACTTTTGTTGATCAAACTGATGCTCCCCAGAGGACAAACCAGTTTGTTTGTTTTTTCTCCTGACCTTATGCTCTTTCCTTAACTGCCTGTGAGCTTAGCTGAATGGTCAGTAAGTTGTTTTCTTTCTAAGTTCTCTCCTCTTATTTGCAGCAAATGGATGCTTTGACAGAATTGTCTGCTGCTGCTCACTTTCCACACCACTTACTTTTATTTTTGTAAACGCTGCCTCATTTGATGAGCACTTCTCTGATGTGGGAGTGAACTGCTGGTCTTTTAACTAAACTCATCATGATGATACCGCAGCTGGACCCAGTAGGTTTGCTTTGTCAAGCAGAAATCACAATGCCAGGTGTTATCATGGTAATATATCGGAGTGCTGCAGCCTACTTCACCTTTACTCTGACATTTATAAAGCAGTCCATGATCTTATACAGGCTAGCCTAAAGGTGTTGCCTGCCGCACTGTAGTGTTATTGAATCACTGTTATGTAATTTTGAAATGTTACATTTAAAAAATTAGATAATGGGTCACCTCTTACTGGTTTCTGCACTCAATGTTGCAGCATTAATTAGATTTGACTAGCGTTGGTAGAGCACACACAGGAAGAACTGGCAAACACCACCAGGTTAAACAGCTGTATGTCAAGTTTATCTTGTTACATTTTATTTTTTATGCAATTTTTGTGATTTTTGCTGGATTGATTAGTCGTCGCAGGGAGGCTGCTGTTAACTATGTTCAGGCTACAGCTTTTGCTGGTTGTAGCTGCAACTTTAATTGCAGTCTGCAGTCAAAGAAAGTCTTTCATCTGAAAAATAAGCAAAAGGACCTCAACAGGAATGCAAATGTGACCAACTTTGCTTTGTTTTTCATAGCAAACTTTCATTGCTTTGTAAATTTTTAAGTATTTTACTGTCACAATGTTTTAGCAGATTCTAAACATGCAACTACCATTCAGAAGAGTCTTTAAATAAAACAAAATCCAAATTTGTAGCATTTTTAAATGATGAGAATAGGTCAGTAGCAGTAAATTGTGATATGGTAGAATAAATGACACAACCGTGAAACAGAAATAGGGCAAGATGTGTATGTGGATGTGGATGTCTTTAAATTTATCCAAGACAAGCTTCATGAAACTCATTTTAAAGTGTCCTTGCCCTGAAATTTTTGTTGCCACTATGAGGTTATCAGGAAATGAACAGAGACTTCAGGAGGTCTGAACTGAGCAGAAGTTAAGTTTTGACAGAGATTTTGAATTGGATTGCATTTGATTGCACGGCTACTAAAGTGTTCTCTGACTTAATGTAATTCTTTCTGAAGGAGAATTTTTGGTAACTTTTGTTGCTGGCAAAAAAAAAGCAGAGGAATAGTGGTCTATAATACCTTTTGTTGTACAATATACTTTACTGGTTGGTTGGCAAGTGAATGTTTTGTCTTTTTCTTGGTGGAGCCTTGAGTTGGGATTGTTTAGTCACAGTACAGTCAGGTACAGGGAGTAAAAACAGGAGTCCAACTGAGGTGTTCATGTCGAACTAAAGAAGACTTGAAACTAGCAATTCAGATCATGAACTAATTAGGAAATTGTTTGCTGAGGTAACAGTTCAAGTAAACAGTAGGGTCATGTTCACATTGACTTCTATACGATCAGGCTTGTTTTTACAGCCAGAGGAGTTGTCCCCTGCTGGCGGTTAGAAAGATTGCAGGTTTAAGGCACTTTGCTTTTCAGACCTGGATGCTACGTCTATTTTTTTATACAAAGGCTGTTGTGTTTGGTTTCTGTGAGCTGTAGCCATGCTAGGTGGATAACATTACCTTTGACTTTCGGCAGTCAGGGTCGTTATTTTCACATTTTCAGTTTTTAAACAAAGCCAAACTACGTAGCTGTTTGGCTGGAGCTTCATATTTACTTCGCAAATGTGAATTTTGTTATCTAACCAGTCCCTCCAGGAATTCGCGATGTTGCGATCGCACGAATTCACGCGAATTCAACCAATCTCCGAAAAATTCTGCGCGACCTTGCAATTTTGTCCAATCACCGCAAATTTGGCCAGCCTCCCATGAGTTCCACCAATGTATGTCCAAATGTGATTCATTCAACAGTAAATTTTCATTTTGTGTCTTAAATCTACCAACCGCTTAATGTTAAACCAGTGTCTGGCTGCTGCTAATTTCCTGCCATGGTATGCCAGCTTTTGTGTAAATGGGTTGGAGCATTAAATAATTAATTTCCGAATAAATATTGTCAACTTTGAAATATGTTCTACAAGCTGAGAAAAATGCAGCTTTTTAGCAATTGTCACTGTCTCCCGCAATTTCATCGCAACAAATAAGCATGAAAAATCGCAACTTACATCGCAATTTTTTAGAAAAGCTGCCGCGAATTCAGGCATTTTTGGCCGCAACAATCGCAAAAAACGCCCGCGAAATCCTGGAGGGACTGTCTAACTCTCAACAACATATCACACAAGTCTATTTTCTTCAAATGTTTAGCTTTTTACGTCCACAGTAGTATTCTCCCAGATTGGTTTTGCTACTATTCTTAAGATGTAGACACTTTATCCAACACTGGAAACAACAGAATAATTAGTTGTTACCTCAACAGCTTTACAACAAGCAGGGGGTCAAACATGAGAACAGCAGCTCTCTGAACGTTGATGTACAAATATCTGTTGTTGGGTTGATTTTAGTTCACTGATAGAGGAGGATTAAGGCAAACGCCCATGATGAGAATACCCATCACTCTCCTCCTTTTTTCCTCATCGTACTGAGTTTAAGCTAGAGCTCACCTGTCTTTATCCACACGGCAGGATGCGTGGAGGACGAGGACAAGGAGCGCCGACACCTGCCGCCGTCTCATAAATGAATGTGCAGGGAGTCGGAGCCTGCAGGCGGCCGATCATAAACACACACAAATGACTCGGTTTAGCTGTTAACAGGCCGCTCACCTCCCAGACAGAGGAGGAGATCGAATACTGATGCGATCACGTCCGCCGCTGCAGATCATCATGGGTGGCAGAATAGAAGTCCAACACAACAGAGCGGTGAGGGGTCATTGACACCTGCCATATTCTAGATCATTCTGCAGCGATTTCAGCTCTGCACAGTAAATGGAAGGTGTTTTTTTCCCCCTCCGCCATTTGTCTGCCTGCGAGGTATTTTTGTTCAGTTGACGTTACCTAAGCACTTAGTGTGCATTAAGCATCTCATTGCACACTGTTAGCCCTCGCACTCTGGATGGTAAATTGAATGTGTGTTTTTTCTTTTTTTTCTGCTGAAGTCATTTATCTGAATCATCCCGAAGGAATGTGTTATGGCTGTTGAAAACGTCTTCTGTCTGGCCGTGTGTGTGTGTGCACTGTATTGACTGTGATAGGGAAATCAGCTAAATTTGATACATCTATTAATATCAGCCATGTGACGTTAGCAGCTCAATATTGTTAGCATTGTTCTACTGTGTGGCCAAAAGTATGTGGAAACTGTAACTCTAGTCAGAGTTCTTAAATACACCTGAAATCAAAGGCTGCAGCTGAGCAAACCTCCATAAAAACTGCTTAAACAGTGAGCGAGGAAGTTATAAGTGGAGGATAAATGGCTGATAAGTGCTCTGAGTACTGACAGGAATGTCTGTTATGTAGGTATTTGCTCATAACCCTCTTGATGATGTTTTTCTGTGTAGTATTACTAAAGAGATGCGTACCTGTTGGTAAGAAGGTAGTAAATTTACAACTGAATTCATAAGAATGAGTTATTCTAGTGCAGTACGTGCACATTTCATACGTTTCTCAATACTGTCTTGTTTAAGAAGTGCTTTATATTTGAACGAGAGTTTACTTTTTGCAATGATGTCCAATTTTTTTCCACATCTAGAAAATCGATCCACACGTCAGACTTCTCTCACTTTGCTTTTGTATTGTAGAAAACAGCTTTAACATTGTCAGCATCATTTGTTGACTCCATCTTTGTGGCTGCAGTGCATCATGGAACACAGTTTGCACCTGCAGGACACATGTAACCCCAAACCAAATGCAGTCCTCCACACTGATGCTTTTATTCTGTAATGTGGATCATAGTAGACAACAACCAGTGCAGCACTTCAGACATCTCTGTGTTCTGACAAACACAAGCCTCTTTGTCAGCAGCTTCCAAAACATGTCTGCAGCAAAGTGAAAGATGGGCTAAAAGACAGAGACACACACTGACATGTTTCTGTTTTTTAGTTTTTATCCAGTCAGTGCCAGACACAAGGCCTTTGTTTACGCTGTTGTTTTAGGAAGTCAGTCTCAGTCGGTTTACATCACACAGACCAACATGTGGTCTGACGTTTGTCTCAAAGCAGCTCCTCCAGTGAAAGTCAGCCTTGATAACATGTTCATGTGGTGTTTTTTATACGCCAGAAGACACATCATGAGCAGAGCAAGTAGTTAGCGCCTCGGCTGAGCGTTTCTACCATGAAACTGTGGTTTACTAATGAAGCATAGATTCGACTTCCAGAGTTTCATACATAAGAAACCTCAGGAACCAACTGTCCAGACAACTTTCTCAGTTTGAACATGTCCGGATGAAACACTCAATATTCTGACTTCCTGTTGAGTAATGTAGAGTAGTTTTACTGTGAGTTATAGATGAGTTGGTGTGTTCGAGCTGCTGCCGGTTAGGAAAGGTAACTTGAGAAAGAGGCAGGGATTTCATGGATCTACGTAACTACAGGAAGCAACGGTGTACAGTTGTATCCAAGCCAATCTAACACAGGAAGAGATTTCAAAATATGTACCTTTGATACACAGAACTGACTTTTTAGGGTTTTAATCAGTGATAGGAAAAGGACTTTATCATCGTCGTATCTGATGCTGGACAACTGTTTTGTGAAGCCTGCAGGGAACATGAAGCTCTAAACCAAATTTCATGGCAAACCATTCGGTAGTCATTGAAAAAATTCACTAAAAAACATCACGATACAGATGTTCAGGGCTGCCACAGAGATCAGGATTCATCAAATAGGACACAGGAATGAATGAGTTCATCTGTTTAATGGTTGCTGCAGTATTTCAGTATGAAACAAAGAGACTAAACCTAGAAATGGACACATCCATGGACTCATTTAGACTGCTGGTATCAACACGGATCTGTATCTGGATATTGACATGCGGTGGTTCTGTCTTTGTGTTTACACCGGCTACTAAATTTAACTCGACTCTTCCTGCATTATGATCAGGTTGAGATCCAGTCTTTATGTCTTTCAGTCACTTTATTTTATTGTTTTTACGGCCAGCTGTTTCAGTTGCACTGCAGTTTAATTTGTGTAGTTTTTCGACATACTTTGGAAAATAAATTTGTCTTCTTGTGAGCCTGACCACCTCCAGATGTGGACGGGTGATTAAGAGGCTGCACTGAAGGGATTTAAGGCTGATCAGTGATGGGTGTTGCTGGTTTGTGAAGAGGGAGTCAGTTTTTGAAAGGGTTAAAATCTTTGGTAGTTATGATCAGGACTATTTGTTAAAATTTGTTGAACTCAGTGGAAGTGAAAAATAATATTATTGTATAATATTTGTCCTCTAAGGTCCTTAATGAGAGATTTTATTCAAAATCTGTGACTGCACAGAAAATAATGATATATTAGTATCAGTCATTGTATTAAAAAATCCTCATAGTTCTTAGTTTATAGAAAATAATTCATATTTTGTTGGATTTTATTCATGCAAGAAAAACAGTGGGTGGCATAATGTAAACAAATCAGGACTGATAAAGCAGGTCGCCTGTTCTTTTGTGTCTTTGTGGAATAGTTTGTGAACAGTGTTGAAGATCCGTAAGTTGTGAGCTGAATCAATCTGCATAATGAAATGAACTTTTCATGGATTTAATGAGCAGTTTGTTATAAAACAAGCATACGGTTCTCTAACAGCAGCTCCTCAGTCAGCCATTATTGTGTAATAAAGTAAATTATGAAGATATGATGTTAATAACAAGAGTCTGTCTTGTTTGGAGTCATACCTCGGCCTCTGTTATCTATCTATATGAAAACAATCCAATCTACTGAAGGGTTACTGAGCCCACCTGACAGACCTGTGGAGGCACATCCAGTAAAAGCAGTTCGGATAACGTGTGCTCCTGTTAGGATTTATTATTTTTACTATTTCTATTAAACATACTGATATACACATTGCATTATGTGCTACATAAAAGAGTTGTGTTGATCTGTGAATGAATGAGAGGGTCTAGAACATTATCTCACACTATGTGAATTGTGATAAAACAAAGTTGAATAGCACCAGGTCAGACAGAGGGAAATGCACATCTGTTTACACTCAAGACAAATCAGACACACAAACATGCGCTGCAGACACACATATACACCCAGGCACGCTCACTACACGCTCACACACACTTACTCAATACTCAAGGCCACTCTAAGACAAAACACCATCATGGGAAGAGCCTAAAACTGATTAAATACATGAGAACGGAGACATACAGTCACCCAAATTATAGTAATGATACCACATGATTGTGGAAGTAGACTATAGCTAATGCATATGACCGTGATAATAGACCATGATTACTGATGAAGACCTGAAGACACAAACATACCCAAAATTCATAATAGGGAGGGTTTCTCTTTCTGTACCTGGAATAGAACCTGGTGCTATTCAACTTTGTTTTATCCCAATTCACAGATGTGAGTTCATGTTTGAGACCCTCTCATTCATTCACACATCAACACAACTCTTTCATGTAGCATATAATGCAATGTGCGTATCAGTAGTGAAGTTTCTGTCTCCTGTTTCAACACAAACAGGCGTGTGCACAGATCCAGCTCTGCTTTCCCAGTTGGGTCTGACCTGCACAGATCTCTGACTTCACCTGCATCCAGCATGTTTGGGTTGAACTGGAACACAGATTGGGATCCAGACCTCATTAGCCAGCATCAGTGTTGGACCTCAGTGATGCTCTGATGTCTCAGTGGCAGCAAACCTGCCGCCAGCTTCTCCAATCTGACGCAAAAACTGAAACCAGAGGAGTAAAGGCTGACACACATGCCGTCCAAATACTTTTTACCACGTAGCATCACTCTGCATTAGAATCTCAGAATGTGCATAATTTTAAATGTCGTCTGCCTGTGAACGTGCAGTAAAACTTTTATTCTTAGTGTCGGTTATTGTTTGGACTCACTTCCTGAATGTGTCTCCTCCAGACATCGAGCTGCTGGCTGCCTGCAGGGAGGAGTTCCACCGCCGGCTCAAAGTTTACCACGCCTGGAAGTCAAAGAACAAGAAGAGGAACACGGAGACGGAGCAGCGGGCGCCCAAATCTGTCACCGACTACGGTACGACACACCTGACAGCAGCCACTGTGTTCATGAGCACGTTTCTGTCTCTAATGTTTGTCTGCTTTTCCAACAGTGAGAAGCTCTCTGTGCTTCTGTCAGTACAAACATGGTTCTCTGTTGTTCCACAGGAGCAGTTTGAGGTTTAATGTCTTGCTCTGGAGAATCTCAGAAGCAGCTTCTAACATTCCTTTTGTATGACCCTGTGGGCAGCGCTCTTTTCATTCATTACATGTTTCTCTTTCATGTTCTCCGTCACGCCTGAATGTCTGGAAACGCCTTAAAAAACAAAAACAGGCTAAATTTTTTTGTGGGAAGCAGAAGTTAATCTTGACAGAGCTGCAGATCAGAGGCCAGATGTTTAAATTCTGTTGATGGATGACGACATGTGCTGGTCTCAGAATATTAAGGAAGTGGTTGAGCACACGGACTCCTAATGTGAATCTGTAACACAACATTTTTAAATGTGGACAAACTGTAAAAGTGCGTGAGAGCCGCTGTGGCTCCTGATTGTTTCCTTCTAATTTGACTGAACTTAATGAAGATGAACGTCTGGCCTCTCAGCATCTGTGACAGTTTGTCGTGTTCGTCAGTCTCGACGACACGAGGAACAAATGGACTCTGTCTCTCACCTCTCCGCCGCCATCGCCTCATCTCCTTGTGCCACATGTCGAGTTGTCATGACGACAAAGAGCTCTTATTCAGAACCGTCTATTGTGTGATCTGCTCAGACTACTGATTGGACGGCGAGCCCACACACCCTCTTTCATCCTCGTCTTCCACCAAGAGTCGCAGCTTTTGTCCTGCTGCTGATCCGACTCCTGACGCAAACAGCACTTTGAAGAACTGGTTTTAATGGGAGTCCTGGCTCTGTGTGCAGGCAGGTGGCATGTAAATATGACATCTGATCCAGGACCTTTGTCTCTCCTCCGGTTTTCTCGTGTTTTATCATAAAACAGGTTTTTCAGAAATGTTGTGGTCAGTAAACAGACACTAAGTAGATTTGCATTTTCAGGCCAGAAAATATCAACAACTGCATGCGTTTCGTCACTAGAAATGGAAAGAAACAAGTGATTTGTTTTTTTGTGCACGTCGGTATCAAAAAGTGTAGCAATGTGATCGTCTGTGCACTTTATATTTTAATTTTCCCCTGAACTGTGACACAAATTGAACATTTATTTTTCTTGATCAGGCTGCAGCACCTGCATTTCTACCAGATTCAGTATTCTAAAAAGGCAGTGTTCTAGTTTGTATAGTTGAATTTCAAGTGATTTTTGGTCAAATTCAGTGAAAATTCATTATCCTCCATTTGGTTAAAAAATCTGAATAATAGCATTTTAAAGTGTTTAAAATACAGTGGGCAAAAAGGAGCTTTTTAACATGTAGTTAATAGTGTTTTGTTGTCTAAACTTAACCAAAAAACGGCGAGTGAAAGTCAAGTCTTGAGCCAAAAACTAAAAATATCATTGCAATTTGTGAATGGGCTCAAACTCAAGTCTACTTAAAGAAGGTGTCAGTTGTTTGTTTTTCTTTGTGAGTGCTAAATCGCAGCTACAGCGCCACTCGATGAGGTGATACCTGAAGTGTCCCTATCCGTCTATATATAGCCAGCTGGTAACGTCTATTGAATTGGTTTCATGACATCCAAATCAGTGGATCCCTAAAGTGCTAGAGATAGATATTACATAAACAACACTTTAAATCTCCCTATTTGGCATTTACCAGCTCTGTACAAACATTTAACTAATGGTGTGTAACACTTTAGTGTGATACAAGGATATTATAAAGGTCAGTTCAGTGTTATTTATATAGTGTTATTTATATAGTGCCAGTTCACAATATAAGAGCACTTTTCATAGGAAGGTGAAAAGTATAGAGAGAAATCCAAAGAGTCCCTTTGAGCAGCTGTTTGGTAATAGTGATGAAAGAAAAAGGCCGAAACCTTCGGCAGAACCAGGTTCAGGGAGGGCAGACGTCTGCCTCCACCTGATGGGTGACAAGAGAGCAGTCAGAGGAACACTACAGCTGTGTTTCACTATACTGGTATTTATTATCTGAATATACAACTACACAACTGTATTTGCACCTAATTATCATTATTTAGAAGTTCATTACTTCTGAACTCTGAATAAATGGAGTTAAAGTGAAGTGTTAACTCATTTGTTTCTATGCTTCTCCAAGCATAAACACGAAACAGAATGTAGGAAGTGTTGAAGTAGAAGGAGAAAAACCGTCTGACGCCCAGAGCTTCAGTTAGAAGTTAGAATCTTGTCCACATTGGTCGTCTACCACTGATGTTTGGTTCCAGCACCTCGTTCGTTGGCTTGTACCTGCATTGGGTTTAATTCTTGTTGTCTGATCACAACATTAAATGCACGGTGCACTTTATACTCTTGGCTACATACAGACAGTATAAATATATATATAAACCTCTCTGTCAGTCAGTTTAAACAGGCCACGGTTTGTCCTTGTATGAAGCTCACATTGTCTTGTAAGAATTCATTTATGTAAATCATAGCTGCCATCACAGCCAAAGCGTATTTTGTTTCACATTATGAGGCTGTTCAGTCTTCACAGAGGCGTACGCCTTCTGAATGCTGTCTAGTCGAAATGAGATTCAGGAAAATGCTTAACTCCTGCACTGAGCGGTCAGTCATCAGGTGGAAGCTCCGTTTGTTTTTTTGTCTTCTTTTATAGTCCACAGCTGAGGCACACAGGATGAAAAGAAAAGCCAGGGGGAAGATAAATAATAAAGGTCGAAGGCTGGCTTTTAACCAGGACCTCTCAGATAAACTGTCCATATTATTACCTTGAGAGCTGAAGCAAAGGCACCAAGAGAAGCTCAGAACCCACCGGAAAACAGTACGAAAGTCTGGAGAAAGAACAACAAAATGCTAATTTGGGATGGAAGTTGCAGCTGCTTCATGCTGAGTCCTTAAGAAACACGTCGAATAAACATCATAAATCCAAACTTACAGGTTACTAGTGAGACATCTGCAGCAGTTCAAAAACACTGGCAACAAATCCCATGAAAAGACTCAAACCTCCACCGTGGTAGCTCATCTCTTGAAACCACCTTTTCAGTATGGTTCCCATGAAGATGTAAAAACTACTTTTCTTTTTTTTTTTATTTCTTAAATGAGCTGCTCCCTGTAATTTCTAACAAACAGGAGGAAATAGAGAGTTTGTTAGTAAACAATGGATGGATCCACATTTAGTCTTCAACCTTAACTACTGATTATCAGCAAGAACCAGATGCCAGTTGGAACTGAACAGGAATCATGATGACGTCAGTTTGACAAGTGTGCAAAACCCATCAAAACAAGCAAGCAGAATGAAGAAGAAGCGTTTTGCCTGAAGCTTTTAGTATCAATTTGGTCGTTCAGCTGAAACTCGAAGGCTCTTCTTGGCAAACTGTTTGCAGAACTTGCTGAAGAACTGGTGAAAATGACCACTTACCAGACTTGAGAGCGGAACTGGTTTCTGGTCGAGAAATGTTTTAATAGATTAACTGGACACCGGTGGAGTTCTGTGTCACAGAGGAATAAGATAGATCTTAATATCTATAAATATATATGTAACCTTTATACACTCAGTGCTTGTTTTTTTGTGAGATTTGTTGAGAAAAAGGAAAACAGAAAATCTCCATGCCAATCCTTTAGGGAGTTTACTGAACAATCATAAGGTTTTCTAACACTGCAGCTCAAATTTCACATTTTTCCACATATTTTACCTTTAAAATGTAACAGCAATGCGAAACCCTACTCTAAAAAACACCCTAAAGTGTAAATATATTTGTCATTTGAAAAAAAATGACCCTTTTTCTTCATCTGTCACTTTTTCCTCTTCTTTCTGTTGCCATACCTGAACACATCTCGCATCTATTGAGACTATTAACAGTGACACCTGTGAACAGTGTTTCTGTGTTCATTCTTCTGTCTGCTCAGATTCATTACATGTCATCATGTCTGTGTGAAAAAGAGAGAAAATACGTCTCACTTTGATTGATTGTTGCTGCTGTCTTGCATCATCTCCTGCAGTGTACATCCGTGTAACCTGGCATGTTTACTTTCAGATCATGCACCTCCTGTGAGAAAAGCATGTAAGTGGTCTTCTAGTGTGTAACGC
The DNA here is from genome assembly GCF_022539595.1 of Amphiprion ocellaris. Taxonomy (NCBI): domain Eukaryota; kingdom Metazoa; phylum Chordata; class Actinopteri; family Pomacentridae; genus Amphiprion; species Amphiprion ocellaris. The sequence continues at coordinate 6,750,669 of NC_072777.1, forward strand.
TACTAACCGCAGAGCTACACCCCTCCCCCTTTATTAACCCCCCACCTCCCACCCAACATGGCACAGGTCTGCTCTTAACTGGGATCGCTGGTTTGTGCTTTGAGCTGCTCAGTTTGATGGAAAATTTCCCCTTTTTCGGTGGAGGAGGAGGAGGGTTGATGGGTTTCTGTGGCAACCACTACCTGCACTGAGATGTGTGGAGGAGATTATTTGAACAATTTATTTTGAGGCGCCACCACAGGCAGCATTTAGTCTTTCTGAGCGGCGTGTCGGTGCTCGCTCTCGCCTCCCAACAGCCGTAATGGTTTGATAAAGAGCCAATGTTATTCCTCTGAGCTTTAAAGGCTGCTGGCATTGATACTCCCAGTGTGAGGAATTCTCAAGGAAGAAATAAAGGGGGGAGAGAGGGAGAAGGACAGAGGGCTTTCAGGGCAGATTGCCTGGCTTGTGTTTGGCAGCAGATGATTGCATCACATTTAGGGAAGCATGACGGGAGGAAAATGCCGCCGCACCCGCTGATTGGAAGAGAAACACTGTAAAAGGTGTCGTCGCTCGAGCAGCGCACAGACGCTTCAGTCCATTCACTCCTGACTTAATGAAGAGTTGAGATACATAACAGCCCTTTCAGCTGTGTCAGGCACTAATATCTTCATGTCTGCTGCAAATATTAAATTCTTAGTGGAGGATGACTGACGAGGCTTTATTTGAAGGCTGATCGTTGTAAGCTACATTTGTTCAAAGTCATCAAAAATCATCTAGACGATAATAGAAAATGTCAATGAAACCCAGAAACAAAAGGCTCACTTCACCAAATCACAAAAAAAATACTAAAATATGTTTTCCTACAACTCTCCGTTTGAATATTTTTGGTAAGATTTTAACATCTTCACTGCTGAAACACACAGTTAAATGTCAACTGTTAAATTAATCGCCAAAGATTTTTAGAACTAACAAACATTAAGACAAAAAAAAAAAAGTCTAAATTATTCAATTCAAGCTCCTTAAAATCTTTTCTGGTTTCTTTGGGTTGTGTAGAAAACCATGCATTTGAGTATGTCATCTTGAGCTTTAGGAAATAAAATTTTCCTCATTTTCAGGTAATTTATAAACAACAATTTTATAAACTAATCAGTTAATAGAGAAAATAACTGATTGAAAATAATAGTTATTTGCAGCTGTACCAAAACTTATAAGCTGCATTAAGCATGACCAGATAGAGCTGTTGAGGTATCACTGAGCAAAAATTAGGTTGTTTTGTTGAAGACATGTCTCTCAAACCCGCTGGCAAGTTTGGAGTGTTACATGTTTGATGTTAAAACTCCGCAACACCACAGAGTAGCACAGTAAAATTCATCAGCAGATTATTTCAGAGTTTGCAGTGCTAGAAGCTTGTATTGACAGGACGAGATTGTGGCTGGTGAGCTAACAGCTAACGTGCTAGCTGCACAGAAACAGGATTTCAGTTGCTGCTTTTTCTGCACTGCAAAGTTTATCCCCTCTGGCATTTTGTTCTCACAACTGTACTTCATTTAATTCATTTCAGTGACGGTAAAAAGCTCCATGGGCCACCAAACTTCACAGCTCTCACTTAGCGGGCTTGTTAGCTCAGATGCTAATGGACAATATGTTCAGACTTTATCACTTGGATGGTGCCTCAACTAATAAGTTGCAACTTTGTACATTTAGAGTTGATGTTTGTTCATTGAGATCCTGGTTGTGTGTGATTGTTTTAGCGATTTGGATGAACAGACCCTTTAAACTCTAAGAATCATTGAGGCCTCACGAAGAAGGATTGATCTTTATGGACTTTTATGTTTCTATCATTGGTTAAAACTGGTAAGATGTTTAAACTATACACATCACTGAGTGGGCCAGTGTCAGAGTGAAAGTACAGTGCTCTGATGTATGTTTGTTGTCAGCAAAGATAAAAAAAAATCAGGAAGTACAGAAACTAGAGGTGAAATCACTCAGTCGACTTGTTCGTGTCTCAGTTTGCGTCAGTGTTTGCTATCTGTACCTCATGTTTTCGTCAGCCTTGAAGCCTGAATGCACCTCTCAACCCCTTATTGAGTCACCTCGGGCACTTTTGTAGCAGCAAGCCAGGATGTACGACAAGCAGTAATCAGAGTGAATGCAGCAGAGTTAAGTTCAAGGGTCTCTGAAGAATTCTTTCTCCATTGCTGCTTCTTTTTCGAAACAAAAGGGCTGATTTTGGGGTGTTCTTATTGGTGACGTTTAAGCGATTCTTAGTTTTTTATTCTAAATGTTGCTGATGCTGGGAGGTGAAGTTCGTTGGCTGGGTTCTTTTTCAATTTCTCGCCTATTTAAAGGTGGTTTGAAGGCACATTTTGCGGGTGACTGTAGAGCGAAGTGTTGCTTTGAAACAGATGGTCCCACTCATTTGTTTGAGCAAAAAACTCATTTTAACAAGGTGTTTAAATCTTGGAATCAATAAACTGTGTTTTTAACACGTGAAAGAAGATACGAATGTCTTGTTTCCACTGCTCAGCTTGTGAAATTGGAATAAAAACAATCTATTTATTTCAACACAAGCTGAAAAGCGTTAGAAACAAGTGATTTCTTTCATATAGTTCTTGATGTGAAAACTGAATACAAGATGGAATAATTTGGCAAAATGAACATTTTTGCTGGGTGCTGATTCAGTCTTCCTTTATCAAGTAGAGAAGCTTCTTCAATCTGTGTAGATTCTTACTTTACGCTCCACTTGGTAGAAAGATGCAAATGAAGTACGTTTTATGTTTCACACATGTTTGCAAACCCCTTGATAAACATCTGCTGTGCTTTAGATCTCGCTGATTTCCTCCCTCTGTCATCAGCACTGCTGTGATCTCTGCTGACCCTCCTCCAGCTCTAACAGCAGGACTCCCTGACTACACTTAAATATGGAGACCAGGGAATGGCTTCATTATTCAGACCTGATGCGAGCACAGCAGAGCGGCCCTTCATGTTAACATGCAGCAGGTTAATGGGAAATGTACCCACTGAATGGATGTTGAGGAGAATTCATTTCTCAGTTTGGTTCTTCATGATTGGGATTCTCTGTTTCATGTTTAGTTTGTTTTCTCATTTCACACGAGTCCTGTTCCTCTGCTCTCACCTGTGTATTAATAACTGTAGAAATGATGCAAATGCAGCTTCAGAGTACTTTTAGGTGAAGCAAAGCTACTGCAAAGCATTTTTTTCATTATATGTAAGCTAATTTCAAACGTCTTTTTTTTTAGCACCACAAACTAAATTATATTCATGTCTACTGGAGTGGCAGAAGAAATCACAAACATCTCAAAAAGTCTGAAAGTACAAGATAGACACCACCCAGATCAATACTGGATTCACACCATGTCAGCAGAACGACCCCAACTTCTTCCCTGGCTGCCAGCACTGCCAAGTCAATGGAGATGTAGCCTAAATCATCATATGATGAACCTTAATTTAATGGCAAAGTTTGACATTCATCTTGCTTGTTACGAGTCTGCTGACAAGACAAATGCCTCTGTCATGTGTGTATTTTAGCATGAAGCTAAAGTAGCCTGTTGTTTTTCTACAGTTTGGAAAACGAGCAGCTAGCCTGTCCAAAAGGTAGCAAAAGCCACCGACCAATACTTCCAAAACTCTTTAAATGAACATGTTATAGCTCATTTGTGAGGTTGCAGGGCAACTAGTCTAGAGAAAGAAATAGTGTTTTATCCAGAGTAAATCATTAGTAAGCTGGAGAGAGCAAAATATAAAAATATATTGTTATTTAATCAGTCAGCCTAGCTGTCCTCCATTTCCAGTCTTAGTGTCTTTTAGCAGCTAGTAATGTACTGTGTGCTAAAGTTCCTGCTAAAAATGTTCATATAGTCAAGTCACCTTCTCTTTGACATAATTGATGAGATTTAAACCAAAGCATTTAGTGGTGTCTGCACTTTAAATACTATATTTCACTGAGATTCTTTCTAAAAAGGCATTCTGAAAACATTTTTTCCAGATTGATAGCTGTAATTTCTATCTCACATCATTGAAACACAGCATAGTTATACAATTGTTGATTTTCATAAGAAGGAAAATTCTCTAGTCTCCATTAGGGATGTTACTGATTAATTAACAATCAATGAATATCTGTCAATATTTATCCAAATATGAGTATATCAACTGATGAGGCAGAAGACAACATTCATATTAAAAAATTAAATCCGCATTAGTGTTAGTTCCTGTTTTCACCACCAGGTGGAGCCTCTTATTGTTTAATAACAGAGAGACCGCAGTTAGTTTGCTGCTTAATTCTGTAGTGACCTGAGGAAGCAGCTGCTTGGACTACAATCCGTCCCGTGTTGGGATCAGTGAATATTATGTAGTTTTAACTCAGAATGGCCACCATGACAGAGACGTCTGTGACTGTTAATAGCTTCTCGCCAGAGCTTACATATTCAAGATTAGAAGGAACACCTGTAACACAACTGTCTTGTAACAAATGTCAGATTTCTGTGTTAAAACTAGCCATACGTTTTAACGATTTATTGATTATTGTTTAATGACACTGCTCAATATTGCTTAAGGAAATTGTTTACATCCCTAGTCTCCTTACTGTGTCATAAGTTAATACACAGGTTGACAAGCAGTTTAAAAGTAAATTTCCCATCACATGCTTCCCAAGCTGCATGTGAACATGGTCGCTGACTGCTGATTGGCTGCTATCGCCTGTAAAAGACACCTAACTGTTTCTCCGTTCAATCAACAGCCCAGCAGAACCCAGCCCCGCCCATACCGGCACGGCAGTATGAGGTGGCGATGAACCGGCAGCAGCGCTACTTCCGCATCCCGTTCATCCGGCCGGGCGACCAGTACAAAGACCCCCAGAACAAGAAGAAGGGCTGGTGGTACGCTCACTTCGACGGGCCCTGGATCGCCAGGCAGATGGAGCTGCATCCAGATAAACACCCCATCCTGCTGGTGGCAGGTCAGTACCACACAGAGAGGGACGGTGGAGGGAAGCAGGGTTTAATAGAGATAGTGGCTAAAGAAAGGACTGACTGACAGATGTGAGGAAGGGAAGAAGATGCAGTGGGTAGAAAGAAGAGAGGATATTAGAGTAAAAACAAAATCATGGAAAGAACAATGGAAGAAGGTATTTTGTAATTGAAGGAGTAGGCATTAAGGAAAGAAAAGAAGGACTGAAAGGAGGATGAATGAACACGAAGAGATGGGATAAGCAGAAATTCTTTTTCCAGAGATTAGAAGTTAGTTGTGCTGAGTTATGGTTGAAGATTTCCATTGGACGTAGAACAGATAGAAACAAGTAAGAGAGGATCAAATAAAAGGGGGAAAGGAGAGACGATAGCATGGAGTGAGGAGGAGGAAATCAATGAGTCGATACTCTGACAGCCACAGAAACAGGAAATCAACAGTGGCACTTCATTGGTCGACTTTAATCAGTGTCCAGGACTGTGACTTTGTGCGAGTGCAGCAGATTGATCATCTCTGCTCATAATGCACCGTCAGGTCGTTCTCCACGGGGCAGCTGTAAAAACTGAGAGGCATTTATTTTTTAGGAGTCCTGTGTTGGACGTCTGATGTGAATCATCGACCAGGATTAGTTTATTTCTCCTGCGAGGATGATGGAAATGGGTTCTTGTCAGCTCTCGTCCAAACTTTACCGTGCACAGTCATGAGTAGCAGAGTATTCATGCTGCTTGACTTGATGTGTTCAGTACATGTGTTTTATGTACACTACCGTTCAAAAGGTCGGGGTCACTTAGAAATGTCCGTATTTTGTAAAGAAAAGCATTTTTTTCAATGAAGATAACATTAAATGAATCATAAATCCAGTCCAGACATTGTTAATGTGGTAAATGACTATTCTAGCTGGAAACGGCTGATTTTTAATGGAATATCTCCATAGAGGTACAGAGGAACATTTCCAGCAACCATCACTCCTGTGTTCTAATGCTACATTGTGTTAGCTAATGGTGTTGAAAGACTAAATGATGATTAGAAAACCCTTGTGCAGTTATGTTAGCACATGAATAAAAGTGTGAGTATATATTTCTGCTGCTTCACCCTTCAGTATTAGCCCTAGATTTTCCTGTATGATGTCCAACTGTCCTACAAAGACACAATGCAGTAACTACATATCAGGTTAGATGCACCGCTAAAGAAATAAAACCAGTTAATGACAGCTAGCAATAGCCACAGCTGGCCTAAAAGCTTAATTTACTTCATCCCTCCCTACTACCTGCTTCCTTAAGTTAAAAAAATATATATATGGAGTCAGTTTTCAAACTTTTAGAAAATTATTTCTGGTTTTGTGTAGCTTTACTCTCTAGTGGCTGCTGTCATTTTTATCTGTTAGCATAGTTTCCTAATGAACAGAGCAGCAATAGTTTGGCTCCGATGGATTAAAACACAGCTACTTTGAGCAAGTCATTCGTTTAGTTTGAGCAATTCAAATATAGGGAAAATTACACCCCAAAACTATATTCCACAACCACAGTTTTATAGCCTTCACCACAAAACCATAAACAGAAAAATTCATTTATGGCAAGTCAAACTAAAACTGTGTAAGTCACCAGTTGTTGTAGATTAAACTCATATCAAAAGAGAACTGCAGATTTGTGAACATAAAGAAAAATGTCGTACCACAAGTTATGCAATTTACAAGCCGGACCGAAAAGAGATCTTAATTTTAGTAGGACTTTAAATGCCATCAGGGCTTTCACTGCCTTTTGCAGCTGGTTCTGTCCTTCTCAATGGTGTGCAGAACTGACCCTATTTAACATTTATAAGCAGAATGTAAATAAACACTCCAAAGCACAGCTGTACTTGTATAAAGCCATATATAAAAGCACAAACAGGTAGTGGTTTCACCTTGTTCTATGCTGCTTTATGCTAAGCTATGCTAGCCATTATGACTTCACCTGCTTACTTAAAACAAGAGGTTGATATAAATCTTCTCATGTCACCACTGGGGGAAAAAAAACAATTATGTGAAATGTTAAATTATTCCTTAAAAAGAAAAAGACAATTAAACACATTATCTAAGCAGGATTGTAAATACAGGGGGTCCTCAACTTAAGTCGGAGTTCTGTTCCTACAGTGTGATGTACGTCAATTTTCGCCATAAATCGGAACTCCGGCGAAAATGTAAACAAAGTCGTTAGATGCATCACGTTATGATCAGTTCTTTGGGAAAGTCATGAATACCAATGACTTTCAATGCATGTACGAGTCATTTTACAAGAAGATAACAGACCGGTGAATGTAAACAAATCCGTCTTATAGCGCCGCGTATTCGTCCGCTCCGCTCGTCAACTAGTTCCGACAAAACGCCGTAGGTTGATGACGCCGTAAACCAACAGCCCTCTGTAATGTTAAGTTATACAGTATTTTTCAAATGTTTTTATTTTGCAGTTCACTGTTAAATATACCCTTTATATCACACGCACTGTTAATCAAACTGACTGCATTTAAAGAATTAAACTCCACAAATGCAACTTTCCCCCACAGACGGTTAAATTAAACGAAACCAGTAAAAGTGTCGAAACGAGCTGTAAAATCACAGATTGGACCAAATGACGAGTCAAAACGACACTAAAAGAAAAAAGAAAAAAGCAGTTGTTTTGTTTACCCATCTGTCTGAACATATGTGTGTGTTGATGAGTTCAAACATCACGGCTCCTTCCAGTGTTTCTCTCCACTTTATTTGACTTGCAGTCGTCTGTGGGTTGAGAAACATTTGTGAGCTGTGGGTTTATGAAACCACGTCGCTGCACGGTGTGATTTAAACACTGTGTGGTCGTCGGGTCTCACACATCTCATATTGTCATGAAATAGCTGGTGTTTTGCAGCAGCAGTATGTGGGTGAGTAACTGCCTCATGTGACACTTGGATAACACACTGCTGTTTCTTGTTATTGCCTTTACAGCTTCAGATGTTGTGTTTTACCGACTGAGAGTAAATTTCGACTGTTGAGTGTGTTCAGGAGATGAAATATGTTGTCCGCTGAAGTTTAGCTGCACCTGTTTTACTGGTTTTATTCAGACAAAATATTAAGAAATATATCATCGATCAATTGGTGACATTTAAGCCTTATTTATGTAAATCTGTCATCTTCCTGTAAGATCAGTTCTGAATAATTGTGTTTGCTGGTGTAGCTGTGGCAGGTTTTGTAGGAGCAACACTAGAAACAGCTATTTACTGTGAGTTTCCTGTTTTACTATGTTATTCAGACCATTTATCTCTTTATATTTGACATTTACGTGAAATATCTCAACATAATACATGTAAAAATGTAGCTTTTAGCAGGCTAGCTTCTGTATAATAGCAGGCTGATGTCCTAAACAGAGTGATCTATGGCCCAACCCTTAAACTTTGAGGTGAATACCTGCTGAGGAAGTCAAGGAGGCATAAGGGCTCCATTGTGGGCTTTTTGATACTAGTACAGGGGGTCCTTGGTTTACGATGTCCTCGACCTACAGCATTTCATCGTTACATCAGGACTGGTTACGTGGACTTAGTTGGCGAGTGGAGTGGACGAATATGTCGTCACGTGGCAGTATAGGCGGCTTTGTTTACATTTGCCAGTTGTATGCCCTCTTACTAACTTTTTGGCCTTCATTATGGCTCCCAAGTGTAAGTCAGACTCCTCTGATGCTTCAAATAAAAGGAAAGCCGTCTCCATGTGTGCCGTCTTCACTGCAACGTAAGAGCTGCAGCTGTCCAACTAGTTAAACTTGTGCTTACAAAATGAATCACGAGTCGTAGCAAACTTGATTCGCATTACAAACACAGCAAAAACTGCAACAAAAACAGACCAAACAACATAAATGCATGTAAATAAATCCTTTTAACTTAACCAGTAAGTCCAAAAATGAAGTTAATTACTTACGAACTTGCCTCTGTGGCGTTTACAAAGTAGAGAGCCGTGCTCGGAACAAAGCGATACACCGACAAACATCGGCATTATTAGATCAAGTTGTAAAAACAGTGCAATATATTCTGTTATTTTCTTGTGAAATCACTCATACATGCATGAAAATCATTGTTATTAATGACTTTCATGAAGAACTGATAGATATCGTGATGCACGTAACGGCTTTGTTTACATTTTAACCGGAGTTCCCACTGTAGGAACAGAACTTTGACGTAAGTCGAGGACCCCCTGTATCGGATCTTTCTGTAAGCTCGTACATCTGCAGACTTTCCAAAAGGACTTGTCCATAGTTCACAGTGAAATCAGTGATATATAAACATAGCTGTCCTGCACTACACAAAGAAGACTTGTGGTAATTTTCTAACAAGAAATTATCCTGAAAAACCAGCTGAGGAAACAGTGTTTGCCATGTGGAAGTTTAGCAGACCTGCAGGGACAGACATAATGTACTTGTGTTTGCTTTCAGTTTTGTGGCAAACATTGCATTAAAAACAAATCAGATTTTCTGATCCTTAATTGTCGATTTAAAGCTAAAGGGGGACTGTGTCTCCTCCCACAGGGAAGGACGACATGGAGATGTGCGAGCTGAGTCTGGAGGAAACGGGCCTGTCGAGGAAGAGGGGCGCTGAGATCCTCCCCCGGCAGTTTGAGGAGATCTGGGAGCGCTGTGGCGGCATCCAGTACCTCCGCAGCGCCATCGAGAGCCGGCAGGCGCGACCCACCTACGCCACAGCCATGCTGCAGAGCATGTCTAAGTGACGGGGCAAACAAAGGGACGAATGCACCAGCTACCTGACACAGATGGCGTCTGAGCGCACTGCACCAGGTTCTGACTGCAGGGCATTCAACGCGGGTTTTCTCAACTGTCCTTTTGTTCCTCTTTTGTCGATAAGTTGTTGTTCTTGCGGGCTTTCGGTTCCTCGATGGGCAGGGCAGGGAAGTTTTGCATTGAACCCTATGCAGAAAAAATCATACTAAATGATCACATCCGGTTGTTTTCCAAGGAATTCTGTTTTCTGTAACATTTCTGCAAGTCTAACTATGAGGCCTTAATACTACTTTAACAGGGTTTAATTGACGAAAAATAGGACTTATTTTTTTTGTTCGAAGCTGCCTCCCCAAACCAGAACTTTTAATTCCTCTGTAATTATGCATTCCTGATGATTACACTGAAGTCTCACTGGTGTGTCGCTTCCATCTTAACAGTTAGCTGGTGATCCCTCTCCAACTTAAAACCTGCTGTTTACATTGTCTTCATGTGGTTCTTACAGGGCAAAAACAAACTTGCACAAGGAGTTGTCAGCTCTCACCGTGAGGCAGTGCTGCATGAGTGTCAGATTCTTCCACTCGTAATTAAGTCCAATATTTGCTAATACTTTTTTTTTATTTTACCTTTTGTCTTTTCAACCGAATGTAACTCGAGACCTCGTTGATTTGTTTATGTAGTGATTTCTTTTTTTCTTCTCATTATGTGTGATTTAAATTAGTAAAGCTAATGAGAAAGGTCCAAAAATGTCAGACTTTGAGACCAAATGTCGCTCTTAACACTGAACCCTGGTTGGGTTTTTTCGTCTTGAGCAGCTCCATGATTAGTTTCTGTCTGTGTTCATCAAGCAAAGCAGAAAATGTGAATCAATTATGCAACTGCTGAGATAAAACTCCACACGTTGCTGCTGTTTCAGAGCAGATCAGCGCTGCAAAAAATATCCTCGACAACTCAGCCATGCCATCTTTGAAGTCTTCAAATTTGATCTTTTTGGTAATTTGCCAATGCTGTGAATCCCACGGGAATTTCACGCATTTTTCATTGACGTTATCTTTACAAAATAAATCATTCCATCGGGCTGTTTGTTTCAAAATGTCATTTGATTCCTGAAAATTTCATGTCGATTGGCCATTTTCCTGCTGCGTGAGAAGCTATCGAGCATGTCATCAACCGTACAATGCACTGGTACTCAGCCTTTAACTGGAACGTTCACTGAATATTTTCTGTACAGCAGGTACAGTACGTGCAGCCGACAGTGATATCACTGCTGGAATGTAAAAGCTTATTTTTGAAAGAACAGTTTCTACTCCAGTGGCTCGGGCATGTGAGGTCGTTCAGAGAAGCAATAAACTACGCAAACTAAGCTACAAAGAAAATCCAGGTCTCCTCTGACGTGTATATAAAACACAATAGACAATCTGTCGTGACGTCACACTGCGTTCTGTCCCTGAGGCTGCTACGTTTCCTGAGCTTTCTGTTCCCTTTGATGCTCCTCACAGGAAAAGGTGACTTAGATCGTCTGACGGCATGAACATCCATCTTGTTGAAAAGTTGCTGATCGCCTTTACAGATGCCATTAACATGCAGGAACGCAGGCTTAAAAGTCAATAGAGTCAAAGCGTCCAGGATGTGCTCAAGGTCTGTGACAGCAAAGACGGAAAGTCCTGATTTGGTGCTCTGCAGGTCAATAGACATCTGCACGTGTGTTAAAACTGGACAAATTTGACTGAAAGTGACTGATTTTCAACCTGTTGTCAAAATATGAATTCACTTCAAACCAGACATGTCTCCGTGTTCTTGATCTGCAAACTGCCAAATCAGTGAAGGTTTGCATGTCTGACGCTGGGTTTATACAATAAATAAATCAATACATCTGTCTACAACAGCACAACTAATGGACATAACTGTGACCCAAATGTCTTGAGCTCATTTTCTTTCAATACGTGCAGTTATGACACTGACCCTGTTTTAGATAAAGACCACGCTACAATATGAGGTAACTCCATGTTGTTATACAGTCACTGATTGCGTTGTAACAATGGTTCTAACCTAGATGTCTGGAAAAACATTTAAACCAAATCTAAGCCACTTCTAACAGTCGGCCTTTGAAACACAAATCCTTCCCAGCACTGGAGTTGTTCCGGCCGCTGTGCTGCGGCTCACATGTCCTGTTTGGAAAAGCAACTAAAAGCAGCACTCAGGGTATCTGCAATACTCTAAAAGCACTGAATTCAGTTCCCTCCAAGTTCTTAAAAACATTTTTAAAAAAGTCTTGAAATTCATTTACAGAAGCCTTGATTATTTCTCCTTCCCTGCTGCAGACAGTAACACTAGTTAAACATGTTTGTATGTGACTGCAGCTGCCAGAAGACGTGATTGGGCTGCAGGAGGCCGTTTGATCCTTTTCTATGGAGTTTCAGTAAAGCATCGTCACTTCAGTAGAAAACAGCATCACCAGCTGACAATGGACAAGTCAAGATTCTTGTGAGAATGTGAATGAATTTAACTGGGTTCAAGTAAAGTTCCCTGACATGATATACACCTCTGAAAAGTGCAGAAAACATCAACAAGCAATCGTAGGCCTAAGTGTCCCCATCAGTTTGATTATGAAAGTGTTAGTGGTGAATACTGCAGAAACTCTGAGCAGATATAATACTGGAGTAATTGCCAACCTGTAAATAGTTTTCACGTTAACTTCCAAGTTGTTACGACTGTGGAAGTCCGATTTTTCTGAAAACTTGCCACGTAACGATATAGAAAAGTGCCTGAAAACTCCAAAAAATAAGGACAACTCTCACGCACCAAAGACCAAATGAACCAAAACTGAATGGACACAGTGTCATTGCATCGACTTAATTACGTGAAGGCTCAAAAGTTGCTCCCATCCATCCAGTATTTCCTCCAATCCAATTTATACTGAGCTGTGAACATTGTTAAAATACATCAAAGTGTGCAGCAGCACGGCAGCTGAACAGCTCGGCGGGTGTCAGATGGAACAGCTGGGTTTTACTGTGAATTCTGGTGTAAATTAAAAAAAAAAAAAAGCACAAGTATGAAGAGCAGTGGTCCAGCAGGAAACCTGAGCCTCTACATTCAGACATTGCTGTTGACATTGTAGCTCAGATGCAGTCCTCAACTTGAAATCAAACGTCTTCTTGTGTCCAGAGCTCCATTTTCTTTGCTGGCTTTTCTACTTCTGACATCAAACACACAGACAGTACAGAACAACAACACTTAAAACTGTAAATGACATGTAGGACATGAAGTTCAAAATGTCAAGATTACCGTAATTTCCGGACTATTGAGCGCACCGGAATATAAGCCTCACCCACTAAATTTAAAAAGTAAAAAAAGTTTTGTACATATACAAGCCTTACCTGACTATAAGCCGCAGGTGTCCACGTTGTAACATGAGATATTTACACAGAAAGATTTTTTTAAAAACTTTTAATTAAAGTATGCTTTTTCCGAACAGTGCCTGTAACATCGCAGTAAAACGCATTGAGTCAGTTCACGCTGCCGACTCCAACGTCTCACCATTGATTCACTGATATCAAGCTTACGCTCTATTTCCTTCTTCGACAGGCAGATCGGTTGCCTTTAACTTAAAAACTGTGTTTCCGACCCGATTCTGCCGGCCGCCGAACCGCGGTTTGGCAGCCTCGGGTAGCGCTAGCCCGCTTAGCTTAGCGGTTGGGCAGCCTCGGGTAGCGCTAGCCCACTTAGCTTAGCGGTTGGGCAGCCTCGGGTAGCGCTAGCCCGCTTAGCTTAGCGGTTGGGCAGCCTCGGGTAGCGCTAGCCCGCTTAGCTTAGCGGTTGGGCAGCCTCGGGTAGCGCTAGCGCGCTTAGCTTAGCGGTTGGGCAGCCTCTGGTAGCGCTAGCCCGCTTAGCTTAGCGGTTGGGCAGCCTCTGGTAGCGCTAGCCCGCTTAGCTTAGCGGTTGGGCAGCCTCGGGTCGTGCTAGCCCGCTTAGCTTAGCGGTTGGGCAGCCTCTGGTAGCGCTAGCCCGCTTAGCTTAGCGGTTGGGCAGCCTCGGGTCGTGCTAGCCCGCTTAGCTTAGCGGGGCTCGTTAATGGTAACCGCCAGATATAAGTCCGGACAAACTTTTCAGGGGGAGAATGAGGCACTTTATTGAACCGGCAGCAACTGTCCACGTGCACTGGCTTCCCACTTTTGTCCTGTATAACTGGCTGTATCATCATGGTGCATCTCACTATGCCTCCGCTTCCACACTCATCTCGGCAACACACACACCTGTAGCGCTCCTCCTCACATCACACACATATACACACACACACACACACACACACACACACACACACACACACACACACACACACACACACACACACACACACACACACACACACACACACACACACACACACATCGCAACTTGCTGAGGGTAAAGGAGAGCAGACTCGACCTGCAACAGCTGCATCATATGCATTTCTTTGTGTGTTTTCCATGATGAGGGTGTGTGCATGAAGCGCAAAATGACTGATTTGAATAATTTAGTGTGAGTGTGTTTGATTTAATTCGAGCAGTTTCATTGGTCCACTGTGACCTGTTCGGTAATTTTATTGGTCTGATGTGACGAGGCTAAATGTATTGATGGCATGAAGCTCGCACGTAAAAATCTATACTTTAGCCGCATCGTTGTATAAGCCGCAAGGTTCAAAGCGTGAGAAAAAAGTAGCGGCTTATAGTCCGGAAATTACGGTAATGTGGAACAAGTGAGACGAGTTTTTCCTGCATGTTAATGTCGAGTGTGAAGGGTCCACGTTGTAAACTTCGCCTGTGATTAAGACCTCAGTATTTAACACCGGAGTGACGACCTCAAAGTATTTCCCCAAATGTACAAGAACATGTCGTGAATTTGCTACGATCCATTTCTCGCCACACATTACAATCATTCCTCGGGAAGCACTGCCTTTGTCCACTGTCCATTTTTCTAACGCTGATCTCTCTAACACATGAATAAATGCATTCCATGTTTCACTCACCTCTCTGCTCTTTCTTTGACTTCAGTGATGCTGCTGGAAAACACAACCTGAGAAATGATTTTTTTTTTTTTTTTTTTAATGAAGAAAATCTACTTTTTTGTTAAATAACAGTTTGTATTTTCAGCTATTGTTTGCCAAACTCAACACATAAAATATTCCTTTAACACTTTACATAAGAAAAGTCCACATTACAGTCATTGGGTTTGTCCCAAAAGCAGCAATAAACATCAGTAGATGTGTTGACTCAAAGTACAAGAACAGCGACAGATTATTTACATGGAGTGTACAAGAGAATACAATGACGACATTTTGAATCTATGAACCCACAGACAGCTGATCCAAGTGAAGATACATGTGAGCAAAATTAAACCTGAGCTACATATTTTGGTACAGGAGGAGGTGTAATGAATGGTAGGGGGTCAAGTCAGGTGGTTTCCTCTGCAGAATCAACATACAAACATTATGCCATCTGTAATCCTACTAAAAATATCAGTTGTTAGTTTACACACAACTATGTCTGGTCTGGCTTTCCTGTTTTCAAAACCGTAATATAGGTCGAGGTCAACAGGAAGGGGTTTAATAATCCACACAAGTTCTAAAAGCAGGAAAGAGAAACCAGTTCATTACTGGCACATGAACATAGAACAACATAGGTGTCCTGTTGAACTCTCTAAAAGTTAATCCACGCAGTCCAACCAATTGGATTCCAGAAATTTCAGTGGTCCTTAGACGATTCAAAATAAAAAGAACTATGTTTCATACCCAAGGTGCACTTACTCATTTGCTCCCACATCTTCAAATCATGCAGTGTTCTTCATCAGAGGATAGGTTTTGCTCAGTATTCATACACATACAGTACAATCCTATTAACAGCAAAGTAAAAAAAAAAAAAAAAAAAAAAAGTATGCAGACATCAAGTTCCAGAACACACTAAACTATTGAATCTTACTGTAAATGTTATTGATTTGTGGCTGCAGTTTAACTAAATATAGTAAGTTTGTTGTACATTTTCTGACTTCCAGGACAAAGACTATGGGCTTCAGCCATACCAGCAGCGCAGCTACAGATGCCATTACCACTCGCCACTTATATCAGCAACTATTGGATAATTTTCCATTAAATTCTCTGCAGACATTCATGGTCCCCTGAGGATGGATCCCAGAGAGCTTAATCATCTCCTGGCGTTTCCCCCAGCACCTACATGAGATTGATATATTTGGTTTTGAGGGAAATATCTCAACAACTACAGGACTGTCACAAACGTTGGTTAAGACATTCCTGTTTCATGTAGGACAAAAAGTAATAACTTTGGTGATCCTCAGACTTGTCCCATATTTGATCTAAATTTCAAAACTGCAAAACTTACTCCGTACAGTCTCAGATGCGATATGTTAGCATGCTAGCACACAGCGTTAAAGTTGGGTTTTTTTGCAGGGTAGTAATGCTCCTCATTCTGAGCTCTTACATTACCGGCTCCAAACCTGGGGATTGGAACAAGACGATAAAACCTAAACCAAAGAATGATTAAGGGGATAATATGTCTAATATGGGACGTGAGTAAGAATATATACTGGATGATTTAACCCCCAAATGTCCTTCAAATCAAACCATGGGAGGAAAATAAACTTTTAAAGTTGATTAAAGTGCTCGAAATCCTGTCCACGTGAAGGGAGTAGCCTGTACTGAGGGGTCATGAGCAGATATCATTTGGTTTTCAGGAGTCACAAACCAAAATGATTAGAATCCTTCTGCCTCATTTCCAGATTGATCACTACTGCAGCTTCAGTATATGTAAGGTTTAGGTGTACGAGTTAGAGAGCATCTCTATTATTTATCTAGAAAAGCTCATTCAGAAATGTTTAAATAATTTGAGCGAACTGTGAGCAACTAAACCAAATCCCTAATGTGGGGTCTCTTTTTGATTCAATATTTGGGAGAGTGATCAAATTATTTCTTACCATTTGACACCAGACTTGACCAACCTGTTCACTACAGACACACACACAGAGTCAGCAGAGATGGACAAAAACGGTCCAGAGTCAATCAATATCAACCCGATCAATATGGCGGAGTCGTCCACTGAGCTCCTCTTCGTTGTCAGAAGCAGACGGTGGCTGTCCAACAGTTTTAAAGTGGCCTAAACGTCTGTTTCCCCAGAAGGGAGATGATCCTCTGATATGAAGCTCTGAGGAGTTTGGAAGCCAAAAATTTGTCCTGAAACCTCCTCAGCTCCACATCAACTCTGATTTTTAAGCCAATGAATAGAGGAGTCCCGAGTTCCTGCTGCTGAGTCTTGTCTCATGGAGTCTGTAGGGACATGAAACAGTATTAAAGGAGCATTTCAAAAGTTTTACATGTCAGTCAGTTCATTAGTCATGGGGACTTGGGCTTCAGGAGCAGAGGTTTATAGTTGTTAAAGTGGTAAAAACTGGAGATGTGTTTGAAAAACTTGGCTGACTCAGTCCCATAATTCCACTAAGCAGTCTATTTTAGTTTCTCCAGAAGAGACTACGTGAATGCCTTAAATGATTTACGGTATATAACAGTGAGTACACTATGGTCGAATGATTGAAAACTGTGCCGCCTTATTGCAACTGGATTACTTCTAAGTTCAACGGGAGGTTATTTGCTCTTATGTCAAATTAAAAACACATAGTTCACATTTACAGCATCAAAAACGCAGTAGGAACTCAGTGTAACAGACTTTTTATGTCCACCTTTTTTGATTCTCCTCAGCATGAAAGATACCAGCGCTCCACAAATGTCTGGTGAGATGTTCTGCCATTGTTCAGAAACTAGTTTTTTCAGATTCTCTTTGCTGGAGGGTTATGTTGCTCGTTTTCTCTTTAAAATACCCTCCAGGTGTTCTACTGGATGGAGCATACTTGTGCAGGTCATAGTTTCCACTTTTTCTTCTTTAGAAACTCTTCTGTGGTTTTGGCGGTGTGCTTTGGACTGTTATAATGCTGGAATAATTCTCTTCTGCCAAGCTTCTGCAGACCGGGAGTCATCTTGTCAACAAGTATCATGGTGTATCCATAGACATTTGTGGTGCCATCTACAGTCATGGACGAAAGTATTGGCACCCCTGGAATTTTTCCAGAAAATACACCATTTCTCCCAGAAATTGTTGTAATTACAAATGTTTTTGGTATACATGCGTTTATTTCCTTGATGTGCATTTGAAAAACACAAAAAAGCAGAAGAAAAAAGCCAAAACTGACATAATTTTACACAAAATTCAAGAAATGCGCCGGCATAATTGTTAGCACCCTCAACTCAATATTTGGTTGCCACCCTTTGGAAGAAATAACTGAAACCAGTCACTTCCTATAACCATCAACAAGCTTCTAACACCTCTCAAATGGAATTTTGGACCATTCTTCTTTTGCAAACTGCTCCAGGTCTCAGATTTGAAGGGTTCCTTCTTGCAACAGCAATTTTGAGATCTCTCCATAGGTGTTCAATGGGATTTAGATCCGGACTCATTGATGGCCGCTTCAGAACTCTCCAACGCTTTGTCTCCAGCCATTTCTGGATGTCCAACCATTCGTATAAATGTCTTCTCCCTTCCATCTTTTGCACTTCTGCAGCCCTAAATCGTGATACTCCCACCTCCATGCTTCACTGTCAGGACTGCATTCACTATGGTAGTCCTGGCCACGTTCACACCAAACATGTTGGACCATATCGGCAAACACATTGTTTTGGTCTCATCTGACCAAGGAATGTGCTCTTAATATTTATCGGACTTCTTTTAATGTTCTTTAACAATGTTTAATTTTTGCAGTTTAGTGCCAAAGAGCAAGCAAAAGTTGTTTCTCTTGAGTGCATTCCATAGAAATTTCTGCTATATAATGTCCTTCACACTGTCTGAGCTCTGACGTTGTCACTGATAATCAAATCTGAAGCACCTGCCCATCTGTTTTTCAGAGCTACATTGCTAAAGTATTGTACTCTCTGGGTTATAATTTTGGGAGACAACCACTCAAACTCTCATTAGTGGTACTGTGACTGTCTCTACCTCTACTGATTACTACTGTAACTCTGTTTTGACAGATTTTTAGTTGGCCACCAATCTTCATGTATCCATGATGCAGACATGCAGATAGACAGCCCATAGTTCCAAAACTGAGAAAGGTCAGGTGTTCACAGGTCAGGTCAAGGTTAGCTTGATTAGAAAGCACAAGTTTACTCCATCCTGTTTCAGTGATCACAGGTTTACTAACTTGTGTGGCAGTGATCATAGGTGTATTCACTTTTGTTGCACTTTCTACTTTGTAAAGTGTTTGTTTTGTATTTTTCATACGATGAAACACTCTTCTTGCCAACTTAGATAAAATGCAATTATTGAGAGATGATACATTTTGGTCACAACAGCCAGTTAGTCTGATCGTCACTAGGTTTTTAGTTAGTTGTGTTTATTAACAATTGTTGACCCACAGAAGCTCCCTGAAATCATTATGGAATTTTTTGTTGTTATGTTTAATTGTACGCTAAGCGGTGGACAAATGTAACACTTTTATGTGCAGTGGCTTAAACACACAGGTTACAGCACATTTTAATAATTACCAATCAATTGGAAGTATCAGTTTACGGACCACTATTCTATAAAGCACTACCAGTGGTTTTTGTCCCCTAAATGTGGACCCATATTGCTGGTTCCTGTCCTCAACACTGCTTCAGTGATGCGGTTTACCTTCTCAGCAGTAAATTTTCCCACCCTTCCGGGGGTTTAGTTTGTCTGTCTAAATGTGCACAGAGCGATTCAGGAGTCAACAGAGGAGACAGAACAAAGACTTTAGGTGTGGGACCCTGGTGGCTACTACAATCCAGCATTGTGTTTTACTGTCTCTTTTAAACAAATGAGACGTCCTGAACCTGCCTTGAAGCTTGGTGGTCACTCAGACCCAAAAAGGACGACAGAGGAGCAGCTAATCACTGCGAGGTGAGACGTGGACAGTCTCTGCTCCACAACTGTCTTGACATTCGGTCCTCTTCCATCCTATGGGAGCTGTAATTACTCAGCATTGAGCTCGGTGTCTGCTTAAACACACAGTAGTTCTAAACCAATTTGGTTTCAGACTGGCAGGATTGATTATGGCTCAGCAATTTGTCGACATAAAATAATCACAGGACGTTAATAGTATGCTCAGGCGTTTACGTTTGGGTTTGGAGGTAATCTTAAACTAGAAGGGGTGGGCGGTTCTCTGCATCATCTAAGAACAGTATCACCTTAATCAGCTCAAATTTATACCCTGAAGCCTTGCTGAGTGTGCATGATGTACATGGTGGTGCATGTGGGATTTAAGCAGAACAACCTCGCACCTGAAAATGAGCCCCTCTTACCTTTTGTAGTATTCTCAGGTGCTGTCCGATCCAATATATTTTCTTAACTGGCCAGGCCTGGGAGGCTATAGCCGTTTCTGTGTCTGTGAAAAAAGAAAAATGAGGCAGGTGTGAAAGCAAAACTGCAGCTCCAGCAACTCTGCACATGCACTGAAACCAGAGGGAGGACTCTTCTTGTCTTTGTGTTCAGAAAGAGAGATTCAGAGATATCAGAGAGGATCTGAAAATACTGCAAACATGTCTATATGCAATAGACCCAGAGAGAATAGACGGAAAAATACATTCCAGCAAGGAAACACATGGACTGTCAGCAGATTATATAAACTAACATTATTTATGTTTACGTCCTGTGAGAAGCACTTCATGTCTGAACCTGAAAATGCCATCAGTGCCCCTCGACTGATCTGAAGTTTTTCCTTCAGATACCTGCATGTAATGAAACGGTCTCTTCTGCATCACTGAGTTGAAAACAAGCAGATGTTTGGCTCTCGTGAGGACGAAGCTTTAGAGACACTCAACATTATTATTTTACACTTCAGGAGACATGGTGTCTTTACCGACACGATGAGCTCTTAATCATACTTGGCGTCTTTATGGAGAATGATCTGGTTTCATACTGGTGATCTGATCACATCTGAAACCCGATTTAACTAGAAATACTCTCACATCTCTTTTAGTGAGTAAAAGCGACTATACTGCTATCATATCAGGTTGTCCCAATAGCTCTCTGAAACATCTACAGCTGATCCAAAACGCTGCAGCCAGAGTACTGACGGGAGTTAGCAAGAGAGATCATATTTCTCCTATATTGGTTTCTCTTCATTGGCTCCCTGTTAAATCTAGAATAGAATTCAAAATCCTTCTTCTGACATATAAAGCTCTTAACAACCAATCTCCATCATATCTTAAAGACCTGATAGTACCATATTATCCTAGCAGAACTCTTCGCTCTCAGACTGCAGGCTTACTTGTTGTTCCTAGAATCTCTAAAAGTAGAATGGGAGGCAGAGCCTTCAGTTATCAGGCACCTCTCCTGTGGAACCAGCTCCCAGTTTGGGTTCGGGAGGCGGACACCCTCTCTATTTTTAAGACCAGGCTTAAAACCTTCCTTTTCGACAAAGCTTATAGTTAGGGCTGACTGGGTGACCCTGACGGGGTGAGCTGGTGTTTTCATTTGCACAACTGACTTCCCCTCTTGACGTCCCTTTAGTTTGCCCCTAGTTATGCTGCTATAGGCCTAGGCTGCTGGGGAACCTCTCTTGATGCACTGAGCCCTTCTCTAACTACCTATGTATTTACTATATATACCATTATTGCATTACATTCACTCTGTTTCTTTCTGTGTCCTTTCTCCGAGTGTCCCTGGTCCCAGAGCTGGATGCTTCAGATGTGTGGCTGTGTTTTATGGTCCTTGTGTCCCACCCCCCCCACCTCTCTATCTCTACCCCTCTATCTGTATCCCTCTATCTCTATCTCTACCCCTCTACCTCTATCCCTCTACCTCTTCTGTCCCTCTCAACCCGCCCGGCCAGCAGGCAGATGGGTCCCCCCACATTAGAGCCGGGTTCTGCTCGAGGTTTTTTTCCCTGTTAAAAGGGTGTTTTCCTTGCCACTGTCGCCTTTTGGCTTGCTCTGGGGGTCAGGCATATGGGTTCTGTAAAGCGTCTCGAGACAATTTGACTGTAATTGGCGCTATATAAATAAAATTGAATTGAATTGAATTGAATTGAATTGAATCATATTTATAAGTTTGTATAGATAAAAAAACTGTTAATAAATGATGGTTATAAGATAAAACTTTTCTTCACAGTAGATGCAGCAATTGTTGAATAAAGATGTTCATTATCAAACATTTAAATATGTCTTTACATATGTTTTAAAGTACTCCATAGGGCAAGGCTGCAGAATAAAAATTGCTGCTCATCTATCAGATGGAAGCAGCAGGTACTACTTCTCTTTTGCATAGCAACAGAGTGAAGGTGTTTTGTTCCAGAAATGCTCAGTCCTTTACGATCAGTTATCAGTGTATATAATGGATATGAACTAAATTACAGTTTAGTTCAACATGTGTGAGGCTGACTTTCTTGAAACTCAGCAGCTACATGCATTTTCAACCAGTGTTCGTGGCTGAATTAGCAGGTGATCTGGCCAGACAGCAGGTTTTACCAGGTAGAGATCCCGAATACAGTTAGCTAAATGTTCATTCCACACGAATAATTTGTGTTTCCTTTCAGTTAGTCTAAGTTTGTTTTCAAAAGGGTTTTTGTAAAGATGCGGGGAACTTGCGCTTTTTGCCTTGATATATGCCGTTTAGTGTGACTTCTCATTTCTTTGGATCTCTACATTTGAAGTGGAGAATGCAAAGCTGGCCTGAAATAAACTGTGGAGAGATAAATCCAGCAGCATTTATTGTAGAGCAAAGTGCAAACCTCAGATCACTGACACAAGAGCAAGCCCAGGGCAGAATTAAACTACAGATCAATGGTTTATCAGGAGGCCGTTTTCCTTCTAGAGAGGAATTCCTGATGTGAATTTAGTAAAAGTAATCTCCCTTGTAGCAACGGATTGTGTCGAGCTGCATTTGCACTCTGACAACACTCAGAGCTAGAGGAGGAGGAGGAGAAGCTGGTCTTTGGGCAATGAAAGGATCCGAGAGTCCCTGCAGTTTGTGGTGTCGCTGTGCATTTTTTCTTCTGTTTCTTTATATCTATTATACCTCAGCTGACTAAACTCCATTGATCACTCATACCCAAATGCATAATTAGCTACTTGTTGTCTCACTTGTCTCCCGTTGTGTTGCGTCTTATCAGCTGTGGCTGGAGTTTCCAGTGTTAATGGAAACCTTCCAGTAATGCATTGCTATGACTGTTGCAAAGATAGTTTTCCCATAGCTACCTGCATGCTTACAGCAGTATCTCTGCCAGGATTTAGAAATTTAGTTCTAAAAACCTGCAACACCTTTTACACTTGCAGGACCTCATAACAACCTTCATGACCTGTAGAAAGAACCAAACGCCATCATGAATGATCATTTAGTTGCATCTTTCAGTCTGTATATGGATCAGAATCACTTATGCTATCATTTAAATAATTAAAAAGTAAGTGATGATTCAGTTAAAAAATAGACTCAATTTTATACAAATGAAAACTAGTATCGCTGATTTTTTGCCGCGCTGGCCTTGTGTTATCCAGTGAATTTAATCATCATCATCCCCTTCTCAGCCTATGATGCTATTATTTACAGTATCACTTCTGGTTAACTTACCTTTTGTTATTCTTGGGTGCCGGTCTTTCCTTTATTGTATTTTAGAGATTTGATTTATGCTAATCTACTGTTTGAAAATGGCTTTCAACCACCAGTAACAGGTGTTACAGCTGACAACTGCAGACAGCTGACTGAACATACAGCTGCGTTTTCACAACTCTATTTTGTGCTTTACAACATTTCCACTTTGAGATGAATGTATCCTTATTATAGAGCACAGCTCACTGACAGTTAAATGCAACGTGTCGCTTCAAAGTGTGTCTGCATCATCATCAGCTGCACAGACACTTAACAGCAACTGTGAATTCATGCATGCGCTCTTAACTATTTCTGTGGGAGACACGTGTAAAGTTTTAGGAGCGTCTGTGGAAACATAGACTCCACATTTAAGTGCTCGTTAAGCTCAATCATTAAGGGATAAATGGGACTCTGGGTACCTGTTTCAACCCGTATGAAACCACAAACTCAAACTGCATCAGCAGAAAACTCTCAGAAAAGTTGCTCATATGATACAGTCCAGGACTGTGTGGGATCTAACAGGATGTAATTAAAACTGTAGTCTTAACTAAAACTAAAAGTAATTATTATTATCAATATTAGTGAAACCTAAGCATATGAAATATCATGGTTCATATAGATACTATACTATGCTGTTTTCTCTCTCTATTTTTTTGTCCTTTTCAGTTTTGAGCATATATTATTATATGATGTTTATTTTAGAAAATTGCAGTGTCTTGTAATACCGTGATCATTTTAATGTTAATGATTTAATATATATAAAAAATGGAAAAATAAGGATGATATTTTTATACAACATGATCAAATACCAGTCTGGGCTTTTTAAATAGTTTTTTTTTTTTTTTAGAACTTATTTGACTGCTTCAAAAGTACATTGCAGTTAGATTTGCAACAAAGACACTCAGAGTTTGCAGCAAATCGATTATATATGGGGCTATTATTGTCACAAAACTATTAGAAAACTATTATATTACAAATGTGTATGGAGAGTTGTGTGTCTGTATCTCAATCTGCGTGTCCCCAGTGAGATTTGTAAATGTGTAAAAGAATGTGTAAATGCGTATTGAGATGCATCAATGCAAAATGGAATCTGCAAATGTCTTTTCAAAATTTGTGGATCTGTAATTAGGTTTTCAAATGTGTAAAAAATCTGCTAATCTGTATTAAAATTTGTACACGTAGTAAGATTTGTAAATGCGTAAAAAGATCCGTAAATCCGTACAATAATACCCCCGTAATTGCAGGTCATTGAAACTTTCCCTCCTACCAATTTTATCTCATTTCGATGTGCTGAACACATGAATGATCTCAACATGTCTTAACTATAGTTTCAAAAACAAATCAAGACATAGTTCCCAAACAATCAATTAGTGGCTGTTCATGAATGTATTCTCGCCATCTTAGTTGAAGTCCAAACCCACACAAAGATGTGGTTGACACACTCCTTTATAACTAGCACTTTTAGCAAGTGTAACTGCTGTGTAAATGTCGGAGAATGAACCGGTTGTAAGCGAGGAAGAGCTGGCACAGAAAAAACAAGCAGTGTAGATGGAGTGGGCACTTTGGCTTCAGTAACACAATCCAGAACAGAACCAAACTAAATGCAGACAGTGCAAGACAAAAAAAGCTGCAGTTCCAAAGAGAAACGGTTTGTTTCAACATCTTAAACACAATCATGCAC
Source organism: Amphiprion ocellaris (assembly GCF_022539595.1). Lineage (NCBI taxonomy): Eukaryota > Metazoa > Chordata > Actinopteri > Pomacentridae > Amphiprion > Amphiprion ocellaris. The sequence continues at coordinate 6,775,682 of NC_072777.1, forward strand.
CACCGTTTTTGCACATCCAAGTGAAAGATTAAAAAAATCTCAATTTACCAGATTGGTGTTTACTAATGCTGCTCCAAATGCTAAAACTATTTAGCTATTTTATTGTGATAAAGACTTTTGCTAGGAAATTCAAAGACCTCCCATCCTAAGAGTTGTGACATAATTCAGTATTTTTACTTTTTTTTTAATCTTATAAGTGCTTTATAGGTTCTGAACCAGTTAATGATTAAAATGTTGCCGGCAGAGATACACATTTTCATGTATTTAATAAATGCTCCCTGGTCTCCAAATCCGTGTTAATGACAATAGTTTAAAGATATCTACTTTGAAGAAAGTGTATTATAAAAATAATCATGAAATGAACAGATGCAACAGTCAAAAAACCTTAACTCAGCCATTAAACTGTGCTAAAGCCACATTCTGAGAATCCACTGTTTTCCAGGATCAATCCTAAATGCTCATGTATACAAAAACATGCACAGATGACAGCTTAGAAATCACTTTGTTAGAACAACACTAACCTGGCAAAGACCCAACTGAAACAAGTCTAAGCCAGCAAGCGATAAAGAAACGTGACCTGGAGTACCTGGGGCGCATGGAGAGCAAGGTGCAAGAGAAAATCTAAACAGCTGTAGACAGAAAAGAAACAGGAAGTCTCAGAGGCTTTCCCCTCTGTAGTTTTTGAGGGAATCTTTCGATTAACTTTAACTTACAGCAGAATGATTTCATTGCTTCGTCTACCAGCTCACTGTGCTGTCAAGCAGCCAAATGAGATTAAAAGGAACGTGCAGCTCCACAGCATTAACCTGCTGGGTTGTGCTCGCTGTTTACTCCTGTTTTCTGTTTCTCTGTTCTGTTCTTGGCCGGCCTGGACGCTGGATTAAACCAAACACAGTTCAGTGTTAATGAAATGTGGCAAATCCGAGACAAACACTACACCCCTCCCCTGAATCGCTTCAATCCCCCAGATGAGACAGAAAAGCTGCTGGTTCCTAGAATTTTCAAAGAAGAAACCAGCTTTAGGTTTTTCTGCTGTTTCTACATGATCAAATATTAGTCAGAACAAAACCACTGTGACTAGAGTTGGGAGAAAAGTTACTTCACAGCATCTTCAGTGCATCATTTCTGACTACTAGCATGAAAATCTGGTCTGTTCACTTCAAATACTGAACTGAACTGTATGGTATATATTCAATTTGAACCGATCAAGGATCCACGCTTTAGAATCTTTGCAAGACATTCTACAAATCATTCCCCAATTCTCTCCCTGTCTGCCCACATTTTCTGTAATGTCTCTACTGCACAATTTTTTAACCTGGAAAAAATAAGTAAAGCAACTTTTTCACTAACACAAATGTAACGTTGCAGTGGAGATCGCTTTATAATACGACCAGGATCAATGTGATGAAAGACTAAATATCCTAGAGACATTTTATTGTCTCACCTGCACCGAAAAAAACATCTCCACCCATATGGACTTTAGATGTTTTAAGTGTAGTGCCATAGGAATGTCCTGAGAACCAATAGTCTAGAACCAAGTTGAGGCCAAAATTCAGTACTTCTTTTTCTATGGTACTATAGGTAATGCTGTAGGTACTGAAGACTCTGTACAATAAAAAATGGAATGGAGACAGGAGGTTTAGTTCAGGTCCTTGCAACATATGGAATAAAAACAAATCATGAGTTGTGTATGGAGATAGTTGCTCCTTGAGTGGATGATCAGGGACAAGTTATAGATGACCAGATGCCAAAATGCAAATGGGGTCACAATGGTGGACACAGCTTAAATTTCTGTAAGCCGCTCAAAGACAGACGTCCAAATATGCAGACAGAATTCAAGCTATGAGCGTTTCAGTTGTTACTTTATGTAAATAACAAGCCGTCACAATGCTCATTTCCTGAAATGAATCACAGGATTTCAGTGGTAGGGGTCCCAACTGCCAAATGTCTGATATCATGACATTCTAATTATGCCTTTTTATGTTTAAACATTTACTTTTGTTTGTTGTTCAGTCCAGCAGTTTTCTTTAATGTGGGTTTTACTAATGAGGCTTAGGTTTTTGAAATTTTCTTTGATCATTGCCCTCTGTATAAGAAATTTTGATGAGTACACCTATTCAGTTAAACAAGAATCATTCCTCAGTTTAGATGGCATTTTGTTATAAAAATGTTAAAACTATGGAGCTTCAGCTTGGTGATACATGTCTATACACCTATATGAACCGCTAATTGGAGTGCATTAGCTCACACAGGTGTTCATGATATTGTAGTTCTCTTCTGTAGTTCAGCAGAATTGCACCACGGGCCAGAGGCTAAATGGAGAGTCAGAAAATGAAATTTCTGCTGTCTGAGAGGTCTGACAAAGGTACAAAGAATGTAACCTAAAAATATCTTTGCAAAGGTTCAACTGATGGGAAATTAAAGTTTGAATAGAAAAATCTCTGAGGTGCTCTGTGTCAGAAGCTGAGGTGATGAAGTCTAACAGGGTTGAAATTAGATTTTTCTGGCAGTCGAGAGGCAGCGACTCTGAGATGGTAGTTAATAAAAGAAAAAATGCTTTTCTCTGTAAAAAAAAATCAACTTAAGATTGATTTACAGTTGTAAGGGCTGGATGACAGAGAGATGGAGCAGACAGAATGTGAGAGCGAAAACACAACAGGCAAGACAGCAGAGAGTGAAAAGAGTGAAGAAAGAAGCAAAACGTCCATTTTTTCAGAACATCTGAAATTACATAGTACTAGTTCATACATGTAAGTTCAAAATGAACCTAGAGGCAGAACAACTGCAAAACACAAGTTTGCACAATGACATAAGTGAAAATGAAAAAACTCAGCTCAAAGTCATCTCAGTTTCAATATGAGCAGAAACTGATAGTCCACTTTAAGGTATGACTATAGCCTTCGGTCCAAAAAACGTCACAGTATAGCATGTCGCTCTTAAAATGTCATAGTTTAGCATGTCACGCTAAAAACGTCATATAAAAGCTTTTCGTCCACAAAACGTTGTTTTGTCCCAGCTGTCTGAAGTAGGTGAGGAGCAACACAAAAACAGTCCAAACGCTGGTTTCCAGTAATAAATAAATTTTAAAATGGCGCTACTTTGGCTCTGAACCTTTATCTACCTGTGGTCGCTCTGTCTTCTGGAGTGATTTGATTGGTTATATGTCACAAATAAAACTCCTTTAACTTAACATCTGTAAACAAAACAAAAACGTATCAACAAAGTTTTTTGTTAGAGTTTGTGTTCTTCTAAGTTTAACTCCAAGATTTTAAATACTTTCATTTACTGCAAATGAATATCTACTCCAAATGTCTCACTAATAATCATTATCAGCCTTAAAAACCCACAAAACACCCCTCTATACTCGACCACACTTAGTACAGTCCGGTTCCCCCTTCTATAAATCTGCTTGGAATCTTCCACTTCCTGTTTGTCAAAGTGGCCTTCTACCTGGACAGGTTTTGTTGGAGCTCATGCAACAAACATTTTGGGTAACTGCACTTTAATATGAATGGATGATACTGAATGAGAGTTTGTTTTAATGAGACTGAGTTAAGATGTGTAGCTCTGTCATTAAATAGGAAATTATTTCTCAGAATTCACAGAGAAAAGTCTGAAATGTTTGCTAGGTTAGCGTCCCACATGTTCTTTGGCTCAGCTAAAGCTAACTCTCTCCAACTTCTGGATCTCTTGAGTTGCTTGTTGTTAAAATATCTTGTTAGAGGTGCTGAAGCTCAGAAAGTCTGAGATGTTTGTTCAAAATAAGCTCATTCTCAAGTCTTATCTGAACTGTCCTCTTTTGTTTGAACTTTCCCTAAACTTAGGAGTTAATGACAGAGCAGCACATCCAGACTCAGTCTCATTTATGTAGAGATTAAACTTCAGTGTCATTCATTGATGTTAAAGTGCAGTTCTTCAAACGTTTGTTGCACATGCTCCCAACCAAACCAGTCCAGGTGGGAGACGATGTGAAGAGAAAGCTCCAGAGGATGAATATCACACATTTACGTTGGAAATAAATGTCCTTTAATTAGACATTGTCATGCAAAAGTTGGATTTCCCTTTAATGATGTTCAAGTCTTTGAGTGTTTTGTTGATGTTTGTTTCTAAATGTTTTTTGACACTCGGCCCCAAAGATTAAAACCATTTACGGCTCACAAGCTGCAACAATTCACACATTATCAACTATCTTTCTGACTAAACTAAGATAAAAAGTGAAAAACTGCCTGATTCCTGCATCATGAATGTAAATCTTTTTGGTTTTTATGATGGTAAAGTGAATATATTTGGGTTTGACATTTTATAAACCAAAAGAAGAAATGAATTACTGGAGAAAACAACAGATTAATGGACAAAGAAAATGTTTTCCAACATATATGGCTGAATTACTCCAACATTACAAGATACATAAAATTTTAATTCAATTGTATTTATATAACACCAATTACAGGTCAAATTGTCTCAAGAAGCTTTATTTTTATATTTTTTTTGTCATATTTAAAATATGACAAAGTAAGAAATTTAAATCTCTTGACTAATTCAATTTACTGTTTGGTTTTTAAGAGACTAATGGACAATTAAAATAACTTTCTCCACTAAAACTAGTAAACATGAGGTCAAACAGAAGGAAGAGTTTTAAATACTGCAGTCCCACGATGACAAGAATAAAGTTTGTCAACAAAAAGTAAATCTGCTGGTGGATTCCATTAAAGTCCTAATAAATGATAATAAAGTGTGATACTAAAGGTTTGTGGTGCTAAAAATCTCAAAGATATCAAGTTGAACATCTGGATGGAGGTTGATAAAAGTTGACCTCTCTTCATTTCTCTGGAGCCGACTCCATGGATTTTATGGATGGTGGTTAAAGATCTGCTCTTCTAGTCGTCTTCCTTCTAGTCACTGTAAAAAGTAAGTCCATCCTCAACACCTCTTCATGACAACTTGTTCTGCCTCAGACCTGGTGGAAACTCCAGAAACTCGGGAAAACCCGTGGAGACTCGAAGAACTCGTGGAGACTCGAAGAACTCGTGGGGCGGGGGAAGGTGTGGTGGGTGGTGGTGGGAGGCGGGGGAGTAGAGGGGGGAGGTCGCCACCCACCTCCCCGCCTACTCTCCGCCCTGACTCCACCCAGACTCCGCCTTGGCTCCACCCATGTGGTCACTTGAGAAACTACGATGCCAAAGGGACGACGAATTTATGTCTTTTTAACTGATCTGTAGCTCAATGAGTTAAGAGTTTGCCTGTGGAGCTGCAGGTCGCTGGTTCAAGACCAGACCCTTCCCAAATTTTTCTCAAAATCCTGACAAAGACAAAGAAAGAAAACTGCCGGTGGTGGGTCTTGAACCGGCTACCTTCCGCTTGGTAGTCTGTCTTCTTACCCCCTGAGCTATTCGCTCAGATACTAAATATTCTTTTTTTTGCGCATTTATCATCTATTTTTTGTCGTTTTCGAGTTTTTTTTTAACTCGAGTCTCGACTCGACCGTTTTTCTCAGGAGGCTGGACTTCAGCCTTTGTGCTGGAGGGTTGAACCCTCAGTTCCAAGACTTTCCAAAGCCTCCACACCTCCCGAGTCCTCAGGACCTGAGCTTTCACACAGTCTGAGGGCTGAAATTTTCTAAGTCCCACAGTAGTTCTCTGTCAGATTGAACTTTCAGACAGTCTGAGGACTGATATCTTCTAAGTTCCTGAGTACTTCTCTGTTAGTTTGAACCTTCAGACAGTCTGAGGGCTGAAGTTCTAAAAGTTTCTCAGTACTTCTCTGTTAGTTTGAACTTTATGGTTAACAGAAGCCTTAAAACTTGTGACCATGAGTCTTGATTTCACATTTAGACCACCATCAGAGTTCTTCTCAGACCTTCACCTGTGGGTTTTTTAGAAATCCTCAACAAACTTTGATTCTCTTCACTGAACAGTAAAGTTTGTGGAGATCAGAAGGTAACATTAGTTTGATCCATGCCTTCAACTACTAGTAGACTTTATCTGGAAAGCAGTTTTCTTAAAGGAGCACTTAGTAAATCTGTCCACAATCAAACCAAGAACATAGAAAGAGGAAATGTTTGAAGAAACAAGCTGATGTTTTCATTTCAGACTAGAAAACGCAAAAGAAAGACCTTTATCTGTTTTTGCTCTTTTTGATCATTTTATTGTCTCTTCTGTTTAATTTGATCTTCTAAAGTCTAACTGGTGTCTTTTCAAATGTTTTGTCTTTAGTTTGATTCTTCTTAAATGTTTAGTTTTACTCTTCTCAACTTTTATTCTTTTCTAATATCTGATTTGATTTCAAAATGTTTTGTCTTTTTAATGTTTGTTTTTTCAAATGTTTTATCGGCTTGTTTGAAAAATTGCCTTTTCTTTCCCAATGTTTATTTTTTCGATTAAATCTTTGTTTTTCTTTTTAAATGTTTTCCCACCTTTTAATGTTTTTCTTTTTAAATGCTTCATTGTATTTTCTGTTTAATTCTTATTTAAAGTTTTATTGTCTTTAAGATTTAATTTTCTAATTAAACATTGAAATTTTTAATTAAATGTTTTGTATTTTTTAAATGTTTAATATTATTCTTGTTTAAAAAGTATTTTTAAATGTTTAATTATGTAAAATATTTTCTCTGTAATTTTTAATAATTTTGTTAAAAATTTTGTTTAATTTCATACTTACATGGTTTGTATCGTGTTTAATTATCTAATTCAATATTTTGTCAGTTTAATGTCATTTAATTTATTTAATGTTTAACTTCATTAAACTGACAAAATATTGAATTAGATAATTAAACACAATACAAACCATGTAAGTAAGAAATTAAACAAAATGTTTAACATAAAATTATTAAAAATTACAGAGAAAATATTTTACATAAACATTTAAAAAATACTTTTTAACAAAAACATTTCTTTGAAAGCTTTATTGTATTAATTTTTTCCCCTTTGATTTAATTGCTTTTTGTTATGTAGTTTATTTCTTTAATCTTTTTTTGTCAAGATTTTAACCCCAACCTTAAAAATGAAATAAACCCTTAAATCACAACGAAAATACTTCTGTTGTCATAATCATGAGTTAGTCAATTATTCAGTTTATCGATTCAACTTTATTTGTTCAGCACCTTTTACACAGATGAAAAAACTAAACAAGCAAAGAGAAGAAACTATGCTAAAACTAGGATTCAAACTCAAAAACATTAAAAAACAAAAAAAAAGATTTAACATGGTAATAAAATATGTTGTGTCCAGGGGATGGAGGGAGTTTACTGAAGTCTTCTTGGGCTCACATGGTAAATCATTTAAAATATAAACTTGATATTCAGTCTAAGGAAACTGCAGAGCGACAGAAGAACCAACAATATCTCCTGTTTTCTCCTTTAATGAGTCGACTCTTCTTGTGCTTTCAGACCAAAGAACTACAGACTCTTCACAACCTGCTCAAACTCTTGGTACAGGACCTCACCACACGGGTCAAGAAGGTTTCCATCTCATTTCTACTGCTCAAACTGCTGACAAATGTTTCTGCTGCTCTAAAGTCTGCTCTGCAGAACTTCCTAAAAACTCTGAAAGTCTCTTCTGCTGCAGGTTGCTTTGTAGAACTGTTACAGAAAACCTCACTAAACCACATGGAGGAGCCTCAAGATAGTCGTCCAAATGAAACCATACAAAAACCAAACTAGCACAACCCAAACGCTAAAGTCTCCTGCAGCCTACCAGAGAACCTCTGAGAACAGAGAATCAGGACAGGAACTCTTACCTTCTGGACAACCAAGAATACAGAATGTGTCTGATCAAAAACCTCTAGAGACTCACTACAGCCAAGATGAAGACACAACTCAGCTGCATCAAATCCACTAATCACGCACACATTAGCACCATGTGCTAACTGTGACTAAAGAAGCACATTTACCAAGACAACTATCCAGTACAAAGCCCTAAAACACACCAAGAAACACATTAAAGCCTATTTTACTGCTGTAAGCCAACGGCTAAAGAACAAACTAAGGCAATGGAGCCAAACCCGGTTCAGTGGTGAACAGAAGCAGAGGAAATGTTTGTCTGCAGCTAAATAAAGCAGGAAGACACTGAGCTGCTCAGGTGTTCCTGATAACACCAAGCAGCCACCTGGACAGCCAATAGGAACACAGCCACCTGGACAGCCAATAGGAACACAGCCACCTGGACAGCCAATAGGAACACAGCTTACTGGAAGTCCAGAGGGCTGGCTTAGTGAAGGAAATTTAGTTTAAAGTTGAAGCAGAAAGTTAACAAAGAAAGTTGAAAACCACCTTCTGATACCTGAAATCTCTGAGTTTTCACACAAAGAACGCCTGAACATGTCAAACTGGTTCCATAGTAGAACCATCACTGTAAAAACATCATAGTATAGTGTGTTGCTCAAAAAACATTAGGACCCGGCTGTCTAGGGTCGCTGAGGAGCAACACAAAAACAGGACAAACGCTGGTTTCCAGGGGGTTAGGAGGATATTTATTTGAAAGAGTAAGTTTACAACAACACAACATGTGAGCAGAAAAATCACAAAGTCTGTCTTTAGTTCAGCTGAAAATATTAGTCTTTTCTATTGACCAAACTTTTCAGGAAGGAGATGAAGAATAATTGAAGCTCTCATGTAGAAGTCCAGCTTATTTTGGATCCTTGTGGAGAGTTTAATCTTAGAGTTTGTACAGCTGTTGAGTTTTTAGAGTCACATGGATTGTTCTGACATTTAATAACCGAGTCCTGAAATAAAATTACAGTTGTGGATTTCTGTCATTTAGTCTGGACTAAACAAATAACAGCAGCATAAATCTCAAACATCATTATGAGGAGTCTGGATTGAGGGTTCTCACTTGATAATGATCAAAACATGAAATTTAGGTTGGTTTAAAGGAATTTTTCACCTTAAATCTTTGAATGTTGACCTAAAAGGTTGGTTTCAGGAAGTATTCCACCTACAAGGTCCTCACACATCCACCTCAAAGGAACATTCCACCAAAAATCCTTGGACATGCACCTAAAATGTCGGTTTAACCGAGTATTCCATCCAAAATCCTCAAAGAGACCTGATGGGCTGGTTAAAAGGAATATTCCACCTAAAACCTCAAATATAGACCCGAAAGGGTGGTTTAGAAAAAATCCTTCAATGTCGACCAAAAAAGTTAGTATGGAGGAATATTCCACCTGAAATGTAGACCTGAGAAGTTGGTTTGGAAGAATATACCATCCTAAACATCCTTACATGTAGACTAAAAGACAGACTGAAAGAAAATTCCACCTAAAATCCTCCAATGTAGACCTAAAAGGTGAGTTTAATGGTATATTCCACCTAAAATTCACTACTGTAGACCTTGGAGGTTGGTCTGATGGTATATTCCACCCAACATCCTTGAACATAAACTTAAAAAGTTCGTTCAAAGGAATATTCCACCTAAAATCCTTCAATGTAGACCAAAAAAATCTTGGTGTAAAGGAGTATTCCACCTTAAATGTAGACCTAAAGGATGGTTTGGAGTAATATTCTACTCTAAAATCTTCCAATGTAGACCTAAAAGGTTGATCTGATGGTATATTCTACCCAGAATCTTGGAACATTTACCTAAAAGGTTGGTTTAATGGTATATTCCCAGAAGAACCCTTGAACATTGGGCTTAATGGTATATTCCACCCAAAATACTTGTACATATACCAAGAAGTCAGTGTAAAGGAAATGTAGACCTAAAAGGATTGTTTAAAGGAATATTTAAAAGATTATTTTCATTATTTAATAATCTGTTATCAGTCAGAACCGTGGCAAACGTATTTTCATCAGTTTTTTTCGTGGAAGTCACAAATAAAGGAGCTCTTCACTTTTAGTGGCGTTACTGACTCAAAAGCTGCTGTTTCAATACAGACACGTTCACATGCATCCACAAACCTCTCACGCACTCAAACACCCACAGACAGGCGGCCGACTGGGCCGAGGCTCGGTGGCGTTCTCAAAAAACGTCATAGTATAGCATGTCGCTCAAAAAATGTCACAGTATACCATGTTGCTCAAAAAACGTCATACTATAGGATGTCGTCCAAAAAACATCATAGTATAGCATGTTGCTAAAAAAACGTCATAGTATAGCATGTCGCTCAAAAAACGTCATAGTATAACATGTCGCTCTTAAAACGTCATAGTATAGCCTTTGGTCCAAAAAACGTCATAGTATAGCATGTCGTCCAAAAAACGCCATAGTATACTATGTCGAAAAAAAATGCAGTTGTTCAACATGTTGTAAAAACGTGCCATATGAAGAAATAATGTAAAGGAGGCCATGAAAAACACTATGGTAAGGTTCTCTTTGAAAAAAAAATCCATGAATTTTGGCGCAAAAAAACGCCGTAGTATACTATGTCGAAAAATGTCATTTTTCAACATGTTGTGAAAACATGCCATATGATGAAATAATGTAAAGCAGGCTGTGAAAAACACTCCAGAAAGGTTTTCTTTGAAAAAAAATCATCATGAATTTTGGCGCAAAAAAAAAATGCCATAGTATACTATGTCGAAAAAAAAATGCAATTTTTCAACATGTTGTAAAAGCGTGCCATATGATGAAATAATGTAAAGGAGGCCGTGAAAAACGCTCCAGAAAGGTTTTCTTTGAAAAAAAAATCATCATGAATTTTGGCACAAAAAAACACCATAGTATACTATGTCGAAAAATGTCATTTTTCAACATGTTGTGAAAACGTGCCATATGATGAAATAATGTGAAGCAGGCTGTGAAAAACACTCCAGAAAGGTTTTCTTTGAAAAAAAATCATCATGAATTTTGGCGCCAAAAAAACGCCATAGTATACTATGTCGAAAAATGTCATTTTTCAACATGTTGTGAAAACATGCCATATGAAGAAATAATGTAAAGGAGGCCATGAAAAACACTCCAGAAAGGTTTTCTTTGAAAAAAAGATCATCATGAATTTTGGTATTAAAAACAAAGCCATAGTATACTGTCGAAAAATGTCATTTTTCAACACTAAATCTTATTGACAAATATGTTTTACTTCAATCCACCTGTTTCAGCCATCTCTACCCCTCATTAGGTACCACTCTAAGGTACATTATACAAAAAAAAGTCCAATAGATGTCACTGTTTTGAAATAGCATGCAGAGCAAGTTAGTCTGCTCACAGGAAGTTAGCATGAGCAAAATCACTCCTCACATGAGGCCTCTGTTTGCTGTGATTTTCAAAGGTAAAGTAATACTTTTGGCATATTATGGTGCCTCAGGAGTTGCTGAACACAAATGTATCATTTGAAATGTAAAAAAAAAAAAGATTTAAAAGGGTGAAATAATTTTTCTCAACCATTTGGTAGAGGTCAGTATTTTAAAAATTGCTGGGTCTCTTCATAAAAAAACCATTGATTGTTGTTATTAGTGCCCAAAAGACATAAGAAATATAAAGAAATAATTTTTTCATTGCCTTTTTCTTGGTGAGGATGTTAAAGGGTTAACTTAACACCTGTAAACAAAACAAAAACGTATCAACAAAGTTTTCTGTTAGTTTGTGTTCTTCTAAGTTTAACTCCAAGATTTTAAATACTTTCATTTACTGCAAATGAATATCTACTTCAAATGTCTCACTAATAATCATTATCACCCTTAAAAACCCACAAAACACCCCTCTACACTCGACCACACTTAGTGCAGTCCGGTTCCCCCTTCTATAAATCTGCTTGGATTCTTCCACTTCCTGTTTGTCAAAGTGGCCTTCTACCTGGACAGGTTTTGTTGGAGCTCATGCAACAAACATTTTGGGTAACTGCGCTTTAATATGGATGGATGACTCTGAATTAGAGTCTGTTTTAATGAAACTGAGTTAAGATGTGTAGCTCTGTCATTAAATAGGAAATTATTTCTCAGAATTCACAGAGAAAAGTCTGAAATGTTTGCTAGGTTAGCGTCCCACATGTTATTTGGCTCAGCTAAAGCTAACTCTCATATTTAAAATATGACAAAGTAAGAAATTTAAACCTCTTGACTAATCCAATTTACTGTTTGGTTTTTAAGAGACTAATGGACAATTAAAATAACTTTCTCCACTAAAACTAGTAAACATGAGGTCAAATAGAAGGGAAGAGTTTTAAATACTGCAGTCCCACGACGACAAGAATAAAGTTTGTCAACAAAAAGTATATCTGCTGGTGGATTCCATGAAAGTCCTAATAAATGATAATAAAGTGTGATACTAAAGGTTTGTGTGGTGCTAAAAATGTCAAACTAAAGATATGAAGTTGAACATCTGGATGGAGGTTGATAAAAGTTGACCTCCCTTCATTTCTCTGGAGCCGACTCCATGGATTTTATGGATGGTGGTTAAAGATCTGCTCTTCTAGTCGTCTTCCTTCTAGTCGCTGTAAAAAGTCAGTCCATCCTGGCTGACTTCAACACCTCTTCATGACAACTTGTTCTGCCTCGGACCTGGTGGAAACTCCAGAAACTCGGGAAAACCCGTGGAGACTCGAAGAACTCGTGGAGACTCGAAGAACTCGTGGGGCGGGGGAAGGTGTGGTGGGTGGTGGGGGGAGGCGGGGGAGTAGAGGGGGGAGGCTGCCACCCACCTCCCCGCCTACTCTCCGCCCTGACTCCACCCAGACTCCACCTTGGCTCCACCCATGTGGTCACTTGAGAAACTACGATGCCAAAGGGACGACGAATTTATGTCTTTTTGTCTGATCTGTAGCTCAGTGAGTTAAGAGTTTGTCTGTGGAGCTGCAGGGTGCTGGTTCAAGACCAGATCCGTCTTAAATTTTTCTCAAAATCCTGACAAAGACAAAGAAAGAAAACTGCCGGTGGTGGGTCTTGAACCGGCTACCTTCCAGTTGGTAGTCTTTCGTCTTACCCCTGAGCTATTCGCTCAGATACTAAAGCTTCTTTTTATTGCGCATTTATCATCTATTTTTTGTCATCGAGTGTTTTTTTTTTAACTTGAGTCTCGACTCGACCGTTTTTCTCAGGAGGCTGGACTTCAGCCTTTGTGCTGGAGGGTTGAACCCTCAGTTCCAAGACTTTCCAAAGCCTCCACACCTCCCGAGTCCTAAGGACCTGAGCTTTCACACAGTCTGAGGGCTGAAATTTTCTAAGTCTCACAGTAGTTCTCTGTTAGATTTAACTTTCAGACAGTCCAAGGACTGATATCTTCTAAGTTCCTGAGTACTTCTCTGTTAGTTTGAACCTTCAGACAGTCTGAGGACTGAAAACTTAAAAGTTCTTGAGTAGTTCTCTGTTAGTTTGAACCTTCAGACAGTCTGAGGACTAAAATTTTAAAAGTTTCTCAGTACTTCTCTGTTAGTTTGAGCTTTTAGACAGTTCGAGAACTGAAATCCTAAAAGTTCTTGAGTAGTTCTCTGTTTGAACCTTCAGAGAGTCTGAGGGCTGAAATCTTAAAGGGTTCTCAGTACTTCTGTTAGTTTGAACTTTATGGTTAACAGAAGCCTTAAAACTTGTGACCATGAGTCTTGATTTCACATTTAGATCATCCATCTGAGTTCTTCTCAGACCTTCACCTGTGGGTTTTTTAGAAATCCTCAACAAACTTTGATTCTCTTCACTGAACAGTAAAGTTTGTGGAGATCAGAAGGTAACATTAGTTTGATCCATGCCTTCAACTACTAGTAGACTTTATCTGGAAAGCAGTTTTCTTAAAGGAGCACTTAGTAAATCTGTCCACAATCAAACCAAGAACATAGAAAGAGGAAATGTTTGAAGAAACAAGCTGATGTTTTCATTTCAGACTAGAAAACGCAAAAGAAAGACCTTTATCTGTTTTTGCTCTTTTTGATCATTTTATTGTCTCTTCTGTTTAATTTGATCTTCTAAAGTCTAACTGGTCTTTTCAAATGTTTTGTCTTTAGTTTGATTCTTCTTAAATGTTTAGTTTTACTCTTCTCAACTTTTATTCTTTTCTAATATCTGATTTGATTTCAAAATGTTTTGTCTTTTTAATGTTTGTTTTTTCAAATGTTTTAGGTTAGCACTTTCGCCTTGCAGCGAGAAGATCCCTGGTTCACGTCCCGGCTTTCCCGGGATCTTTCTGCATGGAGTTTGCATGTTCTCCCTGTGCATGCGTGGGTTTCCTCCGGGTACTCCGGCTTCCTCCCACAGTCCAAAAATATGCTGAGGTTAATTGATTACTCTAAATTGCCCGTAGGTGTGAATGTGTGAGTGCTTGTTTGTCTATATATGTAGCCCTGCGACAGACTGGCGACCTGTCTAGGGTGTCCCCTGCCTTCGCCCGAGTCAGCTGGGATAGGCTCCAGCTCCCCCCGCGACCCTAGTGAGGATTAAGCGGTGTATAGATAATGGATGGAATTTAGCTACTGGAACAGTCAGGAAAACATTGAAGTCAGCAGGATTCATCTTCTAGAGGCCTTGGTGTTTTGCCAAAATTTCATGGAATTCCTTCCACTTGCCTCTCCAATATTGAACATTCTTATGTGTACAGCTACACTGCAAATGTAGCTGAAACAGGACCTGAACACTTAATTATCAAATAACTCTTTCTACACACTTGCTTCAGCTCTAGTCCATCCATGCATGTACAGCGACAAGAGGATCAAGAGTTAAAGGAAGTGGACAGATATAAGAGAAACTAACTTAGATCCTGGCATTAGTCAGACTGAGCTGTCAACAGGTTCATTTAGCTTCATCTGTTAGAAAGCTGCCGTGTCCTTTGGCCAATTAATGTCACTAATAAACAGCTATAAAAACAGGAAAAAGAGGAAAAGACATCTGCAGTGAGGTCAAAAAAACAGTGTTTGTTAAGAGATAAATCTGTTGCTATTCTATGTTCCTTACCAAAACCACCACTGAATATATTTCCATTTAGTGATCATAGTTTAGAGCAGTGGTTCCCAACCTGTTTGGCTTGGAGCCCCTCTGTAAGCTGCACCCCATCCCCATAAACAAAGAGGCATTGTTTATGTTTTGAAAATGTATATTTAATGAGTTATTGATGCCGGAAGTCCGAATCTGTGAGTATCTTTCCGACTTTACTGAACTGTGTTTTGTTTCCTGACGTCGCCATAATTCGCTGGCTTCATGCTGTCATTTCCGAGCATTTCACTACAAATAACATAATTCTGTCTTGTCCTTTAATAAAACCAAATTTAAGGTAACTCTCGAGGTATAGCCGGAGTTTTTAGGTACTGATGAATCTTCACCCGTTTTGCGTTTTTCAGACACCGTTTCTGTCAGTAATTTTCTAACTGCACACAAACTAATGAATCGGGATGAACTACGTGCCAACCTGAAGAAAGCGTGGTGAGAAGTTGAAAGATCAAGGAGGTGTGGCCATCGAAGAAGCAAAGGATTTTTGAAGAAAGACCAAATAAATGTGTTTTAAAAATGTTTTATAGGTAGACTTGTGATGACACAGTGAGTCTGTTACTCTGATTTTATCCAGAATGTAAAAATCTATTTTTTATAACATCACAGCCTCAGAACAGACAAAGCTTCACGCCCCCCCTCAAATCTCTGGTTTAGAGCATATTTAGGCCCTGTTTACACTGTGTTTAAAATGCAGTTTAAGCATTCGGTTCCCAAGTGAACAACGCAAGTGTGAATGACCATCAAGACACATCGCAATGTACTCACTCAAACCGCTTGTCAAGTCGGTTTAGGATGCTTTTGACCACATACCTTTATTTTAATGTGCCCGTAATGTGTCCCCAACAAGGACATAACACTGATGCAGGACATGGTGGTACTGTACATGTACTATATACTGAAACATTTTAGTTTTCTTACCTAGCATGTGAGATACATATCTGGCCTTTGTAAAGGGACAGCCTGATATATTGCTCTGGGGCCCGTTGACCTTCTAGCAGAAGTGCCATAGACAGTAACAAAATCTGAATGCTATGGGGGATCTTAGGGATGCAGGACAGCAGTGTCTCTCAGATGTCCACGTGTGTTTGGGTCATTTAAATGCAACATTAAGAGGGTCTTCTACATATTTTCACAGAAAACGTCAAAATAGCTCAGAAAGTCCTTCAATGGATAACTCTGGATATTTTCTATAGTTTTCTGACTGTCAACGCATCCCATAAGAACATGCAAGCCATATTTATCCAACTAACAAGCATTGTGTGTGTTTCAAAGCCTGATTATTCCTCTGTGGCAGCAAACTCAATTTTTGTCAAAAACTATTAAAAACACATCAGTGTTCCAGTGACTGACATGTTCCTTCATCACCACACACACACACTGAAATTTGTTCTGACACACACCATCCTGCCTCCATAAATACTCACTCGAGCACCAGATGTGGATTAATCCTCCACAGAAAAATACAGTGTTGTCATCTATAAATGTCACAGCTTTAAAAGTACCACAGCTCCCCACAAGGCAGTTTATTAAAACAGTCCCAGCAATAACTTCAATTCAGTTAAAGTTTCATAATTCAATAAAATCTCAGAAGGACCAAGTGCTCACCTTGTGAGATGACAGTTAATGAACCATGATATTAATTAGGCTTTCAAGCAATATGAGCGTTTGACAAATGTACGGATCTTTGTTAAACAAGGCTATGGACATTTAATATGTTTATGCCAGTGTTCAAAACTTCTGTTTTTGCAGTTAAAAGATGCATATGATATATTTTATGCTAACATTTCTTGTGTAAACCCAAAGTGACGGTAATTATAAAGTTTTAAAAGTTTAAGGACTACTTAAGTAAAGTGTTTAAACTGAAGGTATCATGAGCCTTTACATAGAACCATTTCATCCTGCATGTCTAAAGAAATTCACATTATTGTAAAGCCTCTGGTTCCACTACCATGACAGACTCCCTCAGATAACACACATATCTATATTAAAAATTAGACAACATATAATCAAGACACCAGATTTGAAATGGGTAATCCGACCTTCTTGCAAATGTTAATATTAAACGAACTGTGACTGTTGACCCACACTGTTCTCATAATGTGAACTACAGGAAAACCTGCAGAAGGTCAGCTATTTTTAATGAGACATGATTTTTCCTAGGCTGCACAGTGGCTCGGTGGTGAGCACTGTTTAATTGCAGTTAGAGGTTCCCTGGTTCACGTCCTGGCCTGTGATAGACTGTTACCTGTCTAGGTGTCTCCTACCTTCACCCTCAGTGAGCTGGGATAGACTCCAGCCCCCCCGCGACCCTAATGAGGATTAAGCGGTGCATAGATAATTATCTTTCCGAAAACCATGACTTGTGAAATTCTGAATATTTCTGCTTTTCTGTTTGTGTAAAATTACCCCATTACAGGTGTATTATTGGTGAATGATTCATCCCCAACTGACTTTTATAAAGATATTTGCATGCATGCTGTGCTTGCCACAACCACCAGAGCCTAACAGTTCAATATCATAAACTTCACTCACTTTAACTCAAAGTTAGAACAAACAAACAAAAACAACATTCTTGATGCAAACCGCATTAAAACAGAAGAACAAAGTTAACCCTCGATGATGCTAAGACCAGGCAGCAGTAGCAACTTTCATGTGTTTATCAAATAAGTGATAAAAGTGAGCTCTCCCAAAAGGTATGGTGCAGCTCACAAATACTTTTTTCGCGATTACAATAGGTCAGCATTCCCTGCTTCGTCCATGTAAATTACCAAATGTATCACATTGTTTAATTACTCTACAGTGAGATACTTTAGCTGCTGCCACTGTTTGTGTTTCTGTTGCAGGACTTGGCTTAATGTAGAAATGCAGCAGGAGGCCGAGATACTAACACATTTTTTGTTTTGTAGCAGATGGTTTCAGTGACTAAAGTGACAATACTTTTAATGAGAGGCGGTTTATTTGTCTCCAGGTGTTGTTGTAAAAATGTAAAACAACTCGGAGGATGGCAGGACCCAAACCAACCTGCAGGTCTCTGGCTCGGAGTACTGGAGCTGTACAAACACCTTCAGGTGGAGAATGAGAACCGAGGCAACATGCTGATGCAAGTTTCTATTTACGGTTTGGTGTCTGTTGAAAATTTTCAACACCAGTGCTGATTCACTGTACAACTTTCAGTACAACAACACTTTATTTCACACAGACCACATTATTCTGTCAAACATAAGCAGCTACGTAAACCAGCAACTGTTACTGCCTTCAGTAATTGTTAATACTCCATGCTATGGACTAAAAAGAAGCCATGTATACTCATAAAATCTAGTTTTGAGATCAACCAACACAGCTTTTCAGGGATGAGACCAATGGTGATAATTGGTCATCAAGAAAGACAGATAATCATTATACGATATACTACATTAAATGTTCTACTGCAGCAGCATATGATAGCAGGGAACTTATTCATAACTAGGTTACTTCATTAATAATAATTACTGTGACTGAATATGTACAATAGAAATAGGGGAGGTGACATCATAGTGTCACGTGATGCTTTGACGTTCTTGTCTGTTTATGGTGAGACTGATTCTTTGAGTTTGATAAGTTTGTCTCCTGCAGTTACATCTGCTGTTTTTCTGTATTTTCTGATTCTCTGTTCTATTACTTTTATTGGCCACTTAGGTCCAGATCTTAAAGCATTATTAATTATTGTTCTCCAGACAGTTTTTTGGGGTAATCCATGGCAGCCTCCTAACTTAGCTGTTAGTCGTTAGCATAGCCTTAGCCACTACTAACGTACCTAACTTCCTTATTTATGGCGACAGCTCGTGTTTCTTCTTCAGTTTTTGCTGGTTAAGTCGTTGCTGGAGATATGTGTCTGTCAGTTAGAACACAGTGTTAAAGTTAATCTTACTTTGGAAAGATGCTACAGGTGCACCAGATGGCGCTCGCCACAGACAAGAGGCACAGCAAAACTCCTAGCGGTAGCCTTAGCCTAGCACCGTCAGCAAAATAAGTTCCAGCTGTACTTTACGATTACGTGAATTACCTCACCTTCTAAACACAGCTCTGCTAATTCACAGATACACTCTGATTTGCAAATGCACTCAATTGTTCTGTCTATAAACAGTAACTTTCTATGTTGATTAGCTGTTACTGGTGACATGCAACAGCCAGTCAGAGAGAGCTGTGGGCGGAGCATTGCTTGAGACCACTGAGTAATTACAGAGAGATGGCTGCATCAAAGCCAAAGTACCTCTTTTAATTTATATTATCAGTAATCAGTTAGTAAAGTGACAATACCGATAATCAGGAAATATTGTCAAATCTCGACTGCTACAGTGTGGTCTGTGTTGTTCTGGATATCATGATTTTTAATGTTTTAAGTCTGTCTCTGACCACTCTTAGGCCACCACCTCTGCAGAGGACATGCTGTTAATGTTGGATATAATGTATAGTTCCAATGTGTCATTTAAAGCTGGTTGAACAATTAGCCAGCAACTGTTTTGTTAATTGATAAGCCATTTCTGTAATCTTTGCCAAACATTTTGTGAATTCCACTTCACAGCTGTAATAATTTTCTGCATTTCTTGGTCATACATCATAGTTACCTAAAAAAAAATGCCACACTGGACTTACAACAGCTATCTTTCACCGTTGTGTCACATTTTATAGACCTACCTACAAATGGAGTACATTGTTTCTGTATTCAACTCTGGTTACACATTTCAGCGCTGATTTTCTGCAGCTGCCATTGGAGGAGTCCCACAGATCAGCTTATGCCTGATACTCAACACCCCACAAGCCCTGTATGCAATTATTTACCTGCACACAGCTCCATGTCCGGGAACTATGTGACATTCCCCTCCTTGGCAGTAGTCTGGCTGTAGGACACACAGACTCTGGCAGGGCAGGCCGTCCACTGACAGGAAGCCCGGCTCGCACAGACACTGAGCCTCCTTCGTCCGGCCGTTCACCACACAGCGAGAAAACTCATCGCAAGCCAGAAACTTGCAGGGATCCGCCTGATCGGCTGCAAGGAGAAGAGGGAGAAAAACATGGTCGATATTAGTATTCATGAAGAGTGCATCCACGCCTCCCTCTAACCATCCTCCTCTCTCCGGGAGGTGCCGAGGAGCGTTTGATTTTAATGAGATCCTCAGCTTGTAGTCTGCAGTGAATTTTAAGATTTAGCCTCTGGCGTGGACGGCTTCCGAGACTAAACGTCAGTTACACTCCGGGGAAATTAGCATGTTTGGAGGGATTCACTGATGAAATGTACACCATGTTTATATTCCACAGTGTGTGCTCAGCATCAATCTGTAAATCAAACATACATCTGCATGTATGTTTCATGTATACGTCTGTATGTGTGTCAATGAAGGTTTATTCTTGGGTCAACATGGATGAACAGATAGAAAAAGAGCCCCACATCTGTCATTTGTCCTATCACATATACACTATTTTCAGTATACGTTCCTGCTAGGTAACAGGAAATGTCTGTCCAAATATGCTTAAGGTCCTCCTTTTGTTAGTGTCCTATTCTGTATTTGTCTTGGTTACAATCATACAAAATTAGGAATTAAACTCTATGTTTATAGAGTATGTATATTAAAAATCCAATAAGTGGTATATTTACTGGAATTGTCAAACAAAACCCAGTATTAGCCTCACTATTTAAGTGATTTACTCAACCCTGCATCAGTCAATATTTTAAGGTCACCACTGCATGTAATAGAAGAGACCGCAGAGAATTATCACATCCTTTACAGCTTTTAGGCCACTCTGACTTTATTAGTGTGGTTTTTTAATCACATTTACTGATTTGGTTCATTAGTCTTCATAGCCTGTATATGAAAGATGGACATAGCGAATTTCTTTTTTTTTGGAGTCAGAAGTGATGAGTGACGCAGAGAGCTGACAGACAACCTGAATATTCTACACATGCTGGCATGTTAGTCACTTATCCTTGTAGTAGTTTCCTCTAAAAGGGACCACAATTTACTAAATGTCCATCATACTGTATTTAGGGAGACTAAAAAAACTCCTTCCCAGCAACAGCAGACAGATGTTTTCAGCCAACAAGTGGACGAGGTGGTTAAGAATCTCACAGTAAAGTAATATTATGTATGAGTGCAGAATTATTTTCCCCAAAGTGTCCCTGACATACACTTGAAGTTGCTGATATTTTTGGGGTCACTTGGGAGCAGTGCAACAAGCTGCAAACACAACACTGGCATATCATGGCCGAATAAAAGAGGATATGGTGATTTTATGAGCCAACAGTTGCCTTTACATACAACAGGTGTGTTGCCTATTGATAAACATGATTCCTCTCCTTTGGGCTCTGCTCTGGTCTCCACCAACTCCTAGGATAAATATCTGGTTCTTAAGGGGCGAAACATTTCACTGTCTTCACCAGTTATTTTTTTCAAACAACTGATTTTCTTGTTTTACCAACACATATTTATAGATTTGCTTCTGTTGCGTGCTTGTGCACGATGCGTTACGATGTTGTCCATGTTAAGATCAGCGCAAAGAAAATGTCAGCAGCAACATGACAGTTTCCCAGCCGAACAAACTCTATGACTTTCTTTCAAACTTTCCACAGTTGTGGTGAAACAAAGCTGCTGCTGATCTCACTTTCTGGCCCCTACGGTCTGGTTGCGTTCATGTTTAAGGACATCAAAGCTACATACCCAAGAAGGGATGCACATGCAAAGAAGCACACAAAAATGTAGTTAAATTCAAGTACTACAACAGTGTATGTGCTGCTAGAAACACTGAGACTGATCCAGACAGTAAAGCTGTGGGCTTTGAAATGAAAACAATGAAGTTGAAGAAGCTCTAACACTTTGTTGAGCCGAGTGGAAGTGAAGCACAGGTGTTAATTCTCTCTGGGTTCATCACTGTGAGAAACCGCTTTGACAAACAAAGCAATTTGATCGATTGTTAAAAATATTGATTAAAGCAGCTTTGAATGCTTTGACAGCTACTTCAATTCAATCATCTAACTACTCTTTCCATCTCTTGGCTGACACACGTTTTTTCCAATTTCCCTTAGGGGATCAATAAAGTACTTCATGTATTTATCTACGTGCAGTATTAAGCATTCTGTACGTACAAACCTTCTGTACAACACAGCTGTTGGCGCAGAAACCTCAGTCAAGATTTTGCTGAAACACAATGATCTGCCTCCAAGACAACAGATGTTGCAGCGGCACTTCTCCACTCTGCAACTCACTTCTTGTCCTCATCCCTTTTATTTCAGCCCTATAATGTTCTCTACGATCCCACTGTGTGTTGGTGGATTTGACGTATAGACCTAATTACTGAGTCTATTTTAATGTGTTTGTGATCTCTGCTCCCTGCCTCAAACTCATCTGTGGAGAATATTACAATAAAAAAGCTTATAGATTCCGAGCTGCATACAAAGAAGCACTGCTGTTACTACAGTGTGACTTACTGTTAGATGCTGTTTTGTGTTTTATCTCATGTATAAAGAGATATCATGAGACATCATTAACCACCACTATGTTGCAGCTGCCAAAAGTCCTTCAACCTTTTTCCCGTAGCGTGTTATGTTATAAAAGTACAACTGCATACAATAAGGATCATGAGACATATAACTTGCTGCTTAGATTTTACCACTTGAATTCAATGCTGACATTGTAGTCTAAATGATCATTGTAGTTCCACTTACTGATTTTGTGTTACCAATTTGAGACAGTCGAATTAGAAAAGAAAAAAATGTTAACTATATAATGTTGGCCCAGAATATGAGAATTTTTTTCTAGAAAATCGATTTTTAAAGTGTGATCAAATGGAGTCCCAATGACGCTCAGTCTTCTACAAAGCGTGCTGCATTATGGGTATTTTGTAGCAATAGTGCTGCTAGAACAGTGGGGGTTTTCAGTTTGTTTATAGTGAGCCTTTCAGAGTTAGTTAGCACTCCAGTGTCTGGCTGAACAGTATAACCTGCAGGAGTTTCTGCAGACTGAAATAACATGTTGCTGCCATTAAGGATATAAAGTCATGTTTTAGATATTTTATGTTTCGCTTCTAAGAGAGAAAAGGCTTCTTGTATGAATGGTATCTTAGAGAAATCTTTCCACAAGTTACTGTTGTGCTGTCCCCAGAAGTTGCTGTCCTTAAAAATACGAGTCCTTAAAAAGAAGACTTAACTAATAATCAGGATATATCTGGCCCAGTACAGTAGTAGAAATCTTTTTTGATCACAACACTGCAAAACCCTGAGTGGACAGATCAGTGTCCACCTAAGAAGTAGAACACTATCTTGACCATCTGACTTTGTCCCTGTGAAAATACACAAGAATGTTTGAAGTAATCCAACCTGTCTATGTTTGGTGCTATTCAAACCTTTCTGTACCTGGTTCAACATCCAGAGAGTGAGTGTCTATCTGGATGTGTAGGTTCTTGGAGGCAGCAGAGCAGAACTCCTCCAGGACACAGTGGACGGCCTCAGTGATGTTGTACGGCACCGACTTGGCAAATTTCATCTTGCTGTTGACGACCACACTGCCCTTCCTGAAGTTAAGGATCTCCAGTTTCTTGAAGCCTGTTAGGTTTGCCTGCAGGAACGGCAGCAGCTGCAGAGAGAAGCAGAGAAAAACCACTTTGTAGTCCATTTCTGTCACTTGGAAACAGTTTTGATCCTGAATGTCTGTGAGGCCATGTGGGAGCCTGAATGTTCCTTAGAGGAAAGAAGCTGTTAAACATTTGACAGTTAATTTGATATTAATGACCAAGTGTTTGGTTTCATTTATCAGCTCGCCTCATCTGTTATACATGAGAAGCTAGATTACTTATTCACACAAGAAAGACATTAGAGGAAAATTACACATTTTCTCCAAACCTCAGTCAATTTTTCTGAAATTATACAACCATTACAGAAACTGCACAAAACAAAACTCCAGGAAAAAAGCAAATTTAAATACACGTAAATGCAGCTTTCGGGTGATTAAACTGTCTAATCATGAATTACACTTCATCTCTTCTGTCTAAACTGAATGAGGTCATAAATAACTTGATGCTTCCCTGCTCACATAATTCTAATTTTTTATGCTCGTGCAACCAAAGCCTTGAGTGCTGTGTGGACTAATACATGCAGTCTGATTCTATCCTACTTTTCAAGTGAATGCCTGAATTTTTTTCAATAAATCAACAGATTAATGCGTTTTTCCAAACGTTGTAGAGACTACAGTGTTTTCCATTCTTGAATTAAAGATTTATATTGTCATGAGTTGTAAAGACTACAGAATGTCTTTTAAATCATACAAACATCTCTCAGAGGAAGAGCTGTGCTGGAGGAAGAAATCATCCCAGCGGTTGAGTTAATCCTCTGTGAGAAGATGTGGAAAGTGAGATTAAAGTGATATTTTCAAACCTGGCAGCCTTTTTGTAATGTTGGGGAAATGTTCCTTTAAAGCAGAAAGCAAATCAGAAGATTCAAATCTTCTCTGAGGCAACCTTAGTTTTATGAAGGCCAGTGTTCAAAATGAGATGATTTCTTCAGTGAGCTTGCATTTGTACTAACATTTGTAGCAGCAGAAGGTAGATGTTGAAATCTATCTTTATTATTTTTTGCTATTTCTGCTGTTCTGAACACCCACTAACCAGTTTGAGTTAGTCTGATTCAGTTTGTGGCACGTATTTGTCTCAGACAATCTTAAAAGTACATTTACCTCTGAGAAAGAGAAGAGACGTTTTTGCCAGAGGCAGCCCAACAAGTCGCTTTACATCTGTAGTCTGTGTGCAAGTAATACGCCAATCAATCACAACTTTAACACCGCCTGCCTAATATTGTGTACATCCCCAGATTGGGATCTGGGGAGTTTTAAGACCGGGTTAACACCTTTGGATCCCTGAACCATCTGTGTGGTACTTAGTCTAGAACAACGTTAGGGTCGGTGGTACAGGCAAATATATTACTCTTTTTCTTTTGCTTAAATGTATTCCATATGCTTACATCAATCAACCACAACAATCGGCAAGGAAACTCCCAGATAGCAGTGGCCAAAAGCTCAAAGAACTCCGGAAAGAGCCCAAGGTGTTGACCCAAACTACAAACTCTCCAGATCCTAATCCGATCAAGAATCTGCAGAATGTGCCAAAATAACCCGAATACCCTAAGGCACAACCCAAAGGACCCAAAGGATCTGCTGGTGGAAACCACCGGACACCGACAGAGGTCCCATGTCCATGCCCCTATTGGTCAAGGCTGTTTTGATGGGACAAGGGGGATCTACACAATACCTCAGAATACTAAAAGGGGGACTAGATCAAATTCTTATCCTTTAACTGGGCAAACAGAGTAATCTTTCAACAGTACTGTGCTTTCATCAGAGTCAATCTACGGGATAATAGGCAGGAGACGTTAATGTTGTGGCTGATCAGTGTATTTACATACTTGTGCCTTAGGGTCGCTGATAATCTAATATACTGTCATTATAATGGGACACATCAAATCCACACTTCACCTCACACTGGACCTTTATCTGTTTGTCACTGCCTCAAAAATCTATCATAGATGCTGTCTGAACTGCTCTACACACCGACGTCTTCCACCTGGAAAATAGGGACACCTGTATCCAAATGCTGTTCTGTGTTGCATTTAGTCACCCCCATTATATTCCTATTAAAACTGTTTAACTTCACACTGAACACCGACTCTGCGACTGGATGCGTCAGGATTGAAAACATCACTTCCAGGACACTTGCAATTAACACTGGCACCTCTCAAGATCGTGTACTTAGTCCCGTGCTGAACACACTCCACACTTATGAATACGTTGCCACAAATGTGAATATTCACACTGTAAAATTTGCAGGGTCTTAACAATGATTCAACCTATCACAGGAAGGCAGAAAACTGGTGCTGTGATGTCAAAACAACAGCTTGACACTCCATGTGAACAAGACAAAGAGAGAGATAGTGGACCTGAGGAAGGAGATCCTCAAAATGCAGGACAAACAGGCTTAAGAACATTTTCTACCCATGGTAGAACTCCTGAACGCCATACACCTGTCTACTTGAATGCACAATGTCACTTTTTGCTGCTTTCGTGCAATTTCATAACATATTAATCATATTCTACTGGTTCTTATTCCATTTATTTACCTCCCATATTGCACATATCTGGCCTCCTTTGCAGATATTGTCTTTTTTAATATTGTTTTGTTATATATGTATATTTGATTTCATTATTTAATGTTGATATTTTATCACTTATTTGTTGTTGTTGTGCACCGTACAGTGGAAGCTATTTATATTTTCGTCATGCCATGTATAATGACAATAAAGCCATTCTAATTCTAATTCTGAGACAAGCCACTAACATCACAACTTGCTGTGTATCAGTGAGTCAGAGGTGGAGAGGGTCAACACCTAAGTGTTTCTTGGTTCAAATCAGTAAGAACTGTACTTGAGCACACCGCATCACCCACTTAATCAGGAAAACACAACAGAGGTTGCACTTCCTGAGAAGGCAGAGAAAACTTAAACTGCAACCAATACTCCTGCACTATTGAGACCATTCCCACTAGCAGCATCACTGTATCGTACAGCAAGAGGTGCAGCGAAAACACCTGCGTAGTGAGCAAACCAGCACGTCACAGGTACATCTCTGCAGGATGTTTGTCAGCAGAGAGGCCTCGCAAGGCTAACAACATCATCAAGGACCTCCCCTACCGCAGCACCACCTCTTCACAGTCCTGCCATCTGGCAGACGCTACAGGAATCTGAAATGCAGATCCTCACCGTTCAAGGACAGTTTTCTAACCCCCAGCAAGAAGATTGATGGACACTTCCAAGCCAGTACCCCATCTACTGTCCTTCCCCTCCACATATCACCGACCAAAGGACATAATGCAATCTTTTGCGCTACTGTACATTTTTCTGCATCTGACCTTTTATACCCTAAATATTGCACATGCTTTTTTGTTTTTTTTGTTTTTTTTTACACAGTTTTTCTGTACGTATCCTTTGACACTGCTCTTTGTATATTCAGTATTTGTCCTTCTCAGTATGTATGAGTAGATATGAGTGATGCGTGCACTTGAATCAGTGCATTCTGTAAACAGGTTAATCAGGGCACAGGGTTGAGACACAGCATGTGATGAATTTCATTGCACTGACAACTTGTTTATGACTGCGTATGACAATAAAAGCAATTGAATCGCATTCGAAGGGATGAAAACATGGCAGAATTGTTTCACTTCTTTGGTTTTGTTTATTCTTAAAAATCCCCTGAAGAAATGCTGAATTATATACAGTTATCTTTAATTCAAACAATTCCCACAGTCTGCCTTAACCACGTTCTTATTCATTTAGAAGTTGTTCATTGTCTTTATAGGTCCAATTTAATGGAGCTCCAGAGCTTATAATTTATGAAAACCATCCACGTCAGAAATGATCCAAGTTTCTGGAATGCTGTCTTAGAAACTGAACTGTTCCATCACTCTCTACAGCAATATTTGGAGTTCCCTCCTCAAGGCGTTAATTTACCAAGGTGTACAAATTCCTCCATGAAACTTCATTAAAGATGATTTTAATGCAAACATTTGTGCAGATTTTCTTTGTCATCACAACATACTCACTAATGAAATGACACTGGAAGCTTTTTGCTCTTGTCTAGTCAGAACTAGACACAGGCACTGGAGCAGAAACATGATGTATCTGAGAAAATGAACGTATTCTGTTGGGAAGCAAATAGAATACATTAGGAAGCTGAAAACACCAGCTCACTGTACATTTATGTATTCAGCAACCTGGGCAAAGTGTCCCCTCTACCACAGATGTAGTCATGAGGTTTAGTGCTCTGAGCTGACGGGTTAAAAGTCAAGTTAAATCTCTATTAACTCAAACATATTAAGGATGGTTTCCAACATCGAAAACACTGATAGTCATTTTTTTGTGACAACACTGACTGAGAACAAATTTTGTTACTTTGTATGTATGAACACTTGTGTGTGTGTGTGTGTGTGTGTGTGTGTGTGTGTGTGTGTGTGTGTGTGTGTGTGTGTGTGTGTGTGTGTGTGTGTGTGTCTGTGTGTCTGTGTGTGTGTATAATGAGTGTTGAAATGATAAATACATTTAGAAGTGGGACCTTCAGCGACTGCCACTGATGCAATTATGATATTTATTCAGGAGTAGCAGGAAAGCAACACGCTGGTTGCTTAAATTTGTTTCTGTCATCAGTTTTCTTCAGTTATTCCTTCGGTCATTGACGTTTTTTGTTTATAAGAGACTTTCCTTGATTTAAAATAGACATATCAGCAACATACTATCTTTAAAACATCCAGTTAAACTCACTCACATACATCTTCAAAACGCCTCAGACGAGCCACATTTCTGCACAATCAAGCTAAAAAAAATGAGAACAAAAAACACAAACAATTTGCTCTAATTCCCATATGGCCATGCATAATCACCTCTATTGCTACAGTTAGCAAAACTGTTCAGCCAAATGAATAGCAAAATCCATTCAGAAAATGTGGGTCTCTTAAGAGTTTGAGGCACTTTTTTATGAGGCGATATCTATAGGCCCGAGCCAATATTTTCTATTCATGTGCTAATTACTGTGTTTCAGTAATTTTTCACTGCTGTCAGCAATAAACAGCAGCAGGCCTGATGATGCAGAGAAAAAGACAAAAAGGGTGATGGTTTGATTCCTCAAGTTAAACAGATTTGAGCTTCTTAAATTTCTAACTGAGAGGGGAAAAAATGTGACTCCATATTCAACCAATAAGCAATAAGATGAAGCTGGCAATTCTTAGTGACAAACTGCAAAGCAAGCTGATTAACTATTGGTGTACACACTAACAAAGCATGACACTTACTAGTAATAGTCAGTCACAACTGCTGTCTGAATTTCTTTTGAATATCTCTGTACTATGTCCTTCCAGGCATTTAGTTCACAGGATTGTTCACCACTGCATCAAATAAGGATACTGACTGAAAACTAGGGAGCCTCTGGAATGATTATCATCATTTAGCGAGCTTCGCATAATTTATTCAAATAACGCATTTGTGTCAAAGACTCCTGTCTCATTACAATTTAGAAACTGTGTTTTTCTGTGAATCAATTTCAGTAGCTGATAAGCTAGGACTATCTTCATTTACTCAAAGGTTTGAAAATTCTAGGGTCGAATTTTGTATAGATTTACTTGACAAGCACTAATTGAGCTGTTTCCACTGAAATGAACAGCTATCGCTACACATTTTCTTTTTTCAATGCAGGTGCGACTGTGCAGTTAAAACCAGTAATTGTCTGATTGGCATTCACAACAGGACTGACATTTAAAAACATCTAATTTGGAGGCTTTTTATCAGCATTAAACTGTACGGTGGTGATGTAATGGCAGTTTTTTTTCTAAATGCTAAACAAGACGTAGTACTTTCTGTTGTGGAATAAACATTTAATAGTGACCTTGTGGACTCCATTTAAGCACTAAAAGGTAAAACTTCCTCACATACAGTAAAATGATCTTCTCCTGATTTGAAAAGCTGTTGTTGCTCAAACTGAGCACTTCTGCAAACTCACCACTCAGCAGGCAGGTTTCTATTTTAAGCAAAAATGCTGTCATTATTACCATGGATTCACCTTTGCTTTTTTTTTTTTTTTTTAGAACAGTGGTAAGCTACTGAAACTACTGGCATCGTCATTTCCCATTAACATCATTCCAAGGGCTATAATTCCTCCCCTTTTTAAATTTTTTTCAAATGTGTGACGTCTGCAGGAAGCGTCAAGTTTAACTGACAGGAATAAATCCCTGAATGGGGAAACTATTTATGTTGAAGAGGATATACTCAAGTGCAGCAGTGATGAGTATGCTGGCATTTATTTGGGAACTGGATTTATCCTAGAAGAAATTGTGAAACAAATAAATGATGAATTTCACTGGAATAACTTCAGTATATTGGGAGCATCCTTTTTTTTAATAGCACAGACATAAACGTAGGCATTCATCCAGTTAAAAAGTATGTTTGTTGTCTGTTTAACCCAGGTGGTTTAGACTGAGCACTGAGTCACCTGCTTACCTAACATAAACCATAACTATTGTTTCTATCATTACCTCCAATGCAGTAACTGGAACAAAGAAGCAAAGAAACAACACAGATGCTTTCATACAGGCACTGAATGATCCAATGAAAGTTCTTCTCCAACATATATAATTAAGCTATGGGAGATCTACATAGTTCTGTAATCATGTTGTTTTAAGGATACTGCAGGACTGTATTATTATTGTGTTATCACTATGTTAATACAGAATTATTACTATATTGTTATACACATGGCCAAGCTGTATTTTTTTTTCTTTGTTTAAATCAATGTGTAAACATTAGCTTAAAAGCATGTGTAGAAACCCACGACTTAAACTTAATTTCTCACCAGAAGAGCCAATCTCCAGAGTTACAGATCACAAGGAAATATATAATGATGAATTTGGACTGCATAGTGCAAAATATTTCTGAGAGCTCAGTAACCAGTTACCCTCATCCATTCAGACAGTGACAACAAGAAGTGAGGACAGGAGTTGTTTCTCTGATTGCTAGACAACTAATTTGCTTTAAGTAGAGAGTTGGAATACTACCCACCCAGAATCACTACATAAGAGATCAAATTCAATTTTTGTAATTAGAGACAGTTAGATTCAATCTGATGGAATCTACTGGTAAATTCTTTGTGGTTGGCAGCTGTTCATCTCATGCGTCAAGAACTGCAAACTGGATATAACATATCTTAAGTATGATGGTGTTAAAACTTGAATGTTGCTGAAGTGTGCAGGAAGCGTGATAGTAATACAGCTCTTGCAAGTAATTCTGATATAAGACGCACTGCATGAGCAACGTTTTATTTTTCTTCCTTTAATTTATCTTTTGCTTCATTTCTTTTTTTTTCTGTTTCTGTTTTTTAATTACCCATTTTTTTCCTCTGGTGCGTGGGGTGGACTGTTTGGGCAATTGAATCAATGTTTAGTTAGCTTGTTAGACATGTTCACTGCTGCATCAGTTGTGTATATTGACCTGCCGAATTACATTTTGACGTCATATTTTTCTTAAGATAAAACTTTCAAATATAAAGTTTCAACAACAACAACAACAAAGAAAAGAAATGAGGCGAACAAGCTTCCACAGGTGCAGAGAAGAACAGCTGTTACAACAGCTATGGATGAGCAAGCAGGAAACGAGTGGAAAGAAAATATGACTTTAAGGGGCAGCGAGCACGGAAAAAGTGGTGCAAAGTGTCATGAAGCTTTTAACACACACTGCTTCCCTTCTTTAGTTCTTTTGTTATTCAGTGCAAAATACTACAAAAACACTTTCAGCGATGAGCATTTCCCCCAAATTTTCTTCAAGCGAACAACTTTTTACTTTTGGAGGTGAATACATTGCAAAATGAACATCAATGTATTTTCTTTTTCTAATATAGGCAAACAAAAGGAAAACAATGCTTCATTTCATCCTCAGCACATCTGAAGCAAACAGCTCTTTATCTTAATTTGTACCAGAAAGTGCAGGCGATCAGTACATCGTTACATACATTTGCTGTGTCTCCATATTTTTCCCCGACTTCTACCTTGAACACAAGGTAAATGCATAGGGTAGTTACAGGCATGCACACGTTATGATTGATTTTTATTCAGTCTGGTATATTTCAGTGCTATTGTCATGTAAGGCACACTGTACTGGGGCCCAGAGAGAACTTTGCACAATCTCCATTTATTTAATATTCACAACTGGGAGTTTCTTCATACAACCACAGACTTCTAATAGTGACCACTGGGAACTTCTCAATACAACTGATCAGTTGCAGCTATATGAGAACTTGGAATGTAAAGTACATCTACACTAGCAAAATCGATTTATATAATCAATGAATACAAATTAGGCCATTTTTGTCATGGATAATAACTTGAACATAATGGAAATAAACCACTGACAAATAAAGTTTCTCATTTAATCTCCGCATTTTTTTAAAAAAGCGTTTGTGCTGCAATCAAGTTTGTTTTTAAAGCACAGCACATAATGCATATATGTGCTAGGGCTGCACAGCGGATGGAATAATAATGACAGTTTTGACTTCTCTTAGGTAAATAATCAACATGAAGGACTGTAATATCAATATTTGAAATGCCCCACTCACAGAAAACAGCCAGCGTCGATACAGTCTCTTGGTATTAGCTAGTGTCTGTCAATTAGCACATTTTCAGCAAGTGAGGAGTTCTGGTACATTTTCATTTACAGTTTAGCTCCCAGGAGATGCACTGAATTCAGATGAAGATGTCATATTTTGATGCAAAGATAAGTAAATTAGCAGAAATGTCAGCAACATTAAAGACACTAAAAACATTTCATTTAAATATGAAAACTTAAATATGAAACTGCAATAAAAAAAATAAAAAAAAAGGTTTGCCCTCAAAATCCATTAATAATCATGATCGAAATACCAATTAAAATTATTGTGATTATCATTTTGGCCATCACTGTGCAGCCCTAAAGTGCTCAATATGTAGATCATCTTGACATCATCGATCAATTGCCTATAGTCACGGTGGACAGAGAGCAGACTGTGTTCCCTTGGGTTTCGGGAATTGTGATGGACAGTTTTCGCTTGTTTTATAAACAGAACCATTGATTAGTTAATCGAATAACTAATCAGTAAAAAAATAACCACTAGCTGCAGCCCTGCTAATATGTTAATTAAAATCAGATTTTAAAAGCCAGATTCTTCAAATGTTGCTGAGTTCAGAGATTCTCATCACACAGAGAAAGCCCAACGCTGCTACTCTAATCCAAATATTTCAAAACAGCTGAATGCTGGCAGCCAATATAGCATCTAAACAAAACTGCTGCCTGGCTGCTAATTGAAGGGATTTACTTACTTGTTTTGGGAGGAGCGCTTATCAGAGTTGCATTCAAATGAGAGTAACTGGCAATAATAAGAAAACAAGTAAAAGGGAGAGCGTTCGCCCACCATCACCACTGAGTATTTAGGCTGATAAAAGTTTCTGATAATAGAAATAAGAGTTGAGTTCCCTTCTTGAGATGGTATTTCATTGAAAACTTTGGATGAATGACCCTGATAGTTGCTGAAAATGTCTGAATAAAATTGCAATGAAAAACAGGGATGTCTCCAGACTTAAACAATGTCTTTAAAAAGTCATGAAACCATCTGCAGTATGTTAATAGTTCCCTCACAGAGAAAGAGCAAGAGAGTCATCTATTTATGCCTTTATTCCCAAGGCATGTACTCCCTGCCTCATTTATGTAGGTGACTCATTGTTTGGAGTAAAAGCTGTATTGTACCTGCCTGGGCTTGAAATTATTCTCTCTTCCCCTATTCATCTGAAACGCCAAAACATATCCATTCTCAACACACAACCTGCAGGTCTCACTGAGGGCTCCTAGAAAGCCTGTTCAGACTGAAAACAAAGACACAAATGAACAGGACAGCTGCTCATGTTCATTAATTGTCGTTGGCTTCCTGTTTTAGACATTAAGTCTGAATGAAATTCATAGAACAACGTCATACACTAGCTAGATTTAATTGTCAAAAGCATGACAGCTGGGATCACTTTTTTCAATGTCATAAGACCTAATATAGCAGGTCCAAATACACCACTTATCTGTATTTATAGCATATTAATTAGGAATGTTATGACACAGAGAGCAGAAAAAAACATGTTGGCATCGAAGCTTAGTAAAATCAGCTCCAAACAAGTCTTAGTTTGGGTATATTTTCTTTTTGAAGCAGCTATAATCAAACTGAATGTATGAAATTGCATGACAGGTGTCACTGATTGTGATTAATATACAGAAGATTATTGGATGAATGCGCAGTTCCCCTCACTTTTACAGAGCTAGATAGTCAAATTCATCTCCCTGTTCAGCTATCCAGTTGCAACTTCACTCTCTAAGCTCTCTTTGGCATGTTCATGGTGTATTGCTTGGATGCAGCAGGCAGAAAAAAAGCTCTAATAACTCTCTGTGCATTACCTGCTCTGCAGCAAACAGATACAGTCACAGACAAGCTGGTGAACGCTGTAGAACATTTGGCAGCTAAAGAGCCAGATATTTCCCCTCAGGAGTTCATAGAAAACATAGAAGACTCTCCAGAATCAGAGGACAAGGCAAAACGGCATTTGCCCTGTTGGCTTAAACAACATGTCAAAGCTGTATTCACAGCTTGTGAAAGGTACAATCTGCAAAGTAAATAAAGGATATAAGGATTGGAACCTTCTGATATTCCTAAATTAATTGACATTTTCTTAATTCACACAAGTAGTGTAGATAACAACTTAATTTATTACATGACTAATTTCACTGCCGCTAATAAACCAAAACATGGGATAATGGTCATATAACAAATTGTCTTCATCATAACTGTTCGATTTCCTTCCCTGAGGAAGCCCACCAGATGTGGGTGAAAGCTTTGCAAATACCAAGTCATCTTACTTGGGACCTCATATATTTTGTTGCTGGTGGCATTATATAATAAGAAACATGTAGTGGAATTATCACCTTCCTGATAATGTCAGCAACAACAGAAAAAGTAAAGGCTTTGTAAAAGTGGAATTTATGGCAGAGCTGTTGCATAGGTGTTCTAATAAAGTGCTTAGAGTGTATATATAATTATATTTGGTCAAATTAACTGTTTAGTATTTACAGGTAATGTAAGGAAATTCAGATTACTTTCATAGCTACATTGTGTATCTGTTCTGATTTATGGTCCTGCTTAAAACTAAAACAAAAAAAAAAATTTGAAAACTCATCTCTGTGCTTTGAAGTTACACATTCAGATTGTTTTCCCATGGGAACAATCCTTCCAATCTTAAACATGTTTAGATGTAACTCTAGAATGTGCAGACCTATGAAGACCAAAGCTCCTTCTTCACCCACGTCTCCCCACTCGCTGCACCTGAAGCCCACCAGCTCCTCTCTGTCACTGCAACACTACTCAACACTACACAATGGAACGTTGTAATATTTGAGTAATTCAGCTATACCACATTACCAGGAGCTGATTCTGCATAAGAATATTTATACAGAAAGCCCTGCAAGTTGACAGAATTCGTTCTTTAAGTTTGTGGAACCTTGGAAGTCTGAGTGGCTTTTAGACGGTGATCAGAACACTGCAGTTTTAAGGCAGAAATGCTCAGTCACGGCGCTGAATGCCTATTTCTCTCATGACGCATCTTCTAGGTTATAACATAACACCACATACGGTTGTTTTCCACTGCAGGAACTTGCCTTAAAACCTTCTGACCTGTGCTGACACGCTACTGTGCAGGTCCCAACGCTGATTGGTCAACTTCAGAAAAGACAAATGCTGATTAGTTAAACTTGGAGAGGATGACAAGCACCTTTTGTCAATCCTCTCAATGTCCTTGTCGAGTAGCGGTCTTCTCTCGCCATAAACAACATAAAATTCAGTATCTAGGCCAATATGACAAACCACCATTGTTGTATTTCCCACGTGTTCACACAACTGGAGTTACATCCAGTATATTCTATTGGCCATTGTTTTGATGCTCTTGAAGTTACATTCACAGTTTGTCACATTTTTTTTTACTTTTTTCATTTGAAGATAAAGAAACTAGCTTCCTGACTGAACTTCTAGTTAGCATGGACATTTATGGATATAATACTATTGATATAATTCACAATTCATTATGTCCCCATTTAAAATGCAAATTACCTTTACAGCTGAAATTGCATTATTTTCAGTGCCCTGTTGAAAAAATAAGGAAAGTTTTGTGGCACTTGAAAGCCACATGTTTTACTCACCACATCTAAGAAGGTGTTCTCCAGCGATCTGTACTCAGGTGACGTCTTGTTGAAAAGGTCCTCAGAAAAGTCCAGGTTGGTGACACGCAGGCTGAAGAACACCACCAGCTCCCGGCCGTGGCTGGCCGTGGTCATGGCAGGCGTGGTCAGATATCTCACTGGAGGCGGGGCTGTGACACTGACAGTGCTGTGTTCTGCCTCCACAGATAGGAAACCACTCCCCTCATCAGGAAGCTCGTTTGCCTCTGTGGCTGGCATGTCTGTTTGATCCAGCTCCACAGCCAGGTCCTGTACGGCCTCATCAATGACTTCCTCAGTGGCAGCTGGCGGACTGGTGTGGCTTTCGCCTCCTTTCTTCACTGCCCCTTCC
This sequence comes from Amphiprion ocellaris, assembly GCF_022539595.1. NCBI lineage: Eukaryota > Metazoa > Chordata > Actinopteri > Pomacentridae > Amphiprion > Amphiprion ocellaris. The sequence goes on from NC_072777.1 coordinate 6,811,697, forward strand.
AAGTCTTCATCAATAATGACGACAGCTGGCTCACTGTGCTCCAACTCAGCCTCCGGCTCAGTGCTATCATCCTCTGAAGACTCAGCAGAAGAGGGGATTACAGATTGCTCTGCTACCTCAAAGAGTCCAGAGTCTACAGTCGGGTTAGGTGAGGACACTTCAGACAGATCGACAGGAGCTGCTGGAGGTGTGGGGAAGGAGTCTGGGACTGGTGCAGCCGTCACACTGATGTCTCTTTTTGGGGATGAATCACTTTCCTGCGTCTCCTCCAGCAAATCTTCTGTGACTTTTGTGCCCTCTGATTTGTCTTGCTTGTCTGGAGCTGTCACGTCTTTGAAATGTCAGGCAAAAAGGCTGAATTAAGTCATGATCTCTCACAAAGGATTTCCACAAACTACCAAAATGTGCCTGCTGAGTAAATAATACATAATACATTTAAATTTTGTAATAATGAATTCTTAGTCTGGATTCCCACTACTGCAGTGAGATAATGTCTTAGAGATTACACTTTAGGATGATTCATAAATACTTTTAAACAATCAAAAAATAATTTTGTAATAGCACATACTACATCAGCACTGAAAACATAATGAGGGGAAAATGGCACGTTTGCTGCATTTTAACAGGGGAGATCACATTTCAGCAGGCATGCAGCCCTTAAGACAGAACATCAAAACATCAGGGGATCCTTAATTATCTATTGTAGTGTCAGTGCACATCTCTATTACCATAATTGATTGCCTTCAACCATATCATATTTCAGGCTTGGTACACCAACCGCTGCCTGCTCTGCTCACCTGCAATATGAGAGGACATTTCAAAGTATACAACACAATTGGTTGTACCTGTCATCATGACGTCAGCGGTGTCACTCTCCACCTGAGCGTCTACGCTGTCAACATCCTCCTCCATGTGAAAATCATCGATGATGGGATATTCCTGATCAGGTTCACCTGCATCTTCTCTGGAAGGCTCGGTGTCTATTGGTATGATTGGTAAATTACTGTCTTCTGATGGGTGATGATAGTCAGATCCTACAGGATGAAGGAACTCGTTATCTTCAACAACATGAATAGCATCCTCTCCAAAGTGAAGGTCTTCCATGTCATCCAAGGGGTGAAGGATTTTTATTGATTCAGCTGGTGGCTCAGTAATGTCTTTCTCAGGCTCTAAAATCTCAATTATCACCTCCTCTGGATGTGATTCTGGGACATCAACACCTTCGCCTTCTGATTGCGGAACTGCTACCTCCTCTTTTGATGGTTCTGAAACCTCAGGTACCTGTTCTACTGGAGGTAAAATATCAACTGTGCTTTTGTCTTCTTCTGATGCATCTTCTGGTTCTGGACTCTCCACTACGTCCTCCTCAGCTTCAGGAGGAAGGTGCGGTTCTGAAACGTCCGCTGGTTCCTCATCTAATACTGGGACCACAACTTCTTCTTCTGGTTTCACATCATCAGCAACCTCTATCTCCAGTTTTGTTATTTCAGTTATATCTGACACTACTTCTGGTTCTTTCTCTGATTCTGGTTCTGAAGCTAGCTTTACAACCTCTACCATGTTTTCACTTGGTTCTGAAACTCCTTCTTGCACTTCTTCTGATTCATGAGTACCAACTTCCTCAGCTCCTGTTTCTATCACTTCAATTACATGGCTTTCCTCTTCTGGTACAGACTCTGGTTCTGGTTCCAATAAGTCTACTATACCATCACTTGGTCCTGGAGCTTGAACAACTTCTTCTACTATTTTCAAAACCTCCACCACTTCTGTCTCTTTTTCAGCAAGTTCATCCTCTGGTGCTGGAATCTTAACCGCCTCTTCTTCTACCACTGATTTCACCACATCTTCCTCAGTGGCCTCTGTCTCAGAAACTTCCAGTACTGGTTCCTCTGATGCCGCAGCTTTAACCACCTCTTTCTCTGGCTCTAGAACTTCCTCATCGACATCTAAAGCAGGTTCTGACTCTTCCTCCAGTTCTGGAGCCCGTTCTGAAACCTCCACCGCATCTTTCTCAGGCTCTGGAGCTGGAAGTGTCACCTCAACTTCACCTTCTTCTGTTTCTTGAGCCTTTTCTACCTCCTCTGTAAATTCACCTATGTCCTCTTCTGATTGCAAAATGTTGGCTCTTTCTTCCACTCCTCCTTCTGTCAAAACCTCAACTGCACTATCATCTGGTTCTGCATCTGCTTCTGATTCTTCTGGCTCTGAAACTTCAAGTGGTTCAGAAATTTCAAGCTCCTTCTCCTCTATTCCTGGAACATTAACTATGATTTCTGCTGGCTCTGAAACTGCAATCTCTTCATGAGTTTCTACAGCTGAATCTTCCTCTGGCTCTACAACTTCAGCTACTTCTTTGTCCGGCTTTGAAACTTCAGCTGCTTCTGTGTCTGGTTCAGAAACTTCAGCTACTTCTATGTCCGGTTCTGAAACTTTGACCACTTCTTTGTCCGGTTCTGGAACTTCAACTACTTCTTTTTTCGACTCGGAAACTTCTGCTACTTCTTTATCCAGCTCAGAAACTTCAGCTACGTCCACTTCTGAAACTTCAGCTACTTCTGTTTCTAGTTCTGAAACTGCAGCTGCCTCTTTGTCTGAATCTGAAATTTCACCTACATCTGGCTCTGAAACATCAGTTACTTGTGTTTCTGGTTCTGAAACTGCAGCTGCTTCTTTGTCTGAATCTGAAATTTCACCTACATCTGGCTCTGAAACATCAGTGACTTCTGTTTCTGGCTCTGAAACTGGAGCTACTTCTTTGTCTGATTCTGAAACTTCAGCTCCATCTTCATCTTGCTCTGAAATTTGAATTGCTTCTACCTCTGGTTCAAAAACTTCAATTTGGTCAGGTGTTGGATGCAAAACCTCAAGCAAGTTATCATCAGTTTCAGTAACTGATTCTTCTTCTGCCTCAAGCAGTTTAACTTCAGTTTCGAATTCTGAAACACTCTCAGTTTTCAAAACATCATCAGGATCATGGGATTCAGGGACACCCAAGTCTACATCCTCTTCATCTGGAAGGGCATTAACTTCTTCGTCTTCTTGAGGGTTGGCTGCTGGCTCTGTGTGTGGCTGGCCTGTGATGGCTGATAGTGTTGTGATGGGGAGTCCAGAATCAGACAGTTCGTCTCCAGCAGGAGTGAATAAAATTTGAGTGGTAGGGGTAACCTGCACAACATCCAAGCTAGGATTTTCTCTGCCCTCATCAATAAGTGTCAGGTCATCTTCTGGTATCAAGTTGGGAGACAGACTGATATATGGAGCATCTGTCTCCAGCTCAAGAATCACAGGAGGGGTCGGTATGTAGTCGCGCACAAGTTCACCGGTTTCGTCGTGATGAATGGTTTCAATCTCATGTGTAATGATCAGCAGTTCTTCCTCCTCTTCTTCGTTTGATGGCTCGGCCTCACTGTCATAAACTGACTCTGACTCATCAGTAATGTCCTCGGTGGCTGGGGGTTGATCACTGCTCTCTATAATCCCACCAGTTACAGCCGTTACCTCTTCATCTGGGACAGTCATGGGATCAAGCAGAGTCACCAGAGCATTTTCCTTCTCCAGTGGGGTCAAGGGAACTACCAGCAGAGGTTTATCGACTTCTGGTTCATCCGTGAGAACTTCAAACTCATTATGTGAATCAGGCTCACTGGACTCACTAGACTGTGGAGAGATGATAAGACAAAATTATATGATGGTTGTAGTGAAAAAACAACATCTGATGTCACACAAAGTACTCTACAAACTTAATTTATATATATTTCATTCCAAAAATCAAACGGCATTCACAGATCAGTGACACTTTATTATGAAGCACAATGGCTGCCAGTCATGTGGCACCACAAACCTCTTTGTAATAACACTTAGTTACTACAGTTTTTGGTCTTCTCAGCTAAGGTATGTAAGTAATTCAAAATAATGCAGGAGCCATAGCATAGCAAACTACAGTATTTTTAAATACCCTCCTTTCTTCACATTTCTTCCATTATTAATTGCAAAACTTCTTACCTCATTCACTAGTTGTACTGAAGAGGTCAGTGTCAGTGCTGGCAGGAGGATTGTTTCTGTCAAAAAAATACTTAAGTCAAACACCATAAACTATTGAAACTTTTCCTACCAGTTTGCTGTAGTAGATATAGAATTAAGGCATTTTAAATTGCTTCCAAATACATTATTTTAAATTTGAAAGGGAAACAGGAATGCCTCCACTGTACCTGGTTCAAAGTTAAGTGAGTCCAGATCAATTGGCAGAGAGGCGTCCTCACGTAAAGCCTTGGTCACCATTTCCCTGAGTCCAGAGTCGTCCGTGGACTCGGGTGCACCAGTCGCCATCTCTGAATTCTCAGAGTTGATTTGAGGGGAATTAATCTCAAAGACCAAAGAGTAGTGCACTGAGATTCCTCCGGGCCTGCAATTGGAGATGTTATCTTAGATTCAGAGTTGACAGGTGTGATTTTTCACACTAACTGTATCGATCAACAAATCTATATCAACCCCATGTAGATACAGGTTTGTTATTGGGGTAATGTTGCTCTTTTAGCTTATTGTATAACCTATTGTTCATTTTAAATTGTTGATGTAAAATAAATAAAGTCTAACATGTCAATGTTTTGAAAATCTTAATGGATTAAACAGTTTCTGACTCTCAGCATGGATTCTCTCAGTGTAAATCACAGCAGCTGACCCACAAAGGTAAAGAAACTGGCGGCACAGTGAGAGATAGCACGTTTAAATGCCAGGCATGAAAATCTATAGATACATTTTGCAAAAAAGAGGTTGCATCAAAACTTCATCAATATTCTGCACAACGAGTGTCATCAAGAGAGAATAAACTGATTTGCTCGACATGGCTGATTAGAATGACGATGATGTGAGTTTTGTTGCTTTTGTGTGAACTTGTGTCTGTCAAGGGAAAGCACTTCTTCATTAGGTTGCAGTGGTGGTTCTGAAATATCCACTGCATCACTTTATTCCTAACTCTCAAGAGTTCCATATCTGGAAACGTACAACTCTCCTGCTGTCTACATGTAACTGGTATCCCGAATTTTCATCCATTTCAAGCTCTCCTTGCACATTTCCTTGTTTTTTCAACACCTGCTACTATGTGCCGTTGCCACATGCAAGTAATTTTAAAGGGTAACAAGTAGTTTGTATCTACACCCACATCCCGCTGTTCAAAATCCTACACCTGTTGCCAGTCATGTCATCATCTGGCATCTAATCCAAGCATCGAAGTCGAGCTTTTCTTTGTTCTTCTTCTGCTCTGATGAAGTCAGTCAAGGCACGTGGGTGCAGCCCACACATTAAAGGCTTTTTTCAATTTTCAAGCAGAGAAATTTGCCTTGAACTTTTCTTCTGGGTCTTCCTGAATACAAGCAAAACGGCTTTATTCTTTCCCTTTTGTCTTTTTATGTTTACACCTCCGTTTCAAAGACCTTGTCTTTTATCTGATGTACAAAGCGTTGGCGTATTTTTCCCCTCTTCTGTTCTCCCATTTTAACCTCCTTTTCCAAAATGATGTCAACTTGAAGCTCAACTGACTAATAGGTATTCATGCTGAAAATGAATCAAAGGTGAAATCGGTCGCTCACTGTGCTGAACTAAGTGTTAAGATCATAGTTTTTGCTTTACAGCAAATTCGCTGGTTCAGTCTGAGTGTTTGCAGCAGCAGGCAATAAATAAATAATAAATAAAACACTGACCAGTGAACACGACCTGCTGAGAGACAGTTAGAGAAGCTTGCTGGTAAGAAAGTCAAACATCCAGCAGCTAAAGAGCCACATGATTTTCTCAGTTGTCCATAAAGACCAAACTAGAGCCAAGAGGACGCTGTATTACATTCATTCAGGATAAAAACACCACTCTAATGGGATGACAATGATGCTCTGTGTGTACTGGTAAATTTGATAAAGTTTCAATATATACAGGGATGAGTTTTCGTCTGTTTTGGAAGGGTTTTTTCTGCCCCCAAGAGGCCAAATCTCAATCAATATCAGCTGTAAATCATCCCCTTGTTTTAGTCTTCCAACCTCATCTGATCTTACAGCCTCTACTTTTCTCAACTGGTTGATCATTTCTCTAAGTTTCAGGTTTATATATAGTGGTCTGAAAGCATCATCTCCTTCTTTGTCTTCTCTACAACTACTTTCTCATTTTTCACTCTGTCTGATCTTTCCTTGCGGCTCTTTTCCTGACAGATCTTTTGAGAAACATCCCCTTCCAACTTCAAATTCATGTTCTTTAAGTCTTGCATAGTCAGACTACTCTGCTTAACAGAATGGTCTGGCTGCACCCCTATGTAATTTTGCTGTAAGAGATTTTAAAAAGTACTGTATTTCTCTAAATCAGTCACAATCAAATTAGATACAGCTAAGTGAAGAATGTAGCGACGGTGTTCCTGCAAAATAGTGACAGATGGGTTGTTTTAACGAAATACGTGAATACAGGGAGGCGAGTACTGTCATTAAAATGACTAATTCCCCAAATAAAATGCCTTTTTTCAGGATCCCAATTCTTTGCAAAACTTGAAATGCAATGCATGAGTGGTAGGTTGCTGTTTGGATGTTGTTATTTTCCATAGCGAGGCAGAAAACTGTACTTAGAAAATGCAAACGATTCAACCTCAAAGTTATTGCAACAAGAATTACATTTCTGCAAATTTAAGTTAACTCAACAGTCCTCTCTCTGGTGATTAATGCTTCCTAGTTAGAAGTCCACTGCCTTGCAGACTATATGAATGTTTTCTTACTCTTTTTCCCTTAAAGTGCAAGCACAACCGAATCCAACTCAGTGCCACCAAACAGGAAGTGTTGTCACATTTTTCCTGCCAAGCCTCAACTTAAAAAAGATAGCTAGTTAGCTACTAGCATGTCAAGAGCTGAATTAACAAATGAAATTAATTAAAACAGCAGGACAACATGATCAGAGTAGTGTTTGTGTCCAACTGGCTGATCCAAGTTTGATATTATCTACCCTTTTAGATCTGTTTTGGGTATTCAGCAACTCCTCACAAAAATATCTAGCTCCAGAAACCAAAACAACAAGCTAAAAGATTTTAAAACACTGAGGGAAACCGCAGAGTCAGGTGAAAGATTTTGTAGGTTTGTCACCATAAGCTTCCCCCTTTCACATTACATGTAGTTGTTTTGATCTATTGTTGATATAAAAATACTGATTAGTGGAGTTTTAAATTGTCGCACAACTGACTATGAACTAGACAGCTTTTCATTCAGCACTTGAAGCAAAAATCAAAGTAACTGGATAAAAAAACTGAATAAATGCATGTGAATGTGTTTTTCACTTCAGACAGAATTCAAAATAATGAATACAGCAAATAATCACAGGAGTTGACACAAAATGTGACTCTGAGATTGTTGCCTTTGTTTTTGAGTGCCGGCGTCTGGCAGACAAAAGCAGGAGGAGTTGTGAATCCTCCCTAAGATTAGAGGACGAGCTCCCGCTGAGGCCTCGCCTCCGTGTTATTGGCCATGACAGCGCCAGACACCACAGGGGATGGCAAATTAACTGGGGGGGAGGCTGACAATTATTGTATCCATAAGTCTTCCTGTTTCACTGCTTACCTGCCTTCTGTGACACTGAGAGGAAGGAGGCCGAGTGCTCCAACAAACTTTGGTGAAAAAGCAGCACATTGTGCTGGCTTCTAACAAGAATAGGAATTACTAGGAAAATATCATGTTGTCTCAGCAGTTATTTGGCTCTTGTGCAGATCTTGTACTGTTTTGTGGACAGGTTTTGAGTAAAATAATCTCCCCACTGTGCATTTGACTTGGACCCAAATAAATGCTGAGCTGCATACTGGCAAGACAAACACACAAGATGCAGATACTAGAGGGAATGCTTCATCTCTCAGTGTCATTTACCCGTCAATGTCCTGGGTCTTGCTGGCATAGGGGAGAAGAAAAGAAGGTGTTAGAGCTGGAAATGAAACTGTAGCATGAGGAATGATGCCAACAGGATGAGAATGAGTCCCACGAAATTAAATCTTTCCCGGCAGCGTGTCACTTTAAATTCTACACGAAAAGATGCACTAGGTTTCTGTATAGCATGAAAAATCTGCAATAAAATAAGCAACAATCAATGTAAATGTAGGAAAGAAACCTTCTCAGTTATAAATAAATGGGATGAACTATGAAAAGCTGTGATAATCGACTTTTTTAGTGTTGTGTGGGTCTGATATGTGATTTTGATTGGATTTCTGTAATGGAGCTACACGTCACAATAAAGCTAGCGAAAAGTGAACATGTTCATGTCAAACAAATAAAATCAACACCAATGGACCCAAAACCTATTATCACACACCAAAATACAACCCAGTCGAACTGCTGTCAACCTGAACTCTGCAGAGATATGTTTTTGTACTGTAACCTACTTTGTATGTCCTTGCATCTACAGTATAACGTTTTTTTTTTTTCGTAATATCAGTGGTAATGTCATGGTCCTTTTTTCTTCCTCTATATTGTCAGTTTTTATTATATTCTGTTTTACTTATTGTATTCTGCAACTGCACTGATTTCTTACTCACCTCTTTTGTTTGTGGCTGCTGCAGGGATTAATAAATTGCTCTGTTGATATATAGACTGCACTGGAGGGTTGATCCACAGTAGGCGGATAATCATTCATTTTCACCTCACTTTTAATCTGACTGGTGTTTGTGTTAGCTGCGTTCTGTTTGTGACGGGGAATTATTTTACTCTGTTTTGTTTTGCCTCGAGTGACACATCAATGCTGTTGATGGAATTTTCAGTTGGCATCTGACTTGTGGTGGCAAGGCAGTGGTACCACAATGTAAAAATACTGTAATACAACTATGTCTCTCGCATGAAACATTGTATACCAGGTATGTGTGATTTTAAGATTTTTACCAGAAATTAAACAGAAATTAGGCAAGATGGGCTTTGTCAGTGTTTGCAACAGTATTCAGCAGCCTTGTAATGATGAAATCGGCTGTGATGGAGCTAACTGGTGCTCTTTTTATTTGCAGTATTTGTAGTTGTGATCTCCATTTTAAAAAAAAGTAAATTTTGTTTCTGAGCTGTTCAAAAACAGTGTCAGATTTCTAATTCTTCTACATTTTGTTCAGAATCGTAATGGTTTAGCCCTATATGGTCCCAAATCTGACAGGCCAGAAGACATAATTCAGCCTCTGGTACAGTATGAATGATGGCCCAGAATAAAATCTGTGTGCTGAAACTGAACCAGGTCAGTATCTTCCCCAATTTAGGTCACTACACATGGTGTGTAATCGGTCCAAATGCAAATAAATTTGCCAATTCTCAGCCCAAATCCACACATCCAAAAACCATCCAAATCTGGCTCAGTTTAATCCCATCTCCCATATGATTCTGTCCTGCAAACTGTTCAAAATGAGCTTATTTTTGAGGGGAAAAAAACGTCACTTCATTTATTTATTTATTGCCATTTTCTTCTCCATTAGACGTTATGTTGGCATTGGCCCATTATTACTGAAAATAAACAGAAACTGCAACCATCCTCAAAAGCAAGCAAAAAATACCTTTATTCTGTCTTTTTAGTCATGGCTGGAAACATTTGCCTGCAGCAGCATCTGACACAATTCCAGTGACAACCGGCCTCTTATCTATTCAAATGGTTCTCCATGTCAAACAATCTGCTCATTTAAAACTTAATGAAATTATCAAGGCTCAGAGGAATGTCTCGGCACTGCCGCTGTGGCCACGCTGGAGATCTGATTATGCTGTAACCCTGCCTCCCTATTCTCATTCGCTCACTCAAATCCTTTTAACATTCAGATGTATATTTCATGGTTTGGACTTACCTGATTCCCAGCACATGAATGGCTTTAAATCCTGGAAGTTTGTCAAAAACATGCAGCATCTGTAAAAGAAGCATGACTATTTAATACTTAAAATATCAGTCAAGATGCTCTCATCACCCTCCTCCCTTTGCTGAAGCTGATACAATCAACTCTGAGCTGTCAACCAAAAGCTTGTTAGTAAGCTGCCAATGTGTCAGTGTAAAAACAGATTGCATGAATGGGAAACCCTCATTGATATCTATCTTTGGGCAAGTTAAGCACCTGGACACTCTTATGACATAATCGTCTTTACAAGCTCCAACAGGTAACATCCTGCTGCGAATCGCGTGTGGCTCTTAATGATCTCAGCACCTTTAAAAGACACTTTGAAAAAGGAAATGACACTGAGGGACTTAATTTCTCAACATGACTCTCACTGAGGAGCTTGATAAAAGAAAAACACTGGCAGAAAGTGTGGATTGTGGGTAATCTTCTCCCTTTCCCTGGCCCTGACCCCACTGCCCTGTGGTGTAAGCTTCTTTACTATCAGCCTGAGCCAGCGCCATCAGCACAGGCAGACGGACGCTGACAGCTGCTGATAGATGGTGGTGACATAGAGAAAGGAGGAGAATGACATGAGATCATTTTCTTAAAGACAATCCTTCGTGACTGATAGTCTTGAATGGACACGATGCTTGCTTGCAGAAAGTATCTCATCCTTTGATTAGAAGTAAAAGCTAAGGCTGGACAGTAGGTCGTTTTGATTAATTCAGATGTTTTGGTTTTTGCATAATGCGTTACATTGCGAAAACGTTTTTTTGAAGGTACATATAAAGCCAGTCACAGCAAGTGTCTGAGTTAAGAGTTGACCAGTCAGTGTGTCGATTCTACTTTGTTCGGTCTGTTCCTGTGCAGATATCAGGCTGACGTGAGGAAACAAACACTGGGAGAAGGTGAGCTGGTGAGCATATTCTTAGTGTCTACCCGCAATTAAAATAATCACAGAACCCTGGAGGTAATTCATGTCTAAGCTGCTCCCTGCAGGGACATGAACGAAACATACAAGGACGAGATGTGAGGACAGAAGCGCTTCATTCCTCAGTCTCAGTCTTAAGCGACACCATTTACTTACAACATGCTGCAAAACTGTAGCAGCTGGGAAATTAAAGCAACATCACAACTGTGCAGCATTTATATACAAGACTTGCAAGTTGGATACACCTGTGTTTTCTTGCTCTAGGCCGTCTCTCTTCTCATTTTTTGTCTCGTCAAAGTGCATTGAAGTAATTGGAAGATCCTCCACGAGGCTGAGAGGGAACAATTTCCAAGTCACAGGAGAAGGGAGAACGTAAGGATGCATTAGTCAGCATAATGAAATGCACTCAGTGACAAAACTGATTAATAAATATTGCAACATAACTTGCTACCTTTTACATTTTATTGTTAATTGGTTTTGGTGTTTCTTTCATTAGGAAAAAAAAACAAAACAGCACAGAAGTTTGATGTTTTCTGCTGTTTGAATCAGTCAGAACCTTCTGCAATATTTTATTGGCTGAGACACGTCCCACGTACTGGTGCATATTACTTATGTGTATATAAACGTCCAATACAGAACTAAAATTAGTCTGTGCACTTTAACTGCATTTTATTAAAAACTGAAGCCAAAAGATTCCATTCAGGTTTGAACTGCTCCATGTTTTTTGTGATTTTTATGGTTTTAGATCCTTATATTTAGATTTATTTAACAATTATGGCTCTGTAACAAAGTCTCTGTTCAGCTAGCACTGTCACAATCATCCACTAAACAAAACATTGTTTGTAGACTGACCATCAGAGTAACCATAAGAAAAACCTACAGCCTGGTTAAACTATCCTGGAGACCCTGAAACATTTTAGTGGAAATATGCTGTGAAGAAAAAATACTTCCAGAACCAGTAGCTCCTTTGCATCATACTGCTTTGTGTTTTTCTCCATCTCCCTATCTTTGGTGAAAAATACAACCATACCAAAAATCTACTGAAAATAAATAAATATATTTAATTCACTCCAAAAAAAAAATTAATAATAGAAAATAAACAAGGTAACCTATGATAATAGTACTGGACTTTATATCTTAGTTTCTAGCCTTATTAAAGGTTTTAATGATCATATTGTTTCATCTAATCTAAACACATTATTACTTTTTACTTCTGTCGAATCACACTGCTCTCGTACATAATTTAACTGAACAATTTTATCAGCAAATAACTCTAACAACTCGTGTTAAAGAGTCTAACTAAACACTTATGTTTCAATACCATATATAAAGTGTGTTTTGTTTTGACAGGTCAAGTAGCAGTACAGGCAGCTACTTGAGGCTTGTTTTCATTTTTTCTCCATGTGTTTTCTTTAAAGAGAAGAACACTACTAACAAGGACAGCAGCAGAAAACAAAACAAAAGAAAGCATGAAGCAGAAGTCCCACCTGGTCTTGCAGGTGGTGAGCCAGGTCGATGTACTGAGGGGAGTCTGAGTCACCCAGCAGCTCTCTGTAACCCGGATCCACCAGGTCGATACTGAACTCAACGATCTGCTCCACCGGATTCTCAGGGACGACGTTGGGAAGCTCCGAGTCCTTCGGGACAACAAACACTTGTCAGTCTCAAGGTAGCACTAAAAACAACGCCTTTGGTCTATGAACACCATCTTATCATATGAATGCCACTGTCTGTCTGAGTGTTGTCACTGATCACGTGCATCCCTTTATGGCCACACTTTGCCATCTTCTAATGGCTGCTTAAATCAGGATATTGCACCATGGAACTAAAGTCAAGCTGGTTTTATGAGCATGACAGCGAGTTCAGTAGACTTCAGTGGCCTCGTCAGTCAGCAGATGTGAATCCACCTTTGGGATATGGTAGAAAGGGAGATTGGACTACATAAAAATACAGCTGACAAATCTGCAGAAATGGTGTGATGAATCATGTCGACATGAAGCAGAATCTCTGAGGAAGGATTCAACCTCATCAACAACTGAGAGCAAAGGAAGATTCATCCATCCATCCATCCATTATCTATACACCGCTTGATCCTCATTAGGGTCGCGGGGGGCTGGAGCCTATCCCAGCTGACTCAGGTGAAGGCAGGGGACACCCTAGACAGGTCGCCAGTCTGTCACAGGGCTACATACAGAGTCAAACAAGCACTCTCACATTCACACCTACGGGCAATTTAGAATGATCAATTAACCTCAGCATATTTTTGGACTGTGGGAGGAAGCCAGAGCACCCGGAGAAAACCCACGCATGCACAGGGAGAACATGCAAACTCCATGCAGAAAGATCCCGGGAAAGCCAGGACGCGAACCAGGGATCTTCTCGCTGCAAGGCGAAAGTGCTAACCACTACACCACTGTGCAGCCCCAAGGAAGATTCAATGCAACACAATTTCCTTTCCTAGAAGGTCCAAATGTCTTTCGTCAGACAAGAAAAGGAGGAAAAACAGAAAGGAGAGCAAGAATAAATCCAGAGGTGGGAAGGAGGATAGGACAGAAGTAAAGAACCTGAAGAAAGAGAAAAAAGGTCGGGCAGGCAAATGTTCAGGCACAAAGTCTCACAATAAATATACTCAAGAGAAATACAGGAAACCCCTACCTATACTAAAGGACAGTAAATGTAGTTGGGCTTTTGATACCACAAAAGTAATAAAATGTCCTGAAATATGTGTTCCACACAGTACAGAATCACCACTGGTACATACATGCTTCAGTCAGACTGTGACTCATGACTCCTCCCTGCATATTCAACACTTACACAAAGACATGTATGGGATGAAAAGAGTAATGACCTGCTCCTATAAAACCAGTGACAGCAAAAACTCAAATTATACTGGTAATTTCAGATGTCAGTCTGCAATTTTAGCAAAATGACAGCATTTTCATCAAACCTGCATCTGGAACATCTTTAAAGGAATTCAGTGTCAAACGTCAAGTAAGGCTTTTTATCTTTTTTCAACCAAACTAAAGTGAACTCCTTCAATACAAACCCAGTCATCACAGCTGCAGACAGGAGAAAGCAGTAATTATCAGTGGAAAGACATGATGCACTGCTGCAACCATCTGCTGCTGCTGGTAAACACGCACGCACGCACGCACGCACGCACGCACGCACGCACGCACGCACGCACGCACGCACGCACACGCACACGCACACGCACACGCACACGCACACGCACACACACACACACACACACACACACAGAGGAGACTGAACTGTAGAGGAACAGGAACAGAACCAGCTGGATGACCGGTAAATAAGTGCAGCAGGTAAACTCTCCTCACTGTTTGGGAGCTGTTAGTGAAACTGCAGAGACTCCATCCTGAGTGTGGAAGGTCATGTGATCAATCTCGTCAACACACTTACAAACTTGCACATTCTCAAGGTTTTTGCAAGGTTGGTTTTCCGAAGTTTCTCCTTTCGTTTTTCACTGACTTCCAGTGAAAAACAGCCAGTGTTTTGTTGTTTTAATATACTTTAGAAAGTAACTTGTAAATAAACGAAAACTTGCTTTAGGTTGATACTCTAAAACACTGATGACCTTCCCTGAGCAGTTTATGTTTTTAGCCCAGTTTGGTTCTGATGATTTATTAGAAAATCTCTAAAAACTTTTAAAAATATTTCACTTAAATCAGGTTTAAGTTTGATCATTGCCAAAAAACAGATACCTTATTGGTGTGGACTTTTTTCTTATCATTCCAGTTAACTTAAAAAATTGCTGAAGTCTCCACTAAAGTTTGAATAAAGTTTGGTGGTGAGGGCCTTTTGGGCAGCACACTGCTGTCCAGCTGCTGATTATCAAAAAGCATCCATCTGGTGTCTGACCTGCAGTGCAGGATGAGTTGATTCCTTCCTGCAACCTTTTCAACAGTATTCCTAAAAAAATTAAGAATTTTTTATTTTTTTTTCCACTGGCTTCATCAGCTGCTGCCACTTATCTAAAAATCTGGCTGTGGAGGCAGCGGTCTAATCAAAGCAGACAAGGTGTCCCGAACCTTGGCCACTTGTTCCAGCCTGTCCTGGGGGATTCCAAGGCGTTCCTAGGCCAGAAGGGACATATAATCCCTCGAGCTTAATCTGGGTCTGCCCTGTGGTCTCTTCCCAGTTGGATATGCCTGAAATACCTCCATAGGGAGTGTCCAGGTGGCATCCTGGTCACATGTCTGAACCATCTCAGAGGGCTGTTTTCACGTCAATGAGCTCCATTTCTCCTCTAAGCAAACCCCAATGCATGCCGAAGGTCACAACCCAATGAGGTAGGCGTGCATTAATGAAGTCATCGAATTGGACACGATTAGACATCAGCACTGGTTTGAGATACAATCCATGAAGACGATAGGAACAGACGAGCCAACACTGCACAGAAAACGTGTCTGACACACTGAGAAGTGAGCAGATATGGATCTATCTATTTAAGGAGATAAAATTATAAATACTGTTTGGCCATCTGTGTGTGTCTAAGTAAAGGCACATATCCACATTTGGTATATTTTCTCAGATAAATACAGACTTTGGTGGTCTGTAAATTAGAATCCACAAACTAGTTTTCTGTGCAGATGTTTTATTTATGCAGAACTGTGGCATAATCATTTATACAGATGAGGCTTTATATGTTTTCCTCAGATCAAAGAATTAGCCAAAGTATTAGAAAACCTTGAATATCAGATGGAAAAGTTATAGATTGAAAAAAGAAAGTCTGATGCTGTGAATATATACCTGTCTAGTGCTTGAATATGACACAACTGTTGCTGTTTCAAACATAATTTCCAAAAATAAAATAACATCCTATACTAAAAGAAGAAAGATTAGACATTATCGGGTAAAACAGATCCATGTGTCAGATTTGTTGTCAATTAATCTTTTAAATTCATTTAATACTCATAATGTCCCCTAATAATTTCCATATGAACAATAATGTCATGGCTGAGCTGTAAAACGCCTCATTCCTCAGGATCACCTTCACAGCATATTTAAATAAACTGAAAGCAATGGCTGCCTGGACATTAAGAACTAAATCTAAATACTAAACTTTGTAATCTGGTTGGTAGTAATGTAAAGAAACTGTCTGTAATTTGTAATTATTGGTATAAAACATACACTACCATCGCAATGGGAGAAAATTACTTCTTAAGGAAAACAATTAGTAAAATAAAAAAAAATTTTAAAAAAATCAATAAAAGGTAAGTGGATGAAAATCCAACAAATACCATCAGCTTTATGAGTCTTTGAGAGAAGGCACATCCACTTAACTGCTCCAGTGAAGTTCTTCACAGCAGTATTGTACAGCTGGAAGGTGGTCAGCAGTGGTGTTTGGTTAACGCAGCTTTAAAGTGCACATATTGCAGGTTCAAAAGGCAGATGGAGGGGCATAATGCATAAATTACTGCAGGAAAACAAGTGCTCAAATATGACATTTTAAGCCACTGAGTCCCTTTCAAAAAGCTCCAGCCTCCTTTAACTTGTTGCTGTGGATAGGAGTGCGACTAAATACCTACAATGTAAATGTAAGTGCTTGTCGGTACCTCTTCGAGCTCCTCAGCAGGCTGAGTCAGATGGAGGGCAGGGCTTGTAGAGGCACTCGTGGGGCTGAGGATGGCAGCGCTGGTGACAATTGCTGGGGCTGCAGATGGGGCAACGGTTTGAACCTCCGGACCTGAAGCAACACAAAAGTCACTTAAATAACAGAGTAAATGAACAGTAATACTGTGAGTCAAACCGTGTGCTGAGCTCAATATGGCAGCATCTGCAGTGTGTATTTGTAAATAAAGACACAGGACAAATCTGAAGTGTCTCTTATGGCAGAACTGATGCTTGTGGACAACTTACAGTCTAACAGTCGATAGTAATAAACGCAGTGTAAAGATAAGACTAATTTCATGCAACATTAACTTCATAGAGCCTACATCTGTGAGAGTAGGTACAAAAATCAATATAAATTCATGTATGGTTAATGGTACAAGAACAAAAAATGATAGGATACATGTTGCATTAGATGCTGACAATTCAACACATACCAACATTATGTAGGCATAACACTATCAGAATAAAAATACAACTACTACTAGATGCTCATTAAATGTTTACCTGCTATCTCAGGGAGCTTCTGTGTCGGTGCAGGAGGCGCTACTCCTCTGTACAAGACAAAAAAAGTAGTGCAAGTTATCACTAACTTCACCTTTTATATATTTGATCACGTTGCTCTTAATGTGGATTACAAACAGGGCGAAAACAGACATTCATGTAACGTCTTTAGCGCCATGCTGCATTTGGAAAATTCCACCTGAAACAACATCCCCAAATTTATTCAGTACCAGCCAACAGCTGGACCAGAGACACTATGCATTTTGAAATACAATAACTCTCTGTGTATCCATTACCAGGCCCAAGTGGGATCTAAAAACACAAACATTGACTAAATGTAAAGCAATAGAAATGACCACAACAAAGCTAAATCAATGTTAATCACAGTAGCACAGGCCTCTTCATTCAATGTGCAGCATTTGAAAACTAGCAGCAGGTTAATAATAGATATCGCCTGGTCTCCGTACAGGGACTTCCAGGGTGGAAAGAGTTAAACCTCTGGCTCAGCTGTGTTGTTGCACTCACAGAAATCTCAAAGCTTACTGTCAAAAACTGAGATGAAATATTAATTTATCCTCTCAAAACATTTAGTATCATTTTTCTACCTGATTTCACCCGCTTGTTACTTGTTATATTATGGGTTTACAGTGATACAGGCTGGATTCAATTCTAACCATCATTATGGTTAACACTGTTTTCATTAAGACGATGATTATGATACCATGATTCAAACAACAGAAAGACTGATTCGAGCGTACAAAAAGTTTTTACGCTCGAACAATTCATGCTGGGCAGAGTGGGTGAAATTAAAATGACTCATGTTAAAGACCTGAAATTAGCACATCTCATGTTTATAAGTACTAAAATGGTCTGAAAGATATCAGGATGAGGTGATTTCACAAAATTTCTACATGTTCAGCAGTGTTCATTAAGAACAGCATTGTGAGAAATGGCAAGATTCTTTTGAAGTTGAATACAAATGCCATTAACGGGGTTCTAAATGTTTTTAATTATGGCAAATTAATCTTGTATAACTTGTACTTCTGTCTAGATTCATCAAAACTTCATTAATCTTTGATGAAGACAAAAGCACTATGAGTTGCAACACTGATGAACATATCAATGAATCAAAATGATGAATCACAGTAATAAAAAGTTGTTTGAATTATAGTCCCAACATCGTGCATGATCCTTTTGAGGTGAAGTTATGACAGAAATGCTGAAAATGTTAGAAAAAGTACATTCAAGAACCCCAGGTGGGATTGATTACATTGACAAACTAATTTAAAAAAAAAAACAGCTTACAACTAACTAAGTTTTTGGAGTAAGTTGTCTAAGGGAAGGAGTTGATATGGGACTCAGAGAACTGAGATCATCTGGACATGTTAAAGGGAGAGACAGCATGGGACGAGACAATCACTGTTAGCTGACGTGAAAGTCTGTGCCCAGCTCCAGGTCCCACCGAGTGCGTTGGGTACACCACAGCAATACGCTTTAGCAGCATTCAGGTGTCAGCAGAGAGCTTCCAGACACGGCCAGAGGAAAGTTTCCTCACTTCCTGTCTAGACCATGTTAACTCATGAGCCCGTGAGCAATATGCCAGTAACAATCACAGTCATGACTAACGTCAGACGCTGGCTAGACTGGATTTATTCCAGCTGTTAGCTGCTGTAAGTCTGCACTCAGCACAGGTCCCACCGAGTATGTTAGCTGTACCGCAGCAATACACTGATATTGGGACTAGAGCCACAGGAGCCAGAGAGACAAAAGAATACATCTAACAAAATCTGAACAGGGAAACAGCAATCCAAGGAGGCTGCCTGCAGACAGACCGCAAAACCACAACTAAGCGGGTATATGCTCTAACCCACACACATACTGTACATACAGAATACTTTGAAAATAGTATGGATTGTCACACTGCACCCTGACTGAGTGGAAATCAATCAGTGAATTCACACCAGCACAGGCACTTTATAGGTAACCTGTGGGGCGTAACCGGGTAAATCAGTGCGTCTTAAAGAAGCATCCATGTACCCTGATGTAAAAGAGGGTCATTCCTCATACATATAAAATATGTAACTGGGTGGAGAGATAGTCTCTTCATTCAGAGAGTCAAGGTTACAATATAGCCATATGACATCATATGCTGAACAGTATCTGAAGAAGTAAGTCATTGTACTCACTGAATAAACTTTTTATTGTAGGACCATCCATTCACTGTGCAGGAGTTTTTTTTGGCCTGTGTGTTGAACAACATAATGGGATGTGCATACACTACCACAAGGCAGTGTTTTATAAATGGTATCAAACTGTGTATGTCTTTCTTGAAAATATCCTCATAACTTATTGCTAAATATTAAATATCTTTTAGGAAATTACGACTAAAGTTTTCTATGACCTCTGAAATAAAGTGTGAAGTGTAAAGCAGACATGTTGTCAGCTGTTTCAGTGATATTTTGAACTCGGACCAACTCTGACAACAATAACAACTTTACTCAACAGTGCATCATGTTCATATTATCTCTACACAGGTAATCAGACAGACACACTAATACTATGATTGTCTGTCAGCCCTTACCTTGATGGAGGCCTCGCATCTCTAAGCCTGCTCATCCTCTGTAAAAAAAAAAAAAAACACAATCATTTACTGCGTGTCACACAATTCATGTCAAACACTGTCGCTCCACATCATTTTAACACTTGTGCAGTGCTTATTTTGTTTGTGATAATGATATAATGTCAGCGACTGCTGCGGCTGCTGCTCTCGCTGGAGGTTGTTTGTTTTTACATTGACTGAGGTGGTTAATTGAGTCAATCACTTATTTTTTTTGTTTACATCCAAGTTTTTTTTTCTAATGCAATTATGTGCAAATTACCTGTTGTGGTTTTAAAATACATTTAACTGCAGCTGTCTCTGAGGTCTTCAGGGAGGTTTACAAACCTTCCGGCCGAAAAACCCATTAAATATCCACAGTCTAATTTTAAAAACAGCTGTGAATGGTAATGAAAAAAGTTTCTCCTCTGTGTTGCTTTTTTAATGGAATCCTAAATAGTCTCTAACATGCAGAAGTTTTGTTATTTTATTTCTGACAACAATACTCATCACATTTATTGTTAGTATTTTAACAGTTTCTTTCTGCCCTGGTGTTCAACAGAAACATGAAGATATTATTTGTCATAAGCCTTAAGATGATATTGAAAATGTTTTCTATGTACTTACTGTTAAAAGAGCCCATGTGGTGACTTACACACACAACAGATGCAGTGTTGATGAATGTTTACTGATGGATTTACAACACAACTGCACACTAACAAACTAAAACAACAATCTCTGTGTGGCATCTGGATGTTGTCGAGTTTCGCTAATGTGAATCATACTTGTAAGTTCACAAAATCAGCATCTTCATGTCCTCATACTAGTTTTAATGGTAAGCCTCTCTCTGCAGCTACTAAGCAGAACAAATCAACAATCAGAATTTCTACAGTCACGTCTATGAAAGGCTCAGTTTAGAAGGGGAGGTGGGGTGAGTTTACCTGCACTTAGCACCTCAGTGATTTTCAGTCTGGAGAAAATGTGGGTAATTTTTCAGCCCGTACCTGGTGCAAATGACAACCGTAACTACCTATTTTTTGCGTGCTTGCTTCTCCTTCGATGATTTGAATCTTGTACTCATATTTTAATGTGAATCTCAGAGTTTTTTTCTCCTGCTACATTTTATCAGCTCAGTGTGACATTCAGCTTTTGTGATAAAATTGAGAAAGTCAAAGATACTTTTTCCAGGTGATGGGAACATATCAACATCAACATACATAATAGTCCTACTTAGGAACGAATACAACAGCAGAAATAAATTAAAACTGTTGTAGGAACTACACCCTGTGTGTTCAGTAATTTGTTGCTCTAATGTCAACATGAAGCAATTACAGCTGACAGGAAAATCAGGAAAAATTTATGGTTGATTTTGTTTCTTTTAAGGGACTTGTTGACGAAGAATGAGAATAAAAATAGAATATCATGAGAATTGGGGCACTTCATGCAAAACTATTGTAAGCCATTAAATTCAAAAACCCAAATGCTGCCTTTCGTGAAAATGAACTACAAAATATTTCCAGTATGCGTTCACTGCATATCCTCTGGTGTTTCACTGTGCAGTAAATTATCACAAAAATAGGTTTTTGACACGTGGATAGACGTAGAATCAATAGTTTAGTCATGAATCTATTTTTTCTAAACATAGCACTGCTTTCTGAGTGTTATGTTATTCCTCTACCTCATCCATCCATCCATCCATTATCTATACACCGCTTAATCCTCACTAGGGTCGCGGGGGGGAGCTGGAGTCTATCCCAGCTGACTCGGGCGAAGGCAGGGGACACCCTAGACAGGTCGCCAGTCTGTCGCAGGGCTACATATATAGACAAACAAGCACTCTCACATTCACACCTATGGGCAATTTAGAATAATCAATTAACCTCAGCATATTTTTGGACTGTGGGAGGAAGCCGGAGTACCCGGAGAGAACCCACGCATGCACAGGGAGAACATGCAAACTCCATGCAGAAAGATCCCGGGAAAGCCGGGACGCGAACCAGGGATCTTCTCGCTGCAAGGCGAAAGTGCTAACCACTACGCCACTGTGCAGCCCTCCTCTACCTCATACAAGTTTAAAATAAATGCACAGATGAACGAGTAAAAATTGTTTCCTTACATGTAGCCAAGAAACAGAATTTCAATATCACCACAAACACAATGGTTTATTTAATTTAAGAGCAGATACTGCTGGGAAAACCTTTGAAAAATGTTGTCAGTCATTCAGCACAATGTGAAGGGCACAATAATATGTCTAATAGCCGTGTGTGTCCACTGAGACAGTGCTGACTGTTGTCTGGTCCGCTGTACTTGTCTTACCTTGTGAATCATGCTCACGTGCTCCTCAGCGCTGCTAAAGTTTTTGGCGATGTCTGAGATACAGAGCGACTCGTGTTGACACGTGTGAACCCATCTCTGGTACTCGGCCGTCCCAGGGATCCTGTCAAAGAAGATCCTGAACGCCTCCCACACAGCCTCCTGACAAACTGACCAAACAAACATACATACACAGGCTCTTAGTCGCTCAGCACTAAATACGCTGTTGCTACACTGAGGAGCTCCTCCACACAGTAACAATCTGTTCTATACTGCAAAAAAATGAGCCTGTGACAGATTCCCTCTTTAGTTTACAGTTTTCGCTGTACTATGTGCTGTCTGGCATTCAGCTGTTTGGATGGCCAAACTTTGTTTGAAAGTCTGACCGTTTGGAAAGAAACAAACGATTATTCCTTGGTGCAGATACAGGACATGTGGCATTGTATATCACTTTTACCGTGTATTTAACAAAGTACTCGTTTAATTTGTTTATGTAATTAAAGGTTCATCAAAAGATCTTGCATTACTTCAAAAAGCAACCAGAGCTGGATCTCTAAAGATGGTGGTATAACTTTTAAGTCTAACTTTAAAGTACTTAAAAATTCCTGTTTGAATCAAAGCCTTCAGTATTTACAGATTTGCATAATATACATAAGACTTTGATATATATGAGCCAAAACAACAATGTCTGGTTTTGAGTCAATTTACCTTCAATCAATCGGGTAATGAGTCCATGTTAGGCAAGGATAAAAGATCAAATCATATAAAGATTCAACAGGAGAAAGATAACAGATTAGACGAAGACAAAAAGATAAAAACAGATATTTGCATAATACATGTATCAGTGGAGATAAAAAGTGAAGTTCAAGTTTGCATAATCATTCCGCAGACGGTGAGGCAGACTGACATTTACAAAGAATAAACTTCAATCCAATAAGAAACATTGGCACGATGTGAGGCGGCACTGCAGTCCATAAATACTGTGTATACACAGTGTAGATGTGTCACAGGAGGCATCATTTACTTGCTGGAAAGTAGTGTGTCACATAAAAAACAAAGACACACACACACAAAGGTCTGCTGCAGTATTGAACTAAACAGACTTTATCACAGAATGCAAGTTAATGCCTGTTCATGACAATACTTTTGCCAACATTTCCCAGATGTATGTAAATGTAATTCTTCATAATATAATTACCTATTTAACATAACCTTAACCCGCTAGCGGAAAATTGATGAGTAGACTAACCAATTAGAAAATGTCAATAAAATTTAAGACCTAAATATCAAATGATTTTGTTCATCATTACTTCTTACAGTAGACGAGTTTCTCTTATCTTATGTGAAATGAAAAACTGGCAAAAAGAGGCCCCTCACTTGTAACTCAGTGTAAAAAATTGTATACATTTCGTTACCGAGATTTAAGTCTTTTCTTTTTCAATATGTCGCATGTTCACCTTTATTTTAGATGACAGAGTCAAATCTCCTCTTAGTAGGTCCTAAGACGTTTTGCAGCCGTGCAACCCCAAATCATCACACTCCCACATCTTTGCTTCACTGTTGAGACTCTGCATTCCCTGTTGTAGTTCTGACCAGGTTGTCACCAAACAATCTGGACCACATCTGAGCTGAACAAATCCATCACGGTCTCACCTAACCAAAGAATGTGCTCCCAATATTAAGCCAGCTTCTTTTCATGTTCTATAGCAAAGTTTTACTTTGAAGTTTGTGCAAAGTCAAAGCATGTTGTTTTTTTCTTGACCAACGTCCATAGAGGTATGTACACTCCCGATCAAAGTCTTCAAACCAGTTGAAAAATTGCAAGAAATTGCATTTTGCAGTGGTGGTTCCTAAGAATTTTCTAAGTAGAGCTTCAAAAAGAAGAAAGGGGCGCAAAAGAAAAAAAAATGGAGTAGGCAATTTATTGAAAACTGCATTTAAATTCAAACGTGCTTTTGTCGGCTGCCCTGAAGCCATCTTCACCACTTGAAGCAATGTTCCCACCAGCCTCTTGGAAACACTCGCATCCAGCATGCCTAAATGAATTTTTGAAGGGATCCACAAGAAAGCGGTGGAGCTACTCATTACTAAGTTCTTTTTTGACACTTATGTTTCTGTTTTGAGGGGATTTTCTAGGTTTTTTGAGGTATGGTCTCAAATTTTTGATCAGCTGATGAACAGCCTATTTCAGTTTAAAGGCAATTTTCAATAAATTGCTTGCTCCAATTTTTTTCCCTTGCTCCCATTTCTTCTTTTTGCATTTTGAAGGTCTACTTAGAACCTACCTAAGATCCAACAGCGCAAAATGCAATTTCTTGCAATTTTTCAACCAGTCTTAAGATTTTGATCGGGAGTATATTATTCCAGTCCTTCCAACTGTCTCAGTTGTCACAGAATTTCCTTGATAGCGCTTGTGTTAAGTATGAAGCACTTGCTGGTCTGCTTTTCAGATCTAGATTATACAAGCATGGCTCTGTTCGTTGGGCCACTTTGGGAGGATGACCACTGCATCTCTGATTAATGCTACTATGGTTCGTTCCATACCTTCTGATCACAGCTACAACTGTGATTCAGCTGATGTATAATTGGTCACAGTTGTTCCTGTATCCTTTTTCATCTTTGTGAAGTCACACAGATTTTTTTAATGACTCGTTATTCTGCAGACAGCAGCAGGTGATAGGTCCAAAACTGAGAAAGGTGCTGTTCGCAGTTCATTTTAGAACCATGCTAATTTGTTAGGCTGACTGGAAACCACAGGTGTATTGCATTTTGTTTTTGTGATCACAGGTTTTTCTGTCAGCGATAATGAATGTATTCACTGTTGTTGCACTTAAAATGTTTCTCCTTTAGGTCCTATACTTTCAATATAATATTTTTGTTTGCTCATAAAAAAAGATCCTCTATGTGTCAGTACAGAAATAATGCAAGTATTTAGAGGTGATAGAGATTGAAATTGAGACGATATTTTCCAGTGGTGTAAACCCCTATGTTGTATACACTACAGTAGCCCACAACCACATCAGAAAATGTTTTTTGCTAATGTTACTGTATACAGCAAGTGAATATAATATTAGAAACCTCTGTAAATGCAATCAAAGACTTCTTAACAACTTTGTAGGCCTCTTCTTGTTGTTGGTCAGGAAACTTAATTCACCGCTTTTAAAGACTTTCCTGATAAACAAATACTTAATAATGCCATAAATGGTTTTCATTTAAAATAACTTTATACCAAGGCAGTTCTATCAGGAGAGACTCAAATGTGAGAAAGGCTTAGAGAATAACAAAGAAAAAGTTGAAATATGTGAAGAATTTTTGGTGATTAGAACCCATTTCATCATTTTACGGAGGTATGAAGAATATCCCCCTATGGAGTCGAGACTTTGGTGGTACTGGAGTGAAAAATGACCTGGATAAATGTGATGGGGAGCAGAACTAGTGAGTGGTGAGCTGGTTCTGATGGAAACTGCAGGTAAGCGCGTTGGTGGAGGGACACATCGATCTGAAACTGACGTGACGTCTACCAGCAGTATTAAATATGACAGCTGCAAAATGATTGGGTCAGAGACAGATGTGGCAAAACCTCATGAATTGGGGGCGGAAAGAACTCCTGATATGGTGTGTGAGGTATGAGAAGAGAGAGATAAAGTAAACAAATGCTGTGTACCATTCACTAAGTATCATTAAAAAGAAGAAAATTTTAATAAATCCATATTTGGTGTGAGCAGGTAGGTTGGAAAACTTCTCAGAGTTCTTCTGTGGATTCAGTCTGTGTTAGTATCTTCTTTTTATTCATGTAATCCAGACTAACTCCATGATGTTGAGATTAGGAGATAGTATTTTTATGACTCTCACTGGATGTTTGGGCTCGATATCCTGCCGCAGAATAAATCTGGGATGAACAGATGCCTCCCTTATGGGGTTGAATGACTGCAAAGAATCCAAAGTGCCTGGGATTTTCACACAGTACTGTATATGTTCTGCAATAAATACTCATGGATCCACTTCAGGTTTACAGTTAACAAGCCCTGAGCTTATGTTTCTGTGGTCAAAGAAAGCTCAGAGAACCTGCACGGCTTGGCAAACTTCTCTGACAGAAGCAGGCTTGTAACTGAAAACCTGTGTGGAGGAGGTGAATGAGTCATGTCGATGACTCACTTCATTGCCTCTCAGTGGATATACTGGTAGGTCAGCTGCCTCAAGTGTAGATCATGTACCTGTGACACCCTGAGATCCGTCCTGGTCCCTCGACTCCCCCTCTCATTGTTCTCTACTTTGATTAATGCTACCTATTTGCCCCAAAAATTTTTGTCATTGTATTTGATCAGTTTAAGATGTTGCACTACAAATAAAAATTGAAATTGTGTGAAAACTTTGTTTGCATAATATATACAAATATCAGCAAAACAAATCCCAGATGACGCCATACAATTCTTCTTTTACTTTGTTTTGTAACTGAACATGTGGTCAGTAAAAATCCAATTTCTGTCAGGGTATCTGCTTGTTTAGGAATGTTAAAACTAAAACTTTGGAAGACCTTTGACGTCAGTCAAGACCTTGGAAAACACATCAATACTTCACTAATAAAAAATGTTATTTATAACAAGAAAATCAGTTTCTTTGTCATCCACATTACCCTGCTGAAACTACAGCTGTAGCACTATATATAAGCTTTACAAACACAATACAACACAGTATAATCTCATCTCATCTGCTGATTGTACCATTTTTAAAGAAAGGAGAATAAAGGACATAATAGTTGTTTCTAGGCACAAATAAGGATTTAATTTTGTATAAATTAATTTCAGGAGAAAAGAGAGAGAAAAGTTTGACAAACTGGCTGAGTGTTTGATTTGTTTAAACAATGGACAAAAAAAATCTCTGTATGAGTGAAAAGAGAAGTCTTTACCTGTTTTTTCCCACTCACTTTTGTCAGTCAGATTTTGTTATGACAATGTCCTGAGCCTCCAGTTAAGACTCAGACAATTACCTCAGTAAGCAGCAGACTTTACTGGTCAAAAGTTCTGACAGCTGAATGTGTTTTCTACTGCACTGAATAATGTCTTTGATTTAAACGAAACAACAAAAACCCAAGCACTAACTGCTTCATTGATTTAGTGTAAATATCTTGCATGTAATTTCAGTCTTGGGTATAAAATGAATGAAGTCAGACTGACTCTGGCGGAGTAAATACAGTAAATACTTTAGTTGATTTAGTTTTGAATTTCATTCATTTTATCAAGATACTAAAAAGCTCATGAAGGTTTCCCATTTTATTTCCAAATTTCCAGTGAGGTCCTAGTTTTCCAAAATAAACTTGCACAGATTTCTCATTCTCACCTTGTGATAAAGTTGTGAGTAACAAACATTTTGAAAACTGTCCCTGATTTCACATTCGGTGATACTCTGACACTTGAATAATGTGTGAAATATCTGTCTTGCAAGAATCAACAAAACATGGGTGAGAATTTAGAAACAGACTGCTCATTACTGCAATAATTTAACGAGAAACAAGTTCCTCATTAATTGTGCATCCTATAATGCAGCTTTCAGATTTATTGGCAACGTCAAATATGTGATTGTAAAAATTTACATGTATTTCTGTTGTTTCAACTGTCTTTCAACTGTACTATGGGTAGATTAAAATTTATCTTCACTTATACAATTAACCTGAAATTTGTCAATTTGTAATAAAAAACGTGTGGGAACAAAGACATGTAAAATTTAAAAAAAATGTATATTAGTTTAGAATATTTTAATGGTTGATGTTTATGTAGGTCCACTTGGGACCTACATAAACATCAACACCACTATGGGAAATATGTTTATTCAATGCCCTATATGTTCGAAGACATGTAAATTAAAAGCAATTTTTTTTAGTTTGAGCCGCTGACCCTTAAGCAATTATTAAGCTCAAAATAGTAGAATGTAAAATTAGATGTAAATAAGCAAGTGCACAAAGGGTTAATAAGTATATACACTACCAGTCAAAAGTTTGGACACATTTTCTCATTCAGATGAATGAGAAAGTGTGTCCAAACTTTTGACTGGTAATGTAAGTAAATTGTATGTTTCACTGCTGAGATGTCTGCCTAAAAACACCAGGTTCATGAGCTGAGTCTCACCTGTTAGAAACCATGCAAAGTTGGAATAATCCAGGAGAGCTAGACAGTTACAATAGCTGTCTACATGTGCCCTTAACAAAGCAAATATCAATTTTCCGAGGTGGTAAAAGACTGCAGTTACACCCGCTAACAGGTAGTAATGTCTTTACAACTGTTTGAGCTCAAGTCAAAGTGATGTCTTTTAAATAAAGACAAAACATTTCAAATAAATGAAGAGATATTCAAACCTCGGAGCTGGTAGTAAGCCTGGTGGCTGGCGAGGACTTGCTTGATGGTCTCTTGGGGGCAGATTCTGACTCCTGAGTGCAGGAAAACCGACCTCTTGGATCGACGCCGTTCAAGTTCCAGCCCTGAACCTTTGGTGTTTGTGGACGTCTTCAGCAGCTCCGCCAAGCGCACAGGACCAACAGCCTCCGTGTTCAACCCCAAGTCCTGCCCAACGCCGCCCCCTGAGCAGAAAACAGACATCAGTCAGTGACTGCAGACCAGGTCCTGGTCAGATCCAAATCCCGGGCATTTCTTTAGAGCCACAGATGGATTGTGTTTACAACAAAAAGGCAGCACAGCTAATGTCATAAGATTTACACGACATTTGAAAACAGTTGAAATTGGATTTAGTGTCATTTTCTGTCACTGGCAACAAAGACAAATCTGCCTACTGTAAACCCAACCAGTCTGGTACAAAAAGCAGCTTGAAAGAAACAGCACAAGTATTTTAGCAATTCTGTTGAAACATTTGAGCTGCTTGTGTAGTAGTAGAACAGTGAACGGAGATAAAATCCCAGCTGCTATCACAATGTTTATGGTGTTAATTTCAGTAGTTTTTCATGCCACATATGGCAAATGCTGCATTCAATAAACAGTTTCCAGACTATAAAACACACATCACGTGTGATCAGCTCTACAGCGACGGTCTGGCATCACTACTGCAAAGACACTAACCAACAGCTCTGTCACAAAACAGACCCTGTGCACAGCTGAAACGATTAATCAGAAAACCAGTGAATCAACAGAGAAACATTCAGTCACTGTTCGGTAATCAGTTATTTTTTTACGCACCATGCCAAAATATTTGCTTGTTTCAGCTTAATTAGTGTGAAAATTCACAGCTTCTCTCTGTTTTTATTAGAATAAATGGAATATTCTGGATATGGACTGTCAGTCTTTCAAAGATATCACCAGGAGTCAAAGCATTTTCCATTAATTTCAAAATATTGAATCAGATGAGAGAGAAAATAATCTGCAGATGAAAAATAATTGCTGGCCTATTTATATGGCTCCTTGTTTGATCTATTTTTGAACAGAAAAGTACAGATCACGACTGTGAGTTGCTGAACTTGCAGAATAAACAGTCATGCAAGGAACTTTCAATATTATTCTGATTTGTCTTTTACAGTTTTTCTGTGAGATTTGCTTATATGAGTGTTACGAGTCGAGTTCATCAAAATTTCTTAACTGCTTGTTTCAAACTGATGCCACCTATTCATACATGAGGGTATGATTTAATATTTATTTATCTATTATTGTAAAAGACTCCTGTCAAATAGATGTCTAAGGTAGTTATTCTTTTAGTTCTTCTACTATCTGCAACTTTATACACTGGCATGTTACTCAACATGTAGAAGAATAATTTTGTAGGACAGAATTTCATGCTGTCAGAAATCAGCAGCAAAAGTGAATTTCATGCTAGTTCAACTTCTTATGTTAGTGGATGCCAAAAGAATGAATACATAACACACAAAACAGCTGAGTGTGATGTGTCATTGTAGCAGCAGTTTGATATGAAGCAGCACTAACTGTTCAAAAAACAGATTTCTAAAACAAATCAGTCCATGGGAACAATAATTTTGCACATTTACCTACATGTGAAAAAATATATATAAGTTGATCACATTTTTGTCCTTTTGCCCAAAAAAAGAAAATCTTTTAGTTGTAAAACTAGGAAGAATGTCTACAATTTAGCATATAATGTGCACTTGTGCAGTGTCATATCCATCAAAATAACAGTGCTTTTAACTGCTGAATGTAGAGGAAGGATAAATTCTGCTAAGTGTTACATTTAGCTGAAGTAACTGAGTCAACAACAATCTTTTTTTTTCCTGCATAGAGTAATTTAGGCACCCCCCTCCAAAGTGAGTGGTGTTTGCCAGTGCCAAAGACAAATCACCAGCACCAAAATAACAGGACTTGAGAATAAAATTAGCATTTAAGTAGTAGCCACCTCATAAAGGCCCATTCTGAGCCAGGAAAAACCTTGAAAATAATCAGTTCTAGACTTCAAAAATCATTTTGAATAAAGAGATCAGTGCTGATACCTAGGCTTGAATTTTACATCTGTGAATGAGGCTGATTTTTCAGTTTCATTATCATCACTACCACCACAAAATTTCCAGGAAATCCTAAAGTTTTACTTTTTACTACAGTTCTGACCTGATCAAAAATATAGGGTGAACAAATGATTTTGATAGTTATTTCAAAAATGTAGATTATTATTGGATGCAGGGGGAAATTTAAGACTAGTACATTCCACAGTAAAAGAAATCTTTCAGTACAAACATTTATCACATTAGGCCCAGTGTCTTTAACCTTTTTTCAGATTTACTTTACCAGAAGATCACGATTTTCTCTCACTTTCTCTGTACTTTCTTGTCAATAGAAACCTACTTTGAACATTCTCTGAGCTGCTCTCTGCCTGGTTTACTGTATAGAGCAGTTTCTTCTTGCACAAACAGCAACAGCCTTTAGAGACATAAATAAAGTTTACACACATCACTTCAATGGTGGAAATTTGCATGGGAATAACTGTAACCACTCACAATGACTTCTCATATTTAAGAACAAAGACAAACGTGGTTACCGACCAAAATTAATCTTTTCCTACATGAAGCTGTTGACAGAAACCTAGCTGTCCTTCGGTAATATCTCTGTTTCATGTGTATTTATCTTTAGCTATGAGCAGAGTGGAGTTCAGTTTTACATCTGCCTGCCAGAGTTCGGGGTTGACTCTCCCTCCTTGTGCCCACTCGGAATAAAAATAAAAGCACTCGCTGTCCTTGAAGGGTGCTCAGAATAAAAGCTAAACAACAGCGTACTGTACATACGTGTGTTTGAACACTCATTTGAGCAGTTATATTTAGGACGGCATTAGTCAGAGTGGATGTTGTAATTCACTGGACTGCTACTTTTCAATATTTTTCAGAAATGTTCTGAAATGATGGAGAACTTTGGGTGTCTCACATCAAACGTCACAAGTGAGATGTTTTGTTGTATTTGTAATATTCAACCCAGATGATTTAGGAAACTGATATCGAGCCACACTTTTGTCATTCATTTAGCTTTTTTCCACAAAT
This sequence comes from Amphiprion ocellaris, assembly GCF_022539595.1. Classification (NCBI taxonomy): domain Eukaryota; kingdom Metazoa; phylum Chordata; class Actinopteri; family Pomacentridae; genus Amphiprion; species Amphiprion ocellaris. The sequence goes on from NC_072777.1 coordinate 6,842,979, forward strand.
AAGCAATGGCGAGAGCTGTAATTCAAGTCAGCAATAAATCCACTAAACAGTGCCATTATCCATTTTGCATTTTCATTTGCATTGTGGACGTGTTTACGCATATTCATGGCCTGTCATAAACACTGACTTCTTTTCGGCTGGGGTTCAGAAGGAAACAAAGGATTTACTCAACTTCTAGTTGTTTTATCATGCATTTCAGCAGCCTTATTGTTTCTGTGGGTCAAACAGTGACAGTGTCCTACACCTTCATGATTTCACAGCCAAGGACTTATGCAATCGTAATAGGCTTTGCTTCACATTATGACCAAGTTTAGTACGTGTATAGATAGTCTGACTCTTTAAATCCTCATATCTAGCTGCTCTCATCTTCTGAAAGCTGTCAGTTTTATTTTTTTTGCAAAGAATAAAAGCATGCGACTTTCTTTTCAAGTTGTGAAGGACTTGAAGTGTCAAGGCTCAGCGGATTGTGGCTTTGCGAACAAAACGAGGCTTACCTTTAATTCCGGCAGCTTGTGGAGCGACGACAAACAGCAGCACAAGTCCAAATGGCCAAAGCATCATGGGAGACAAGTTTCCAAAATGTGAATGTCAAAGTTAAATCCAGCAGGGTGAGGGGAGGTGGGAGGGGGGAGCTGGTGGCGTCCTCTAGCTCAGGTGGAAATCATGGGTGCAGGTCAACCTCGCATGGATACGGCGGATCATTTCGGGCCCCGAGTTGTGGCTGAAACGCTTCTGATGAATTCCAGGATGTGCATCTGATGGAGGGAGGCGTAAACTTCTCCACCCACTGGGACTCTTGGACTCTGGATCTGTGGGACGGCGGGAGCTGCAAGTGTGGCAAGAGTGACGAGGTTAAAAAAGTAGGCACTGTTTCGGGAATAATCTGTTTATCTACTGCTCAGACATAATCCGTCTTTACCCTGCGGCCCTAGCAGCGCAGGCGTCATCCTGTTAGTGGCTTTCTGGGGGCATCTGTCAACCATGATGACCAGTTTGTTCAGTCCCCCACCTTGGCTCACCCCAACGTTTTACACTTTTTGGCCTTAACAGTAGCATAGAGAGTACATGACCTGACGGTGCACTGAAACCTATAAAGCTATTTGACAGCTCCTGTGAACATGACAGCTTGTGCTTATCTGCTGAAGTCCCATCTTCACCTCAGTGGTAGCCCGAATGTCCTCACTGCCCTGCAGGGAGAAACATGTCTGTTCAGCCTACAAGTGACCAGGCTGTTAAATTCTTTGGTTTGACTGATTATGTTTTAGCCCAGTTGCTATTTTGCTGTGTCCTCTCATTTAAGTTCAGTTTTAAGTCCCTGGACTTTAATGTTTTAATTTCTCACGGGTGTAAAACGATCATCGCAAACGTCGTCGCTGCACAAACTGCGACGACTGTGAGATTGCAGTCTGGCTCTGAGAAATAGATGAATACTTAAATCCTCTGTTCAACGTACTTTCATGCTTTTGTTACAAATCCCATAAGTCCAAAAGCTTATGCCATCTCAGGCTTTTAGTCCCACTGGAAGCTTCAGACAAGTGATGTTTGTTACAGAAGTAAAGATGAATTGCAAAAGCAGAAATCCGCCTCTGACAGATGTGTTAAAAAAACTGCTTTAAGAGTCTTCTTTTTAGAGAAAATTGGTAAAGGTAAATAAAGTCTGTCTGTACACTGTGAATATTAATGTCTAGCAACTAAAAGATATGCATTTTTGCTCATATATTTTTAATTTTTGTATTATATATTTGTATTAAGGTTTTAAAAGCACTGAAAAACCATTTCCCTTGCTTTGTAATAACCATTGTAAGAATAACTACTAAATACAGCAACATTTCTTCAAAACACAGACATCTGGGTTTTACACATTTAATTATTTTCTTTTCATCTCATTCGTAGAGCTTTTCTTTATATGCTGATTGCTGGCTCATATTTATATGTATCCTTTTGTAGCTCAATTTTTTATATTTTCTAATGTAAATCAGTCTGGTATTTATTTTCTCAGTGGTTTGGTCTGTAAACTAGGGCTGCAACTGACTTTTTCTTAAAGAGGTACTGCACACTTAAACTTGTTTTGGAGCTGTAAATAAATGATGATATGACTGTAGTGTGATGAAACACAGTAATGCTGGTGTTAAAATTTGCCAAAGTGGGAATTTCATGAAATGAAAGTTGCATTAGCACACCATCCACTGTAGTTGATGTACAGCCCTTTGATCAGCTCTTGTTGTTTTAAACGTGCTATATAAATGAACCTGATTTTGCTCGAGTTGATTTGAACCCTGCGAGGGCAAATGCTGATATAAAACCATTCTCTACTGCAGGAACATGCAAGCTGTTTCAGAGCCACCTGACTTCTGACTTTAAGAGCCACCCCACTCTTTCAAGATCATTTTCAGAAAAAATATTTACTCCAGGGTTCCAAGGCTCACCACTGACTGGTTAAACTCAGAGAGGACAACACGCACCATTTTTTTTTGCCCTCTCCTTGTCCTCATCAAGTGACAGTGTTCTCTCTAATATCACCATATTCAAAAATTCATCATATAACATAACAAACCTCCATTGTTCTGTTTCCTGCATGCTAACAGAATTGGAGTCATGTCCACTAACTATTTATAACTATGTTATGTTTTATTAGTGCACTCTGAGTTGACCTTGCGGTCGCAGCTGTCAGTTCCTGCTCCCCAATGCAAACACAAAATCTACAAAAGCTGATTAAATCTGATTAAATAAAGCTGCTTGAATTTTACTACCAGCTATATATGTAGTATATTTAATGCCAGAGCCATACACCATAGCAGTAAACTGAATCAATTTCAATGTTAGCTTGGACTTTGTACGTATCATCTATCTTATCATACATGTATCCAACTGTGTGTTATATGTTCCTTGTTCCCCACCCTCCTCTTCTCCCATCCCTCCCCCTCTCCACCTCTCTACCTCTTCTGTCCCTCTCAACCCACAAGCCAGCAGCAGATGGTTCCCCCCCATAAAGAGCCAGGTTCTGCTCAAGGTTTTTTCCCTGTTAAAAGGGTGTTTTTCTTGCCACTGTCGCCTTTGGTCTAGCTTTGGGGGTTCAGGCATATGGGTTCTGCAAAGCGTCTTGAGACAGTTTGACCTGTAATTGGCGCTATTTAAATAAAATTGAATTGATTCCAGTTTTGTTCCTTTAAACATTCATGCCACCTTGCACCCACTGAGTTCCTGCATTGGAAACTTGCCTATAGCATCATCCATTTGGGACTTGTGCAATGAATGAAATTTGTATTTAAAAAAAGAATGTTACTGCCAGAGGTGGGCAGCTCACCTCAGTCCATCAGTCACAACTCATGAGTGCGTGTCTGTGAAACTGCACTTATTTTAAATATGATCATCAAGACCTATATTTCACATGAGTTTATGTTACGATTTGATGGCATTCTTTCCTTTCAGATACTCAGATGGCTCAACCATGGCTGCAGATGGCAGGACGGTCTCTCTATAGCAACGCCACAGCTCTGTAGGAGAGCTCCGACTGTGGGCATTACTGGGGCTGGAGCCAGCAGCTTGAACTGATACGACTTGGGACCACTACGCTCCTTCGCCACACTAATGTCTGTTTCAAGGGACTCTGCAGGGGAAGAGTCCTCCTCCTCAAAAGAGCCCTCTGTGCCATAAGTGTGAAAGATTTTGTGTCGCTCTCCATTTTTTTCTGTCTTACCCTTACTGAGCAACTCCTACTTCACATATCCACCCCACAGAGACCACAACCAGAACATGTTTGCCATTTTATCACATTATCTTGATAAATGACTCAGCTGCTTACAGTTAGTTGTTTCAGGTCTCCTGTAAAAGTGTCATATCCTGCTGATTGAGATCCACAAAGTGAACTAAATGCAGTGTCCCGATTATTTAAACTCTTCGGCAGCATGTGAATTAAACATGTCCCAGTTAAACACGATGAACCAAACCTTTGTAATGTCGTTAAACACCAGACCTCAATCCCAGAGGATGCTGATGAAACGTGGAGGAAGGCTGCTGGGTTAGAGTAAGGAGGGGTTATTGTGTCTCTGAGGATTTACTCTCCTCACAGGAGGCCAGACCATCAAGTGGCTCCCCTGTTGTTTTCCCACTTAGAAAACGGCCACTGTAGTGCAAAAGCGGCTTTATTTTTTGGTTTTGTTCCTTTCAGGTGACCTTTCTAAATGTGCAGAATTGGGGGAAAGTTGAAGGTGTTACCTTAGTGTAGGTCAGCTGAAGCTCAGACATCACCAACTTTGACCATATCTGAAGAGCCTAGCAAAAGAAGATTAGAAATTGCTTTTAATCTCTAATCCGGTGACTGTTTAACTGTCCAACTCTGTCCTACTTGTTTGACTGCTACCAGAGTGGAGCAGCAGCAACTAGTAGGATTAGTAGTATTAGTGGTTGTCATAGTAGTAGCAGTAGAGTAGTTGTAACAGTAACAGTAGTACTACTAAGCAGCTGTGATATCAGCAATAGTACTAGTAATAGTAGGAGCTAGTAAAAGTGGTGACTGTTGTAAGAGTGGTGGTTGTAGTACTACAGTAGTAGTATTAGAACATCTAGTGGCCAGTAAGTGTGTTAGGAGTCTTACAAGGAGTGATAGTACGAGTCAAGGTAATCCACATACATTTTCATTAAATCTCAGATATGTTACTTGGTGAAATAATAGACTTTTGAATTTAAGAACCAGCTTTGTTTATGAGAAGAACAATGGCTAAAAACTTCAAATTTTCATCAGATAGTTTCAGGCACCCGAGAAACACAAGCAGCACTTAAGCCAAGGGAAAACCTTGATTGTCCTGTCAGCAGCAGTGGTAGTACTAGTATTAACAACCCTTTGCAGTGGACTTTGGAGTATTTTGCTTAAAATTAGCAGTTCAGAGTACATTAAAGTCTTTGTCTTTACAGTGATAAGACTTTGCATGTTGTATTGTCTGCCAGCTCTCAGGAAGCTGCTAATAAAAGTTTCACTTTACACATTTAATACCAGCTCCCGTTATCATCATATTATATTTTAAAATGTTTTTTTTTTTTTTTTTAATCCACTCTCTGGGCTCAAACTGCCACACTTTGACATTTGATTAAATACTTAAATATTCACAGCTGATATTCAACTCTGTATTCACAGTGGCAAAATAGAAATGAAAAGGAAGCGATAAGAAGCGATCCCTCTAAGGTCCAGAGAATTTAGGAAAATATGTGAAATAATTTTGGTGCTCAAATGGAAGTTCCCTGTGATAACTGCTAAAAAGACAGATATGGGAATATTTGTGTCTTCAATCTGGAGAATCAAGGACTTCAATAGCAGTTTTAAGTTAGATTTGTAAGGCTATTTGTGTTCAAATAGCACGAGGGTGTCCACAGGTGAAATGTCTCACACGGCTTTTCTCCCAGTGAATCCTACCATGATGAAATCCAGACAAGAATGACACATAATCCAGTTAATTTAGTCTGTCGCGCCTCTCTGTTTAACCTTTCACCGCTAAAAATAATCCCCTCATCCTCCACTTCTCCACAGACTCTCCTTAACAACTTACAACAATAACAACAACATGGGCTACAGGACAAATTCCTGTTTCTGTTCGGGCTATTTAAATAAAATTGATTTGACAAATCACAGTCGAGCCGACTGAAGAGCAGCATCCTAGATAGCAACGCACTGCAAAGCATTCAGGTTTGTTTGAGCAATAGGGAACCAATTTCAAAAATATCTGCACCTTTTTCCATGTAGACGACTTTATGACATTACAGCGACTTACAGGAAACTGTCCTTTTTGACAGCTCAGCTCCTTGTACCTTGAATGTTTTGACAAAACGTAACACAATGCAGCTGTGACCGGAGGTTATATGGATTGAATAATTTGCACAGAGCCTGTGTCTGACAAATCTTACGGCATCATACTGCTGTCCTTGTGCCGTGTGACTCACTACTCTGTATTGTCTGTGTGTACAACACAAAACCAAAAGACAACTTCTTTAACAAATCCATCTCATTGAGAAGACGAGCTGCAGATGAAGCTGTTTGACAAATCCTGTCTCCTTCAAAGTCACCTTGGAGGTGGGAGAATCAGAATATGCTCATTCCTCTTGTGGCAACACTGAAAAGACTTAATAGGAATGAATCTAGCATCTACAAAGCCCGGAGCTACGACGCCTCAGTGCTTTTACAGGAACCAAGGACTTCAGTGGGCTCAGCTGCTTGCATCTCCTCTGCTGCAACAGGCTTTCACCCATGATACAATGCAGGCGTGCTTCATATATGTTTAAACAGCTGAGAGTTGAGCCACCAACCATTTTTCCTGCCAGAAGAGGATGAGAGGATTTGAGAAAAACCAAGCCTGCTGCATCGTATCCATACCAACATGAAATGAATCAGTCTGTGCTTTTTTGATGAAGAGAAAGTTGCATAGGTCAGTGAGCAAAAATAAATATTACAGTGAGAACAATACTTCATTAATTTGCTATTTTGGAAAAAATCATAAAAGCACAAAATAAATAAATACATAATTTGAGAATATGTTGTAAATAACTGTTAGTTATCTGTTGGCCGGAAAAATAAAGCTATTTAAACTGAAATCCACTGGAACTGCTATTCATCCCAGTACAATTTCAAAAATGCACCCTTTTGTCAAGCAAAGCTCAGTTGATCTGAATTTGGGTAATGCTTGCAGTTATTAAACTATTTTCATTCCATCATTTTTTTTCATTTTACCATTTCATTAACCCATAATATAAGATTCGGAGCCAAAAAGTTGTGAATAATGGTGCTGGATTTTTGTAGGTGATACAGATGTGAGAGCAAAAAAAAAAAAAAAAAAAAATCAGTTTTCTCAATCAGAAATATGATTAGTGTTTGTGGTATTACATTGTGGAAAATAAGTTGTTTTCAGTTTGTCTTAAGATGAAAAATTTAAAAGCACAATTAAATACAATATGTCATAAAAGCTTCAAGGCTACAGCTAACTATTCTTCTCATTTACAGACCAAACTGAAAATAATTCATTCTGTAAAATGTCAGAAAATTGCAAAGAAGAATAACCCATAAAACAGAACTTCAGACTGTGATAGAGACAAAGTAGACATTTGATGAGTGCTTGGATGCCTTGTGTAAATTATGCAGAATGCATAGCTGCTCTGGCTGCAACACAAAGTTTGCAACACATTCAAAGCTGGAAAAACTTTCAACCTACAAAACAACATGTGCAGGGGCTCCTATATCACCCAAAAAGCAGCTCCTTTTCCCACCAGGATTTGCCATCAAGACAGCTGTAACCTGGCAAGAGAGAAGTCTGAGCTGTGAGCTAAAATCAACACAATGCCTCACATCGCTAGAGAGGAGTTGCCTTTTATTCAATTCAAATCACATAGACTTCTCCAGAAGAAACAAAGGCTGCCAATAAATCGTTATTTTAATTGCACAAGTCTTTCACTTTGCCCCACATTAAACACTGCTGCCCGTTATCTCATATGAGTATCTCTGTCTCTTCATTTCATCATAAATTTTCTCATGACTGATTTTTTAGAATAATGCAGAGTCTTTCTTTTATGTTACAACACAGAACAGAAGCGGTGCCTTCAAATATGTATGAAGTCTTAGCCTTGAGCACTGAACAATGTTTCAGACAGCTTGTTTTGTCTGACCAGTAGTCCAAACCTCCAAACCCCCAGAATATTGAATTCAATGAAAATCTTCAGATTTTAGAAACTGGTACAGAAGTATTTTCACAATTTTTACTTTAAAAATAATTGAATTTGATATGTTATGTCTCACTTGTTCTGTAGTTTTGTTCTTTGTTCATATGAGAAGTCATCTTTGAGTGTGCCTGTATTGTCTTTCAATTTGTTTGTTTCAAAAGCTTTAAAATGTGCTTTGAATGATTGATTTAATAAATTAAATGAATCATTTAATGTTATTGACAATGTATCTATCAACTTATGAACTACTCTTTTCAGCTATAAAGAAATAGGTTCACAGAACATGTGCCACAAAAGAAAGAAAAGAAGATGGCTTTTGTATCCAAGTCTTGCAACATTCACATTCTAAAAGATAAAAATCACAGTTTCAATCCAGAGTGACTCCTATAAGTATCAAACCGGTTCAAATAACAGCTGCAGCACATAAAAAAGATGAAATTGATCAGCTGATTAACCATTAAAGTCGTACTTTAAACTAAACTTTGCAGGGACAAATGTTAGCATTTGCTGCTGTTCAATGTTATATATCACTGCTAGCATTTGAAAACACCACCTTGGATGCTGAGGATTAGAAACATGCTTACTTTATCCATGTACATTTTATTGTTTTGGCCATTTCATCGACTACATATTAATGAAAATGTTTATAAATCAGTGAAAAAACAAGATTAGTGATTTAAATATTCATTAGTATTAGCTGCAGTCCAAGTCATGTAAACTCTAACAAGGAATCTGCAAAGTGATCAGCATGCATTTGTCTAAGCAGCTTTTCTATGAATACTTGACAGTGGATCCAAACTGAGAGACGCACAGTAAATATTACTTGGTGGTTGCACTAAGTTGGTGATGACCGTAGAGGCTTGTCACATCAACCCAATTAAGATGTAATTGAGACGGCGCGCTCTATCATTAGCACATAATTTGCAATTTATACACTGCATATTTACAGTTTAAAGTGATTAACTTGACAATAAATTGCCCTCAGGCCTTATCTGCACACTTGGAGCGAGCCAGAAGCACAGACTGCATTAACCCAACAGATCAACAGTCAGACGAAAATGAGTCCTGCAGAGAGGGTAAACACAGAGCCTGAGGACTGTTTATACGACGGCATCACTTTGTGTGCTGAGAATAACACCAGGCACAGAGTCCCAACTGTCACTGAGTCAGGAGACATCTCAACAGAGGAGAAATTTACTCCAAAACAACATGCATTGTACTTGAGTACGTTATTATAGATATCGTACTTCCACTACATGATTGGAGCGTAGTGTATATCTAAATTTTAAGATATACATTTTCAATTTGATTTAATTATTGACATTAATAGTAGGAAAAGATTATTTTTATTTACTTTAAAATAGTTTTTTCCTAGCTTTTTACATAACTCCAAATGAAGCTGAAGGAAATGATAATTACAAAATATTTAAAGTAGGTAGTTAATGTGTTCTAACACCTCTACAAATGCCACTGTGATGACTGTTCATATAGACAGAAAACTGAAAATAAATAGATGAACTTTAATAATTCAAGAAGTTGTGGCTCGAAGCCTGAACTGTAATAGTTAATCAGTACATCAAAATGGCATAACATGAGAAATGCAGTGCCTAGCAGAAATGCAATAGATACAAGTACGAGACTTTACAGACAACAAAAATCAGTAAGCTAAAAGAAAAAAACTAGAAGAGGAAAAGTAGTTGGTTAATACTGGCAATGACACTGCTGTAGTAAAGTTCTATCATACTTGATAATGAAATATTACATGTAAATTTTACTGTATAGTGGAGCTGTACCACCTCGCCTGAAAAAAAATCTAATATTTTTATAAAAGATAACATTAACTTTCCAAAAGAGAGCAGAGGTGCTATTTAACACAGAAAACTGCCTATATAAAATGATTGTGACAACAGATTTGGCTGCCATTTGATCATGAAGCGACAAAAATGATTGAATGTGGGAAATCCAAAAGCAATGCTTCAAAAAGGCTTCTATTGCCTGCAGGTACAGCTCGGTGTCACACCCACTGCATGCTGTAATAACAGAAGGTTTTTGGCTTTGAAAGGTTTTTAACGTTTTTAAGAGGTGGGCCAGCTTGCTTAAAAGGCACCTGAAACCACCTCCACTTAAAGAAAAAGCTAAAGTGCCAATAATCTAATGATTTATCAAAGATTCAGGAAGTATTCCAACACCCTTCACTTTATGCAGTCTTTCTGAATTTAAATAAACTTGAAAAAAAAATCCAAAAACGTGATTCCACTTTGTCATTGTGGATTATTTGTTAGATTTTAAGCAGATTTATGGACAAAATTTTTAGCAGTTTAAAATTACATCTACAAAATTAAAAGTGTTCAGAAAGTGAAGGTATCTGCATCTAACCTTTGATAACTTACTCAATCTGGGAAACCTTCCACCAGTTCCTCTGGTAAGTTTGTACTAAAACTTTTACACACATCCAGTCACCTAAAGCAAGCAAAGACATGAGAGGGCCCCCTGCAGGTATACAGTGCGTTGTCATATATCCTTGGCTCAATCTAAAGAAAATTAATTGGAAACTATTTTCAAAACGGATTAAGATTAATCACTTCATGAACTTTTTTGTTTTTAGCATCTTAAAGGTTAGAATTTGTTCTATGTTTTTATCTTAAATATACAGATTCTTCAGAAAGTATTTAGACCATTAAATTTTTCGCATATTATTAGATAAATCTGAATGAATGAATCTCTAAAGCTCTGCTAGACTGAGAGTTGGGTTTTAATTTCTCGGTGTAGTTGAACAGCCGACTCTAAAAGGAGTCCTTGTGCTTCCAAACTTCTTGTATTTCAGTTATTGAGGCCACTGTGCACCTGGGAACACTCAGAGCTTTAAAAATTGTTTAATACCCTCACACTGATCTATTCTTCGCCAGTTTTAGTCCTGACATGCAGTGTGAATGATTGCACCGTATACACACACACACACAGGTGTGAGCCTTTCTAAACTCTGTCCAATCCATTCACTTCATCATTATGGGTGACAGCGTGTACACTGATAGGAAAAAATGCCAATTTGATTCATGAAAAGGGAGTCTGAATACTTTGTGAGGCAACTGCAGTATAGATAATATTTGAGTTTTGAATTGATTAACAGACATATCTCATTATTTGAAAAGGTCACCTTGAGCTGCAGGAGGTTTGCATGAATGTTTTCATATTTCATTGATTGAAATCAAGAAAATAATGGTCAAATTAATAAGACAAAAAAATCTGTACTTGCAACCCCACAGCGTTTAAAACAAGAGGTGGACCAAAGTGCAAAGAAGACACACAACCTCCCCTAAGAGATAAAACAAGAAAAGCACTCAGAGAGCGCAGTACTCCACCAAGGCTGCTCAGTCGTTACATCATTGCCAACAGCTGAAATCTTGAAAAAAATTGTGGCAGAAATCCTGGCACCATGGAATGTGGCCCTTTAATATAGATGTACCCACAAACAAAATGATTTTGCGCTGAGTACAGGTGTGTGTTATGCATGTGTACGTTACATACGGATACCGAATCATGAGACCTAAATATGTAGCGGACGGAGGGAATTGATGGGACTTGGAAACACCCCTACAATTTAATCAATTGTTCCTTGTATCATGTCCGACAGATAAGTCCCGATAAGTCCACAACGACGGATTTTTAGTATCGCAATCGTGACCGTCAGCAAGCAGCTGACGTAATGTTCATTTGTTGTCATAGTTACAGTGACACCGTGCCGCTATCTTGCAATGATACAGAAATCTTTAACAAATCCATGGATCCAGGCTATAAGCTGCATCACTGCCAAAACCTAATCACTTGGTCCTTGTGTCATTTCTGACCTTTTCTGAAAATTTCATCCAAATCCGCTGGTCTGTTTTTGAGCAATGTTGCGAACAGTCAGACAGACAAACCAAAGCCGATCATCACATAGCTCTGCCTCCTTGGCAGAGTAATAACACAAGACCTCCCAAAGATTATATGACGCTGTGAATGTCATGTATCTTATAATTAATCTCACTTTAACAGGACACATGCATTAATGATTGCTTGTCCCAACACCTCTAATAAATAAGTTAGTGGGTGAATCCCTAAAACAGTTCTCTGAAAAATCCACTAACTCTTCACAATCACCTGAGGCAAACCAAGGATGTAAGAGACAGCTACTTTGATTTAAATGGTGGAATAACGGTTCAGGTATTTGATTTAAGCAAGAAACATTAATATAACTACTGAAAATACTCCATTAATATGCAAACTGCCCAAACTGAAGAATAGCTTAACGGGGAAATCTCCTCTGTCACTTTGTCAGTGATGGCAATTAAAGCACAAAACGACCCGGCAGACCTAGTAATGACTCTGGTTTCTATTACGACCAAATTAGAGCTGTTTTAGCAGTGTAAGTATGATGAATGGACACAAACCATTAGTGACTACTTGTGTAATGAAGTAATGAATGTGATCTAACTTCCCATCTTCTGTGAGACATTATTCATACCAATGAAAGGACGATGTGCAGTACATCCTGAGGGGTCATTCTGGATCATTTTGCATTTGGCAGTTTTATTAAACCCCTCTGTCATCCTTACATCATCATACCGGCACTCTAAACGTCTTCTGTTGTCAACCATTGCTGTATCTTAAATGAAAGTCCTTTCTAAAGTCACTGAACAGCTTTAAAATGCATTGTGCTCAGTGTGGAAAGAGGTTTGTCTCTGCTCCTGGAAAGTTGACATTTGGGAGGAAAAGTTTTCATCAGAGCAGAAAAATGTGACAGCCCAACTGAAGCGGAACTGAAACATTACTGAAAAATGATTTTTAAAGGCCAACACAGATACAAAGGGATTAACAATGAGGCTGCAGAAAGTTTAAATTTAAGGTCAACGTGGAATGAAACTCTGACCATCTGAATGAGAATGACATTCCAGATTACATTTGTTGCCTCAGGAATATTTCTGATATCACATTCACGGTTTCTTTAACAAGAACTCTTTCCTTTCCAGGCTTAGAGATAGTGCTGTAAAACCCCAAACCGTAATATAAATCTGATGCAGTAAAAAAAACACAGAGCTGAAACACTTAGCCAATTGGGTACTTACTGCAGTTGGTATTCAGGAAAACATGGTTGTTACAGCTGCAGTTAATGATTACTTTCAAAATTGATTAGTCTAACGATTATTTCCTTGATTCATTTGCCTACAAAATGTCAGAAAATGTCAACGACAATATTCTTAAATGCCCTAAAGCCCAAAAAGAGTCATTTTAATTGAAAAGGTATAAAACTGAAAATGCCCATATTTCACAGATCACCATTGATGTTTTTGCCAATAAAACTATTCAAAACACAACTAAATATTCTACAATTATCCAACTCTCAAATGTGAAGATTGGCTGCTTCATTGTGTTTATTTATTTGTATCATTTCAAACTGAATGTTTAGGTCAGCTGATCAGGAAAAACAAGATTTGTGAATGTGTGGCATTGGGCTTTTTAAACTTAAGATGGATTTGTTTTTGTTTTTTGTTTAACAAATTAACAATTAATTGAAATGATTTCCTCACTAAATACCTTAAAGTCATGAAGTATTCTGGAAACACAAAAGCTCTCCACTGAAACTCAGACTAATAAAACCTTAAAGACATATTTGTTCAGACAAAATATTGTATACTACTTCATTTATATTTTGCCTTTTGTGCATTTTACTGTTCTTATCTTTTGTCTTGTCTTCTGCTGTTTTAGTCAATCAGTTTTAATTATCCTATTCTATTTGTGTGCATTTCTTCCAAGTTATCTGTATTCTTCTGATGACCTCTCTGAAATGTAAACAGGCAATGTTGAGTAGTTTTTTATGTTACTGACCAAATGCATGGTCAGTTAATGTAGAAAAAAATTAAATAATAAAGAAAATAATATATAGTTACTTACCTAAAGCTCAAAGCAAATGTTTAGTAGGGACACTGGTCATGATATAGAAAAGGAAATGGTGGGATACAGCATTGCAGTTTGCACCTCTTTAGACACAAGAAGCTGGTCAGTCATAGCTGAATCTATGTATTTAATGGCTAACACTCCGATCACAGCTTAAATTAACTTACGATGTATGAAATCAATTACAGTTGTACCAGACATGTCTCTCAAATCTTCAAAGACTTTTCCAACAATTTGGAAAAATACATGTTGTCCACTGAAAGACTAAAGTTCCACCTGTTTCAGAAGTAAAACTAAGACGGCGGTCTGCTAGCTACCCCGATAGAAAACTTTGCAGTCACAACTTTAAGACCAGTTAAAAATAATTTTCATCAATAAGCGGACGCATACTTTTATACTGTTGCCAACAAAAGTTTTGGGGATTTTGAGAGGCACATTCAGACGTATTTGAAACGACTTTCTGGGCTTTGTAGACGCTGTTGGTTATTTCCTGCCAAAAATATCAAATGTTTGCTCTGTGAGCTAAATGTATGGTAATTCATGAGGGGTAATGGTATATATAATTCACATGATATATAATATTGAAGAGTCATAACCTTGTTATTTAAATTAGTCAGGTAATACTGCATCATCAGTCCTATTGTAGAGCCCTTAAGTCATATAAATTTGTATTTTTTTGTAATATTGTACAGTCTTAAATGCAATACTTAAGCAATTCTAGTAAATGTACATAATAATTAACATTGTTCAGTTTTGAACTTAATATTTAAACTTGTCTGAAACATGCATACAGATGACTTCACCTAACTAATGCTGCATTTTGTTTCTGTTGCCTTGTTATGTTAACTTTATCTTAATAATTGCTATGTTGCCCTCTAGGTGTCCTGCTTTGTCTGTCTAATTAAAGCTAACACTAAATCTGTCAGAAAAGTGTAGTGGAATAAAAAACACAAACATGCATCAAATTTCTACATAAGTGCAGTATTTGAGTAAATGCCTTGCTTACATATCACCACCAGCTCCAAAAGATCAGTATGTTTCTACTGAAGGTCTAAACTTTGAAATTTTTAAAGGAATACTGAAATTTGTTTACATCAATATTTACTTCAACTTGCGTCAAATCGTAAAACAAATCTGTAAATACCCACAGAAGTTTAGATCATGTCAATAAAAATACATAATCCTTTCCTTCCAGTGAGGTTTAGAAGCAGAATTACAGATAAAGAGAGTGGAAATAACATCAACAACACATTCAAAACCATTTAAACTGACTGTATGGACTGTCCTTCGCTGTACTCAAGGTTTAATTGGGGATGAACTTCTTAATCCTCAGGGGAAAATAGCATAATTAACTGGAAATTAAACCACTACATAAATCGCCATGAAGGTAGATTGCAGATATATATGTTTATTCTCAGGACAGACAGCCTGACAGACACAAGCAGGTAAACAGAAAGGATAAATGTGCTGCATTATATCTGTGGCATGACCAGGGTGTTTGAATTCCCTCTTCAGAGTAGCTTCATTGCTGTGCAGAGGGCTCTGGCTGAGAGGAGATTTAAAATGAGGTCGGCAATCCTCCATTCTGTTTGATTTCATGAAGCCAAAGGTTCTGTGACAGGAGCTGAAGATTGATTTCAGCCTGGTTTCACTGGATGCAGAGAGCTGTGCTTTAATTTTAGTGACATGTTTGGTGCTGAGTGTTTGGTTCTTTGGTAGTTTTTCCACCAAACGACACACTTTAAGTTGATATACAGACACAACAACTCAGAAATGAACGCAGAGATTTCTCCATGTGGACAGAAAAGTGCAGACAAATAATTTAAAAGACTTGCTTCTACGATATCTGTTCATGATACATAGGAAAAGTGGACAAAACCCATGTGTAGATCCAAACCAACACCGACAATCTCCTGCTAGCAAGTGTTGTATGTGTACCTAAGCCTTATATTATATGACAGGATCTCATTCCTCTGTGCAGCAAAGCTCCACTGTTGTCTAAAAATACAATAGGGAGTTGCTGTGTTGCACTGGCTAACATGTTCTTTCATTACTGCTGCACAAAAACTTGAGAACCTTAAGAAGATTATTCCACTGCTTAAACTAGTCCCCAACAAATGCACTGCTGCTGTTTGAACATTGATTTTAAAAGTACCAAAATTACTGAGCCATTAACAGGTTTACGAAATCAAATAATACCAGATTCAACACAATACCAAAAACACAGACTATAATGTAGTATAATAATAATATAGTTGATTTAAAAACTGCTTTACTACTTTAATGTTGTTTATAAGGCTTTAAACCTTTACCCTCACCCCAGCTGGTCGAGGCAGACGGCTGCTCTCCCTGTGCCTGGCTCTGTTCACAAGAGAGTCACTCCTCCTCCGTCACAAATCTAAATAAGACACAGAAAAATTTGTCTTACAAAGGAAAGACAAAAGATAAATCAGTGAAATAATAAAAATGAAAACAAAAGTTGCTCATTGGGATTTCAGGTAATTATTGGATTTGTGGGGTTTGTACAGTTCTAACTTAAGCTCTAAATTAATCTCCACAATTAATAACGCTGTTGGGCCTGAGCCTTAATGTGTACTACAACCAGGTTGAATTGTATTCTATGTATTATTGTTGGGTTTTATTCTTTAATATTTAAATAAAGCAGGCAAATTTCCACAATAAATAACACTGTATGTTCTCAACCTCAGCATTTATACCTGTAGGTTAATTCGTAACGCCAATCGTATTTCTCTCATGGAAAGCACACTGGCTCAACAGCAAGCATTTGCTTTGTTTCAAATGCTTTCCCAGAATACTGCAAATACGAATTGCACACAGTCCACTGCAAAGTATAATACATGTAATAATAGATGGAAAAGACTGTACGAGTCTGAGAGAGATAAAAGATGAAAAATCGAATGCACACCGGGAAAAACATCAGGCCATGCCCTTTTAAGAAGCTTTAACTTTAATACAACTCTTAAACATTTAAAGACACCTCAGATACTCTTTGTTCAATACAGCGGTATAAAGAAACAGTACTGGGTTATTTCATGCACTGTGAATCAATCAACACTTCAGTTATGGCCATGCTCCTTGTGTTTCGCTTTCCCTTGTGTCTCACTCCATTTGTATAAAGACGTCTTCCACTGCAGAAAATTTTAGGGCCGTTTTAGGTGGGGAGAGTAGTACCTACTCCTGGGTAGATTTTTCAGGAGTACACCGGGCTGGACTCAGTGTTGATTGGTTAAAGTCAGACAAGACAAATACTGATTGGATCAACTCGAAGAGGACGACAAGCACCATTTCTGGACTCCTAATGTCCTCATCAAGTAGTCTCCTCTCAAACATTGCCATCAACTACGCTAAATTCAAAACATAGACTACATAGCAAACCTCCATTGTTCTATTTCCTACATGCTCATAGAACTTGAATGAGGTCCAGGAACTACTATTTGTCACAGTTTTGATGCACTTGAGGCTCATCTTACTTAATTAATCTGAGCCTCCTCATCTCCTCTGTCCTCCTGATTGTGACCCTGAAATCAGTCTTGGTGCACCCATCACATAGGACGTCATAATTTCCAAAATCCAGGCAGGACTGACATATTATATCTATCAGTCAGGATATATGTCACTCTTTATATGTGGACTAGACAGAATAGATTCTTTTGTGTGCCACAACTCCTTTATTCTTCACTGTACATGTGCGAGTTGTGACATACATGCTTTCTTGTTACATTCTGCTACACTATGTATTAGAATTTATTGTATATTTTAAGTTGCCATGGATACTGTTCTGCTCATCATAAAATACAGTGATAGGTAACAGAAAAATGGACAGGTGATACAACTGACGTCACATTGTCATATTGATTCCTTGCCTTTCTCATGTCTTTTCCTCACCTCCTCCTCTCGTATGTCTGCTGGGAAGGACTAAAATGCAAGCAGAGGAGTCAAGAAAAGGAAACAAAGGAAGCACAAATTGGAAAATGAGAGGAGGGCTATAAGTGTTCCTACATTGCACAAGAAACGTTAAGCTTAAGGGCCTGATTCCCAATTTGTTCCTGTAAATGTTTATACCACCTACACCGATATTTGTGTGTCTATTTTCAGTTATTCTGTTTCAAGTTATCTACTTTTTGTGACCCGTCTTTTTGCTTCTGCCCTTTGGGTGTTTTTCCCTTCTTTTTCATAGTTTCACAATTAGTTTGCTGTGTATTTATAATCCTGACCTTGTTAGTGGTTTGTCTGTCTGCTTACCTGCATCTTTCCCAGCATGTCTCCTTTTGAATTTTCCTTGTCTCCTTTCGATTTGTCTTTCTCAGACTTTTGCTGGTTTTCTTCCTGCCTCAGCTCAGCAGCTGCTTCTTGTTATAGTTGGTTATACTTGACTGTCAGCCTTTGCTCTTCCTCCAGTAAGTTTATTAAAGCTAGTTTTGTTTGTACATCCTGCCTTGGCGTCTGGTGTCCTGCGTGTTCGTCCTCTTTCTTGAACTCACTGTGACACAGCTGAGCTTCACAGAGCTGCTGGATGTTTCATTTTTAGCCACCAAAGGAGAGATTTCACAAGCAGCCGTTGCTTCTTCAGAAACCAGATTATCACCATGCATGTCTATGTGGAAAGATGTTCCCAAAAGAAAAAAAAATGAAGTCAGTAAAAGAGATCATAGAAAAGTACAAATAGCTCAAGGCAGCATTTGATTTTTCAGCACATATATAAAAGATTAATGTAAGTTAATTTTTACTTGTCCTGCATCACCTGGATGAAACATCATTAAAACTCAGAGCTCAATTTGAGTTTAACACAAGTTTCTGCCTCTGTGCAGTCATCACCACATCGCCATTAACTGCAAAGGGGTGACATTACAAATTTAAATGTTATACAGCAGAATACCAATGATAGAGTCGGGTAATTTAATGAGGCCGTAGCAGTGAATAACAAATGTACAGGGATGAAGTTATAGAGCATTTTAGAGCAAAGACAAAAGTCAGTTTGGTTTTCAAGTTTCTGCTGACAGATGTGTGACCTCCTTGTCAAAGAGTGAAACAAGAAAAACACTCAGAGCACAGGAGTCCACCAAGGCTTTTCATTCCCCCATGTAGCATTGTCAGAAATGCAGCATTTTATTTTATTTATTTTTTTTGTAGAAATGCAGAGTTGGTTTATTAGTTATTTATGATCAGAAATCATGGCAACATAGAATGTGGCCATTTAATATAGACGTACCCACAAACAAAATGACCTTGCGCTGAGCACAGGCGTGTGTTGGCATGTGTCCATTATGTATGGATACCGAATCACGTGACCTAAATATGCAGCGGGAATTGATGGGACTCAGAAACACCCCCACAACTTAATCAATTGTTCCTTGTATCATTTCCGATGGATAAGTCCAGATAAGTCCACAACGGTGGATTTCTAGCAGGATCGCAATCATGCGATCATCAGCAGGCAGCTGACGTAGCGTTCACTTGTTGTCATAGATACAGTGACGTTGTGCCGCTATCTTGCAACGATACAGAAATCTTTAACAAATCCATGGATCCAGACTATATACCGCATCACTATCATGAGATTATGTAGTGTAAGAAATGATGACAAATCGAACGGGCTGAGGTTTAGCAGATATTAAAGGTGTGTCCCAATACACATGCTACCATATACACAGTGTGTCAGAGAAAGATTTAGTATGTCCCAACTATATGCCACAGATACCAGGATATTCCACTACATCCAGTAGAATTTTACAGTGTGCAAGCCAGAATGCATTTAGGGCCATTCTGACTGACAATGCTCTGCACAGTGTAAAATACATCACATACATAACAGTGTTTGTAAAAGCATAAACAAGCTTGAGCCACCAAAAGCCCACAAACAGATGACAGCTCATTCAAACTGCAATGGACATATGAGAAAGAGGGTCACAGATTAACGCACAATTTCATGTTGAAGTTGTATGCCCTATTTCTATGTTTACTGCAAGCAACTGTATATACGTTGTAAGGGCAGCTGTAATATGTACTGCAAGAAAAGAGAAAAAGTAGGAAAAAGAATACAGCCTTAGGCCTCGCTCACACTACAGGAGTTTTAAAATCCTGACAGATTCTGAAATCAGGTTGCATCACACACATAAGAAGAAACTTCACAGACATTCTTCTCTCTAATCTCAGACATCCACACACTACAATAAGTTGGGAAACACTGGCACATCACACACTACAGGATATTAGGCTTGTTCGGGATGAGCCAGACCTGCGCAGATTCAATCTGTGATTGTGAACATTGCATGTACGCCAAAACTTCTGTCCAACTTGATCCCAATTTTTTTCCCCCAATTCATGTAGGAAACAAGAACACTGAGCTCAAGGAAGCTGCAGTTTTTGAAGCCAGGTGCCACAGTTGCTCTCCACCGGTTGCACAGCCTCAGGGCATGATGGGAAGCACCTGGCTCTCACCTCACCTAACAGGTGATTGGTTTAGAAGCTCAGTCAACAATGTTTGATAAAAATATTTTTTTTATTATTATTTTGAGTTGGAGAAATGTACCTGTTGTCTGATTTTGAAGGTCTATATTGTGCACTCAATACATGCTGTATTTTCCTGGAAAGCTCCTCTGTCGCCTCTAACTTGTCCAAAACGCAGCAGCTAGGCTTCTTAGCGGCTTTAATAGACGTCACAACACACCTATCCTGGCTTCCCTCCACTGGCTCCCTGCTCGTTTTAGAATTGGTTTGAAGATTTTACTGATCACTTTTAAAGCTCGCCAGGGTCTTGCCCCAAGCTACATTTATGATCTATTGACCCCTTATGAGCCTGCTCACAGCCTTAGATCCTCAGGTGGATCCCTTCTGGTCGTTCCAAAGTCGAGGCTTAAATCTACGGGTGACTGAGCTTTCTCCATCAGGGCCCCTCGACTTTGGAACGACCTGCCTGAGGAGACAAGACCTGCAGAGTCAGTAACTTCTTTTAAATCACTTCTGAAAACCCACTTTTATAGACTTGCTTTTATGTGAAGTTTACTTTTAGCTTTATTTAAGTTTAGTGCTTTATTTTGTATTATGTCCAGTTTATTTTAGATGTTCTCTCTTGCTTTATTTTACTTTTAGCTGCCTGGTTCTTTGGTGTGATGTCATATATATATATGCATACATACGTACATACATACACACATAGGATAGGTTACTATTTTAGCCTTAAGAAACGTGATCCTGAGTGCTTAGCAGTTGATGGTGAATTGGCTAAATCCCCTTGTTTAATTGGATGTTATTGTACAGGCAAAATCTACAAAGAATAATAACAGCACGGTGCCTCCACTGTGGAACTACTTAACTCAAAAATCTATGAGCTACAATTGTATTTCCTCAGAAACAAGTAATAAATGTCTAAGATGTTAATAAAGTCAAATAATATGAGATTATGCAAGTCAACCAAATAGCATATATAACAACAATACATTTAATATTTAACAGAATATACCTTCAACAAAGGCAGCTTAACTCAATGTGTGAACAGTCACAGTTTTAACAGTTCAATGTTCAGGTTTGTGTGTGTGAGAACAGTCAGTTTTCAATATTCAATTGTGTGTGTGTGTGTGTGTGTGTGTGTGTGTGTGTGTGTGTGTGTGTTCACAATGTTACCAAGTACCATTTCAGTGCCTCAGAGAAAACGGTTCCTCTTACTCACAAATCCACGATGCAAAGCAGGTCTAAAGAGTTCGCAGTGCAGATGAGTCAACAGCAGCAACAGGCGAGAGGCAACAGGTGTCGTCCGTGTGTCCATGCAAGTTCAGTGGCGGGGTCCCTCGAGGCAGCAGTAGCAACAAGCTAATTAGCATGCACGGTCCTGCAGCGAAGTCCTCAGCTCTCCCGGTCCTCCTCAGTGAAAAGTTGCGGCTAGTGCTTATAACTAACTGTCTCTGATAGCAATACGTTCTTAAATGTCCAGGTTTGAGTCCATGCCTAGACTTTTTCAAGCTAGTAAAAAAAAAACAATAACCGCGGCTTGCCTAGCTGCAGTTCACTTTAAACTTCGGTATAGTGAGACGCTAAACTGCAAGTTTCACAAGACAGAAATCTGCTAAATAATAGTTGTGCCAGTACTTAAAGTGTGCAGGTATACAACTTTAATCACCTCGACATTAAACTTGATTTTCCCTGCTCGTCGTCTGCTGTTCTCTTCTAAGGCGTGTGCACTCTTCACCTCCCTCTTCCTCCAACGTCGCTTTCACGTCGCGCCGTTTTTCTTCCGGTTTTTCCCGCACTCATCAACAAAATGAGTTCTGATTGGCAAAGAGTGCAGCTCTACTGAAAGCCCCATTGGCTTACAATATATCACTCAAACACCTTGAAAATACATTGGCTGAGTAAACAGAACATTATACATGAAAAGAATCATGGGCAACGTAGTTCTCACTACATATTACGTATATACATATATACATATTGTAAAACACGTGTCTTTTAATTATATTTTGTAGGTCGTTATATATATATATATATATATATATATATATATATATATATATATATATATATATATATATAAATATATATAAAATTCTTTAACTATCGGATTTTTTTTATTTTTAATTTCAATCGCAATCTATAATTTTCAAACTGCCTAGTTCCTTTGTTTGTCATGATTGCTAATCTAGCCAAGTATTCATTTAATGTATTATCATTTTTACTATTTCTTTTAATTGACTGCTCTGACTTGTCTGAAATATTAACATTATCTGGCATATCAATTATTAAAGCTGTTATCCTGTATTTTTGCCCTCTGTATTTCACTATTTGTCAGTGTTCTCAATTTGTTTATGTAGTTTGAGAGGGACAGCTCTGCACAGCTGACTTATATGCAGCAGCAAACTGATTTACCTGAGAAATCATGTAAAATGGAGACTGAGCCATGAACACAGATGAGATATCGCTTGGTTAGAATTTTAAGAGACTACTCTGTTATAATTAAAACCATCAGATACAAAGTCATATCTGTGTGTGAGTACACTTACGTCTGCTTTCGTCCGCTTCTCAGATGAGGCACAGTTCATGCTGTACAAGCCATACAAAGGTTTTTGTTCCAGAGGAAGCAATCAGGTGAACCACCTCATGTGATTTCACGGGACAGCAGATGTTGCCGTAAAACTAAGACAACTTTGCTGTGAGAAAGAAACAAAGACAAAAGCCTAAATGATGAGAAAATAGTTGCCAAGATGTAGTCAACGTAGCTTGTTTATTCTTTAGTGAGACCTAAAAGAGAGATTTTAACTATCAGGTTTAATATCTATAACTAATGTTAGCTCAAGAGCTAGAAAGTTTGGTATTCTTTGGTAACACTGTGCGCTACTGTGGGCGTTTCTGTAACAATCCCAACCTCCCCGATTTTAACTTGTAAATGTCATGTTTGATATTATTGGGCAGAAGGAATTTTAAAGGCTGGATCTGTAAACTCATCCCATGACCAGAGAATTATCTCGTAATGAACATATGTTTAGACTAAGACATGCTGACATTTAGCACTTACAGCTTTTTGTTTACCCTACCCTGTTCCCCACTTCAGGTTAGCATGCTAGCATGGCTACATTTGCTAATAAACATAAAGTGTAGATGAGGTCATATCAATCCTTAAGGAAGGCAAGGATCAGAAAACCAGAAAACCACTACACCTAAATAAGGACATGAACATAAGTTCATGTTACGCTTTTCCTATTTTACATTACAGTATTATTTTTCTACACTAGACCTCAGTGTTCAGATTCAGACTATATATCCAGCTCAGTGAACAGACTTCTGCACATATAGTACAACTAATCAGCCTTTCCAGCCACCAGGGTAGTCGTAATTCAAAGGCCAAAGATTTACTGTGCAGGGGAAGATCAATGTCCCACTTAGACTCTGTCCCGCTCAGAAGGGGGGCTGCAATTTAGGTTAATGTGTGCCCACAGTAATTATAAGTCAAGCTGTGGGAAGGAAATTTAATAAGGCATTATCTATGAAAGAGCTTTAACAAAAGCCATGCAGAAGTAGAACAAGCATCAAGTGCAGTGCAGATCCACAGTACAGAAAAGTGCCAAAGATGGACATGAAAATAATTCTTCAAATGAGGGTTTGTCAGATTATCTTCGCGGGGAAAGCATTATTATTAAGATTAAGATCAAACTAACAAACCACTTTGGGTCTGAAGTGAAAAGAAACATTTTACTGAAAAAACAGTAAAGTACAAATGATCACAGACTTTTTTTTTTTTTGCCAGCATTAATATTCAGTGTCACTTTCATTGACACCATTTCAAAGAAGTTCCACTTTAATTTATGCAGTGCTACTTGAGCTAAAAAGAACCCTGCTGTATTCCAAAAACTTCAGTGAGAAAAAAAAAAATAAAACATGGCTGGATTAACTGAGAATAATGGATCCTGAAAGTATTTTAGTAATGATGATCAACCCAGGCACAGACCTGTCCTATTCAGTGACCGGAAATGTACAGTTTACAAAGTTTTTGTCCACCTCTGACATTTCTACAGACTTGTGTAGCAGATGTCTGGATGTGCAACGATGCTATTTTGAACACTCGGCCACCCACATTTGAGTACAGTATGTATACAGAGAAAACGAGAACAGATGAGGAGCAAACTATCTTTAGGATGGGAGCAGCAGTGTTGTCCTTGTAACCTTGTCCCCTTTTTTTCTTTAATACCCAGAGGGAAATTTCTTCGGCCATACCAGCTTTACCAGATGCTTCAACCTTCTGGGCTTTGTTTAAGGGCACCTCATTCTATCATCAGCTGCACGTAAGGATTTGAACCAGCAAGCCATGTATTTCATGACTGATGTGACACATGGTCCTAAAAATTGTACAGATTTGTGGCAGTGTAATCTCTGGCTGGGTTACATTCAGAGGAAACTGCACCAGGGTTGGTAGGAGGAGGTTGGGGTGGATGGAGAGCGTACCAAACACACAACTCTCATACCAGCGACCACTCCCACTGTGGTTTATTCAACAAAAGCACTTTGGTGAACAGCATCTTTCTCTCTCTTATTTTTGCCCCCATAACCTTAGGAGGTTGCGATAGATGTACACACTAATATTTCATGAAAATCTGTCCAGCAGTTGACAGGATACGTCACCAACAGTATGACCATCAGCGCCATCAGGTCACACTGCTACAGGGGTAAAGCAGCCTTCAATCACAATGAAATCCAAAGCTGCCGTGCAGGAAAACCCAATAAATTTACATGATTAGTCTGAATGACATGGGGGTGAAACTCCCATTAGCACTGTTTCCACCTTGATGAGATGTATTCGGGGGAAAAAAAGAGTACAAATTAAATTAGATCAGTGTCTTTTGCAACCAAAGGACCCTCAAACACATTAAAATGAACCTGAATTTTCCTCCCAGAGCAGGAATCAGCAAACAGAGCCTTTATAATGTCATATGATCTGACTTATGTAGAATTACTTTTTTATTGGGATTTTTCATGTCAGTTAGATGTGAATGTTGTATGTCACCTTTGCATGTAAGTTGTCTGGGGATAAAAACCTTCGGGGCCCAGTGACTTGATATTGAAAGTGTCCTGCTGAAGCAGAGATGCCGTCTCACGGTGCTCCAGCAGGGCACAGAGGTCCGGTCATGAACCTCACCTGCTTCCACAGCTGTGGTTTTATTGGATTTTCTCTGTGTCTACAACAGCCTTAACAACTGTTTAAACTTGCACAGTAACAATACAGTGTAATTTAGAGCGTACATATAAAGAACAGTAGGGGACGTAGTGTTGCCTGATATACTGATAGAGCCGTTCTGCTGGGCAGGGATGTCATCACAGCTCGAGATGTTCCCCTGCAGCCTGTCGGCATCATAAATGTGGTCATTTTTATTCAGGTGCAGCCACGCTGTTATATAACATATCAGGACTTATATAAAGCAAAAAAAGGAGTCTGTCAGATATGGGCTGCAGCTCTGGACACTGAGCTCTGTTGGGGTTTTTCCAGTCAGCTAATCACTTGCTGATTCACACCTGGAGATCCAGGTGAGAGCTGTTAGCTGAAATGAACTGGAGAGAAGGTCAGGAAGGCTGGCAGTGTCCATACAGACGGGAGTAGGTTTTAAAAGGGAGTTTTTACATTCACACAGAAATGTAGTTTTTTAGTGAGAAAAGAGTTTCTGGAAGACTCCTGATGGAATTTCAGAAGCTCTTACTGCATTTGAAATGACCTAATGCAAAGTACGTGCAAAAATGTTCTGTGGTAGTCTGCAGAATGGAACTGGTAGATTGCCTTATTTTGAAATTCGCTCAGGCAGGCTTAGCTGGTATCTGGTTTTAAAAAGCAGCTATAAACAATTAAAAAAGAAAATAATCACCCATTACCAGTCTTTGAAGCCCAGGTTAACAGAAGTCAAATTTCCAGGCAAAAGTGGAGCACATTTTGAAACATTTTCCAGAAAATCAATAAAAGAATATACAAATTATTGAGCTTTTCCATCAGCTACTGATAAATTGTTCACTTTACCGTTTTTCTTGATTGATAAGACACTAAATTCCATTCACTGCACACAGCCACCAACTGACTGCACACATTTCTCAAAAACAGGAGTCTGCTGCCAAAACCTTGAACACTATTCATGGTTTGCACACAGTTTCCAAAACTCTTGCACTCTTTTTGCAGAAGACTGGACACGTTTTTTGATCATTTGAACACACTTTTTCACTCATAGCACACATTTTTCAAAAAGTAAACACTAGGAAGCAGAATTGGGACACTGTTCCAACACTGCTGTCACAATTAAGACACAACAGGTCAAAACTGAAAACACTTTTGCCAATTAACTGCACACTATAAAACCTGCTGGGAAGCAGAATTAGCTGTTCAGAATGTAATCTGTTGTTAAGGTCAGCAGATGGTAAAGATGGTGCATAAAGGAAATGGTTTCAGGTTTACTGTGGTTTACTTTACATGTATGTAAATGTTGTTTGTCTCTTCAGTGACATGTCTATACTAGAACAATACAAGCAGTCAGAAATGTTCTGAGAATACTGTAAAAAAATCTAATGTATAATTCTGGTCCACCAGTGCTGGTAAAATTACAGAAAGTGTACATGACTGACTTTTTCTCTGTTTTGTGTGCGTTTGTTCCAGAGAGTTTTTCAGTTGGATTCTGATGATACACATGAATACATCTGGGACAATGTTAGTTTTCATAGAGGACTGTTGATTTGGAAATGGTTCAATATGAACCCTCACGTTATTGTGGTTTTTCTGCCACCATATTCTCCCTTTCTGAATCCTATAGAAGAATTCTTCTCTACATAGAGGTGGAAGGTATATGAGCAGCAGCCATACATTCAGGAAAATCTCTATCAATCAGTGGTCTTGGCATGTGGTGATGTTTCTGTTGATGCATGTCAGGGCTGGATCAGACACTCTAGGTCCTTCTTTCCAGAGAAAACATAGCTTGTGATGTTGATGAGGTCCTGAGGTCTGACCAGGCTGAAGGAATTGATGCAGACGTGGTGTAAATATCTACATACTGTACTGTGTACAATACAGTGCTGTATTTATTGTCTAACATTATTTTATTTTATAATGTACAGTCAGGCACTGCAATGGCCCCTCTAAGTCATTTATAGGATGCATTTGTGTTTAAGTTGTCATTTTTTAGGACTGTATCATTTTTTTACACTTAATGTGAAAACACAGTGAGAGAAGAGTGTTTTGTATTTAGCACTGCAGTGTCCTAGTTTTGCTTCGTGTGTCTTAATTTTGAAAACAAAGTTCAGATTTTGACAATAAAGTGCACTTTTGCCACAAGTGTGCAGTGCTTTGTGAATTGTGTCCTAATAAAGAAAATAGTGTGCAATGTTTTTTAGGAAATGTGTGCTATTTTTCAGGAACATTGTCTTATCAGTAGAGAAAAACTGTAAGATGACGGAGCTAAAGCTGTTCATGTTACAAAGGAGGAAAGGTGACGATGGCTGTCCATGTCATCAGACAAATCAGGATAGCAGCTGCCGGTCATGTCATTCTGCTGCTGCTCACTGAAGATTCCAGCTGTGTGGATCAATGAACACCAACAAATCAAATCACACAGACTCAAAGGAAGCGCTGATGGCCACTATGCAGGAGTGTAATAACATTAAATGGGTTTTTACTGGAGCGTTGGACATGTGAGGGTTAAAATGCCATACTTGTGCAGCACAGCAGTGCATCTAATGAATTTCAGTGTTTGTCAAAATATTTGTTTGCTTGACTTTTGGCAGAACTTCTCTACTTTTTAGTTCCAGGTTGGCGCTTTCAGTAAAATTTTACTTTCCCAGTTGTAATTATGACTTGGATGTTGGCATGAACGCTGTTTACAAGAGGGAAACTGGTAATTACAGCAACTCTGATTATATGAATATGATATAATCCTGCAGTCAGACGCCATTTAAAAAACAAAACAAAAAAAACCATTGCAAAACAAGTGGGGCAGTCACTCCAACAGTGCTGCACACCTAGAAATTCTACGTATACAAAACAGTCCATTATCCTATTTGCTTGAGTTCTGCATTTGGAGTGTTTTCCTCTTCATGTTTTTGTCTCCTGCATTTATTTTGTCCTCTGAGGCTACCATACAAACCTGAGGCAAAAGGAATCCATTTAACATAAGGTGGAAATATATTGTTTATGTTTGTTTCATGCCTTAATTTGAGGAAGGCTCCAGTCTCCTTGTGGCTTCATGCAAATGTTTAAGCCACATGCTTGCTATGTCATGATTTTATTCATTGCATCTTGTTGAATTTTAGCACTATTCCCTGCTGCTATTTGAATACTCTATTCCAAGTACAAGACCAGCATTTAAAGTTTTCTAAACATTACACATTATAGTACAAGTATTAGCATCTGAAGGTATGTATACTTCAACTGCATAAAGGTATGTTTGCGAAAAAATACAAAAATATCAATAAAAATACAAAAGCCAACTGTGAATTGACATGTCTAATGTAAAATAACATTTAAAATTTGTTGTTTTGAATACCCATTAAGTTTCCAGTTTTGAAATAGATTTTTTTGTTTTGCATAAAATGACCAAAAGAAGAAATTTCATTTTTCACTTTTATTTAATGGATTAAGTCGCTAAGTTAAAGTGTAATGGTGTAAATATATTTTATAGTGTCAATCTAAGTTTTCCACACCAAAAAACACCAAATACAATTGTTTTTTGTGTATAATATCAACAAACATTGATTATGTCAAAATACAGTTTTTATCAATATCAATCTATCTAAAATGATGAACAGTTTGTGTAATTATCCTTCATTAAACACTGAAAAGGAAATAAATTTTAAAAGACAAATAAATAAACACACCTTATCCGATGTAAATTTAGGACTATGAAATGAATTTTATGGACAGATACTGTAGATTTTATTTCATGGTTATTTTTCGTTATTTTTCAGTGTATACTAAGTAGCCTCTTTTGGTGTCACATTATTTTATTATTGAAACATTAATATTTGTTCAGTACTTTATTGTAGCTGTCAATGAATTATATTCGATGAATTGATCTCGTGTTTTTCATCTAACACCTCATTCGGCACACCATTTCATAACTGTAGCTGTGAAATAAACATAATGGAGTATAATATTAGCAGAGTGGAAACTATTTAGTATAAAGTGGCATTAATAGGAAAGTAAAGTACCTCAAAGTAGTACTTTAATACTACTTTGTTATGTAAGTCATAGTGAATGGGTGAATGAAGGAGACAGTGTTTCAGGTTCCACTAGGTTCTTCCGTTTACCTGGCGTGTCAAATTTGGATTAGGTGCAGTGAGGCTTATAGGTATTACATTTCTCCGTTTTGGATTTCTCGCTGGGTAAATTGCCTCTTCTTCTTAATTATTCCTGCAAAACGCAGATTCGTGTGTAAATATGCATTTGACTGGGGAGAGAATTAAAAGAAAACAGCAGTATGGCTTTTTAAGCCTTCACATCGCTGAAAGTAATGACTTTTCTCTGAAAGTGGCTCTGTTTAATATGCAGGTGTAATGATGGTTGCTATCAGCTCTTCTCTATTGTGTGCCCTTCTTAGAAAATCACGGCCGTTAAAGACATGTTGTTTGTGCTGCCTCCAGGCTGATGTGAGAGATCCAGAGATCTCCTCATGCTCCAAAGCGTGAAGCTATTATGAAATGAAGCATCTGAGGCCGAAAATTATCTGGCACCAGAGAGAAAATCTGCAGGAATGAATCTGTGGAATGCAGAAGCTGCGAGTCATGTATGTGCAGAGAGCTGCTCAGTGCTGAAAAATCATCGTCCTGCTGCTGCTGATCACTGAGCTGATGAACTGGAGCTCCCTGCCATGTTCAAAGACTCAGTGACAGTAACAGGGAAAGTAAAAGAGCTGGACTTTTATTCAGGCCTGGGGAAGAACAGAATTTTTTTTCATCTAAAAAGCTGATCATTGAAATTCCACTTTTTCCCAGTTCACCACACTTCGTTCATGAATGTTTTCGACCACCTTTCTTTCATCAGGGTGGTGTCCAAAGCCCCTTCTGTTTTCTTTAAATACATTTACACGTATATAGTAGTATATTACCAGATATACTCTACCCATTAATCATGTGACCAACAAATAAATCACTTTTTCCAACATACAAAAACACAAAACAAGAAATTTTAGTCAAAATGTGTCTTTGTGTAAACCTGGAATAATCAGAACTTTAAAGGATTTAAAAAACAGAAGAAGTTCCAAAACAGAAACTAAAGAAAACATATGTCAGATTCTGCTCTATTTCTATGTTAAAAATCAAAGTGATCAGATCAGTGGCAGTGACCCTGTTAACTCCTTTGTTCAAAGCTCAGATTTCCTTTAGTTGTATCCCTCCATTAAAGCAGCATTCATGTATTTGATTGACTCATCAGAGGCTTATTCAACTAAATCAACCTGCAAATTGTCCACCTGTTAGAAATATGTCTGTCCTTCAAGTAGCAGCAGAACATTGTTCATTAAGTAGCATTGTGATAGTGCGAACCATGGTATCAGAATCAAGTGCAATTGTCAGAAGTCAGATTGTTATTCTGAACAAAGAGGAGTTTTCTCATTCTCACTTCATGGCTGGACTGAAAGTTTCTAAGTGAAAGTGAGAACACCATCAGAAGATCAATACATCAAGTTTTGTTCACTGACAAATCAAAAAGCAGCTTCAACACAGAAACAGAATTCACTGAATAGGGAACGCTAAACTCCAATCAGCAGACGTCCTGTCAAAAGATGGCCGTCTTGTTGTAGTCTCAGTAGAAGAGGAGCATCTCTAAACCACTTCTCAGGAGGAGAAACGAGGCCAAACACTTGGGTGGGCTGAGACATCGACACTGACACCAAGACATGGGGCGTTTCACATAGACAATGAATAAGAAGCAAGAAATTAACGGATCCTGTGGACACACAGCATAAGAAGTAGCTCATGACATGGTTTATCAGGTCTGAACACGCTACACTTCTACAATTCTACCATTTCATCTAGCAGATGTGTTTATCCAAGGCAACATCCATCTGAAACAACACAAGGTATGTCGGCAGGGCAGCAAAAAGGACATCGCCTAATGCTGTCTACAGCTGATGGACACGGAGCTTATTTCTTGCTTCAAATGTTTTCGGAAACATTTTATGCTGAACCGTTTTCATAATAAAAGAAAAAGTTTGACCTAACCTTCTACAGGACTGAATGGTAGAGCGGCTGTCATGTGAGCCCGCTAGTGCACACCCACCAATAGCATCACACCACAGGGTCCACACTGGACAACTGACTGGGATTTGAACCACCGATCTCTGAGCCAAAGTGTTAGTCACTGAGCTATCCAGCTGCTTACACTGGTGGAGTATTCAGCTCAAGTGATGCTGTTAAAGCAAAAGCAGACAAATGGATACTGAAAGATTCTGACAATCATGGACGTTTTTCACAAGTTCAGTGTTTCACTTACATTGCTGAAAATGGAAAGTAATTGAAAGCATTTGGAGCCCACTGCATGTTGACTGCTAAAAACATGATCTTTTCAGTATTCCCCTAAAACTCGTCGTGTGCCAGATGCATCTTATTTCTTACAGGTAGCAAGTCAATGCTAATGTAGCGTCTTTCACCTACCTTCCACAGTGTACATATCACCATTTTCAAAATCCCCTTAATATTGGGAAACAACAATAACAATCTCTGGACTAGCAACCTACTACACTGTAAATCACAGGTTTAGTCAAAAATTTGGATCAACCAAGAAGACAGACCTGCTTTGTTCTTTCTGTGAGTTGGACATTTTACTGACAGTGCTCACCTCCTGGCTTGTAAATGTTGCACCTTTGTCCTTATTTTGCATGGGATTAAGCACCACCTCCACACTTTTTTATTTCTCCCTATAGCAAAATACAAAAAAGATAATGAAGTGCAGTCAGACCATTCTTCTGCGTTAACACAGCGCTGTGGAGATAGGTCTGGTTATGCAAGACTTAAATCAATGCAGAGTTTTATGAAATGCTGACCCATTTTTACTAATTTCGTCAAATTTTCTGTTCAGGTTTGGATGTTTTCTGTCAAAAACTTCATAGAAATCTTTCTAATATTTGTTGAAATGTTTCAGACCACCTGACTGACAGACTGACTCATCCACAGAGGGACTAGCGTGACTAAAAAGTAGTTACCGTTACATTCATCATCATTGAGGAAAATGTGTCATGATTATAGATTTTAGGTCACATTGTTCAGCTCTAGTTGCTTTTTCCTCTCAGGTATTAACAGCCAGTTTACCACCAGCGAGCCCACATCAGATTAAATTCGACCGGGGAGCCAGATGACAGGATGTGGACTGTTGGTGATTATGTGGAGCAGAAATTCATGACTCTCTACAGGCTCACTGAAGTACAGACGCATTATATCATCCTGCAGATAAATTCCCAATAAATGAACGAAAGCTGACAAGAAATCTCTCCACATTATGCAGCGGACCCATAGGACCCTATCAAGGACCCCCAGGGGGGTCCCACACTCCACTTTGGGAACCACTTCTTCTTCTTCTTCTTCTTCAAGCCACTGCTTCCATAAAAAGAGATAAAAGAAACTTGTGAAGCAGCGTCTGTCTTTGAAAGAAAGTCTGTTTTTAAGTCAGTGGAGTTTTGAACTGGGTCATGCTGTCATTGGCAGCTCTGTCTCAGGGTTTGGTCCTCTGTGCAGCTCACAGCCTCCTCTGTCCACTTATGACGGATGCCACTGCAAACTGGGTTAGTTCGCTATATACCGGGCATACACTTCACATTTATAGTAAACGTAATATGCTCTGAGCTCATATGGCACAGGTGTTTGACAGAGCTGTCCTTGTGCATCGCTGTTTTCGAGGTTTCAATTAATTGAGTTCTTCTTTTTTAATACACTGATTCATGTACACTGTAGAAGCTGGTATGTTTCACTTAAGTGACAAACGTGTATTGTCTGATCTGTCTACCTTCATTTATTTGATGCATACTTATTTATGAGCAGAAAAAAAGCTGTAAATAAGCCACATGTTACTCCAAAAGGGTTCATTTTTATCTATTGTGTCCAACCAATAGTCAAAAAGGCAGCTGAGATTGGAATATAATGGCATGTTTTAATAAGTACATGGCATTAAATCATTTATGACATTCATATTATTGTTCGGTCATATCATCTGCTGCACTACACATAAACCTTAAAAGACTTGAACTAGTCCAGAACAAGAGACCAGGTCAGTTTACAGACATCCAACCACACCAGTATTACTGATCTATACGACAGACTGCCCTGGTTCTCTGAAGAAATTCAATTTATTCATCATTTACACCCTATTTGTTTTCTCACTAATTGCACTATTAAACTAAAATATATAATTATCCCAATCGTTTTTTTTAGCAACTATAATTCAGTAATTTATCGCCCGACTCTCGTCAGGATGAAACAAAAAATACAAGTCAGTCCTACTGACAGAAAATACTTAAATAGTCGCTGTTTATTGGTTTATTGTATCTAAAAGAAGTCATCTTTAGGATTTACATCCAAAGATATCATACATGTTAATCAAATTTTCAAAAAGACTGCAAGATACACTGTGGATTTACATGAGTTTCCACCCACTACTAAATACTACGAGTTGGTTCACTGAGATGGCTTGTAACCAAGAGGTGGCCTTGTATCACAGAAATGTCTGTCTGTATTCCTGGTGCAAAGTCGGACATGTTTCCAGTGGACTCTGCCTGTGTTGCCCCTTTTCATCAATCCTGTTTGCGATATTCATAGATAGGATCTCAGGGTGTCACTGGGGTGAGGAGGGTAATTAAAAGAGCGAGAGTTAATCTTTAAACTAAGTAAACAAACCATTTATGCTTTAATGTTATGGAAAGCTTGGTAGCAGAAAACACATTGGATGATAAAAATGGAGAGTTCTGAATAAATAATATTACAGCTGTGTTGGAAGACTTAACTCACAGCTTAACAACACTATACATGTAAGAACTTTACCATATGAAGTCCATGTTCATTTTTTTCCTTACAATTTCCTCCGTTTTCACTCAGCTGTTAAATGTATATATTCAATTTGCATACAAAAACAGCTCGATGGAAACACCACTAATACTTTTCTGTAACTGCATCAAACCTCTATAGGAGGAGGTCAGGGTGGATGGTGGGCGTACAAGGGCCTTTTAATGTATTTATTTAACTTTTATTTAACCAGGAGAGAGCCCGCTGAGATTAAGAACCTCTTTTTCAAGGGAGTCCTGGACTCTCAAATGAGAGCCTGTGGTCTTAGGCGCCAACAGCACTTTGGTTAAAGTGACAGAAAGATGGTGGCTTTGGTTGAATTTTTAAATAAACACAATCTGATCAGAGCTTCCAACAAAACATGTTTGTTGTTGCAAAATAATTTCTAGGAGGAAAGCTTGGGACAAACTCTTGGCTTGGCTTGTTCAGGTTTACAACAACTATGTTATGAAGATTGGGCAACAAACATGGTCACCGGTAAAAGAAAGCAATGCTAAAAACTAGAGGTGAACAATGCTATTGGCCCATCCATCCACCCTGACCTCCTCCCTCCTTTGCTCATGAAGAAGTTGAGTGGCCACTTAGGCTTTATCAAGTATAGAGAGGTCATTTTAAGTCACTTGCTAGAACAACACATTGTCTAGTTGCTGCTGGACATGTGGTATATTTTATTTCTAAATTTCATGCACAAGCAACAGGTAGTGGCTTGATGATTTCACCTTCTTTGTTAAACACAAAACATTTTCTTGCAGGGCCCTGTGATAGACGGGTGACCTGTGATTTCTGCCTTCACCCTAAGTCAGTTGGGATACGCTCCAAGTCCCTGTGACTCTACAGGTGATAAATAATAGATGGATGGATGGATGGACGGATGAATCTAGCGGATCATTAATATCTATGGTAAGTAAGCAGGCAGCTCTACTGTTTGTGAACTTTCATATTTTAAATCGAGGTGTTAATGAATCATTTCCTCCTGATCTTTAGGGATTAGCTAAGCTTTCTGTGATCCATCTCTTTCCTTTTGAACCTGTCAAAGAGACAAATTGCAGCTCCTCAGAGTGAGAAGCAGGTGGTAAATGTAGAAGTAACCTCTCACCCCGTTTCAGCCCACTTTCCCATCGCCTTGGACAACTCGTTGACTTTAGCAACTTCTTCCCACTGCATCAGGGAAGGCCAGGAGCGTGAACACCTGGATGAGGGAATTCAGGGAGCAGTTAACGCCACCCCTTTACTGCAGAAAACTACCCTTGCAATGCCCAGGAGGAGCTGAATGTGCTATTTCTACATATGGAAGTGCATCCTAAAGAGGAGGAGATAATGGCCAGAAAATTTGCAAGAGTCCCTAAGCAGCCAGGAAACAATTTTCCCTCCATCAACAAATTAAACTTCACAGCTCTTTGTTCTGTAGAAACTTGGTGAAGCATTATATTGTGTTCTGGTTTTGTTTCCAAATTTTCCCATCCACTTTGGGGAAGAGTTGCTGAAACTACATTCAGGTTCTGCTTAGGAGGCTGTAGTATGCTTATAATAGCTACACTGGTTCATAGCACAAAACTATTTATATTTTCAATAAAATTGTAGGATGCTTACCATTTTTTAAATTCTAGAAAGCATGTACACTGCCTGGCCAAAAAAACAAAACAAGTTGCACACTGTAATATTTTGTTGGACACCTTTAGCTTTGAGTACGGCACTCATTCGCTGTGGCATCATTTCAATAAGCTTCTGCAATGTCACAGCATTTTTTTCTGTCCAGAGATGTATTAGTTTTTCACCAAGATCTTATATTGATGATGGGAGAGTTGGACCGCTGTGCAAAGTCTTCTCCAGAACATCCCAAAGATTCTCAGTGGGGCTGAGGTCTGGACTCAGTGGAGGACAATCCATGTGTGAAAATGACGTCTCATGCTGCCTGATCCACTCATTCTCAATGTGAGCCCCATGAATCCTGGCACTTTTATCTTGGAACATGCTTGTGCCATCCGGGAAGAAAAACTCCACTGATGGAAAGACCTGGTCATTCAGTATATTCGGGTAGTCAGCTGACCTCATTCTTTGGGAAAATAACGTTGTTAAACCTGACCAACCCCAGATCATAACTCTAACCCCCACAGGCTGGTAGACACTAGCCATGATGAGTTCATCACTTCATAATTACTACATGTGGCAGCTCACCTGTTTGAGGTGAACAAAAGTACATAGTGTGAGCTGAACAATGTCTCCTCCATGAAATATACAAATGCACAGAATACTCTCTTTGAAGATGCTTATGAATCCAGATGCTGCAGGTGTTCAGTAAACTCAGAGGAAATAGTCCTAAACAGCTGGAAGGAACAAACTTCAACTCCTGTTAATGTCTTGTAGAGAAAAGAAACTCAGATTACATTGCGTTATATGTGTATTTCATTAAGTAGTTATCATCGCAGCAAAGTTTTACTAGTATGGACATTTCATTTTGCAGCCTAATAGATTAGAAAGCAAAGTGAGTTTTGCAGTTGTGCCACACAAACAGTGTATGAAGCTTTTCTGTGATATTTTTGGATAAATATTGCTGCTGTAATTTCAAAATAGTCTTTCCGTAATCACCTTAAACAACTAAAAGTGTCATTGTTTGTGCTTGCCTAATCATTAATGTGAAAGGGTCAAGCCTGGTAAGTTTGCTTTTACAGAGAAGTGACCAGGGTGCCCATTCAGACAGTATCAACAAAATATGTTTGAAAAGGACTAACCAGTGAGAAATATGTAATGGAGTGTCTGAGGACATTTTGATATTTGCTTTAAGCAATTTTATTTATTTTTTTAAAATAAAGCAGAATGAAGGCCTATTTTTTTCCAACCTCACAGCCACTATCAGTGTCACAGCTTCAAACCCTGTTCTGACCTTTAGGTCTGTCTTCCCCTATAATTTCCTGCCGCTCTCTCTTTCTCTACTACCTACCCTACTATCTAAGAAAACTGCTATAAAAATAGATTTGGGCAGCATCCCCAGAGCTGGAGTAAACTCTCCCCAGCCTCCAGTCTGTTTTTATAATTGAATTATTAAACTGAGCAGTATTTAAAAACTAAAACATGCAGCCCAAACACTTCTCCTAGCAATCGCTGGCAATTTGAATAAACCCTGTTATGAGATAACTGAGTCTTTGTAGCATCGTTGGTAAGCAGGAGCCCTAGTGGCCATTAACAGATCTACTCTGCAGACAATCACAGTCACTTGTGCACTCACACATGCTCACACAAAACCATAGAAAAGCACAAATACATCTCAGGGCTGAACACAAACACACACAGCTGCAACCTGCATCTACTGACTCACAATCATGCTGTTCACCACATTGTGGCAGAGCCAAGATTTCAGAAATCTTTATCTGTCAGAAAAACAACTTAAGTGTTTCAAAGCTGTCTCTGTAGTGCAACATTATGATTTTCATAGCTGCATCATAGAAAAATTCCATTATTCGATGCTTGATTTATTTTAGTTTTGCTGAAAAACAGAATTTTGTTTCAGTCAATCTCATACAGGCCTTGGTGTTGCCATTATTGTACTGCTATTTTTGAAAGTGTAAATATGTAGCTTGCCAGCTATGTAGCTTCTTCAACCTGTGGAAATAACTATCAATGTGCATAAATCCACTGTGTATAACTTTGCTATCTGACTGTTTCACTGCCAACTGAATTGGAATGATGAATGTCTTTTTACATATTATTTTCATTATTAGTATTATTATTTAAAGATGATGGCACAATTTTGCTATTGAGGAAGTTTGTATCAAACAAGGTGCCCTTCGTTCTACTCAGTACCCTTGAAGTTGCTCTCAGGTTCAAAAAGGTTGGTGGCCCTAGCTCTAGTTAGTTTATGAGCACGGACAATTTTCTTTTTAAGTATTCTTCAGCTGACATTTAATGTTTTTGGCTGATTGTCAGGCTGCTGTAGAAGAAAGTTCCATTTTCAAATTGATAGTTTCCTGCAAATGTAGCACACTGTAAGGTAAACATAATATATCTTCTTCCCTACACAGCTAAACAGATCGCTTGCCAGTGACTCTCAAACCGCATTTATGAGCTTTGCAATGCATAACATAAAGAGCAACAAAATCTACTAGTACGTTCAGGGTAGGAAGGTGTGGTGGCACAAGTCACTCAGGATTTTCATCTTCAGTTTTTAGTTTTTTTTGCTGCTTGGTTAGGTTTAGGTACCAAAACTACCAGGTTGCCCTAAAGGAACAACAGTGAACACATCACTGCCTTTCTTAAAAATTTGGAGATTTTACATGTACAGCAAGACTATGTCAACACTGGCTCCTAACTTTGCGTCTTCTCTCTCTCTCTCTCTCTAGTTTGTTTTATTCTCTCTGCAGTTATTTCTGGCTGCTGAAATACAGTTGAGTGATCTGCAGTCACTGAACTGACTAATCACCAAATGATTTATTCTTCTCTTTTTATAGTTGGTCTGTTCTCCATTTCTTGTCCTGTTCTGTTAACCCTTACATCACCCTAACCAGTCAAGGCAGATGGCTGCCCTCCCTAATCCTGGTTCTGCTAAGTTATATTTGGCCCTCCTGATAAAGGGGAGTTTCTCCTCCCTACTGTAAAAGCAATCCAAAGGAAACTTTGAACTTGCTAGGTTTCTCTGTGGAAATTAAGTAAGGTCTTCACCATATGTGAATTGCTTTGATATGACATAAGTTGTGAATCGGCGTTCTAAAAATGCAACTGAATTGAATTGAATATTGTTGTTTTCCTGGTGAGATCACTGAATAAACAGCTGGTGTTTGGAACTCCAGACAACGCAGACTTGCTATGTGTAGTTATTTGCTGATCTAGACTAACTGAGTTAAAGCTGAGGTCCTTCTTTAGCTTCAGCTCACTGTTAATATAGAACACAATAGAATCTTGAAGTCTATGATTGTTTTGTTCATAAATGCACCATGAGAGTTGTAGTGAACGTCTCTGTCAGTAATTATGTCTACAAGCCTGTACCTTTGACTTCTATAAAAGAACTAGATATCTATGCTGCTCATTCAACCAGTCACCAGAGAAGATTTTTCTTTCCAGACTGGTTACCTGGAATAACTCCTGCTATTCACAACGCCTCCGCAAGTCCCAGCTTCCCAGAGACAATACCAGGGAGGTGACCTTGGTGTCCTTAGTGGCAGCTACAGCACCCTGCATCGTGGTGAAATGTATGAGTGATGAGCTCAAATGTGCACTCTGGTTTTTTTTTTTCTATTTGTAGAGTGAGCAAAAAAGAGAGCCACTGCTTTACTCCTGCTCCTTCTCCTCTCTATTTTCAAGGTTTCAAAACTCAGGAGAAAAATCCTTCGGCTCAGATGTCCATCTGATGAATTTTATCTGCTGGGCTGAAAGCCTTTATTCTCCCCTAGAGAGACTCTATCTGCTGAGCAGTTTCACAACAGGCTGCAGCATGTGACTTGGTTTCAGAGCACCGCTTAGCTGTATGGCATGCATAGGTGCAGAGTGTTTCATCCGCAGGTGAATAATGCATCAGAGGAAAAGGTCTCCATGAAAGTTGTGCATTACAAAAACATCTGCAGTTTATTGTTGAGCGTCACTGAGCTTGCTGCAGGGGTCCCGAGCAAACACTACAAAACGCACAAGGATCGATTATATTCATTAGCAAACATTGAATCAGTAGATTCTAGTTCTCACAGATCGTATAAGTCGAGATGAAAGGCAGACGGCAGATGAGGAAAAATAGGTTTTTCTCTGATTTATACATGCAGTGTATCCCCTAGGCAACGGGTGGTCTGGAGAGCAATGTGATGCATGACAATGACGGTTTTGAAATTCTCCACGGCGTACTGGTGCTTTGTTCATGCATTTAATTTTAATCTTAGCAGGTCAGCACAGGGTCAGTTTACAGCAAGCAGCTAACAGGTTTGAGCTGATTATGGGTTGTACTAGAGAGCAGATGTCGCTTTTGGTTTCATAGTTGCTTCTGAGAAAAGCATAAAATCAGTGGCACCATTTCTTAGAATTTCTATTTAAATTTGTCGTGGTGACTCTGGAGCAAGGAAATGATGATTCAAATTATGCACTTGGACATGGATGAAACCGAACTGTGGAGCATTGCATGGTGAAGTGTTACAGTGTGAAAGGGGGAAATGGCCTTACTTTGATGTGAAGTCTCTTGAATTACACATGCAGCAGACAGCAGGAACCGTCAGACTGTTGCTCTCAGTCTCCCTTCATGCCCGTTTCCATTTCAAAGTTATCAGTTGATACCATTTTACAGTCGGCTGACAAAGACGACAGGCAATTATGTAAAAGTTAGCGTGACTAACGTTGTGACAGACTAACAGGAATGTGAAATAGATGCTTTGGTTTAGTTTGCTGAACATGTAAAAGCCTGTGAAACATCTAAAATCTGTAAATGAGAATCTATGAGAGGAAGATACCTGCTTCCTCGCCTCGTTTTTTTTACTTAGCTTTGCTTCTATGTGCATAGAGTTCATAAAAAAATTACACCACATTCACATTCTTCTACCTTTGGACATGTTTGATACCAAAAAGTTTCCTCCCCTTTCAAGAAAAGAAATTGTTCAAGGATCACTATTAACCTCGATGGCAGAACAATCTGTTGGCAAATTGTGGCTCAGTATGATTTCTTTTATAGATCTATAGAGTCAAACCCACAAAGACACATCAGTTACAGTGTCTGTATTGTATAACTTATGGTTCAACAGCTTCATTCTCATGATCTTCATGATGACAAAATTTGCAATTTTATTGATTTTCATCACATGGCCTGCACGATCCTCAACAGACAGAAAACTTTATTAGATGTACAGATAGGTGTCAAATTAAAGGAAAAACCAACATAAATTCTCTTAATAAGGTTTTGAGCCTCCATGTGCTACCAGAACACCTTGAATGCTCCTTAGCATTGATTCCCTAAGTTCTGGAATGCCTACTGGACAGATGAACACCTTTATTCCAAAAGATATTCCCTTATTACTCCTCCATGGAACGTGGCAGAGGTGATATGATGATCAGCGTTGGTTTGTCTGCCCGTTTCTCTGTTAGCAACATTACTCAAAAACAGATTAACGGATTTGAATGAAATTTTCAGGGAAGGACAGAAATGACACAAGGATCAATTTGAATAGATTTTGTCATTTTTGCCAAAAGAAAGTGGCATTTAATGCTTCTACAAAGAGTTTGACAAATGATTTGAAAACTGTGTAACCATCATGAAACTGCTAAAATCACAAACTGTGGTTACAGTAATTGTCATGGCATTGCACCTGCATTGCACATTTTTCAATAACATAAAAAATCCAAGAAGTTTTATAAATATTTGCGTATTATTCTCAGTGAGGCTTCAAATCCCCAAAAATTGTATTCAGGACAGCCTTAAGTTGTGTGTATGTGATCAGGGGAATGTAAATTAAATCTGCTTAATAACTGATGCTTCTTTAACCCTTTAGGTCATCTGTAGTTAGTCTGCCTCTAAACATGTCACTCTGAGTTGATATAAGAAGTTACATTTTCAGTTAGGCAGCAGCAGAATGGATCACTGCTCGGCCACTTGTGCTGTTTCACCGCTGTAATAATATGCCTGGTGTCACCAGTACAGCAGCAGCTATTTGTCTCCGGCTAATGGTGTTTACAAGCCCCTGATGCACACTTAAATTCTTTTTTAAATCATTGGTCCGTTTTTAGTCTTTAGCAGTTTGCTACCTTATTATGTTTTCTGTGTCTCACCGTGTCGCAGCGGTCCAGAGGGATTCACAATACGGAGATATTTCTCCCAAATAACACAGGAGAGCTCTGCTATTATTAAAGTGCCTATCTGTGTGTCCACCTGACTGTCTGTCTGTCCGTCTTCTGCTATCAGTCTGAGATCCTCTTCATATGTTTAAGGTTGTGCACGTGTCAGTCACAGCAGAGCAAATAAATTTTTTGACAAATCACATCTCCGTGAGGCCTCCTAAGCAGCCCTTCCTCTGCATTAATAAGAGCAGAGACCAAATTTACATGTCTGACTGACAGCCATCTATGCAAGCAGCTTCCATTTTACATACCTGCGATTCTAACAGATCCACTTATCACCTCATGTGATTAATCTAAGAGCAACAGCGGTCGACTGCCTCGTGTTATCTCAGTGATTTATCTCGCTTAAGCAGCACGTCTAATCTGATAGTGATAAAAACGTGAATTAACCCCTCACATGCTCTTTAACTAATCAATAGGAGAACTCTTTGCTGTGGAATAAAGGCTTGTAACATGGCCTGCAGGAGGGCTGACACATAATAGCTGCTTTTCTGTTTAATTGCTTGTAGTGTTACATCTCACTTAAAAAAAACATGAGGTAAAAATTTCATGATTCTGCAAAGCTCAGTAATATGTCTCAATTATTGTATTACATTTTTAATGAACATTTTGTTTAATTGATAGATCCCATGATGAAAGCACACAGCAAACTGTTTTCAGCTGCCTGTACCTGCATGAATTAATTTTTTACCACTTTACACTTCTGCCTCAGGACATTTCAGATTTGTGTTGCTGGTGTCCTTCTAATTTCACTCAGTATGTGGCTCTAATATGTCGATACAAAGCTCTTTATTATCACACAGCGAAGGCATCCTGAGATAGAGGGGAAATAGAGCCATGCGACATTATTTTAAAAGCTGTCTGATCAACCTGGAGCTCATTTCTGATTCAGTCTGATCTTCAGCTATTAAAAAAAGAGATTTTATTAACTGTCAATTTGATTGAATTTTCTGCCACAGCTGTCTCGTGGTCTCAGGCGATTCGATCTGACAGAGAAATTAAGAGATTAATTTAAGGCTCTGCTGTTGTAGCTAAAATTATAACT
Organism: Amphiprion ocellaris; assembly: GCF_022539595.1. NCBI lineage: Eukaryota > Metazoa > Chordata > Actinopteri > Pomacentridae > Amphiprion > Amphiprion ocellaris. Next base: position 6,885,964 of record NC_072777.1, read on the forward strand.
TTGCTTCATTTGCGGGATAAATGTTAAAATCCACTCTGACAGTGTTAGTTTGAATATCCTGATTCTACTGTGTAGAAATCAAATTTCACCTTCAAACTGGCTGCTTATCCTGAAGGTTAAAATACTTTCTTCACTCACAGATCTGTAATGTTCAAGCAATTACCTCAGTAAAAAAAAACATACCAATGACAATAGTTTTATTTAATTAGGTAAAATTATTTTACTTTATTTTTTACTTTAAGGATTTGTATGAAAATCTGATGATTTTGTTAGGTTGCATTTTTTACAGTCCCTCAAATATTTGACCTCAACTGTAGAAATCGAGGCGATAAGCATTATTCCAAAGGAGAGTAATTTTTCATTGTTAATTTTATTTCTTCCTCAAGAGCTGCTTTGACTCAAAAACTGTAAGCACCAACTCCTGAACTTGTGCTGTACTCCTCTTTGAAGTGCTGGATTTTATTCCCTGTCGCAGAGGAGAATAATGTTTGTGTGACTGAATCTCCTCATATTTGGCATTGTAAGAACACAAGAGTGAAACTCTTGCAAATCTGCCTGTCAACGACTATTTATTCAACCCCTGGATGTGTTTTGGTTGTTTCAAGCTGCTTCCAGATTCTCAGAGACAAAAGACGTTTGTAGCCAGAGGCGACAGACTTTAAACAAAAGCTGAGCCTGCTATCATGTAACTGCCTGAATGTTTTCCACAGTGAGAGACGGAAAACTACAACTCCTCTGTATATTATAGAGGAGGTTGCAAAGAGATTTTTTGTGTGGGTTCAGCTTTGTTTGCATTTAAGGCTGGTGATATTTTGTGTTTCTGGCAACAAATTGAATCAGAAAAACAATGCCAACAATCAACTAGAATCCTGCCCATTGATGTATCTTACAAAATTAAATTGTGGATCTGTTTGAAGCAAACGGTAAAAATATGTGAGGATAAATGTTTTCTCTGACTTTTGAGCATTAAGTGACATGCATGTAAATCCTCTCATACGTGCTGAAACCCACTACAGGCCTATAAATAAACAGCCACACTTGACACGCTGCATTACAGTATTTAACTGTCTTTTCTGGCTTCATTAGCAATCAGTTTGGTAATTGCACATCAGGCAGAGCTTAATGTTCTGTCTGTTAGAAGATGGACTGTGAAAGCGGCAGTAGGAATAATTAATGTGTCAGTCGATAATGCGTGTGTGCTAATTGTTTGGCCTCTTCTCTGCAGAAAGAAGGGTGGCTGCTGCTGCCTGTGAGGTTTACTCTGTCTGCCCACTGACTGCTGTGGGCGTCTCAGGCAGGAGGTGACTTAGTCCTGCACATGAATCATACAAAATCTGCAGCACAGATGAAACTAAATGGATCATCAGGGTCATGCCCCTATTTTCTAGTCAGTAAATAAAGTGACTTTGTGGTTTTGTGGCTTTATTATTGCATTACTTAGCAGAATGATACAACCCGTCAACTCCTTATCTCTGTACATTTCCACTGATGCTGTTGGGGCAGACTGTGCATATTTAAATGCAATGGATGGGAAATTGTAGAGCTGCTAATAATTACGGTATCCAGTCAATAATTACCCTTTACCATCCCCCTGTCTAAACAGTAAAAGAAAAACACTTCTCTCCATAAGGCTCAAAAACTGTAACTCCTGGTGACAATGTTTTGATGTTTAGCAGACACAATATACAACAGAAGCAACATCACTTCAAGGCCAAATGATTCAAAATTACATCCCCTTTCACTAATCGTATTACTATGTGGAGTACTTTTTCTTTTGAACAATGGCAAATACATTATCTTAAAAGATCGTATTGAAAATGCAGACAAACATAACAGACACACCTGCAATTTCCATATTAGTCCAACTGCATGAACATGGCCATAAAATAACCTATGAACACCAGAATTTCTCAACTTTAAACCTAAAGCTGTGTCTGCATCATTGCTCCACATGTCAGAGAATTGTGAGCCTTCACAAAGACAGAAAAGGACACAGGATGATTGGAGACCAACTACCAATCAGGGGAAACACAGTTGTAGCAGTAATCAGGAGTTAAGAATGAGCCATAGTACCACTAATCAGAGCTGCGGTGGCTGTCTTCCTAAAATGATGCCAGAGAGAGCATGTTGCGTGCACAATCCAGCTCTGAAAAACAGACAGGCAAGTGCCTCAGACTTCGCACAGAAATTATCAAGGAAATCAGAGTTCGGTGACAGCTCAGACGATGTGAAAGAAACCGCATAATTTTAACCTCTAAGGATGGCATCCGAAGAAAAACACCCTTGCTTGTGGTTCACGACAAAATTGCAACTTTGAAAATAAGTCAGATAAAATGGAAAGAATGTTGATGAGTATTGGGAGCACATTCTTTGGTTAGATGAGACAAAGACAAACTTGTTTAGCTCAGATGCGGTCAAGCATGTTTGGCATGAACCTGACCAGGACTACCACAGTGAATGCGTAGTCCTGACAGTGAAGCATGGAGGTGGGAGTGTGATGATATGAGGCTGCGTGAGTATAAAGCATGCTGAGGAGGCTGTTATAGATGGTGCCATGTCAGCTGACGAAAGTCTATAAAAGTTTGGCAGGAGAGGAACATTCCAGTCTGATAACGATCCAAAGCATGATGCCAAAAGCAGACAAACATTTCTACAGACAAACAAAGTGAAATCTGTGACTTAATTATAACGGAACAGCTTTGTTTTATTGTTTCTTTTAAGAGAGAGCAACACGGCCCCTCCAGTGAAGAGCAGCTGTAAAAAAATTGTCTCTGAAGAACGACAACAAATATCCAGAGATTTGTGCATCTCCGATATTCTCCATACCAAGAAAGATTAAGTCTGTCATTAAAAATATAGGTGGACCTAAAAGTTAGCGAAGAAATAAATATTCAAATCTCAGTAATGAAATGCGTACTGACTTTTGTTGCATTTTGTTCCTACTGTAGAAACCTGAATTTTGAATATAATAAATTCTAATTGCAAAAACCTTACTTTTCAACTTAAAAGTGATATAATTACTGTAAGGTGATATAGTTTTGCATCATTTTGCATTTGATTGATCTTTCTTTCTTTCTTTTTTGAGGACAGGATGCACCAAAATCATTTGCAAATCATGTAAGTGCAAAAAAACCTGCTATAAAGTCAATATTTTAAATGTAATCATATAATTTTTAAATGATCATAAATCATTTATTAATTAAACTCTTAACATTCATGGAGTCAAAATTCTGTCACAGTGTTTTAAATGTCATTGGACCATTCTGAATCAGACTTGACAAGTTATACATTGAAAGCACAAAGCCTCACAGTTGAACCTGTGTAAATGTTTTTAAGAAGCCAACATGCAGCAGCTACAGGTCCTTACTTTGTAGTTAGAGTGTGTGCACAGCAGAACTGTAGTTTCTGACCTTTTCTATCTATCTAGGAGGACATACTTGTTGAATCACTATCTGGTAGTGTAACTGGGTCTCCAGATAGTGTATGAAGCATCTGTGCATTATTTGGAATGTAGATATGGAAGTGTTCGTCAAACAGCCTATCCAAAAATACATACACAAAGGAAAAGAAAAACACAACAGAACTCTAAAATCCCACCAACAGCTAAGTCAGTTGTGCTGCTGTCATTTGAAAAAAGGAGAGCGTGTCTTATTTCTCTAAAAGTACATTTCCTTGTTTCTTATCTTTTCATATCTTTAGCTTGCGTCTCTCTTAAAATGTGGGGAAACAATGAAGGAAACATGGACTCGGTTAAGGGAACTTAGATGTGATCATTGTAATCAACTTGCTGTTACCTCCAGTAACCACAACATCAACTTAACCAGGCCTGAAATCTGAAGGATCAGAACTTTTAATACAGAATGAGGAAATGAAAGCTTTGGAACTGTTCAGAAAGGATAAAGACTTGATGCACATGTTGATACTATAGTAAAATGATCAGACAAAGATGCACACGGAGCAGGCAGATGGAGACTTTTCCCTGATGTGCGCATCCTTTCAGTCATCTACCCTCAAACAGTGTTTGATTCCACCCTTTGAAAACTTCAGCCCACTGCTGGCCTCATTCTGTCCCGCAGATGGAAGAGGCCACGGTCACTAATGTGTTTTGTACGCTTGTCATCTCAAGATCAAGACCTAATTATCTCGTTACCTCCAGATAAGAAACTATTTCCTTGTTGTTATGACTTCATTAACCAATTTACTGAATAACAATGACTTGCAAGTTATTTCATTATCTCAAAGTTATGACTTTATGACAAAATTGACTTTGATGAACTGCGATGGACAAAAACCAGAGACAAGACGTTGGAGTTGTGATCAGGTACAAATAAAAGGGACAAAAAGCTTTGATAACCGATTAGCATTAGAATGAAATTATATTTTCAGGATTAAAATAAAAGCTGATCACCATTTCATATCCACAGCTGAGTTAATTCAATGTAAATCACAAGTTTTTTATGCTGAGTAAAATAATTCAAGCCTGGATACATCAGATATGTGCACAGTGAGATTTTGTAAGATCAGTCCATTCATTTAAGAGTTTTCAGGAAAGAGAAAACTTGGTCAGATGTTAACTAGATAGCTTGTTCAGTATTTTTGTCAGTTATCAAACTCTTTTGCTTGGCTGCTCATGCAACAGTAAGTTTGTGCAGTTTATTCAAGAAATATATTTGGTTACATTGACTCTTTTATCAGTATACTGGTGGCCTGTCCAGGATGTACCTTGCCTTTGCCAGGATAGTCTCCAGGCCCCTGAAACCCTACAGAGGATAAAGCGGTGTATAGATAATGGATGGATTCTTTTTCCAATTCACTAATTTAAAAAAAAAAAAAAGGCTCACTCTAGTATTCTTCTATTAATGTAATGTAATGTGGGACTTACATATCGATGAATGCCATGAAACTCAAGCTAAACTAGTTCACACAATGCTGATTAAACCAGTCACCTGCCGTTACAGTCTGAGAAGGAAAGAGACTGACAATCAGGACATACATCTTAAGCGAGCATTGGTATGGTTTGTGTAATTACTCTTACTATCAGAAAAGGGAGACAAATGTTGACAACTGAAGGTTCAATAAATGTTGTAAAAAAATGACAAATAGCATTGGTTTCCTAATATTTCACTTTCACCTGATGGTGGCAGTGTTGTCTCACTGTTTCAATGCTTAGACCCAGACACAGTGATATAGAAGTTTGTCTGTTTGGCTTTTTTCTCTCACATGATGCTGCACCACCTTGGTGACAAGTTTCGTGCAGAACAGCATTTTCTTTGATATTGGAGAGTTTTGATGACAACAGGTCTGCCGATGAAGATGAATCTGAGGCTGACAAGGAGGAGTAGTAAGTTAGTTTTTGTGCCTTTCATCAATCAAATCATTGGAAAGCAGAGCTGAAACATGAAACTTGAAGGAAGAAGGAGGCTCAAAAAATCTTTAGTTTGTCCAGAATTAGAGCCACTTCAGCTGAAAGAGGCCTCATCTGTCCATTCACGCTGGACCAGATAGCAATAACCTCATAATAACAGTGATTACTGTGCTGACTGATTTGGGTTTTGGTAGATGTCACTCTATGAAAAGTTCCAGCAGCTGTGTGCAATGTAAAATCTTTGACATGTTTCTGGGAACTTGTGATCGGCATCTTGTTGAGTTTATAGATCAAACAATCAGTCTGGAGAGAAATAGAACACAATTAACTGTTACGGTACTAAATGTCCTCAAAAACATCTTCAAAGAACAGAGTGTAGCTGTAGGATCTAAGTCTTTACCCAGTAATTAACAGCATATTAGGCATTAACTAAAAGGGGGAGGTGAGTACACTGATCAGCTGAGGTCACCTTAAATAACCCTGTGATATCCGTGCTATTAAACACTGCAAAGCATTTCAGTCACCTCCACATCAAAAGCCTGCATTTCTCATTTTAAGGCTCTGTGGAGTAAACGCTGATATAACAAACACGAGGTTATTAATATTAATCAGGATCACTCTCTGGTTGAGTAGTTTTGTGATAAAATGTTGTAATTTACTTTTTCACTGTGCTCATTTTTTCAGCCTGCCTCATCTGCCTTGGTGATTTCCTGTTTCCCAGAATGCCTTCTTCTTCAAACTGTCTGGTCGCTGAATTGCATTTTGCCCTATTTCCTGCTCCTGTGGGTGTAGAAATTGGTTTTTGGGTTTCCTCCTTTCTGATGGATCTCTCCCTGTATTTCTGTTGAACTTTGGGACAAAATGGGAGGATCCACAAAAAGCTCCAATCTCTCAAATGTTGATGCCTAAATTCTGTTGATCTCTGCAGCTGATAACTGTCCATCAAGGGAGCATTTATCTGACCTGTGCCTTTATTAAATAGATATTTAGTGTCTCTTTGCTTTAAGATCACATGTTGCAGTATTATGCTTAAATATATAAAAACAACAGAGGAAACCTCCCCATTAGTTTGATTGGAGCAGTCAGTTTAGTGGACATACGGATTTCGTGTATGAAGTCCTGCAATGGAAGCAAATCAGTGCTTCACAGGAGGGAAGCTTTTACAGGGAGCTGATATCAGATAGACTTTTAATTCTTTCTGCCTGATTACTTGTCTTTAAAATGTGACCTGCTACCATTTTGAGAAGGTGTCCCAGAACCCAATAGCAGTGTATTATAATCCTACTGTGACAAGTTCAATAACATTCAAAAAGCAGTTTTCCACTGCAGGGACAAGGGGCAGGAACCCAGTGGTGCAAACATTCACAGGATCAACCCCATAATCAGCCCCTTCTGCTTCCATTGTGGTGTAGGAGCTTGAACCACAACATCGGCTCCAAGTGTGCAGCAGCAATTAGAAATAGTAGTTACTAGACACATCTCCAGTTCTGTGAGCATGTCGGAAACACTAAGGTGGAGGTTTCTTATGTTAGTCTATATGGTGAATTTTACGTTAAAGATGGAGATCCTAGAGAGGAGAACACTGCTACTCCAAATTTAGCAAACTCACGTTGAGCAGTTTTTAAAAAGTTGTTCAGAGGTAGAAGTAGGTACTTTTTTCTATACTTAAAATGGTACAGGTACAGTTACTGTGGATGGAACATGCTTAAAGGTTCAAACCGCTATAAAACATCCTACAAGCTTCTGCAATGGAAAATTACAGCTATAATAACCTATAACAAGTCTTTCGTTATAAAGCTGTTTTTCACTCTCTAATTCAGCAATGTGATTAAAGTGTAAAAACTCCAAATCATGTTGCTTGGCATTGTCCCACAAATTTCACACCTGCATAGCATCCAGCACCGCTTAAATAGCGCAAGCAGAAACACCACTGTGATACAGCCAAATGAGTCAATGATGACTAAAAGAAAAACATGACGACAGATGGACAGAGGCGATGGTAAACATCACCCTGATGATTTGGAGAAATGACACTGTCTGTTTACCATCTTTCTGGAGTTACTGAAAGGTTTTGTTTCTTTCACTGTCAGATTGTTGTTACTCCATTACAGCAACTATACAGTGAATTATCACACTTCTGTAGATTCACAGAAATCCTTCATCCATCATCAGCACATAACAGCTAAAATAGCACCAGTAGAAGCATTTATTGCCCATTTAGAGATAATAAACGAACTTCCCCCTCTTTTTTCCTTTTCTTTACCTATATAATCCTTGTTGTGGAGACAGAGGACCACTTCCTGACCTCTTCCCTGACTTTCTTTACAGGAATTGTTTGTAATGCCCTTGATTGAGGGTCTGAGGCTTTTTCGCTGTGGATAAGTGAGTCACTTAACTGCTTAAAAAATCACTTTTAATGTGTCACTGGGCTTTTTGACAGCTCTCTATAGTGATCTTTGGCTTTTTAAAAGAAAAACACCTACACCGGAAGCCTCAACCTACAGCTCAGCACACATTAAATCTTCACAGAGGGAAGCAGGAACCTAAATGAATGTAAATTACAGACATCTCTACCTTTGCACAGCAGACGTTGACATTTGATGCAGCGAATCATTACTTCTTCAGCTGAGCGGGTTGTTTATTGTTTCCCCAAACGTACTTGTTTAAAGTGTACTCTACAAATTCAAAACTGGGTTTTTGTAATCCTCAAAAGTAAAGGGAGGTCAGAGGATAATGACACATTATTCCAGCAAATTGCATGTCATGAAAGCCTCTGGTGCTTGAGTCCGAGCTGAATCCTGACAAGTCAGAGCTCAGGGAGGAAATTAGTGCCGCAGGAGCTTCAAGTTGAAATAACTGAACCAGTTCTGTTCTCTATCTGCTGTTAACATGGATAAAATCAGAATAAGAAATCCTTTTGTTTGCAAGTTTCTCCATGGAGATGTTGTGTTCCTTTCTTGGCGACACTGGAGACATTATTGTCAGTGAAAATCAGAGCTTGCATGTAGATAATAATACAAAACCTGAACATTCATCAATCTATTAGAAAACTGAATCAACAGCGATATGAAAAAGAAGTACTAAACAACTCAAATAGAAATAACCTTGAAAGAACTGTTTCATTTAGTCCAAAATTCATTCGTTACTTTTCCTGACTTGTTACTGGGGTTACTGCTAGAAAGTGATCTTGGTCACTCTGTGTGGACAGCAACTATTAGTCACAAACTAATACCATAGAAAATTAAATGTTAAGAAAAGATTTTTTTTTTTTTTTTTTAATAAAATACTTGGATTTGGATTTCCACTGTTGACCAAAAGTTTCTTAGCACTTGCCAAACATTTCCTTTCATTCAACAAGCTTCTGTGTATATATTATCAACAACTCGGCAAGTTGTGTGTCAAAATTTCTACCAACTTTCCAAGTTGTTCAGTTTTCCCAATCGAGAACTCATTTTTTTTGGTTATTAGATATTTTAAAAATTAAGTTAAAATGGCACTGGATGTAAATTGCACAGGAAGTACGAATATTACTCCTAAATAAATCACAGTTGAGGGTGTAGGAAGGCTAAATATATTGATAAATGATAACTACAATTAAAATATGAAAGATATACAGTAAATGCTGCCTATATTTAAATGCTAAATAAAATCAGTGTGACAAAAACAGCCTAAATAACAGAAGCATAGTATAATTACATTACATAATGCATATTTCTTCACACATGGACAGATTGTGTTTAATCCTGCACTTCATGAAAACAAAAGGAGACACCACATCTAATAATACCAAAGCAAAAATTTCGTTTTCTGTCTCCTTCCTGCGGCAGCTGTCACAACCGTTTCTGTATTCTGTCAGTAAGTGCGGAAGCTTCGTCGTTTCCTCTGGCTCTGATTTTGTTCTCGTTTATGAAAAAACGAATGCAATACTACAGAAATCTGTTCACCTCAAAGGTCTTATAATATTCAGGTTTCGTGATATAGAAATTTTAAAAAAAAATGCTTTTCAGGATGTTTTGCAATTAAATGCAGCTTTTTAACACTGATTTGAAATTACTCTATTTAGTTTTGCTTTTAGGCTTCCCATTTCCTTTCAGTTACAGGAAATTGGATGCTGTCCTCTTGTGATTTAAGCATTTTTTTCTCCCAAAAATATTGCAGTGTGGATAGAATTGCTCAGAGATCTGCCCTCGGTCAGAGCATTGAAACATCCAAAGGAAGTCGTAATGTGTTTTCGCATCCCCTCTTTCTTCACAGAGAAGAATTTATTAAGCTCCACATCCCCCCAACCATATAAGGTGTCTTTTCTTCTTTGAATTCAGTACGTATCGAACCCATCTTTGACTCTGTCGGCAGGTTTGGCTCTGATAAAAAAAAAAACCCCACTCTTCCATAAGATGTTACCACGCATCCTAAAGGAGGCTGTTTAAACTGTCAGTCACAAATTCCATCTATTCTCCATTACATCTTGATAGGGAAGTTATTTTGTCAGGATTTGAGAATGATCATGACACACTGATCACACAAATCCCACCACAAGCATGTTTCCGACCATAGGATGGAAGCCCATCATCCCAACATCCATCCATCTGTTCATTTTCTTCCACTTATCCAGGATCGGTTGCTGTGGCAGTAGGTTAAGCAGGTCATTGCAGACGTCCTTCTAACCAGTTCCTCCAGGGGGGTTTCAAGGGGTTCCCAGGCCAGATGAGATATGTGGTCCATTCAGTGAGTTATGGGTCTACCCCAGGGTCTCCTAATAGTTGGATGTGACCAAGAGACATCGTAATCAGATACTTGAACTACCTCAGCTGGCTCCTTTCTCACTATGCCTGCTAAATGAAGCTGTAAAAAAGTCATATATATATATATATATATATATATATATATATATATATATATATATATATATATATATAAAAATAAAAAAAGCTGTAGTAATGCAATTCATCTAATAAAAGCACGGCACTACTACCCCATGCTGGCTTGGGGATTAGATTGCAGTTTTTTTAATGCTCATTTAAGATATGCAGTCTTTTTCATTAATCGGACGATTTTGAACAGATTTGTTCAGAAAAATTGAACAAAAAAATATGACATCAGTGCTACGAGGCTGAACCTAGTTACATCACTATTTCCCTTTTAACACAGCACAAGTGTGAATTGTATAGCGCCACATTAACAAATGGGCTGCACAAACGGCATTCTTTTGGTTGTGTGAAGCAATTTGAAAAGGCTTTTGACGCGTTTTAGCACCAATACTGGTCCAAAAACTTCACAGAGAACAGAAGACAGTTGTTGTGGTAAAATCACCACACACTTTTCTTGTTCAGTTCGCTCTGCGACTTTAATTCGACTCACCAGTCTCGGACTCAGTTTGAGTTTGTTGCTTCCGGCTGTTCGTCGGAGTCTTTCCTCTGAGTTTATTGGCATTAAACATCAAACAGCAGGAGGATCAATGTGAGCATCTCCATGGAGAGAGTGTTGTGTGCATTTACACATGGAAAACAACAGCAATATCTCCATTAATTACCTATAAGTTATCCTTGACATGGAGACAGGATGGACAGTGAGTCCATCTAACAGTGAGTTACTGTATTTTTTTTCTCACCTTAGAGACAAGTGAGCTGTCACAAAGTCACAGTTTATTGACTGCAGTTGTAACATTTGTTACAGGTTCAGTCACCTTTAGTCTTTGTTAGCACATAGCTGTGTATTATGTCCTTTGATGTTCTGTCCAACCTTGTGTGTCTGACAAATAACACGTGTTTCATGGCTCTGTCCATCACCGTGGTGGGTCTGTCTGACTGTAGCTGTGAGAAACATTAATGTGAAAGTAACCTGTGTCTGAATACCATCACTTCCTCTTCATTGTCACTTCCTCGGCTTTCCTGTTTGGCACATTGTAAGTAAGAACATCCATCATCAGTGTGTCATCTTGTGCCTTTCTATCCATCAGTGCGACTGCGCTCACTCACTTTTGTTATGTGCTGAAAGTGATATGAAAATGTTTCTCAGTCCCACCGGGTGTCATATTTTTTGTGAATTTTCCGGAAAAATGAGCATGGCTACAGGTCTAATAATGGCTTATACATCACAAACCTTTACTGAGACTGCACAGGCAGGATCGTAGTCTCTTTTTACTGATGCTGTAGAAACTCAAATCTGCTGAGTCATTCAGCTTCACCCTGGGTTTGACTGACTGCTGGAGTCACACGGCCTATGAAATTCCTCAGCGGCACAATTACCGCCTGTCTTTTATCACCTTGACAACACAATTATTGCTTTTTCAGAGCAGAATAATTCCTAATTTATTTGGACTGAGATTAACGGAAAATTCAGGCTATTACAGCATAGAGCTGTGTGTAATCACACATTAATATTTACATAAAAGCCTGATAATACTGCTGCTATGTGCTGAAGCAATGTATTCACATTTTGTGGCATTAGTGCTGAATTTCACTCCTGTATGTTAGAAATAACTCATTGTTTTAATGACTGTTTTTTAATGTCTTTCTGCTTGTGTAATTGTGACGTTTGCGGCGTTAATTAACTGCAGCGTTTTTGTGGTTTCAAAAGGATGCTGAAAGATTTTAGCTGTTTTCTTACCTCTGCAGCCTTATTTCCTGTGGCACTGGATCCTAGCTCATTCCTCAACCAAGGTAGAAGCATGTAAATAACACAAGTATATCTTTAACTTGAGGGTTTTGATGTTTTTTTGATCTAAGCTAATGAAAATCTAGAGTGTTTACCCTGCTGCCATGCTTATTCCCTCTCTTGCTTCATTTCTTTATCTGTTTCTGCTCAGCCCCAACTCAACTTGCGCACCCATTTAACTCATCAAATGGCAGATAAAAGTTACTCGATCAAGGCGTGTTCTCAGACTCTCGCTCTCTGCAATATCTTGACATTTACTGTCCAGAATCTCAGGCGAGCCACAATCACATGGCAGCCCTGCTCCTGAGTGGAGCTGGACTGATAAGCCGGCGGAGACACACCGGCTGAGCAGGTCTTTATCCCCGGCCAAGAGCTGTGAAGGACTGGGCTGCTGCTATTGTGGAGCCGTGCTGAATCACCCATGAGATATCTGTAGCTCAAACAGCTGAGGAAATTGCTCTCTGGAGCGGTAAAAAAAATGCATGATTTCAAGAGTGATGGTTGGAAAAAGCCAATATGCAATAGATTTTTTTCCCCTCCCTCCTCTGTGTGATGACAGAAATGGAGTTTCAGGGTGAATGTCTGAGGCTGGAACGCTCACACACAATCAAGAATGTGTGCTACCGTCGAGGACTCATAATGTTCAGCTGCCAATCCACACCGAATGTTTTCTCATCTCAGAAACAGCACAGAGTAGACACTGCCGCTGAATGTTACAGCAAGATGCACACAGCATGTTGGCACAACTCCAATCAGATGTTGAGATCAGAGCCGCAGCTCAGAGTGAATTTTACTTCAGGTGATTTATACCATCTGCAGACCGTGTGATGAAGCTGTTTGAGTGCATTTTATCATGTACAGGTGTGGATGGATTACTCAACGGGCCCACCGGGCACAGGCTCAAGGGCCCAACAGGTCGAAGGGCCCATAGTCCCTTTGTTTGAAGTGACTGTTAACATTTCTTGTTGGAATGTCAAACAAATGACTGAAACAATCACAGAACAACAGCAATGGCACACAAAACTGCTTGGAAATAACTACAAACAGATGCAGAATGACACAGGAAAGGGTTTTTAGAATTACTACAAACACAAGACAACCACAAAGAGACACGCAATGACTTCAAGGAGATGCAACACAACCAGAGACACATAACAGAACAACATTCCAAATCACTTAAAACTGCAGACAAAATATCGCAACAAAGACATGTAAAACAACTTTAATCCTTTGATGCACAACATGGACCAAAAGTGACCCAAATTCAGTGGAAAATGGGTATCTCTTGACCCACGTTGTGCATCAAAGGGTTAAAGGGAGTATGTAGGAATGCAAAATGAACATAAAGAGTTGCATAATGACTGCCAACAGACAAATAATACTCATAGATACAAAACTACTATAAAGACAGAAAATGGTTGCAAAGAAACGGTAAAAAAGATATGCAAAATGACAACAAACAAGTTCAAAATGACTGTACGCAGATGCAGAGCCACCAATGGCAACTGCAAATCACTACTAAGTTTGCACAAAGTAACACAAAATAACTATAAAGACAGAAAAAACATCTACAGAGGGGTACCAGGTGACTACAGAGAGATGCAAAATTATTACAAAAATGCAGAAAACAACTATGAAGAGACGCAAGCAACTACAAAGACACAAGCAGAAGGCAGCATAAAACAGCTACAAAGAGGAGATGTAAGACTAACATGGGGTGCCAGATGACTACACAGAGATGCAAAATGATTTTGAAGACTCAGCAGAGACGCAAACACAACTAGACACAAAATAATTATACAAATACAAAAAGACACAAAGTGACAGCAAAAAGATGCAAAGCAAGACATGCACAATGACAAATATTAAAACTGACAAAATGACGACAATATACGCAAAGTAACCTCAAAATGCATCACTGCAGAAAATCTGCAAGGAGATGTAGCGCATCTACAAAAAGATGTGAAATGATATCAGTGACACAGATAACTACAGAGAGGCATGTAAGACCTGCAAGATGCAAAATGATTACATAGATGCACAAATGGACTATGAAGAGATGCAAAACAATCATAGACACAAAATATCTATAAACAACTATGAAAAAGACTGCAAAGGGAGAAAATGCAAGCAATAAAGACAATCAAAATGGTGACAATCAGATGCAAAATGACTGCAAAGAGGTGCAAAACGAGAGCAGAGATGCAAACCTACATCTGCAAAGAGATGCCAAACGATTACAAAGTGCAAATAGGTGTAAAATAGCTACAAGGAGACACAATTTGACAACAAAGAGGCATAAAAGGACTACAAAGAGATGCAACATGACTACAAAAAGACAAGACACCAGATGTCGATGAAGAAAAACAACAAAGACATGCCAAACATCTTCAAAATGACTACAGATACAGAAGATAAGCTTGCTGTGTTGTTGAGGTAGCAGAGTTGGGCAATAGCGTGCGTTTACTATTTATTCAATATTTAGTAGATATTTACAGGGATCAAGTCATAGCTGTAGAACTGATGAATAGGATTTTTTTTGAAAGAGTGTCAGCCAGAGAGCGCTAAGACGAAGGTTGGGTTTAATGTGCTTTAATTATTATAATAGCTCTGTGCACCTGATTTATTAAAGGAAAAAAACTGCTTATTTAATCACACCATTTACCACCCTGTGAAATGTTTTTCATAATCAGGTGATCTGCTTAATGAGGCAGATCAGACACGCGCTATAGGGAAGAAGAGTAAATAACGACGTGGTGAGGAGTAATTAAAGAAAGTAAACTACAGCATTTTTGTATGTTAGCAGAAGTGGTGCTGATATACAGAAAACAGCCCTATTGAAGGGTGAGGTTTGAGGAATACGATATCCTGTGATGTATTTAAATATATTTAAATACATCACAGGATATATGCTGGAGCTCCTGTATGAATTATGAATACAAATCTGTGTATGTAACAGCATATATGCTATTTCTCACTTTGCCTCTCTGAATGTTACTTTACTACACAAGTAAACATGAAAGAAAAAGCCCTGTAATGTTATATATTCTAGTGTGATAAGCTCTGTGGGAGGACAAATCAAACAAGCTTTGGGACCTGACCCTTTATTTTCACAGAATAATCTTAGCAAGGGCCTGCTGAAGTGAACTATCAAAACCATTTTGTGATTTTCATCTTAAGCATGATCATACTTCCCTCCTTTGGCCTGCAGCTCGCTTTGTCTCGTCGACTATGAAACAGTCTCGTAGTCGACAAAACTAGTGATTTTCACACAGCATCGACAAAGAATAAAAATGCCGTTGTATGAGGAACATTTACAGCATTTAATTCTAATTCGCTGAGCAGGATCTTAATTCTTTGGGGTTGCATGAGAAGGTCTTGAGTTCAGTGAGCTTAAAGCAGGAAAACACTGAGTGTGCGCTGACTGTCAGTCACCGGGCTGGAAAAGCACATAATACGATCAATAACACACTCGACATAAAATGATAAGAGCAGACAGAAAGTCAATAGCTCGACACTGTGAAGTTACACCAAAAATCTTGTCGTGGCACGTTGCTTTATTTAAAGAGGACAATAAATTATGTGAAAGTGCAGCTTCAGTTGTGTTTTCAGTCTGCTGGCTTATTAGCAGGTCATCTGAAAAAAAAACAAACTGTTCCCTTGAGGATCAGTACTAGTTCAGTTCAGTGACCCCTTGACTTTTTGGCTTAAAACTGCCTCTTTTTAAAACACGTCACCCTGAGTACAGTTTAACTGGCTTTCTTGATACTTTTGTCTGGGTCCATTTTATGCAAGTTATTCTCTTTTTACTTTAGCACTTCCAGTTCTTTTTCCATGACATTAACAGCAATCTATACGTTGGGTAAGACTGGCCACTATAAGCTGCTGACCAAGCAAGACTGACAGCAAAAAATGATTGAGTGATTTTAAATGTGTGTATTTTATTGCTTATGAATTTAGTTAATTCATGTGTGACGGTTTCTTTTGTGTGACTCCTGCAACAGCGCTGAACACTAAAAATAATAATAAATACATTTTATTTATAGGCGTCTTTCAAAACACCCAAGGACACCGTACAAAATGAACAAAGTTAAAACACATTCACATTAACAATATAAAACTTAAAGATGTAAGTATGTAAAAAGTTTAAAAGAAGGAAATTTAATAATTTAAAAACCAAAGAAAAATTTGGTGTAAACACAGCCTGCAGTTCATCTGAAAAGTCCCTGAATTTTTGCATCATGGCTTCTAAGTTGCACTGAGGAGTGGAGAATTTTGCATGTTTTACAAGATCTAGAGCAAACACTATTTTTTATGCAAATTTTAAAATGAGACATTATATTTGTTCATTTTTTCCTTGTGGAACCCCACACCACCCACAGTTCATTCTTGAATGTCAGAAAATCTGACAATTCTTTCTACTTTTTCAGTTTTTCACTCATAAGATTGTGTCATTAACTCTAAACCTAAAAAGAAGAAATAGAAAACATGCCTTTCAACCCTGCCTGCAAGTTTTGTCGTTCAGAAGGTCTATAAAAGCGCTGAGCCCAAAGTAGGAGGGATTGAACATGTGGTTGAACCATCTCAGTGTCTACTAATGAAAACAATGGCATGATCTTCCTGTTTTAAAGTGCCAAATCTGCCAAGTGACAATTTCAGCTGTGCCTTTACTCACTGCTGATATGCTTTAGCAATGTTTCACTGAATAACCAATCAGAGAGCAGCATGTCAGTACTGACTGACTGCCAGAGCCAGTCAAACATCTGATCATTCTTTGATTGACTCATCAAGACCAGAGGTGGAAGAAGTATTACGGTTCTTTACTTAAGTTACTGAGGTATCAATGCAGCAACGTAAAAAATACTGTACAAGTAAAAGTCTTGCATGAAAAATCCTACTTAAGCAAAAGTATACAAGTATTAGCACTAAGGTGCAGTTAAAGTATTAAGTACTGGTTTGGTCCCTCTGACTGATATGGCCAAAGGGACCACAAATTTATACGATGGGCAGCACAAAAAATAGGAGTCTGATGAGCCTTATAAAGAGAAGGAGACTTTCAAGAATCTGAAGAAAAAATTTGATCTGAACGTGGACAATTTTCATAAATATTTTCAGTAAACAGACAGAAAAGAATTCTGGCAGATCCATCTGATGATAGGAATGGTTTGATTCAAATTGTAATTAAAGCTCATAAAGCACTACCATCAGAATAATTTCACCATTAAACCAACGATTAAACCTTAATGAGCTAAATGAATGCAGAAGAACTGAGAGAAAGAGCTTAATATGAAAATGCAAAAGATGAATGGGAAAACATGATCCATCACACATCCACTAATTTACTGGCATGGAGGGAATTCTCTGGAAAATCTTTTAAAGAATGCAGTGAACCGACATCAGAAATGTAGGAGACATGTCGTCTTAGGAAGTGATATGTAAAGTGTTAATCAAATATAAGATCCCTCTGAATTGTGCTTTAAACACTGTTGGGAATGTGACTGATGTGGACAGACACCAGCTTCATTAGCATTGACATTGTTTTAAAACTGACAATAATATTCCAAACTGTGTCCAAGGTCTCCCAGAAGCAGCTTAAATCAGACCCAGTTTGACTACGTATGTTTGGGCCTCTGTGTGCCACTGCTGCTACTTAGCACTGATTCTCTAAGTCTCAAAAACTCTGCTGGAGGCTTGAACACTATTTTTCTTACAGATATTTGCTTATTTGGTCCAAAATCTCCCATAGGTGTAAATCTGGCTGGAGATCCGGAGCTGCAAAGGCCATAGAATCTGAGTCGCATCAGTTTCATACTCATCAAACCTTATTTATCCACAGTATATTGAGATGCTAAAAAGACACAACTGACGAAAAACTGAGAAAGTGGACAGTAAGACTCAACTCAGTGACATTAGAGTAGAATAGTTAAAAAAAAAAAAAGCTAACTCTTCCTCAACATGGCTACGTGAATAAGTTAATACTGAATGTATCTGAAAGTCAGTGTTAACTGTATGTTGCAGACACTGGTGTTGTAGATGTTCAATGAGTAAAAATTTGAGTGATGAAAAGATTTCGCTGTCACAAATCCTCACATATTGTTGCATTTTCCCTACAGACGTCACTGCAACAATACGATAAATTGGCCATAACTCCATTTGTTCATCCATTTGTCTGTTTTCTTCTACTTCTTCATTTTACTGTCAGCCATGAACAAGATCCCAAGATGCTTAAACTCCTTCGCTTGGGGCAGTGACTCACCCCTGACCCAGAGGGAGCAATAAAACACATCAATGAACTGGTGAACAAAGAGGTGCAGCACATCTCCTGGAAGAGGGAAACTGGCTCCCTCTTCTGGAGTCAGACCTGGAAGGGGAGTTTACCAGCAACCATCTGGTGGCCAAGCCTTGACCCACGGATTTACCTAGGCAAAGACCCAAAAAAGCAACATGGAGCTGCCACCCAGAGGTCCCACCACCTGCAAGGACAAGTGTTGGGTGCATCACAAGATGGACAGCATGCAAGAGTGGTGCCCCGGGTATTGTAGAGTTGGTCATAACTCAGAGGTGATTACTGTGACTCAATTCCATTTTGTTTCCTTTCTCTTTGTTTCTCCCTTTTGTAGCTGTTGTTGTTATAGTGTTTTTATCTTTGACAGTTTTACTTCGATATTCAGACTGAGTGGAGTCCTCTATTTACCTTTATAGTTGTGAAATAAGCTGATGTGCCTAGAAAGCCCTGATATTAACACACATTTTTAATATGTGATTAAATAAAGAGGATTACGTTGCCTTGACAGAGGTGTGGGCTCTCTCACAGATTTCTCATTTTTTTGCTTCTAAGGCTCAAACTGTTCACCAGCGAGGAGACACCCAGTTCATTTCCTGCCTCACACCAGTAACCTCAGTGGCTTTCAGCACTACGACTCCACAGTCAGCGTATTGATTGAAGCTCGAGGGACAAAACAAGGCTGCAATCCAAAACCCTACAACAGATCCAGTGGCACACAAACCACATTCAAAGATCAACACATGACGGTACAGGAGCGAGGATGGCCTGTTTTTAATCTGTTTGCTTTTTAAACTGCATTTTGTGAACAAATTCTTGCTTTTTTGTTTGTTTGGGAGGGTTCTTTTTACCCTCTACAATCTGTGTCAGTGGCTGCCTAGCTTCAATAATGAGAGTAAATGAGATCTGGTAACTCCACCCTGGTTATAGATTGTAATGTCGGCAATAATTCTGTAAGATCTGGTGCTTAGGACTGGAAACAGAGTTCATCTTTGATTACAGACTAGGCAAATGGTATGAAGGAAAAAAGAGAAGTTTCAATGACTATAACAAAATCTATGATCGTTGACAGTTTGTGAAAAAATAAATTAATCATAAGAGAGTATATGATGTTGGTAGTAGATAACATGCAAAATTCTGTCTTTAAACAATCTGGAAATACTCCAAAGTGATCCTCGTGATGAATGAGCAGTTAAAGAACTTCAAATGTGTCCTTCTTGCCAGTTTGATTTTGTTTTCTCTGTCTTTTGTCAATGCTGCAGACAAACAGAGTTGATTAAGCATTTACACTTGGGAAAGTCTCTTCGTTGGCTCCACTGCAGACCTTCACATCAATACGAAGCTTTAAAGCAGCTGTGTAATAGTGAGGAATGAGGTGTGTTCGGACCTGAGTGAGCAGACTGAGGGGACTCGGCAGCCTCTGCAAACTGATCCATGAGATTGAACAGGTTGACAGAGTGGCAGTCTGGGGGCAGCAAGTGAAGATTTCCACTCAAACAGACTGAAGGCACATACATCAGTAATATTTCCACATATTCTCAATAATTCTATGAAGACATCTGCATAAATTCATAAAACACAACTGTGAGCTCAGGCCCACGACAGCTGCTGAGGGAAGAAGTGGGAGCGCTCGTTTAATAGCAGAGACGTGACAGCCGGGTTGAGAAGCACTGTCACTTGACTTGAATTAAAGCATATAAAAGAATATTTGCGTTCAGCCTAGGGCTGCAACTAATGATTGCTTTAATTTATATATTCATTGATTGCTTAATTTCTTCTAGTTAAGTCCTTTCTGCAGTTGCTTTTCTGGGCCTAATTTCTGTCTGGTGACTGTTTGATGCTTAATAATGTCTCATAAACATCACAGAACCAGGGCTAATAGCTTAAACTGAAGAATACACATTCATGACAACACATGGCCATGAATGCACATGTAAAAATAAGTCACAAGCATATTATTGTTTAATTAAATACTTCATTGGCATACTCTACCAGTCAAAAGTTTGGACACGCCTTCTCATTTAATGGTTTTTCTATATTTTCATGACTATTTGTAGATTCTCACTGAAGGCATCAGAACTATAAATGAACACATATGGAATTATGTCGCAAACAAAAAGTGTGAACTAAATCAAAACATGTTCTATATTTTAGATTCTTCAAAATAGTCACCTTTTGCTTTGATTACTGCTTTGCACACTCTTGGCATTCTCTGGATGAGCTTCATGAGGAAGTCTGTGACTGCTGTGATTGCAAAAAGAAGTCAGAATGTATGGAAAGTGTACCCTATTTCTCACTTGATCTTGTTGCCTTATAGAACATTTTCCTAATGAGTTTATAGCCATAATTGCTAGTTTTCAAGACTTAAAAAAAAATTACAGCAGGTTGTTTAATTTTGAAAGCTATGTTACCATTTAGAAGAAGAAGACTGCTGATGTGGTCATATCAGTGTACAACATTAATTTCTCTACTGTTTCCCAAGATCTATAGCACCATGATATGCAAATAAATGCGTAGCTGAAATAAAACCCTTTAAAGGCTTTGTAAATGACCAGGTTGTTTATCAGGTTATCAGGGCTTTTTAAAAATCACCAAAGGTTTTTGCTTTTTGGGTTGGTAAGAATAATTTAAATGCATATCATTACAAAAACTGCTTCTTTGTGCACTAGGTAAAGGTAAAAAATCTACAGGGAACTTAAGACAAATGAGCCTGTTTCATGTAAGTAGCAGATTAAAGGAACAGTTTGACAGTTTTTGAAATGCACATATTGGCTTTCTGTCTCCAGCCCCGGGCTGAAGTTACAAAGTGCATTGCCTAGACGAGCTTAGCATAAAGACTGGGAGCGAGGACAATCAGCTAGCCTGGCTTTGTAGAGAAATTAACATGAAATTACCATTTAGAATCTTGTGTAGCACATGGTATTTGGTCTTTTAGGGGCAATTAGAAGAATCTAATTAGAGAAACATAGACATGAGTAATTTAGAGTTTTTCTCTGATGATGATGATCTCACCCAACAAGGTTTTAGGTGTCCTCGTTTCCCCCTCTTCTTGTTCTCTTTCCCTGCCCAGATCTTTCCCAGCTGGTCCTAAATTTGCTCTGGCAAAATCTCAGTCATCCCAGGCTCTCTCCTCTCAGAGCTTCAGGCTGCTGCTTACAACAACTTCAGCTTTGTTTGCCAGGAGGACTGAAATGTTTTCCTGAGATGAGGGTATCATTACACCCACTCAGCAGCCTCGCTATGAACAGGCGGTTCTGTAGAGCGAGGAGTCGGAAGAGCGATCCAGTCGCCGCCCCGCCAGGCCAGCAGTCTGTCTCGCAACATTGCCTCCTCCTCTCACTCGTCAGCTTTACCGCTCCTCTTCCCCCATCCACCAGCCAATACAGCAGAGACCGTTATGCAAACAGGTTTGGTACTTGTTTGTCTCTGAATCATCTTCGGCTGAAGGCCTGATAGTCCCTGTTCTCCAAAATAAACATGACATTAGACATCACTGCTGTGCCTCCACAACACCAAATTATACGGCGCTGGAAAGTAACCGTCAAGTTTGGAGTCCTAGCAGGACTTGGCAGGCAGGTTTTAGTTGCTGTATACCTGTATATGCATCATATATAGAGAGAGATAGAGACACATGTATATTGAAGTAAAATGCACAAAGGAGTAACTTTATGAGGTGAATAAACTACAGAATTTGATCTTGCTCTTGGCCTTCATCTTCTCTTACATCAGCGCCGAAACATTTCAATGACTTCCATTGTCCAAATTCAGGTAAATGTTTGGCCTTTGGGTCAAAGAGTTAAAGAAATGTCTGAATAGATTCTGGTGTAATTTGTAAGGAGGTTTAAAGTTGTGTGGAGGTGGTTCAAGTACGTTTAAAAAAGATGGGAGAATTGTAGAAATTTTTAGCCACTTTTAGGTAAATAACAGAAATCAGAACCCCAGGACTCTTTATAAATATTTCATATTTACAGTTATACCTGCAGACCTGGGTTTTTTTAAGGACTTACTGATGTTTTACCTGTTATTGGACACATTATCAATGATACTACAGGGTGTTTTTGGGTCTTTCAGCATCAGACAGCCTCACCCAGGAGAGCCAGCCAGAGCTGATCCAACCTTGGTTACTCCTCTCCTGATCCATAGCCCCTTTGAAGCAACTTCGGCTTCCTCTGTAACCAGCTTGATGGTCCTTCGCATACTTGCCCCTATGATTCCCAGCATGTTGTTGACCCTGGAAAGAACTGGCCAGTAAACCCTCTGCATCCTACTTCAATGAGTTTGTACCTCCTTCACCATCTTCACTTGCACAGTGCCGTCTTCCTCTTGTTGGCGTGTCAATCCTCCCAATGAACGATTAGATCTAAAAGAATAACCTGTTTGAAGAATGTTTAATGTTTTACCAACATTTTAAAGTCCAAATAGGATGTTCCGTCAGTAAGTCATAAGGACTGTCATCAAGGCAAAAGCAGCCACACCCTAATCAATTGGTCAGGTAATTTATCTTTACTGAACTCTGCTGTGTGTTGTCCACCTGTGTTCCAGTGTGGCTCATAATTGATCTCACGAACTTTGCAGGTGAAAATTATGCCAGTTGACAGCGGAGTGGATAAAAAAAATATGGATTCACAAATGACAAAGAAGCTGTCATATTTTCCATCTTATTAGCAAAGTGAACAAAATGTTTAGCCAGCAGCTACTCATTGTTGCATTGTTTGTCGCTTTCACCGGTTAAAATTACAAATATTCCCAATAGTAGCACATAAAAGCCATTGCGATAATTTATTTGTCAAAATGAACCTTTTCCACTGTGGAGTTGCCTGTACTGGGACCATTTTTAGAAGGTTGCAGGGGCCACCTGCTACTGCATATATTTACAGTCACACTTCGGCCTGTGGATGGAGACACAGTGACTTATTGTATTTCTAAATTCTCCCGAGTCTCTCTAATCCATTGAGTCGAACATTGTTTTTATATTGGCAGCAAGTTGCAGCCTCTAGGGCTGAAAATACTGAAGTTCTAAAGCTGCAGTTCCTCATCTGTCCACTTGGGGCTGACACCAAAAGGGAGTCAATTTCCACAGACCTTCATGTTAAAATGTCCAACTTTACAGCATAAATATAAAACATATTAATGTTTTAACAAACAATTGACAAGTTTTAGTTATCATAGCGAATTTCCCTGTTAATAACGATTGATCAGTGTGTGATTTTTTAAAAAAAATCTATCTTACCTGTTGAAAATGTATTAAAGCCTAAAGTCATGTATAATTAATGGTGTGGCTGCTTTGAATGAACAGCTCATGCTGGAAATGTTTGCACGGCCTCCCTCAGCTCCGCATTTTTGTTCATTTTTGGATTAGCCTGGAGTTAGACTGAATCAGGCACTGACACTGACAGCTGGACCGTCCACACTGAGCTTCATAACTGCTATTCAGGATGCGCGTGATGTCTGAATCAATCTGGGAATGTTTTCCTGGTAGAAATTGGAAACATCGTCAAGGGCTTAAAGGGTTAAACTTGGCTGTTATGAGGTTACAGAGCTCTCTGCAGTCACTGTCAGTACTCCCCTTAAATAAAGATTTTCAATTTATTCTACTTTTATTCAGACAGTCAGAGCAGGAAGTATAAGAGAAAGTGAGGTGTGGTATGCAGAAAAGATCCTCCAGCTGACAGTTGGACCGTGGACGTTGCGGTTCACCAACATGCCCCACCAAAGATTATGAGCTAAAAGAAGTACCACTCTGTGCAAGTGCGAATGGACTGGGGACAGTGGACCATCAAAAAATCCATAAAGTTTTACTGGCCCCGTCTGGCTCTTTACTGGCCTTCTGTGGCTGCCTGCCATCCGGGCTGCGCATGAAAGCGTGTTACTACATTTGTAATCAAAATCCTCACTGACCCGACCAGAGTCCCAAAAGTTTGTGCATTAGTGAATGATTTATTAACCCTTAATAAAGGCATTGATTGCAGATTATAAACCCCATATAAATTGCCCCTTTCCAGACATTTGTCCTCTGTGCAGACCAGACATCACAGTTTTTCCATCCAGCTGCAGGTGCAACAGGTGTAGGTGTGCTGTAAAGAATTTATCACACTAATGCATTTATCATGTTCTCTCAGCTGTCCACGACTACAAGACAAAGCTCATATTAAATATGTATATGCAGTATTTTTTCAAACTGTCCTTCAGGTTTTACTGAATATTTAAGTTTATAAAACTGTATCAGGCATATAGTCAGTACTGTATGCTTTTAATCTTTCTATGTTTTATAAATGTTGCTCTTCTTTTTTATTACACATGGAGAGACAATCAGATGAGACTGTGATTTAACTGATTTCCTGAAAACATGACACACTAACTACACTATTAGCTTATCTCAGTACAGTCAGAGTGTTACCTCTGTCCTGGGCCTCACAGGGAGTTCAGAATCTGAATTATTATTATAATAATTGCAGTGCTCGCCTTTATAATGTGTCTGCTGTCATCTGAAGTAATGACCTATAATGGGTGGAACTATTAAAGCCATTTATTATGCCGCCGCCGCCGCTTGGTTGTTCTGTCTTCTGCCTCTCTCGGCACCTGTGACATCTCTAAAGTTGTGGAATAAATATTCACAACCCGCCAAGGAGTAGAGGTTTGGGGACATGAGGATCTGGAAATCCTTGTTATAGAAAGTAAAAGTTTTTCACAGTCTTGGTTTTTTGAAAAGCTGTCAGCATGGTTCAGGCAGTTCTAGATGGGTGTTGTGTTGGAGTCCAAAGTGGGAAATGCATCATCTCCAGCATATTCAAACTACTGAGGTAGAAACAATCAGGGAGGAGGTTGTTTTTTGCTTCCGAGGAGCACCAGGAAAGTTTCGGGATGAACCGATGATGAATATGATTTGGGTTGTGATGACTGAAAAAGTTGGACCTGGTTTGTTCCAGGGTGGGTCAGTTGATGTCATACCCATTTTATTACTGTGCCAAGGAACACGGAGGAGTTATGTGATGATCGGCGTCTGTCCGTCCGTCCGTCTGTTCGTCTGTCTGTTCACAACATTACTCAAAAATAGACTAACAGATTTGGATGAAATTTTCAGAGAAGGTCAGAAATGACACAAGGACCAAGTGATTAGATTTTGGCAGTGATGCGACTTATAGTCTGGATCCACAGATTGGTTAAAGATTTCTGTATCATTGCGAGATAGCGGCACGGCGTCACTGTAACTATGACAACAAGTGAACGCTATGTCAGCTGCCTGCTGACGATGACATGATTGCGATCCTACTACAAATCCAATGCTGCAAACTTATCCGTCGGAAATCATACAAGGAACAATTGATTTAATTGTAGGGGTGTTTCCGAGTCCCATCAATTCCCGCCGCCCGCTACATATTTAGGTCACGTGATTTGGTATCCATACGTAACGTACACATGCATAACACACACCTGTGCTCAGCGCAAGGTTATTTTGTTTGTGGGTACATCTATATTAAATAGCCACGTTCTATGATGCTGTGATTTCTAATCATCAATAACTGATAAACAAATGCTGCATTTATAAAAAATTAAAAAATAAAAATTACAGCATTTCTGACAATGCCATATGGGAGAATGAACAGCCTTGGTGGAGTACTGTGCTCTCTGACTGCTTTTCTAGTTTATTTCTTTGATGTATAGACAAGAGAGGACCACATTCTAGCCATGTTATTGGAAACTATCTTAGATTAAATCTTGAAACACTTCAAAACAAGTAGAATAGGTTTCTTTGTGAATATAGAGTAGAAATAACTGAAAAGACATGTTAGAAATGTTTTGAATGTTCTGATGCTATGTTGAAGGCATTTTAATGAGATACACTTTGTTTTATAGCCATTGTCATAATTCCATTGACTTATCAGCAGCTGCACCATAACCACAAATACAAGATCAGTTTGGATTGAATAAGCTTTACAGGACAGAATGGTAATGTTAGATTGCTCATTTGAAACATATTACAACCTCTATGTTCATGAAGCTCCCACAGGATTGCAACATTTTTGAAATTTACAGTAGTTTTAAATTCACACTGATGTGATGATAACAGCTTGAGAATTAACAACTGCTAATGATAAATGTAGTTACCGTTAGTTAGGTCTAGTCTAAGTTCAGTATTTTTTCAATTTTAAACCTGCAGTAACTGATTTTTTGGCCTCTAGGGGGCAGTAGAAACAATTTATGAACACAACATTTACCATACTGTGACATTTCTGCATTAAAATGTGTAAAAACGATGAGACCAATGTTATGTAGTTAGTTCGCTGGTAAAGTAAGATCATCCTAATTGAAATCTGGAATTTTATTCACTGTAATGGTGGATTTAAGTTTGGTCACTTGTCAGTTGTGTCATACCTCCTTTACCTGGTGTAGCTGGGAAAACACAATCAGCACTGGATTGTACATCAGAGTGTCAGGAAGGTGAACTAGATAGTTATTTTGCTGTTTTTTACTGTATAATTTCATCCCAGTTATTTTAGCATGCTTATTTTGACCACCAATAACAGCGCTGGGCTGCCACACAACTGGATTCGCCAACATACAATATTAACATATATTAACATACTTGCAGCTATTTCATTAGAGTAAAGCATACATAAAACATAACATGAATGTATGTGACTAAATGCAGCATGAATAAAATTAGAATAAATTACCTCACACATCAGATAGATTTTAATTGGCAATGGTGGTGAAGACAACAACTTTGATCCCACACTAATTAACAACATCATCAATCTATGTTGTTGTTATTGTCTATATTGAGAGAACGTCTAATGACAGAAATTACATATTGGAATTTTAAGTTGTTAGGGTGAACTTAACATAACTTGTTTACATAGACAGCATCATTGTAATTCATTGAACGTTGTGTTGATTCTAAGTCCAATACACTCTCTCTTTTAGCTCTGTTTTTGGTCTCCACCAGGTCTTGAGGGAAATACGTGTATCATCTGCTTCTAAATAATTCACTATGTTCGAAACTTTGTCTTCAATTTGTTATGTTTAGTGCAGAGAGGATAAGTTAAAGTGGGTTTTTAGAGCTTTTCATAAAAAACAGCTACCTGCTACTGCTGAAAATGGTGCTATAAGAGTGTTGAGAGTCAATCAAAATAGCAAAACAATGAGCTCAAACTGACCGTAAAGCAGAGCAGGGTTGCAGTTTCAGCTTATAATCCTCTGTGGATTCATGTCCATCTCTCACAGTGTTTTCATCTTCTGATCCCTTTGAAAAATAAAAAAAAAATGTAAAATATCGGTTATAGCTGCTTTCATGAAAAATAAATGTAAATACTGTTGTTACATCATGGCATGACTAATTTGCAAATGAGCATATGACATCATCTGGAACATTCATTGAAAATACTTGGCACCACAATACTGCAATCACTGTAAAGCTCATTGAAATGGATTTGTGATTAAACATTGAAGTTGACTCGCATTAACAGGGAAAGATGAGCTGATTCCACTAAATTCCCGAGTGATTTTAATTTTTTTAACCAGACAGGAAAATAAAATATTCATTTCCTCACTTCTTCATTCATTCATGTGTACAGTGTAGCAGTTGAAAAAAGAAAGACAGACTATGTAGGTACTTACTGCAGATTTTAAACATGATATGCGTTCAGGAATGAGCATATACTTGACAGTAATAGCTGGATAAAAGCTAAATGACTGAAATACAGGGAGAAGAGGAGGAAAAAAAGTGCTGATATGTGTGGGCGAGGTAAAGCTCAGTGCAACATCCCACTGCCAAACAAACACAAACCTGAACAGAATGTGTTCAACATGAAGCACAATGTGGAAACAACAAAAACATGACAAGGAAAAAAGACAAAGGAATGAATCCACACGCAGACAGTGGGGATGGATGGATGGATAAAGTGTGTGTGTGTTAGTGTGTGGGCGGCTGTGTGTGTGTCTATGTGCGTGTGTTCATCCTGAAACACACTTCAGCTCCTCCAAACATTCCCTCATCACCACTAACATATGCCCTCCTCCTTGAATTTTACATAAGTTTTGTTACAGGATGAAGTGGTGGTGAAAACACTGTTGTGATTAATAATTTAGCGTAGACGTAGAGTATCTTGTTTCTGCAGCTCGTTCACCAATCGGACCCATTTAAACACTAATCCCGATGAGCTGCTGCAAGTGTGAAATCATTTCTGCACAGCCACAAGGCTCCAGATTCAGCTGTGATGAACACGAGCAGAAGTCGGCAAAGTATATCAATTTACTGAAGGAAAAGCATCAGAAACATCATTCAGTAAAGTCCTGGATTCTCAGAGAAAAGTTGGCACCCGCAGTAGTGAAAATTTCTGATTACTGATTCGTTTCTGCTCCTGAAGAGTTCAGAGAGAAATCTGGTACATTTTCTGGCACATTTAAGTTTTTGGGGGGAGTTACCAGATCCAGCAAAGAGATATTTCTCCCTTCAACTTATGTGGCAATATGACTGTGGCTGGATTTTTAAAAAATAAGTTTAAAGTGCCAAAAACTGCAGTTCTCCAAGCGTCCACTTGAGGCAGGCTTAAAAACGAGTCACTCCCCATAGACCCTCATGTTAAAATGCCTAAGTTTACCGCAGAAATAAACATGTGTACAGCGCGGCACAAAAAAACGATTCTGTTCTCGATAACTCATTTTCCCATTCGTGACAACAGTACAGGAGGGGGATTTTTTAAATAGCTCAAACATCTGAATTGTATTAAGACTTAAAAGTTCTGCATAATTAAGGCATGGCTGATTCGAGTGACAGGTGGTGGCCTTCACAGGAAAGTTCATGGTCCAGAGGTGTTTGCATGTCCCACCTCAGCTCCACTCACACTCCAACTCTGCGCTTATTGTTGGATTGGCTTGGAGTTAGGAGGAGTATGGCACTCTGAAGATAGTAACCCATAGGTGATGTTATGGAGGGTTCGTCCATCTTCATTTAGTGAATGACTGAAGCTTATTTATGAGCTGCTGGGTCATCAAGAGGAGGTTGGGGTTGATGGAGAGTGTACGAAGTGCAGGTGGCAAAACCATCAGACCATCATTTTTCCCAAACCTTCTTGGCTTTATTAGATGGTCACAGCAGAGATATACAGGATATGTGGAGACTGCTCCGGCCTGCCACTAGTCGAACCAGGGACTGTGTTGCGAACAGCATTACAGCCCATTCAATGAGTGCCGTAGTTCTACTGTTGTGACTGAATATTCCACCGATGCAATGTTTTTTTCTCACTTCCCAAATATGTACATTAACAACATTTTCTCATTGTGTTAACACAGCATTAGGTTGTCCTCAAAACACATTTCCATTCGCAAAGTGGCTCCATACAAATGTAACATCCTGCCAGAGCTGCCCTTTAAACCACATGAGAATGTTTCATTGGTAAGTCTATTAAACCTTTGATGCACAATGTGGGTCAAAAGTGACCCAAGTTCAATGGAAAATGGGTATCTCCTGACCCATGCTGCGCACCAAAGGGTTAAATAAATGAAAAAATAAAATGAGATTACATTTTTGTCTTTCCTCTATCTCTAATTGCTCCATTGCCCCCCTGATTTATGTAGTGTCTTGTTGTAGGGGCCCGACCCCAAGGTTGGGAACCACTGAAATATAATGTAGTTAAACTAGCTGCAACAGTAAAATCCCACTGAAACTTTAACGCAGGATTATTATTAATAGAAATACGTCAAACAGAATAGTAAAACAATCATAGAGGGTAATTCTCAAGTACAGCTACTCTTACTTTTCATACTTTTAGTACATTTTGGTGGTAATACTTCTGTATTTTTTACTTACATTGGATTTTAGATGCAGCATATTCATAGTGAAGTTTTACACTGTTGTATTGGTGCATTTAGTTTCAGTTTTCACCACTGCTTAATGTCGAAATTAAATTTTTGATCCCCAAATTCTTGAACATCTTCACTTCCATAAAATATTACCAAACTCAATCTGCTTAAGAAAAGTGAATGATACAATCAAAAGCTGCAGGATAAGCCACTGTGAGAACCTTCATTTGATCGTGTTCAGTAACTGAGGCTTAAACTAATGATTTAAACACTTTAAAAGACCGACTTTTTTCCCTAAAAAAACAATAAATGACAGAAAGAATTAGATAAGAGGAGTTTGGTTAAACAATCCTTTCATGCAGGCCTGTGTGGTAACAGCAGCTTTCATGCTCAACACACCAAAAAACATCAAATGAAATGTGTGAAATCATCAGGAGGTAAAAATCTGTTGCTGCTCTGCTCATAGTAAAAGCTTTTTAAGGAAGAAAGGACATTTTGCGTGTGAAGTCAATGTGGAAACTCAAACAGGCATCCTTACAGTCGGCTCCGTTCTTTCCACATCAGCCTGGATGTTGGATGTTACAGTCTCACAGATGTGACTGTTCGCAGCCCGAAATAACACGTGTAGCTTCCTGTTTTCAACTGAATAACCTGATTAGTTGAGAAACAGGTACAGTGATGTGATATCACCTCGCTGCCTTCATCTATATTCCAGTCAATGTGTTTATTTGGCTTCTGCAGCATGACACACTTGCAGCAGAGCTCATGTTGCCATGGTTTAGTTGAGCATCAGACCATGGAAACAGCAATCAGTGGGCCTCAGCGGACTGATCGATTTCAAAGGGAGCCAACAATATTAATTTTTGACAAAAGGAAAGAATGGCATTGGCTCAGGATTTGCTGTTAAGATGGAGGCCTGTCTGAGCTGAGACATGCTGGCAGAGCGACATGAGCAGGTAATGTAGCTGAACTTAAAAGCACTAAGAGAGCGTGCACCTCTGCCAAGACTTCACAATCCACTAAATTTGTTATTTTAAAGAGTAAGTCATATATTTTTCTACGACATGTAGAGCCAAGGAACAATGAGCCTGCCTGCTAACAAGTGTGGTGTGTGAATTACAACCTGACAATGGAGCCTCGGAGCTCCATTGTTGTCCACAAACTATTAAAAACACATCAGTGAGCTATTCTGTTACATTGGCTAACATGTTCCTTTGTTGCCATGAATGCACATGCTGTGGTTTCTATTCGATTCAATACATCATCCCACTGCACCAGAGACTCACTAGAGGATCAAACATGGAAGAATCTGCCACTCAAAATGGTCCCCAACAAATGCAGCATTTCCTCCATCCTGTCATTTAAATATGATTTTTGGGTCATTTTTAGTCCAGTGAGAACAAATTACATACTTAGAATTACCATGTTTTTAAAGTGCATATTTAGTGTTTATGAATTCTGACTTTTAAAACACCGCACATCTCATGAAACGCAAAAAAATTTGCAGTGAACCCGCCTTCTGTCACACAATAGCCACAGTCAGTGTAGCGTGAAGGAACCCTTATTGTATTGTTTGTACGCTGAGCTGCACACATTTACATACAATCCCACTCATGGTGAAAGATGCATACTTTTAGATATGCGGCAGGAAAATGCAATAAGGAAGCAGGCATGCATTTAATTAGTCATTCCTGGCTGACATTTTCCTCATAGTTAAGACTGCTTTCCCTGCTGATTAATTAAGTTACAAACCAATAACATCATCACGCAGCATATCGCTCAGCCCACATCTGTGAAAGGTTTTATCACCACCAAGCAGACCAGACACCACAGCAGATTCTGACAGTGATAAAAGAAATGTCAACGCTCTCTTTTCTTTCTTTTCTTTTTGTTTTTTTCTTACAGCGCTTGAGCCTGAGAATCACATTAAAACAGATGTTTAATGGGAATCAATGAATACATGTGAGCAAACTGTCATAACCTCATGATGCCATAGACCTTTTATTTATTTATTTTTATTTTCACAACAGCAGCAGTGCTTTTTTTGTGCTCCAAGGGGGTTGGATTTCATCCTCCGGAGCAGAGCAGTTACAGTGCATTGCCGATGTGTGCAGAAGCGTTGTACAGCGAGAAGCTAACCCGGATGAAATGCAACTTCCATTGGACTGACAGAGCCACCAGATGAGGTTCACACTGAGCTGATCAATACTGTACACAAAGGCTATTCATCACAGAGCTGGAGGTGAGCGGGATGGCTACAGTATGTCCAATTTGACTCCAATGCCCAGAATGGCTGCCGGTCATTTACAGGACAAGGTGGGAGCCAGAATCTCTGGCAGCCATCTTTGATGCAGTGAGGGGAAATTATAATCACACACCAGGATTTTTTTTCTTTTTTATAGACACTCTTTCTGCTCCGACTGGTGCAACAAACTCTCTGCAGCCATTTTGTGGCAGATAGTTGTATTCATCATGGACATTTAGTCAGTTTTTCCTCTTTAAATTTCAACTTTTTATTGTTCAAGGAGTAATTTGACATTTTGGTGATTAAGCTTTCTAACCTTCCAGTTGAAAATAATTGAACAGATGGGTACCACTCTCATGTCTG
This sequence comes from Amphiprion ocellaris, assembly GCF_022539595.1. Taxonomy (NCBI): domain Eukaryota; kingdom Metazoa; phylum Chordata; class Actinopteri; family Pomacentridae; genus Amphiprion; species Amphiprion ocellaris. The sequence goes on from NC_072777.1 coordinate 6,918,676, forward strand.
TACGTTTAGTATGAATCCAGAGCCATAAAGGCAGAAAACAAGGACCAACATGTAGTCTGCTAACACCAACACCTCCAAAGCTTACCTTCCGATAGTGGAAGTATATTTCCTGTCATTCTGTGTGTTTGTTTGTCTGTTTGTCACCAGGATTACCCAAAAACTACCAGGCCAAATTTCATTAAACTTGGTGGAAAGGTGAAGTATGACCTAAGGAAGAACCTATAAAATTTTGGCGTGATTACTTTCTTTAAAATTATAAGACAAAGTGTTGGGAAGAGCTGGTTCTCTGAGTGCCCTTCTAGTTTCATTTGTAGACAAACTGAAACACCTTTGTCAGGAAATAGTTGTGGCACAGAACACAGATCCTTTAAAATTTTGCCTTTTACACAGATTCCTCTTACTGAGGGGATTTGGAAGGCATTTCAATTTAAAATAATTGCCGAAATAATACAATTTATCAGTCAGAAATCATAAAAACAGAAAGAATTGTAAGATTTTCAACTTTCTGAAGATCCTTGAAGGTATTATATACAATGTGGAGTTCAGTTGGGAAAAATGATCAAATTTAGGCTTTAAAACATGAAATTCCACGAAAATCACTTTATTCTACATGGCTTGTTTTAAAAGTCATCAAAAATATATCATTTTCTCAAGCCAGATCCTGTTATTTAAAAAAAAAAAAAAAAAAACAGACAAAAATAAATAAATTTACGTAATTGCAAAACTATGACTGACAGCTGAGATGAACAGTCACATGAATGAAGCTCATTTAAAAAATATAAGTAGTACAATATCTATGTCCATCCATGTGGAGTCACCATTCATTTTTTCCTGTATTAGTAATATCTGTGGGCAAGTCATAGTTCTAGTAAAAACATTTTTTTGTAAAATAAATATTCAAAGAAGTTCAACTTTAGTTTTTTTTTCTTTTTTTGATGATGTATGGCATTGTAGCTTTGTCATACTGTTAGATAACATTTGTGAGTTCTAACTGTGGCTGTATTGTTTACATCGAGGTGCAGGACTTTGTATTGCAGAGAAAATGAGCCTGAGAGGTGTTAGTGGGTGTATTTTAAACAGCCGGGCTAACTATTTGCCCCTGCTTACAGTGTTTATGCTAAGCTATGCTAATCACCTCCTGACTCGAGCTTCATACTTTACTTCTGCATGTAAGAAAAATTAACAAAATCGTCAGTGTCTCCAGACAAAGTTACGTTAGTCTGATAAAATCAGAAAAATTGAGCTTACCAGATCTCTGCAGCTGCTCCTCATCTCTGCTACATTAGCCACTACTAGCATAACACACCGCACTCTCTGATTGGTCCGTCAGTGATAGTGACTGCATTGTGGGTAATGTAGGCCCCAGATTTTGCCCAAAAAAATGAGGAACGTGTGGGCTAAGAAACGGGTCCATTGTGAGTCTGACAGGGTTAAAGGAGTGTTTTGATAAATCAGTGTCTTAAAGCGCAGACATGAGAGTGGCATCAACATTCTAGAAGTATTCAGGCAGAAAACCAGAAAGCAGAGTCCCCCAAATGTCAAAATATTCCTCTAAATGTTCCAGACAGGGTTCCTCCACATTTTCGAGAATTTCTAAATTAATGCATAACATGTGCAAGGCCGTGGCCAGGATTTTACAAATACTGAGATCAAATTAACAGTAAACCCAACCCCATCCTCCCTAAAAACCGTTCTTTTATTGATTCATTTGATTATTTGAATGTTTTTTCTTGACAAATTATATATTTATGTAACATTTAAATGACATTTTTTGACATTTCTATCTCCAGTAGAGTAAACTACTGCAAATCTCTTCAATTTAGTGTAATATTGTCCCCAAAAAAGAGTCCAGCAGGCCTTAAAACTTCGCCATGTGGAATTTAGGTGCAATTGTAGAACCTGAACTCCTCCCAAAGTTGCTAAAATCCCCAAATTTTCAGCAATGATGCCAAAAACTTGACCTCAGTGTTGTAAAATGTGGTTACAGACAAGGACATGAGTAGCATTTTTTCACCCATCAATAATACAGATTTTGCTTCTTTTTCTGGCTGCAAGCAAACAAGATTTAGGCCTTTTTCAGGTTTTTTTTTTCCTTCTTAGAAAAGTTCTTTTAAGGGATCAGCAGCAGCAGCTCCAGCTTGACATTTAACATGTGACGGCTTGTAGGGAGGAAAAAAATGATTTTGATCAGAATACCGTGACATTTTCTAGCATTTAAAAAAAATATTTACGCTCCTCCACAACTTTCTCAGGTGTGGGAGACACAAATGCCAAGAGATGACTGTGGAACCCTGCATTATCAGCCGTTGGATTCAGATCTGAATTGTTTTAGCCTGTGATGAAATGATACACCAAAGCTGATGCTAACAGTTAAGAATGCATCTTTAACAATAGATCTGGTAGATAGATTTCAATTTCCTTCTGTCAGAGATGACCTTTTAGCATTATTTTACTGGATGATACCCTTTGGATTGAGGAAAATCCAGAGTTTTCCCACAAATTAAGGTAAAAATCACACTGATGCATACAGATTCGTACATTTACACTCAGTTTGGGAGTCTTGATTAAAGTGAACATCAGCCACAGCAAGAAAGGAAAAGAAAACACATACACTGGCCACAAGAATAAACCAAATCTGGATCTTCTTCTCAAACTAAGAATCATGCTTTTACTCCGTCTGGGCCAGGCACGTCTGAGGAACTAAACTAAACATGTTGTAGGCACCAGTATTTCCCCTTATTGAGTCAGGAAAATGAAACACAAATCTTTTTTTTTGCCCTTGGGGCTCACGTAGCTTAGGCCTAAGCTGTTTGTGCTTACAAGCCAACTGAGGTTGACTGTCAAACTCTTATGGCAAAGTGAGTCTGTAGGCTACAGTCCAGTGCAGCACGTACAGGCGGGGCCCCTGCATCTGGGGCTATGGGCTTTCTCCAAGTCAGTATAATAACACTATCAGCTGCAAATCAGTCATAGGGCTTCCACCTCTTAACAGCACTTTCACCTTCATACTAACATCAGCCAGCTTTTTTTTTTCTTTTTTTTTTTTAAACAAGAAATCCACTGGTTAAGAAGTGGGAGCCATTCATTTTGCAGCACCAGCTGATTACACAATGCAGACTGGGTGGCAGGAGTCCTCTGCACCATCTATCAAGTAAAAAGCTCATTCTGGAGCCACATTATCAGAAGCAATGTGGGTGCTGGGGATGGAGCCCTCAGGGAAAAACCCAGGGAATTAGATATTTGTGGTGGGTTTTGATTCAATTCTGGCATTATACACATGATTAGAGATGGAGGTGAGTGGGGGGGTGATTATGGCTGGTAATCATCGTTCATGCCCTGCAGCATCTGAACCGAATTAGTTTGTGGAAAGCCTGCTTGAAGTCCTCGTTGGACATGGTGTAGATGATGGGGTTGATGAGGGAGTTGAGGTAACCGAGCCAGGTGAAAATGTCAAATAACTCCGGGTGGAAGCAGGACTCGCAGACAGGCACTAGAAGAGTGTAAATGAAAAACGGCAGCCAGCATATGATGTAGGCTCCCAGGATTATTCCCAAAGTTTTGGTCGCCTTCCTCTCCCTGGCGGCGGAGATGCGCTTCTTCTCCAGCAGCGCGTCGGACACAGTGACTTTGACTTGGCTCACGTTCGCGGACGAGGTAGTGTCACAGGAGGAGGAGGTGTCGTTCGTCCCGTAGTTCAGGGAGGTGGTGGACGCCACCGAGCCCGGGGAGTTGGTGATCAGGTGCGCCGAGGTGAGTCTCTTGCCCGGCTTGTTGTGCGACTGCTTCAGGATGCGCTTTCGGGCTTCCACGTAGATCCTCCCGTACAGGGCGATGAGCAGCAGCGTGGGGATGTAGAACGCGCCGAAGGTGGAGTAGATGGTGTAGAAAATGTGGTCGGTGTTCACGTTGCAGCTCGTCACCTCCTCCGCCTTCACCTGGCGCCAGAAGAACGGCGGCAGGGAGATGGAGATGGCGATCACCCAGGCGGTGGCGATCATCCCGGCTGCGCGCCCCGGCGTGCGCTTTTTGGAGTACTCCACCGCGTCCGTGATGGCCCAGTAGCGGTCCAGCGCAATTACGCACAGGTGGAGGATGGACGCGGTGCAACACGTTATATCCGAGGAGAGCCAGATGTCGCACACCACCTGCCCCAGAGTCCACGTCTGGCTCACCGTGTACAGCGCGCTGATGGGCATCACCAAGATGGACACCAGCAGGTCGGTGACCGCCAGGGACGCGATCAGAAAGTTTGCCGGCGTGTGTAATTTGCGCGACTGGTAGATGGTGGCGATGACGAACGCGTTGGAGAGCGTCGTGGCCAAAGTTATGAGGGCTAAGGTCACGGCGAGACCCGCCTGGAAAGCCAAGTTAGTGTCCTTCTCCTCCGCTTTCGACGTGAAATTGACATGGGTGTCGTTGGTGGAGATGTTCAACAGCTCTCCGTAGATGGCAGGCGTTGGTTTGAGCTGACTGGCATTCTCCATCCCTCCACCTTCCCCCGTCAGATCCCCCCGTCATTGAGCTCAAAGGAAAGCCTGGAGACCACCCTGAAATCCCTCACATCTTCATCCACCGCTTCTTCTCGTCTTGCGCAAAAGAAAAGCGGCTCCATGTCCAGCGGTTTATCCAGCAGTCAGACGACAGGTGTTGACGCAAAGACGCACTTCTGCCTCCTCTTCTTCATCTTATTCACTTCACAGTCAGCATTTTTCAAACACTTATTTAAAAATCAGGGATCAACTTAGACATCCAGTAGCTGAAGATAATCACAGGGCGGCCTCTCCATCATCCACACAGCATCTTCTGCGACGTGAGAATCATTTTCCAGATCTCAGCTCTGATCAGCATCCAGAGGGAGAATAAAACAACACGTTAGCATCTGTTTAATCCGCTCTGAGTGTCTCCTCACAACTTCAGAGCTGCTCAAGTCTGACTCCTGCTTTTATACCTCACCTCTCTCTCTCTCTCTCTCTCCCTCCCTCCCTCCTGTGCTCTCTCTCCTCTCTTTCTTACTCTAATAGTAATATGACTCCTTTTCACTCCTATTCAGTAAATATATTTGTATTAGAGCTGAAAAATCTGGCAACACGCTAAAGATACATGTTATTTGTAATCAATAACTGATAAAGCAGTTGTATTGTGAGCAGCTGAGAGAACAGCACTGGCATGTCATTTAAACTGTATGTTTTTTAAAAAGCATTTCTTCTCCTGCTTTCATTTATGCCATTGTGCTTTCACTCATACTGTAAAAAAAATCTGTAATTTTCCAGATTTTTAAATTTTTTTATACAGAATTTCTTCCCATATTTTACAAATACATACAAAACATACAGTTAATTTACATATGTAATATAACATACTATTAAAAAAACTTGCAAATTATAAATTGTTTAAAAGATTTTTTTAATGGAACGATACGTCTAAAATATATTTGTAAATTTACTGTAATTTCACAAATAGATGGAACCGTTAAATTCAAGTTTAATGCTGTAAATATGTTTCTAAAATAAGATACGGTTGGCAGCAATTAACAGACAAGGGTTCTGTAGTTTTCCATACATTTGTTTCTTAAATGAGACACATCTTGTATAGTAGTTGACACAACAAAAATGCTCTGACTATCTATTTATTACTGTTTATGTTCTAGCTATCCATTTATCTATGTCATTGTTTATTAAACACTAAAAAGTCAAACAAAATACACTTGATCCCATGTAAAATAAAGACTAGAACCTGTATTGTAGGAATAGAAAATTACAATATTTTTAAGAGATGGTTATTTAGTTTTATTATTTTTCACAGTTTTTGTTCTTTTGTGCCCCAACTGTTGGAATATCACCATTTTTGTTGTTCTTGTTTTGTTTTTTGATATTCTCTCTCTGCAGCCTATCAAAAGCATCATTTATTGTTACTTTATTTATTTTTGTCTGATTCCTGGGAGACACGTGGACAAAATTGTTGGTACCCCTCCGCTAATGAAAGAAAAACCCACAATGGTCATAGAAATAATAAATAAAAATTGTATGAAAATTAACAAATGAAAATCAGACATTGCTTTTGAACCGTGGTTCAACAGAATTATTTTAAAAAATAAACTCATGAAACAGGCCTGGACAAAAATGATGGTACCCCTAGAAAAGACTGGAAATAATGTGACCATAGGGACATGTTCAATCAAGGTGTGTCCTCTAATTAGCATCACAGGTGTCTACAAACTTGTAATCAGTCAGTCGGCCTATTTATAGGGTTACAGTAGTCACTGTGCTGTTTGGTGACATGCTGTGTACCACACTAAACATGGACCAGAGGAAGCCAAGGAGAGAGTTGTCTCAGGAGATTAGAAAGAAAATGATAGACAAGCATGTTAAAGGTAAAGGCTATAAGACCATCTCCAAGCAGCTTGATGTTCCTGTGACTACAGTTACACATATTATTCAGAAATTTAAGATCCATGGGACTGTAGCCAACCTCCCTGGATGTGGCCGCAGGAGGAAAATTGATGACAAATGGAAGAGACGGATAATAGGAATGGTAACAAAAGAGCCCAGAACAACCTCTAAAGACATTAAAGGTGAACTCCAAGGTCAAGGTACATCAGTGTCAGATCGCACCATCCGTCGTTGTCTGAGCCAAAATGGACTTTATGGGAGACGACCAAGGAGGACACCATTGTTGAAAAGAAATCATAAAAAGCCAGACCGGAATTTGCCAAACTGCATGTTGACAAGCCACAAAGCTTCTGGGAGAATGTCCTACGGACAGACCAGACAAAACTGGAACTTTTTGGCACATCAGCTCTATGATCACAGACGCAGAAATGAAGCATATCAAGAAAAGAACACTGTCCCTACTGTGGAACATGGAGGAGGTTCTGTTATGTTCTGGGGCTGCTTTGCTGCATCTGATACAGGGTGTCTTGAATCTGTGCAGGTACAATGAAATCTCATGACTATCAAGGTATTCTAGAGAGAAATGTGCTGCTCAGTGTCAGAAAGCTTGGTCTCAGTCACAGGTCATGGGTCTTGCAACAGGATAATGACCCAAAACACACAGCTAAAAACAGCCAAAAATGGTTAAGAGGAAAACACTGGTCTGTTCTGAAGTGGCCTTCTATGAGACCTGATCTAAATCCTATTGAACATCTGTGGAAGGAGCTGAAACATGGTGTCTGGAGAACTGGAGCAGTCTGCTGATGAGGAGTGGACCAGAATACCTGCTGAGAGGTGCAGAAATCTCATTGACAGTTACAGAAATAGTTTGATTGCAGTGATTGCCTCAAAAGGTTGTGCAACAAAATATTAAGTGAAGGGTACCATCATTTTTGTCCAGGCCTGTTTCATGAGTTTATTTTTTAAAATAATTCTGTTGAACCATGGTTCAAAAGCAATGTCTGATTTTCATTGGTTAATTTTCATAGAATTTTTATTTATTATTACTTTTGTCAGATTCAAATTATTTCTGTGACCATTGTGGGTTTTTCTTTCATTAACAGAGGGGTACCAACAATTTTGTCCACGTGTGTAGCACAGATTTAATCCCATACAAAAGGAGCATCTTTATATTGTGCACAACTCCAACACAGTTCATCATAAATCACAAAGAAGTGAGGGATTATCAGAAAGCCCGAAGGTTGACGAGATCTGAAACATTAAAGCCGTGGGCCGAGGTGAAAAACTCTCTGTGGGTTCATCACTACAAACCACAGCTGTCACATCACACACAGACTCCAGTGTTGGTGTAAAATATTAATTAATGCTGCTGTTAGAGAATTTTGAAAACTCTGCACTGAACACGCTGCTCTTAAAGGAAAAATCTACTTGTCAGCACCTGCTGGTGGACAAAGTATGAAGTGTTCTGTTCTGATTCTGTATCTGGACTTGTTTGGCTGGGAATCCATAGCAGAACATTTTCTTTATTTGTTATTAGAGCTTCTTCAGTTTTTTCCCCCTAACTTTCGCTTTCTCACACGGGGTTCTGAAATGTTGTTTCGGTGTCTTCTCACTGTCACAAATAAAACTTCTGGTAGAGTAAAAAACTAATGCTGAACGCTTAATTTGATTTGTATATGGGACGTATTAAAAAGAAGCCATGTTTGTCTTGTTTCTGCTTGAATGAACACCAGCGTCTACAGTTTGTTTACAGGTGAAACAAGCTGCTCATGAACCAAAACTGAAGTCTGTGTCATAGAAATTTAGCTGTCAGAATTCTAAACAAATTAAAGCTACAAATGTGTGACATTAGAAGTTCGTAAAAGCTGCTGTTGTTTTAGAAACAAAACATCTTCCAACCACCTCTTGTTCTTGCTACATCTGAGTGTGTCTTCATGTGTTTAAAACTGTTTGACATCACTGAAAAGGCATAAAAACTATAATTTACCATTAAACAGCAACAACAAGAAAAATCTGTTTTCGTTCCGAATATATGAAGGGTGAAAAATACGCTACAGTTTCTGCTAAAATTGTGTATTTATTTTCTAGTTTAATGACTGACATGACTCAACCAGTCTGAACCATTTACCCTGGTTGGATGACATTTATATGAGAGGTTATTATGTAAAATAAGGCAGAAATAGGCCCAAAGCAGCTGCGAAAGAAAGAGGTTTAATCAAAATCTGTGTCACTTTTAGCTTATTTATGTCACTCTGATGTATATGATATAAACAAATATAACACATTTTAGTTAAATAAAGAATCCAAACGTCTGAATATCTGATTAAGCATATTTGTCGTTTCTCTTTCCTCCTTTACATCACACTCTCTTCCCTTTCAACTCTCCATCCTTCCTGTGCTGTTAGAGCTTCCATGTCATACAGCTGCACCGCTGGGTCTTAATGCTCCAGGGTTTCATCTACAGAGAGGTTAACCAATGTTCCCTCTAATTTTTCATGAGTCTGAGCAAACACACAAACTCCCTGAGCGTCCCTTGGACCACTGTGAGCAACATCAGACGTGTGCACTGTGGTCACACCAGCATCACATCCATTCAAGTTACATGGTTCATTAAAAGAATCAAATTACAGCATTTAAATTTCTGTTAAAACACTTTGTCAACAGGAGCCAGTTGAAGGCTGCAGTGATTTTAGTGACACTACAATGTATAAGAGTGAAGTTATTGAATATTTGTGTCTCTCTTTGCTGTTGCAGCGGTTTTGCAATTTGCAGACGGTTCCTGTTCACTCAATAGACACCAATGTTATTTGTGCAGCTTGAAAGACAGCTACTTTTGATAAAACTGGGCTTGTAGCACATTGTCTGCCTTACAACGATGGGAGAGAGACATCCTTTATGTTTGGACAAGCTATTTGTAACGACTCATTGATGCTGGAAGTCCGAATCTGTGAATATCTTTCAACTTTACTGAACTTGGGGCCACTACCACCCAAGGAGTGATATATTTAACTTTGAAAAAAGCACTTAGCCATAACTAAAGCTTTAAGTGCTTTATTAACGCAGAACTAAAAATTTTGTATTGTTTTATTATCACAGGTTCTGTCTGAAAAGAGGTGGCATCATTTTAAACAGTGAAATCAAACTAACAAAATGTAATGATCAACCAGTGAGCAATACTGGATTCTGCAAAATCATAAACAACTTTTTAAAAAAAATCTAAATCTTTTCTTAACACAGTTAATGTATTAACTTATTTTTGTGTGTATGCATGTATTTATTGATTTATTTAGTACTGTTAACATATCAGAGTTCTGAGTGAATTTTTCTTGATAGGCAAAGGCCATTTATTTATTACATATAGGCTATTAAATGTTTATTAAAAACTAAAAAGCATTTAAAAAAAAACTTAGGCATTTATTGAGTCACTAAAATACTGTAGAGTACAGACCACATCAGCATGATTATAAGCATCCTCTGGTAAATGAACAACCAGATACTGATGTCTCTCACCATATGGACTTCAGGAGATGACTGGGGGATGATAAACTGTGACCTACTGGTTGGTTGTGGCAGCCTCCCCCCTCTACAGACCTGACCGTGAACACCGTCGACACCCACCTGAGGGAGACGCTGCCTAAGATGTCAAGGCTGCTTGGTCGTGGTCTTTCTGGCACGTACTCTTCCAAGATGAGCCGGGAAGTTTAACACTGATGGAATGACACCAGGTCTAAGCCGACAAACTTTCACTTCCTCCTCAACCCATAGTCTCTGGGAAACCTACATGGAGTAAGAAAAGTAGACAGAGAAGTAATTAAGTCTGTAGACAACATATTAAAAAGAAATCATGCTAATAAATTAAGTACAAATAACCGACTTTGCCAATATACTGGAGACCACAGCTATTTAATTTGATAAGTATAACCTTGTTTAGTAACATTTCAATTATTTGAGAGCAGTCCTAAAGAACTGCCTGTAATCCCAATCATAAAATGGGTTTGGAGGAAGAACATAGATGGTAATCTGGATATACATGAGTTAGGCTTTATAACTACTATTGGTAGTATTGGTGGTAGTAACAGTAATGCACTAAATACACTAACTACTGCTGCTGATACTGGCACTGCTACTACAACTTGTAATACTATTACAAATGCTGATACTACTTCTACGACTCTAACAGCTGTTTATACTACTACTGCTGCTTGTACTTTTAGTATTACTACTACTGCTTGTACAACTATACTCAGGGATGAGAATGACAAATGGAAAAAAACTCGGAATTCCGCGGATCCGCGGAAAATTCTCATCCCTGTATACTACAGCTACTATTAATCGTCTGGTATTTGCTTGTCAAGCTGCTAGCTCGCCTTAGCGTTTTGCTAGTGGCTAACTAGTTAGCTCTCATAGACTGGAAGCTCTCAACAAGATTTCATAATGAAAAAAGAGTCAAAAACTATTCTTACCTATGAAAAGTCATTCCAAGTTTCCTTGTCTCAATCGTACGACGTAGTGTGTAACTGTATGCAGCACAGTGAGCCGGCATACTTATTGTTTCCGTTTTCACGCTGTCTACATCAACGGAATGCACTGAAACTTTGCCCCCACTAGCTTAGCCTCGCTGTAGCACGCAGCTCAAAGGGGCGTGTCCTATCTACTCATTCATACCTATGAGAACAACGATGGCTGCACATAAGGACGCCTGACGTTGATTAGCTGCGTAAATACCATTATGTACAGTCTATGGTAAATACGTATGTGAATCGCATCATTGGCTGCAGCAGCCAGTCACCGGTCACTCACTCACTCACTCACTCACACTGAAAAATAGCACAGAATGAATTGTTACGTGTTTATTTTATTTACAATTTAGGTTGGATTTTTTTTTTGTGCGCAGCGCAGATTTTCTGTGCGCGGAGACCGTGTCAGCAGTGCGCAATTGCGTACGCGCGCAGCTTAGAGGGAACAGTGAGGTTAACAGACCAGCAGCATCCATTATTCTCAGACTAATGAGTGAAGCGTGGCGAGAGGAGCTTCAGCACCAAGGACAGCTCCCCGACTGAAAACATGAACAGGCTGCAGCTTCAAACTCTCTCCAGGTTTTCTGCTTAAAACGTCTAATGGCAGTTTCCTATCAGCTGAAGGGCAGAGAAACACCCAGGGACCGTGTTGGAAATATCTCGTTTCACCATGACCTGCTGTCACATACAAATAGAAACAGAATCAAAAACAACCAAATGTGTTTAACTCTTCATTCTATGGGAATTTGTCATACGATGCTGAAATAACTGCATGTTATTTCAGCATTTCAGTATCGCAGTCCAAAGATAGATGATAGGTAAACTGATGATTCTAAACTGATCACAGGTCTGAGTGTGAGCATGTATGGATGTTTAGACCTGAGGTGAATTGGTGACCTATACAGGATATCCTCTCACCTGACGTCAGCTGGGATAGCCTCCAGGTCTCCATGAGTCTCTACAGCAGGGGTGTCAAATTCATTTTAGTTCAATGGCCACCTTCAGCCCAATTTGATCTCCAGTGGACCAGACCAGTAAATTCACAGCATAATAACCTATAAATAACTACAACTCCAAATTTTTCCTTTGTTCTAGTGTAAAAAAGTACACTCTGAAAATATTCACTTTTAAGGAACTGTCTTTTGAAACCAACAAACAAATACCGGGTGGGGTGTTTTCTTGTTGACCTAAACTTAACCAGTATTTACAACTGTTTACTTCTCTCCTGCTCTCTGTGCTCACATCCACTGCGTTTTAACACAGCCAAATTCCAAATGAGGCTGTTCTCAGTTACATATTCCTCTGTTCTGGTGTCAGACGAGAGAAAGAGTATAAAATAGTGATTAAAATGCTTCCCATTTAGATGACATGTTAACTAACAGTCACTTCAGAGCCATTTCAAAACTGTTCCTCTGCACCGACTCATGACACACACTCATGAGCAGCTGTGCGCTGAAATTAACAATATTCCCATGTAAGATGATCACTGAGAAAGAAAATGAAGTGATAGAAAGTGCTCTGCAAGTCAACTGTTTTCCTCCATGATGTCAATCACAGATGCAGAGAGAGTCTTCTTCCTGAAGGTGGCATGGGTGGCAGCAGGCAGTTTAAAACAGGACTGAAAAAAAGGTGTTTTACTGTCATGGTAAAATGAACACGTGTTTTGAGCTAAAAAACAATGAGAGACACATTTTTGGGCACATCAGACTTAAAACTTTGCTTAAAGGGGCATTATGACACTTTTAAACAGTTTACATTTGTGTCATATTGGGCTCTTCTCTGGAAATTATAAGAAAATAAGGCAGCTGTAAAATGTATTTTTACCTTTAGTTGTCCAATTATGTTTCTTTAAGCCACTCTGGAGGCTTCTGTACTGGGACCAACCTGTATCTATTATTAAAATGCAACCTGTCGTCATTTTCCAAAGGCTGCTGAGTGTGGCAGATTCAGAGAAGAGGCCACCTGGTACTCGTGTCCAAAATGACTGCAGCTTTGTTTTGGTTGCATCACATTTGGTAGAGTTGCAGTTGAAAATTTTTAAAACCGATTTAACAACATCATTGTCACTGACTCAATGTTACAAGGCTGTTATTTACTCTCGAATTTATGGTTTTGATTAGAAAGAATGTAAATTTTTGATTTTTAAACATGTCTGTACTCTGGTGATGGAGACACATTCATGTATCTATCAATCTATTCATGTCTGTACTCAGTATTATGGCAGGGGCTGGAAATCTTCCGCACCATTCCTTTCATTTCTCAAACACTGTTCTTATTTTAGGTGAATTAACAACCTGCCGAGTTAACGTCTGTCATGTACCTTGGCCGCTGTGATGAATGAAGCCCAAGACTCTCTCCATTTCCGAGGCAATCAAACCTGAAGACGGCAGAGCGCTGGAAGTGTGTAGGTGACCTCAGTGACCATAATTCATCACGGCGATGATGCACAACACCTGCTGCTGCTGCTTCAAGTCATCCTGTGTTTATTCAGACATAAACTGAGACACACAGAGTGTCCTTCAGTGGGACCAGGAGTGTAGCAGCTGACAGCTACAGCAGCATCAACATCAAGGATTTAGCACCTTTTTTATTTTTTAACAAGGTTAGAGCAAGATGCTGCACAAAGAGAACACAAGCTTTAGTAGAGACACACGAGGAAGAGTTAAAAAAACACAGGCAGCAGCGGACATCACTCAAGAAGCAAAGCAAAAACGAGACATACATAAAAGATCAAATCTAGAATTGAATTACATCCTGTCAGTACTTTCAAAAATAAAAGGGTTTATCTTAGGGCTGGGACTTTAACACCTTTATTTCGATTACATCATTACAGAAAAAAACAAAAGAGTTTTCTGATCACCGCAGCACTTCAAGCCGACAGTATCACCTCAATGCAAAACATGTTGCTGTTAGCACCAGAGCTAACGTTAGCTACGATAGTCCTGCTAACGGCTAACGGTGTAGCCATCCCATCATAGACCGCTTTAGAAGACACTGAAAGCGTTTGAGTTTACAAAAACTCTTAAAATGTTAAATATATTCACTATAATTCAACTTTGAGTTTGTAGTAATCCTTGAATGTAGCAGACAGATGAAAAATGCCGATAAATACAAACAAACATAAGCATTTTTGTTGTTTAATTTGTTACTCCGCAAAAGAGGCAGAACCTCGGTGGAGTTATGTGACCATTGGTTTGGGTTGTCTGTCTGTCTTTTAATAACTTAATTATATACTTTTAGTTTTAAAAATCTACATCTATTTTTTCATAAATAAAAATGTATATTTCTTTAAAAAAGAACCATCAAAATTACACCATTTATCAGACCCAGAAACTATGAAAAAAGAATGAATATGGATTTTCAACTTTTTGAAGGTCCTTGAACTACTTGTGCTGATTTTATGTGCCATACAGTGGAAAAACCAAACTAAATCCAGGCTTTAAATCATCAAAATCACTTTTTTTCTATATGTCCCATTTTAAAATTTCATAAATTTCAAATTATAAACATGTATATGTCTATTCATTGATTCATTTGTCAAAATGTATTTGTATTGAAAAATTTTACTTATTGTGTCAAATATTGCTATTAGACAAAAATGTGATTAATCGTGATTAATTAATTGCAAAGCCTCTAATTAATCAGATTTTATATCTTTACTTCTACCACTAGTTTAGTTGTCTAATGCTTCTGAGGTTAAATGTCAAACTTTATTTGTTTTATGTAAGTGTGCAGTTACAAAAGCTGTGTTGTGCTGCACTGCACATTTTCTCTTTTGCTCACTGGTTTGTTATCATAAATCTTTATATGCTGGTTTGATTCATTTTGAGGCTTATTTTGCTTTAAAGGTCACAAAAAGGTCTGAGGAAAGTAAACTTTAAGGGTCCAGATCCAGCAGTGACTTTTAGGAGGTGGGAATAAGGGAAACTTGTATTCATGTAGCAGGATTATCTTTGGGGCATTCACATCTTTTATTTCTCCTTTATATTAAAGGAGGTTTTCAATGAATACCTAAAAGATAATTTAATGAGATTTAACCTGAAGACTTTTGGCAATTTGTTCTAAAGACGAGCAGCCCTCAAGGCAAAGGTGCCTCCTGCTGACAAGATGAATTAATAGAATGAATGAAGCTGCCACTGAAGTTCATGTGTTATGAGCAGCTTCATATGTGGTCGAACAGTCACTTATTTCACCTGCAGGAAGTCCACAAATTACCTTCATCAGTTAAAAACTCAAACACGAAAGATTTCTTCATATTTGACTGCATGTGGGAAACTATTTGTGGCCGCTATATTCTTTTTCCAGGTAATTTATGTCTGCTTGTAGTCATTTTGCATGTTTTTGTAATTTCATATCTGTCTGTGGCTCTTTCTTGTTGTGGTCATTTTAAGTCTGTTTATGGTCATTTTCTTTCTCTTTGTGCAGATTTTTACAAGTAAATAACTGATTTGTTTTTTCCAGCACAATTAGCTCTGTTTTTTAAATAAATACTCAAAAAGTAAAAAGGAATCTGAATTTATAATACCATACATACAATATTAATTTTTTTAGCACACAAAATACCTGTGCAGGTGAGGCTGGTTTCTTCACATTAACAGCTCAGGGCCTCAGGTAACAGCAGAGACTCTGGAGGGTTTAAAGCTGTTCTGCTGCATTTTTTTTAACTGTAGCAAACATTGGAAACCATAAGCAGGAGCTGCAATAAAAACAAGAAAACTAAAAGTTTGGAAAGTTTTGTTTCAGCCCAATTTTTAAATTTCAGAATTTTTTTTTTTTTTTTTTTTTAAATTTTAAACAACTTTATCTTACTTTTGCTGAAAAATCATCTGGGGACTTCTTTCCTTTCAGCAAACAATATTCAGTTTCAGTGTCTGTTCTCCCAGCAAGTACAATCAAAGTGAGACATTCAACATAAATTATTTATCACACTTATTTTACTGTGTGTGTCCACATTAGATCCAGATTGTGCAGCAGGCTGGTATTGATCCTGCTTGGATCTGAATGCCTGCAGGCTCTGCTCTGACTGAGGGAATCACTTGGTGCATGGACACTCAGCGCTGAAATGAGATTCCTGGGGAAAGTGGCTGCCTCAGTGCCAGTGAGGGGCTGAGTGGCTCGTTCATCCAGCACGGCCTCTGCATCGAGCTGCTGCTCCACCAGATGAAAAGAAGCTGCTGCACTTGTTTCAGACAGTTTCCCCAACAAACAGATATTTCTCCTGACAGAGGGTTTGCTGCAGTCCACCTCCATCCAGTGCCAAGTTAATAGAGGTTTGCGGAGCTGCACAGACGCTCACAGGACCACAAACCTCTGACATTTTTATCAGGAGGAAATTATGTTCGAGGAAATGCAATACATTTTTTGCTGTTTATACTGCAGGAGAACAAATGTTTGCCATTGTTTTGTGTCTTTTCTATATGTTTCTGTATCTGTTTGTCATCGTCTTTGCCAATTATGTCTGTCTTTGTGGTTTATGGTCAATTTGTCACAGTTTTTAGTCATTTATTGTGGTCATTTTGTGTCTGTTTGTGGTCATTTTGCATCTTTCAGGGGTCAGTTTGTCTCTTTTTATTGCTATTTTTATCTGTTTGTGGTCATTTTGTTTTTGCTTAAGCTCATTTTGTGGCAATTTTGTATCTTTTGTGGTCATTTTGCATATTTTTGTTGTTATTTTGTGTCTATTTATAGTCTTGCTATCTCCGTTTGTGGTCATTTTACATCATTTTGTGGTCCTCTTGGCATTATTAGTGGTAATTTGTGTCTGTTTGTGGTCACTTTATCCCAGTTTTTGGTCATTTTGCAACTTATTTTTGTGATTTTGCATCTTTCAGCAGTCACTTTGCCTTTGTTCGTGGTCATTTATTTAGTTATTTTTTACCCATTTTTAATGTTTTCATCTTTTTGTGATCATTTGATGTCTTTTGGTGGTCATTGTGCATCTACTTGTGGCCATTTTGTCTGTGTTCATGGTAATTTTTTATTTATTTTTTTTAACCTGTTTGTAGTGTTTTCATCTTTTTGTGATCATTTGATGTCTTTTTGTGGTCATTGTGCATCTTTATGTGGTCATTTTGTCTTTGTTCATGGTAATTTGCCACCTGTTTAGTGTTGGTTTGCATCTTTTTTGCGATCATTTGATGTCTCTGTGGTCATTCCAATAATATTCATGGTCATCTTATGTCTGTTTATGGTCATCGCTTGTTCTTGTGGTTGCTTTATGTATTTTCTTGTCTATATATAGTTGTTTTGCTTCTTTTTGTGATCAGTTGGCCTCTTGTTATGGTCCCCTTATGTCAGTTTTAACCATTTTATAGCCTTTTTTTTGGAGTCATTTTGCATCTCCTTTTTATGATTTTGCTTTTTTGTTTCCCCTCCAACAACTCATGACTACATTCTAAAAGAAACAGAAGCTCTCATTGCGAATATTTGGGCCCCTGAGCCAGTGCTGGTAGATCTCTCCAAAAATGAATATGAGCAAAATTAAAGTTTTAGTTTTGCCCTCTTTCACCTGTCAGTTGTACCGGCCTTGGAACACCTGGAGGCTGCTTGATGTCCTACTAAAACATAATCAATCTAATATTTTCATGCTGTTCCTCTGTGTAGGTGAGAAAAACAACACAATTCCTGCCTCTGTCTTATTGTATTGCTGTGAACCCCACTGAAGGGCTCCTAAACACACATTTGGGGTTCCAATTAAAGAAAATACTGTGTGAATTTAACCTGCAGTCCAACAAGACTTCTGTACTAACAACATAAAAATATGAATGTGCTTCTTCAAACTTTTTTTACATTGTATGTTTTGCTGTATATTATTTGATTTAATACACAATTTTGTGTCATACAGTTCTTTATCTTTTATATTGTCTACAATGCTAAATATTGAGATAAAAATAGCACATCATCAAAGCTGTATATATTGCAAAAATATGTACAAAGGCATTGGCATATTCTTTATCTGTGATCTGTAACCTGTCTGTTTACTGACTTGTATTTATCTATTTGCCTAAAATATTGTTGGAAAGCCTGAGTAAGATTTCCAAGACAAAAGAATTATTAAAAAAATAAAAAATAAAAATGACAATGAGATTGATGTAACTAAACAATTAAGACATACCATTGTAATGTAACTATGCGCAAATATTTTTTAGACTACAGTGGCATGTAAATAAGTCTTTAGAAGCAAAGTATAGAAGAGTGGCTGCAAAAATACAACATAAAATTGTAAACACATTAGAAAGAAGAGTCACCTGTTACGTAAGTTTTTGTAATGGCTGCGTCAGTGTCACTGAATGTGTAGGTCACAGATTTGTGTGCAACACCTGTCCAGCGGTGAAGCTTCGTCACTTTTCAGGCTTTGTTCGCTAACTTTATGTCGGATGCTGTGGAGAAGAGACTCCGACTGATGCAGACTGAGGAGGGCAGTTCGACGGGTAATTAATGTGTTGTGTTATTTGTTTAGTAGTTTAATGAACAGTTCAGTGAATTAACGACAAACATCAGTCGTGTTGTTGCAGTTATTTAGCTAGCCGTGTAGCTAGCTACTGCAGCTTTAGCCTGCTGTAGTTTGCCGTTTAAAAGACGGTAAAATTTCACCCCAAGAATTGTTTTCTTTAGCAGTGTTACTTCCCACCATGTCTGTAGAAAGACAAGAATCTAGGAAGCCACATTTCGCTGCTTATGTACGTAAATTAAACAACTCGATTTTAGCTACAGCGCTTCCTAGCTTAGCTCCATACACCAGAACAAGTTACACTTAGAAGGTACCCATTCCCGAATAACACGTTTCGTTAAAAATATAAAATTAAATAAATATATATATACAAAACTTATTGTCAGTTTTAGAGAAGTATTGTAAATGTTAAGAATTTCATTTGAAACGATAATTAAAGACTTTGTTAGCTGTCCGATAATGGACGCATGTCAGATTTGTCTGTATGGTAATGGTAACTTTAGCTCAACCTTTACAGCTTGTATCCATCCATTTTTATGAGCAGTGAACTGTTGTCGTCATTAGTTAGCAAAATAATGAAAATGATGTTAACTATTTTTAACAGAGGAATAAGTATTTGTTTTTCCAACTCATGGCATCTCTGCAACAGAACGAACACGATGAAGCAACCAAGTATGCGCTATATCGGAAAAGATAATGGGTAGACTGAAACTAGGGTCATAGGTCCATTATGGGTCACACACCTGCGACGGAAAGTGAGTGAGGTTGTCATGTTTGTGGAATGCTGTCCCACTTATTCTGAAGAGCTTGATGAAGCTGGTGGATGCTGTGGGAGAGAGCATCACCTCAGCCAGAGCATCCCACAGATGTTGGATTCATGGAGCATGTGTAGGCCATGGTAGGACTGAAACATGTTCAGCTGCTAGAAGGACGTACTCTGGCAACATGTGGATGTGCGTTGTTGTGTGTTTGAAATGTCAGGTGATGGTGGCAAATGAATGGGATAATGATGAGTGTGAGGATTTCATCTTGATATTGTTCGGCATTGAGATTGTTATCAGTGACATGCAGATGTGTTCTTTGTCCATCACTGCTGACACCGTCACTTCTCTGCCTCCTGGGGCCTTTCTCTGTATGATGTTGACATCCTCACAGGGTTCCCCTGTACGACAACAAATATGACGTCTCTCATCTGCTCTGTGCAGTTGAAAATGAGATTACACATTGAGAAGGACTGTTCTCCATCTTGCTCGTGTCCAACAACATGTGTTTGCTGACTGAAGCTGATTATGATGCTGTTCTGCTGTTAGATCAACGCCTTGAGACAAGATCACAGACCAGCTTTCCTCCGGTGATTCCTCACAGTTTGAGCATACATTCTCTGGTTGTTCACACCAAAAGGTTCATCAGCAGCCGCTGTAGCGAGCAACTGTGGACAATTTCACAGATGGGTGAGTTAGATGTGACGATCCTTGTCTCAAGTGGTGGCACGTTGTCTGCGTTTTAAAGTGGTCTTTTATAGTCACTGGTCAAAGGAAAGTCTGGTCACACTGTCTGATCACTGTCCTTTAAAGTCACACCTGACTATTATGTGGATTAAATCACTGGTTGAGAATTTGTCTCCAGATGAACATCTCAAAATCGTTTTGTGCACAATTGGCAAAATTACCCCATTTTTAAGCATAATGATAGAAATGACTTTCAAAAAAAACTTACATTAAACCATATAAGAGAACCATTTAAATGCTGATTTTATATTGTTCTGTGTATCTATTTTTACTCTTCTATAATATAATATAACTCTGAATGTTCTTCGGTTGGACAAAACAAGCTGTTGGAATTTGTTCATGTTAGCTGTGGAAAACTGGGATTTTCCGTTTACCAACCAAATGATTAACTGTGAAAATACTCAACAGGTTTATCTCTGATGAAAACAAATGTTTAGTGCAGTGCTTAGGTTTTAGATACAAGCTAGGAAGCATTTGAAGCCCTAAGACTTGGTTTTTGACTTTTATTTTAAAGTAATTGAATAGTTTTTCTTTTGTAAAAACAAGAGCAGTTTGCTTTGGAAACAGGTCACTTGTATGGAAGATTTTTGTATTGAAATAATAGTAGAAGTTATAGTAAAGGTTTTTCACAAACTTTTGCCGGAAACTGATAAAAAGTATTAAATAGATAATAAATGCTTCATTAGTAGGGCTGTGACCATTGATTATCATCATTAGACATTCTGCTGATTATTCTCTCCATTTAGTTAGTTTAATGTCAACAAATTCTGAGAAAAATTGTTGCAGTTTCCTGAAGCACAAATTGATGTCTTAAGAAAATGTTGTTTTGAAAATAAAATATAGTATGTTATGCATGTTTCAATGTTAGAATCAGCTAAATTTGACAAGAATGGCAGCACACTTCCAGCCAAGCATACACAGATTATGCTAATGGATAGTCCTCTTTTTCTTTGTCTCACACATGCTCATAAAATGAAACATTATCTTGGGGCTTACCCTTTCAGTAAACTTGCATTTCTTGCATTAAATGATGAATGTGGCCGTATGCTGTGGATTGTCGGCCTTTATGGATGCTAAACACATTAATGTGTAGGTCAACACACAGTCATCAGCTGAAAATGAAACAAAGATTGCATTTGTGTTAATTGTGCTCCTTTGCTGGAGTTAACCAGAATGTGCCTGCCTGCAATATATATATATACATACGAAACAATCATATATTACTTGTTGGTGTGCTTATTAAAAATGCTCTTCCCCTCCCTGTGCTTTAGGAGCGAGTCAAGCGGGGTGGTTTCTCATGAAAGCCAAAGTCGCCCTGGCAGTGGCTGTAATAAAAAACAAGCCCCCAGGTATGAGTGGCCGAGCGTACGCTGAGGCTTTGGCCTGCAAGCTGAAGAGCCAGGATGAAAGCTGGAAGGAAAAAGCCCAGCGGCTGCAGCAGGAGGTGCTGAGGCTGCAACAGGAGATGCTCATCACCAAGGTGACGTCAAAGAGCAACACGGAGGCAGGAGGTAGGCCTTCCTTCATGTTCCTAAAAATAAGTATGATATTAACCTTATAATGAGAGAGCACCTGTGACTATGTTACCACCTGTCAGAGCTGTTGAGGAGAAGTGTTTCACCCTTAGAAGCCGGAGATTAAATATAATTCATACTCTGACCTGCAGAGTAGTCATTTCTGCTAAGAGGTCAGCTTGTGTCAAAAATGTGCAGACAGTTTATAAAGGTACTCAGAGTGTGTCTTTGCTGATGCCCTTAGTCTGAGGAGAGGATGCGTGAAGGCTGGGAACAATCTGACATGAGCCTCAGAGGGACTTGGACAGTGTTGAGCTTATCACACAAAGCTGCTAATGATTACATTTCCCGTGCTTATGAAGGTCTATCCCTCATTTTTATAGTATAGGCTTTTTTTTTGGTCATTCATCCAATGAAATTTGTGATTTTATTATTTATAGCTGAATGTGCTTGACCCTCCTTTTGGCCAGTCCAGTGTGACTGTTTTGTTGCACCAGACTGATACATATACATTTGGAATAAATGCCAATAGCTTAATGTAATGTTTAGAAATAGCTCTAGGATGTATCAAATTGACAGTTTTTCATTTATATTTTGCCTACTTTGGCCAGTATGACCATTAAAAGGGTATTAAATTGTGTTTTATTATTACTATTATTGAAAAAATAATGTCATGAACAGCTTAACAACTTAAATTGGACTTGGTCACAACTTGTACTTTCCGTATCTTCAGTAATGTAGGATTGTAATGGTGAAAAACATCAAAAAGACAGATGGATTTAGGATAAGTTAAGCTTCACATCACTAAACCAGCTGCATTCTGGACTTATTAAACCAATGTTTTCATTTATTTTTTCCGTTTACTTATATAATCTCTGAAGATTGGCGTCTTCAAAGGACTTAAATGCAGTCCAACAGTGTTTTGCAGAGTAAAATTTTGATATAAATGCCACACATCTGTGGGATAGTCGTGTCATTTATTGTATCCCAAGCGATATTGCTGCATTACAAGTCTGTCAGAAAACCAAAACGGACTAGGAGCACAAAACTACATTCTGGATTTTATTTACAGACGTAGAGAGTTGGATTATTTCAATAAGAGACGGCCAACAGAAAAATATGAATGAAACACTTGGAGGCATGTAGGATGTAAGAAAAATTGCTTACAGTTTTAGATGGATTATTTATAGCATTTCATTTTCATACACAGCAGCTCTGATTGGAGGAGTGGGACTTGGAAATGATGGAGGTGGGATGAAGCTAGTTTTCCCTTTATAGATCTTGGAGACAGCAGTTGTTTACTGTTGTTTGAACAAGGTTATCTTCAGGTTTTACAAAGCAGTGATTTTAATTGAATCAAAAACACACTGAAAATGTGGTAAAATGTATCTGTGGATAAGATGCTTAACTTTAACTAGGCTTATCGGGGCCCCAGTACTGTTTGATGTTTAAAGATCAGATTATGTAGATTTTTATCATATACAGCTGCAATTAATGTAAGTAGATTAATGTATTGTTTATAAATACAACCTGACTGGTTTTCATTGATATTTTACCTACTTTGGCCAGTAAAAAAAAAACAAAAACAACGTCGCAAGTAGTCTTAAATTGGACATGGTCACAACTTGTACTTTCCGTATCTTCAGTATTTTGTGGTTCTGTTCTCACTTATCCATCTTCAAATCTTATCCTAACTTCTATAAAACTGAGTTACTTGCTGGTTCCTGTCAAGCACTATAACTAACGTAAGGTTTGAATGATGTTACATTTATTTCTTATGAGTTGGACGTCTGTGTCCCCACACACACATCCCTTTGAAAAAACACTGTGCTGCATATAAAAACACGTGCAGCTGTAAATAGTGCAGCCTTCAATGACAGCGCTTGTTTCAAGGAAAACATTTGTCCTCCTAAATCTAAAACCTCAAGGGCTGAAGGGAGACATTTAGGGGTATAAGCTATGAAAGTGAAAATCAAGGCCCATCTGCTCTCAGAGTTATGAGCCGCAAGCCATGTAATTTTGATTTTAGAAGCCCCTTGATTTGTTTTTTGGAACTTAAAATACAACAAAATATCATGGTACTCCTTAAAAACCTTCTTTATGTGTGCTTTCACGTCTGCTTGTCTGAAGAGCATTTTAAATTGAATTTTAGAAGCACATTTGTATCAGATTCAGTCGTTTTCATGGGACACATTGGCGCTCTGCTCTGAATGTGGTCTCAGTGTTGTCCTTTATATGTGGCGCCATAGCAACAGCAATCTTCTTGCAGAGAAAAGCACTTGCAGTGAAAATGTGAAAGTATAATTTAGCACAATTTTGCTCTAAAATAAGAAGTGTGGTCCTAATGCGTTGATGCTTTTGATTTTGTGAGCAAATAATAATTAGAATTTTAGAACAGGGCCGTAACTGGGCCTGCTTGCTATGCAAAGTCCCCTGAGATGTCATATGTTGTGATTTGGTGCTATTTAACGAGAATAGAATTGAATTGAAAATCACAGGCTGAAATATAAACTCTGGCGTATGAGACAGCAGACACGTTTCAAGGTTGATTGTAAAATTCTTGTAAAAACACCTCCCTCACAGGTCATATTTTATGGCATAGTGATTATCATTATTTATATGATAACCCCAAGCCCTTTTATGAATCTCTGATCTGGCTTTACTGCCTTCTGACCTTCACTTACTCTTTGACTTGAAGGATCCAAAAGCTGCAGCCTGGAGTAGTGTTGAATGATATCCAGACCATTGGTGTTTGGACAGTTGTTTTCAGCTTTATGCTTTTCATTCAATTTGAAATACAATAATGGATGCTACATTAAAGTGACAAGTTTCAGTCTGTTCTTAGTAGAAAAATTTAGCTCTAAATTTGCCAGGTTAATCTCTGTAGTTACTAATACTGTAGGGGATTAACCATAATATTTCTATTAGTTAGGTTATGTTCAGTAATTCATAATACTGTTGGGACTTAGCTACACTATTGTGTTAGTTGTTCTCCTTAAATAATAACACTGAATAATCTCAGCCTTAATATGTATAAAAGTCAGGTAAAGTATTATTTGATATAATTTTTGCAGAGTTTTCATCCATAATATGTGCAATTTTCAGCTAAAATCACACTGTAAACAACACTATAGGGCCTTACTCTCAGTATTGAAACTCTTGGGTTAATTTGTAACAGCAAGCAATCATTTTTTTGTGAAAACCAGCTTGGCATGACAGCTGCTATTTCAAAGGGGTATGTAAAAATGGTGATTTGACTTAAATGTTAAAAGAATGCACAGAGACTAACCTACAAAATGTGTAGCTGTCCAGTTATTAAAAAACTTGGGCAGTCTGTATGGTCCAGTCATACGACAGTTTGTCTTTAGTGTAATGAGGTAACTGATTTGGCCCTTGTCTTTTTTTGTTAGCATTAGCTTTCTGTCAGTCAATAGCAGAAGCTTCTCATTTGATCTGGGTTCCACATTTGTCCCAGTGTGGCTCTTTTATAGGAATTTGGTTTCAGTCACAGTATTTGGTAACACTGATTCATCTGCAACAATTTCAGTTGATATTATATCATTGTTTTGTTGGTTCCAGCTTCTCATGTGGGAGAATTTGATTGTTTTGATAGTAATCTGGATATATTTATGTTTGGGAACATTGAGAGACAGGTGTGAATGTTACCTTGAACTGACGAGAATAAAAAATGTGTGAATAATGTGGAAAATGCTTTTGGAAACTGAAGAAAAATAATTCCCATATTAATAGATGATTGAAATATATTAAAATAATTATAAGTCATAGTCCTAAACAATGGCACCAAACAATACAGTTCAAGCTCTGCATTGGAGTTGTTTGGAGCTAATTTTTCTGTTTACAATCTTCCAGATGATGACAACAAAATGGACGACGCTTCGCAGGATTTGTTTGGTCCAGGAAGTGAAGTATACAGTGCAGAACCAGACTGTGGCTCAGAGACTCCTGAACTCCTGCAGCTGCCTCCTGATCGCGCCATCACTTTGCCTGCACCGCCGGCGCATCCTTCCAGTTTCCACGGAAGTCCTCAGGGAGACACATTGTTTCCTCATGTGAAGTTCCTCCAGTCGCTGTGCGCTCTGCATCGAGTAGAAGGCAACAACAGAGGTCTGGAGGCTCTGTGGTTCAGCCCAGGTGGTGATGCAGGATGCGTGCTGATGGACACTGTGTGCCAGCTCCTTGAATCCGTGGTGGTGGCCTGCAAGGATCCCCCTGCACTGGGACCTCGTGACCTCGTCCTGCAGGCCTGTCAGACCGCTGCCCGAGCAATGGACCTGTACTGCTCTCAGAGGCTGCCATCTGTTGAGTTCATGAGACGTGTGGAAGAGCCACTGAAGGAGCTGACTCGGACGTTGCTGCACAGGAATCAGCCCAGCAGGGTGAGTGATGGGATCTATGGGGAGCACAAGATATTTCTTAATTACTTCAGTGATGGTTGCCACCTGTAAGTGAAAATTATCTCTTCATTTGGAGCAGTTCAATTAAAGGGAAAGATGGATAAAAACAAACAACACTGCGTCAGTGACGATGACATATGGGTGATATGGATAAAAATTATGGCCCGATAGCATGTTCCATTTCAGTTGATATTGCTAATTATTGATTGTTTTTGATGACCAATTTATTTATCAAGGTACACAGGTGATAATTTCAGTGTTACCACAATAATGAAAATCACAGTCAAAAAATAAACATACACATATAATTCCAAATAAATAGCAATAAAGGATCTACGTAGAGGAGAATTAGAGTAAATCTGCCACATTATGCTGAGATTCAGAGTTCAAAGCTGGCCTGGACTGGATGTTACCAGATAGGGACTCTGCACTGGCTGCATACTATTATACTTTGGAAGTCCTGCACAGCAGCTCAAGGTAAAGATAATGTATTATCAAGGTATAATGAGCCAGTTATGGAAGCCTGCTTGGTTTTGTTATGTGGTTTCATGGCAGTTGCATCTAGTGCATTTAAGTATTCCTATCAAACATTCTATCAAACAATTTTCTTGCTATTGCTGCTGATAAAGTCTCTATCACTGGCACATATCCCTTTAATTTTATATTTTGTTGACTCTATGACACATAACTTTGTGGAATCAGATCAACTAGATGTCAAACCTACTTTTTTAATAACATAACTGGCCTGAAGCAGGGATTGACTGATGGCTCTTTCAGGGCTGATATCAATGCTGATTATTACAAATTAAAAAAAAGACTGATAACAGATATTTGGAACCAAAAAAACTTGACATGTTTCAGGGTAGTCTGTAGCTGCCTCCTAATTTTGCCATAGTCTGCTAGCACAATCTTAGCCATGTAAAGCCTTGTAAAAGTAGCTAATTTCTTGTTTTTTGCTGACAGCTTGTGTTTCTTGTTAGGTTTATGCAGGTGTGTCTCTGCCAGACAGACGTGTCTTTCAGTTAGAGCAGTTTGTTGAAGTTAATCAACATGTTACAGTGCACCAGATTTCGTTAGGCACAGGCCTGACAGCAAGCCTCTCACTGATGCTGTTGAAGACTGTGGTGTTAACCAAACATCGGCCCCAGAAATCAGCTGAGCTAATAATTGGTCTGTCCCTAGCTCAGGCTAGGTCGTATTTGCAGGTATGTAAATGTGGCTCGATACGCAACAAAGACACGGTGGGCAGAAAAAGTCAGAGTGATTCTCCTGACAGTGTAGTACAAATACAGGACAAAAACTAAATATGCAGTGAAACCTGACATGAAAAATCAGAGTCTGGCTGCATTTGATTCACATGGAGATTGTTTTCACAGATCTTTTTGCTCTCCATGTAAATGAGAAACGCTGCAAGTTTTTGTAGGATTAAAAATACCATCTTGGTATAATTCATTTCTCACCACTGAACATCCCTTGGGTAATATTTAAAATAGAATTTAGGGCTCTTATGTTACAGTTACCATAATTGGAGTTCTGCATTAAATTAGCCTAAAACAAGTTCTAACACTGCCCATTTTCCCATGAGCATCATTAAAGTTTCATAATGTTTTATTTTATCAAGGCAGGACAGAATTATTGGCGTTTCTTTAAAAATATATGTCGACTCAGCTTAATGGATTCTTCAGCAGCAGCTGAGAGCTTGTAGGCAAATGTAAAAATTGGTCATTAGTCCACTGAAAACAAAATAGTCTGATGAGTGTAAAAAGCTTTTCCTGCAAAAACATTGCTGTGTTGCATTTAAAACAGCTTGCAAAAAGATGAAAATACTGCTGGCTCTGCAACTAATGACTGCTTTCAATCTGTTAAAATCTCTGTGATTGTGTCTTCTGTAGACAAAATAAAGGGGAAAACACAAAGATATTTGACTTGCACAGAAGAAACACAGCAAAACCTTACACTGGAGAAGCTGGAACCATGTTTGGTATTTGTTGCACACCAGCTCTGTCACACTTTGCACTCCTCAACATGCTGGAATAAGTGAATGGGGATGTAGCGATGGAGATACTTAGTATTCAGAGAGTTTAAGGGTGTGCCTTTTGTTTTCACTTTTTCAAAACAAGCAAGACTAATGATGCTTTCAGACACAAGATAGTTTGTGCTGCACTTACCGCTGGGTTCAACACACTGCTCATAGGAATCATGGAGGACCGAGAAACACTGGCAGAATTCAGTGGGCACTATGTCACAATGAAATGAGTCAATGAAACATTTTGTAAAAACAATGCAACTTCTATATTTTATTACCTCAAATAATGAACTATAACTCTCAAAATCCCCAAATCCCCCACCGTGTTTGAGAGACGTAATATCTTTTTTAAAAATGCCGAAATTACACCATTGAATAGAACTGGAAACTATATAAACAGAAACTTTCTCAACTTTCTGAAGGTCTGTAAACTAGTCATGTATGTTGATGTATTGTTCTATTATGAAATTAGTCAAATTGAAGCTTGAGATCATGAAATGTAAAATACATTGCCCTTATACAAACCATTAGTGAATCATTAATTAATTAACTCATTTCATATTCGTAATAATCACAGCGTAGACCTGGATACTAAATTATAAGATGGCATCTCATTCACTTGAGTTACAATTGCTGAGTGCTGCATACAACATAAAATTGATCAACGCTTTTTCCATGAGGCGTCCTGATGTATCAGGTGCTTCCCGAGTTTGAGGTCTACAGAGCACGCCCATTAGTGCAGTTCTTCGTCTAACAACTAGAGGGCAGGAATGGCCGAGACCTCCACTAGCTGAGTAGACTGACTTCCTGTAGGCTTCCTGGGTCTGTTGTCCTAGAGATAGACACTTTATCAATACAAGAAAATTGTATTGATAAAATATTTTACTTAAATGCGTCAGACGCAAACTGCCTTCTAAACAGACCCTTCTGTAAAAGAATATACAGAATATATCCCCTTTGCGCCCTACAAGTTGTGTCCTTTTCCACAGTATAAGGTGATCCATTCAGGCAGCCAAATAAGGCACTGCAACTTGCCGTCATATATTCTGCTCTCAGATTGGTTCCCTTGTCTCGACCATCTGTATTCTCCTCTACCTCCTCTTCTTCTTCCTCGTAATTCTCTTCTTCATTATTCTTCATGCCATTTCTGTGATCGCCCTCCTTTCTTGGTTCTTCCTGGTGTTTTACTTCATCCTGTTCTATGTTTGTTTCGTTTTACAGGTCCTCTCCTTCCTCTTTCACCTCCTCTTCTGCCCATCAGCTATGTCTTCCTGGGCCTCATCTTCCTCCTGGTACTGGTCATCCAGATTGTCTTCTTCTAGGTCTAGGTTTGGACAGTTTCATGAGCAAACTCCAAGCGTGCTCCCTCTCTGACTCACACACAGCCTATCATTCAATGATAATGGAACCCCGTCACCCTGCGTCATTCTCCCACGGCTTCAGGCCAGGTCTCACAAGGCATCCATCTCTGCGCTACACTCCTAGTAGCCTGCTCTGTTGGTTGCCAGACTTTATGTTGGGATGCATGTTGACTTGTTACTCTGCCGAGGAACGCGGTGGAGTTGTGTGACGATGAGCATACGTTTGTCCGTCTATTTGTCTGTCTGTTTGTCTGTCTGTTAGCAACATTGCTCAAAAACGGACTAATGGATTTGGATGAAATTTTCAGGCAAGGTCAGAAATTTCACAAGGACCAAGTGATTAAATTTTGGCAGTAATGCAGCTTATAGTCTGGATCCACATGCTAATGTCATGACAGGGTCTAGCAGCTGGGAAATGGAGAGGAGAGTGAGCCTGAGCTGACAAAGATGAAGTTATCCCAACTGGCTCTTACTGAAGGCTCAGAGAATGGCTCACCAAACTAAGATGGCTGCAGGCGATTTCTTCTTTTCAGCGAGTTTCCTCTCTGTTTGTCAAGGCTAATAGTGAAGAAATTGGAGTTTTCTTGTGAAGTGGCACAGGAATGTTAAGCAGTTGTCAGTTAAATGGATGATAGTGGCGAGGAGGGTTTAAAATAATTTAAATTTAATGAGAACTTCGATTAATGCAGAGCCAATCTGTCTCTGAGAAGCTTAAATGCCCCCACAGAGGCAGGTTGTCTTATAGCCTTGTAGGACAGGTTGCTCTGAGTCAGAGAACCAATCACAATCACACAGAGTGAATTAAAATGGCAGGAATGCCATTAGCTGCACTCTGATTGTTATGGAAGGAGAGCAGAAGTACTTCATAATTTTTGAAAGGAACACATAATAGTTGCATATTCACAAGTGGTGAATAAAACATTTGAATTGTTGGAGCTGTATTCCATTCAGAGTTCAGATTCAGAAAATGGGAAGCACATTTAACTAAACATTTCACAGTCTGGTTTTCATAAAGCCACCCCTTATTTTGTCGGTAGAGGGGTTGACTCAGGGACTTGCTGAAATATTTATTAGTTTACCTTTGAGTATAGAAGTTTAAGAAACAGTCATTTAGCCTGGCAGACAAAACACTGCATATTTTCATTCATCTTGGTGGAAAGTTGTGTTTCAGTCTTCATGTCTGCAAATTGGCACTAAAGCCTTCAACCCATAAAAGAACAGATAGTCGCTCTACAGCACTGTCAAAGAACCAGACAGCAATAAAAGACATGAAGAAAAAGTCAAAATATAAGACGTAAAATGATGTAGAGCCAAGAGCATGGGTTTGGTTTCAGGGGTGGGGTGCTTTCTAAATTCTTAGCAGTTAAAATCACATTTAGTTTTTGTCAAACGCTGTGATAAATATTGTTTTTGTGTCTTTACTAAGTGCTTTCCTTCACTGCTGTTGCTGTGATTGATAGCCAAGACAATACTGGTACTTTGCTGATATTTTTGTGCTCCTGAGTATACAAGTGTACCTCTCAGGCTGCAGCTACACCTCTACTAATCAGTGGCTAAAATTGATGCTACTGGTAGCAAGACAACCAAACACCTGATGCTGCTCATAAAACGTATTTGTTGTCCGTTTTGTGCACAGAAATAAGGTGCTCTAATGTCAAACTTATTTGAGTGATTTTATCGACACTGGCCGTGTTCTGAGTGGAGTACATTGTAAATATAGATATAACAGTTGATCATGTTCACAGAACTGTGTGAAGCCAACGTTTAGATTGCGATTAGTGTTTGTTTAATTGTAATGCTCTATTTCTGAGATGTGAGTCCAACAAAAACAGGATGCTGTAGAGGTTGGTGTGCAGAGAAAGGCTTAAGTGAGCAGCCATATGGAAATTAGACATGAAGTGCTATATCACATTACACTTTTTGCTCTTTAGGATTGGCAGATGTAAAGGGATTATAGAATATGCTGGTGGTTTGTGATTGTCTAGCAGAGTTTAAGCCTATAGTATGCCACTAATTAGCCAGTAGTTTCACTCTCATATTTCTGATGCTGGTGGAAACTGTTGACAGTAAAGGTAACTTAGAAGAAGTTGGAGAAAGTCTCACTTTTCTTCTCTTTTCTCAGTAACACTCTAGCGAAGAAGCAGTTTAGCAGTCACTGCTGTTTTTCTCAGTGAAGGATGGAGCACATTATTTCTCAGTCAGACTGTTGGTCAGTATTGAGATTAACTTTTCCACTGTTGCTATGTATCACAAAGTAAATCAATGCATGCAAACAAAGTGTGTAATGGCGATGGACAGAAATGTTTTCTTAGTGGCCAGTGTCGATACAGATTCTTATAAATCAGTCAAGCTTCTAACCAATATTTGGAACTGATAAAGATTTTCAGTAAAAATGAAAATCCTGCTGTCAAGATTTAGAATACCGCAGGTACAATATAAAACTACTTTGTAATTCTCTTTGGTTGTGTATGTTTTACATGTTTACATTTATCAGTGTTGGTTGGCTGATACCTAGGATGTGTAACCAGTCAGACAGTGCTGTGGGCGACGAGTAGGGATGTAAATTTTTAACAAATTTCATAGGCAATAATTGACTGCCTTACCAATCAATAATGAATTAATCGATAACATGAAATAACTCTATGGACTAAATTTTGTGTCCTGATAAAGCCGATTTGAATGCAGTCTTGTGACTTAGCCATTCCAACTGTGTAGATTATTAGCCTTGTAGCCACAGTGACACTATCTTAGTGCACTTCAGCTTGCTGAAAAAAGATGGACTTTAGCTGGTAGGCATTAATTGTCACAGGAGACTTTCTCATGGTGTCCCCTTACTAGCAAAATACCCATAATGCTCCCATGATGTCCTTCATATTCTGCCTTATCACTTAATATATTTTTAATTGGCTAAAATATTAGTGACAATAAATCTATAGACTATCAAGTATTAATAGCACATTTTTAAATACATTTTTTTATTGAGGATTGGTTAAAAAAATAACTATCGATAGTTGGAAAAATATGGACTATAAGCTTTAATAATTGGTCTGGTCGATTATTCTGGAGTTTGACACAGGGGACTGGAGTTTAACTAACATTGGGGACCAGTATGTCTGTGTTATTGTTTATCTTAATTTAAGTTGACACGACATGACTCCACTGGAGATTTTACATGGACTGAATGACGTTTACGCTCCTTCTGGCCTACTAGTATTTAGCAGTGATAATGGCTATTTAATGGGCTGTTAACGGTGAGTAATTTTCTCATTTAATCTTTTGATCCTAAAATGTCCCTCACTATGTTCACTGCCCAAGCTGGTATGCTAATATAAGCTAATATGCTATATTAAATTTACTAGAATGTAAGTTAGATCTTAAGAAAAACATGAGATTCTCACATGGAACAATACAAAATATGGCATTTTTGCTTGAAAGATATGTCACTCAATATATACAGTGATGCACTATTTAATCAAGTTAGCATTGCAGTTCAGTATGTAGCTTCAAAAAGTACACGGTTATTTCCCATTTCAGCCAAACCCTGTTCAGCTTCATTAATATCTGCAGAAGGACTACTGACGTCATTCATTCACTGTTGACAGACTCGAATCTCCAGTGACCCTCAGCCATCACTGTGAATGAAAAACATGAGAACCCCTCTTATCTATGTCTTCCATCCCACGTTTTTCAAAGAGGTTCCTGGTGTGAACACCTGTAGGTTTGTATTCTTAAAAACACTGTTCACAAAGAGACGAGTTGCACCTCTTATCTCATCATGAATGGGAGCTTTTGTGATGAGCAGTGAGACTCCCACAGGATGTGGCACTAAATTCATGTTGACTCGCCGCCGTTTTATCATAGCACCTTATAGAGTGAGCTCTGTGTTTGCAGCGATAACACTGTTTAAAGTAAAAATCTTGTCTTTGATACCTCTGCTGTTTTATATCACCAACCTGTGATTCTCAGTGCATGTGCACTTAATGTTTCTGATGTGCTCACTCTTCTCTCCATTCTCTCTGCCTCATCTTGTCATTTTTGAGGGTTTTTTTTCTAGCAGAATTTATTTTGACAAGAGCTCAGCAGAGGGGTGTGAACTGATTCCTCTGAGCCAAATGTGGGCGTATACGGGCAGAAAAATAGCTTTTGAAATGTGATCATTCAGCTGTGAGTGATATGGGTCACTGATCTCAGCTGTGCCTGTTGCTCAAAATGCAACGCCTTGTGGTTGTATTGCAGTCTGGTGTATTGATGCTGCCCTGCCTGGAGAAATTAGTTTTTCTGTCTTTTTTGTTATGGGTGCCCTCTTGTATGGTGGCTTACTTGTAACTGAAAATGGTAGCTTTGGCAAGAAGTGCTGGCACCGAAACCTGGTCTTTAAACCTAAAACTTTAGATCTTTGAAACATTTTGAAACGAATCGATGAGCCGCTGCTGGGATATTACTGTTTTTTATTCATTGAAATAAGAAACACACATCAGGGGCCAAATTCAAGGTCTTTGCGCAGTGCTACTAGTAGTACTGTGAAAAGATAGTAGCACAAATTTAACCTGGTCAGTGGTCCTGAAAATGGGTTTAAAGGTTACTGCAGTCCAGCACAATTTCTAAATTTCTGCAAGGTGATTTCACCCTTTCACTAAAATAAGCAGGAAGTCAGCCTACATGTTAATCACAAGACTAATTTTACATCAGTAATGTACATTAGATTAAGTGTATATTAATATGGACAAAACAGAAAACAACAGTAAATTTTACAGTAGTATTTTTATTGCTTTTCATTTTCTTTCAGTGAACAGTGTTATAAATTCCAAATGTCTGGGCCCACAAATATCAGTCATTAATATCTGTTTATAGCTTCACTTTAAGCTTTTTTTTTTTTTTTTTTTTTTTTTTTAACATTTTGAATCAAGAACCCAAAATGCCTTTCAAAATTGCAAAAATGCATTAACTGTGTCATTCATTGCACATCAGACATGACTTATACTCAGGTGCTTTAACTGAAATTTCATTTGCCTATTTCACGTTCAGCTGACCGTTCAATGGCAGGTGAACCACTTCATTCTTTTTTCTGAAGTGCAATCATGAAATTTTGAGCCCATAAAAGTCTAAAACTTGAAGAAATTTAAATTTTACTCCTATTCTCTGTAGTCTTCATGCAATCTTCTTCTCTTTAGTGGTGGAGCCCACAGTATCTTTTTTGCCTTTATTGTATAAGACAGTGGAGAGAGACGGGAAAGGTGGGTAGAAAAGTGGGGGAATGACATGCAGTAAATGGCCATGGGCTGGATTCAAACCCATGACCGCTGTGTTGGGGACTATAGCTAGCTGAGCTATCTGGGCACCCAGCCCACAGTATCTTAAGATTAAAGAAGGCACATCTGTTCAGCTGTACCACCAAGAGCATGGTGATTATTTTGGTTGACATCTACAGAGTTGTGCGCTGTAAATTTGTCCCCATCAGGCCATCAGGACAGAGTTCTACTATAACATCTAAAGGCCTCAAAGGGATAACATTTAGCACAATCAAACTCAACTGTGGCATGTGTCAGGTTGTTTTATGTGATCACGTAACAGTATTTTCAGTGATCATTCCAAATGTGGCAGGAACGGGAGTGGAGTGGTGTATCGCTGTGCAAGGAGACTACTTTGAAGGGGATAGCGGTCAATGTTGAACCAAAACCTGAATAAAGTTGGAACTTTATGATTGCAGCTCATATACCGACTGAAAGCTAAACTGTTTTTGACTTTTAAACTTTAAATGGCATTTCATTTTCAACTTTCATACGTCAGCTGTCAATCCAGCTGCTTTGATATGTCATAACTCATACACATTCATCTTTTACTCTTTTAAATGACAGTTACATGCTTTCATTTTTTAAATATATGAACTGACAGTTCAGTTGCTTTCAGTGCAAACCAGCATTTAAGTTGCCAACATGGTCTGATCTCGAAATACAAACTTTAAAGCCTTTCGTGATTATACTAAAAATGACACTTCATAACTGTTTTAGTGGTTCAACTTTACTTTGTACTTATATGTTTCAACTTAAACTGCAAGTCATGTTTAATGTCTTAGATGCAAACAGTTAACATTTTAAGACATTTTATTCCATTTACAGTGTATGATTTTCAGCGTACCACACATTTGGTAGCACAAGTTGCACTGTTGACTGTATAGTGTACACAGATCTCTGAGTATGATGGAGACTTTACAGCCTGTTATTCACACGTCACTGCTCTGACTTTGACCATAGAGATTTATGTTCTTCACCACACGAGGCATTTTCTATGTGCAGCAGATAACCTTCTCACTATTTCCATAAAAATTTGCATTCCTTTTCAACTTGCTCAATAAGGACGTTGCCAACGACTTTGAGGATACCCGTTAATGAAGTCTTTATATTTCTGACGTTCAGAGAGCACTCCATTGCTCTGCCAGTCAAACTGATTGTTCAAGACAATCCAGATATGGCAGGGGAGGTCAAAAATGAAGGGCAATGGTAATTATAATCCTGAAAACGACTCCTGACACGATCGGGGAGTACAAGCAGAAGAAAACCACCATTGGCACACAATTCTAAAACGTTTGACACCAGGCTAATCTATCAAACACGCTGTTCAAAAACAGTTTTACATTTGTCACGGGATGACATTATTTGGGAGTATTCGTGGACTGCTTAATTGTTTCCAGTGTGTTTCACTATAACTGACTATAAAGGCATGAGGAAGCACATTATTACTACGTATGACGCCTACCTGCCTAGTTTTTCTTTTGTTAAAACGATTCAAATAACTAAAATAACTGGCCAAGACCAAATAGATTTAATGAAATAGTTTTCAAAGTCATTTAAACTTGATTAATCCCTGCAGGGAAAATACTTTTTAACAGTTGCCAAAGATTGTGGAAATTGTAAAATTTTTACAATTGCAGCAGAAAGACAAGGAATTGTGTGGCTGAATGGCTACAGCAGGTCAGAGTCTGTCACTTCTGGCGGTCGGTCCACAAACTGGATGCATTCCAATACTCTACTACTATTCTACTACGTAGAAGGCCAGGAGAAAACTCAACACGTCCCAACTTTGGATGGATATCGAGAAGAAGTTAACTGTACTTAACAATACTCTTTCAGTTTTTTATGGTTATTTTTCAAAGCAAAAAAAAGAAACACAAACAGAATGAACATAGCTTTATTTTTTCTGTATTTTTTCACCTTTAATTAAAAAAATTAAATGCAGGGTTTTTTTTTTCTTTTTTACATTTTTATTGTGCAATGTAGTAACAGTTTAACTTAATACATCAGAACACTTCTTTCACTGCTGCCAACATCGCTATTCAGTCAGAGAGAAGGTGAAAATGAAGCAAGGCAGAATTTTTCTGCAGCCTACGAATTACTAACTCCTCCTGCTCATAGCACTCCAAAACTGCATATCGGAATGGCACTTAAAGCTCTGAACATTTACATGCACCCATAGCTTAACAATCACAATGGTAACTTTTATACTTGTACTTTCATCCATGTACTTTAGTTAACTACATGTGAGGGCTCTAGACTGCCAGCATACTAAATATACTGTACCTGGGGCAATGAGAGATGAACTACGAGCTAAGTAGGGGAAAAATTCATTTCTCTGCCTGTGTGTGATGAACTTTCAGTGGATTTTTCCTCAGATTGGTAATATTTCTGCAGTTAGATACAAAAGACTTGTTGCACTTGTAGCAAAGAGCGTTGTCAGCATCGATCTATAGTGATATGTACCCACACCTCCCAACCATCACTTCTCTCCACTGTTGTCACTAATTTTGTGCTGAGCTGAGCTGGCCCCGCCCCTCACACACTAGCTCTGAGAGAGAAAACTCTCATCGTGATTGTGAATAACAAAATTGCATTAGAAGCGAAGTTGTTGAGATAAATGCACAAGAAAATTATTAATTTCTTTAATATAATATTTAATACCAGGTTTTGGTACCCATCCCTTGTTTCAACACTTAGTATGTCAAGTGCAGTTTGAAAAAAAATACCAGAATGTCCAACTGCATCCAGTCTCATTTTGCAGTGTGCCGGCCCAGAGATATGTCACATGTGTCATGGTATCTCTCACGAGTAAAAAAACGCTGTTAGGGATATATGGGTCAATATATAATTGCGGTACCTTTTGTAACATAGTTGACAGGCATCATAGTTGACATTTTTGCTGGTTTCAGGCCTAAAATCAACATGGCCGCCTATAACCAAACACCACATGGCATTTTTAGAGAAAGATTCTTCTAAAATATTGAATTTACAATTGAGTACAATTGAAATTGAAAGTTATTTCTAAAGATATTGTAGTAATTCTGTTGACATGCCATAAATCCACACTTGACTTGCACACTACTTTATATTAAATAACTCAGAAAGCCTTGGAGTCTGGCCAGTCTTTTCTTCAGGAGGAAATGACATCATGTGGAACAGGTCATGTGATCTGGAATTAACACACTTCCTTGAGAGGTGTTTTTGTAATGGGGAACTTAGTAGAAAGTGATTTCTGGGACACAGATACAATTTGTTATTTTCCATATAAAATTTGATATATTCCCAAAAAAGTAATATCTGTCATGATTATCTGAACTTACTAAAAAGAACACAATCAAAACAATTTTTGAATAAGCTCATTTTATTATTGTTTAGCTAATTAGAAGGTGTTTGTTATTAAATTCAGACGGTTATTTACTTGACATTTTAGTGATATCCAGTCATCTTTTATTAATAAGAGATTGTTTCAATAATAAATAATGATGGAATTTGTGAAGAAATGATCATGATTTTTTTTTTACTTTTAATAAAAATGTATACAAGATATATCCCATGAATTTCAAAAGTCCTTCAATTATATATTGACCTATATGAAAATACTGTCTTCTATTTTTGCGTTTTTCTCCCACGTAAGTGTTCCAGATCATCAAAATAATATTTGTATTTGTTGAATACTATACAGAGATAACCCACACAACACAAAATACAGTTTTTAAATGATGATTTATTGAAGATTTATTGACAACCTTGATCACCCCTGTGAAAAACTAATTGCCCCCCTTGAACCTAATAACTGGTTAGTCCCTTGGCAGCAAAAACTGCAGTTAAACCTTTGTGATAGCTTGTGATCAGTCTTTTGCATCACCATGGAGGAATTTTGGCCCGCTCCTCTCTGCAGAATAGTTTTAATTTAGCTACATAAGATGGTTTTCCAGCATGAACTGCCCTTTTAAGATCTTGTCACAGCATCTCAATTAGATTCAAGTCAGGACTTTGACTTTGCCACTCCAAAACCTTAATTTTGTTCTTTTTGAGCCACTCAGTAGTGGACTTGCTTGTCTGCTTTGGGTTGTTGTCATGCTGTATAAACCATATGTACTTGAGCTTTAGGTCATGAACTGATGGTGGATGTTCTCTAGGAGGATTTTCTGATAGAGAGCAGAATTCATGGCTGCATCAATTATGACAAATCAAACAGATCCTGTGGAAACAAAGCAGCCCCAAACCATCACACTGCCACCACCATGCTTCACTGCTGGTATCATGTTCTTCTTGTGGAATGCAGTATTAACTTTATACCAGATATAACAGGACCTATATCCTCCAAAAAGTTCCACCTTTAACTCATCAGTCTACAGGATGTCATCCCAAAAGTCTTTGTGCTCATATGAATATGTTTTTGTAAATGCCAGATGAACCTTTATGTTCTTTTTGATCAGTAGTGGTTTGATCCTTGCAACTTGCCCATGGATGCCATTTTCTCCCAGAGTCTTCCTTTTTGTGGAATTGTGTAGTCAGACCTTAACTGAGGCCAGTGAGGTCTACAGTTCTTCTGATGTTCGTCTGAGTTATTTTGTGACTCCTGGATTAGATATTGACACACTCTTTCAGAAATTTTGGTCAGCTGACCACTCCTGGGAAGGTTCACCACTGTTCTGTGTTTCTCCATTTGTGGAAAATGTCTCTCACTGTGGTTCTCTGGTCCCAGAGCCTTAGCAATGGCTTTGTAACTCTTCCCAGATGGATAAATGTCAGTGACTTTTTTGACTTGTTGTCATCTGTTCTGGAATCTTTTTAGAATGTGGCATCATGTGCTGCTTTTTGAGACCCTTCAGCTACCTCACAATGCCAGACAGGTTCTATTTAAGTGATGTTTACGTTCAACAAGCCTGGCAGTAATAATCTCTGAGTGTGGCTGGTGAAATTGAACCTAATGGCCAAATGATTCTGATCATTTGGTAGATTGGTAGCAATTACCTTTTCACATAGAGTAGATAGGGCTGGAAAGCATTTTCCCTTCAGTAAATGAAGTCATCATTTAAAAAATGCATTTTGTATTTTCTTGGGTTTTCTTTGTCTTCTGTTAAAGTTAGTTTGATGATATGAAACATTTAAGTGTGACAAATATGCAACAATAGAAGATATCTGTAGGGGGATGGGAGCAATACTTTTTCACAGCACTGTATGATCAAGGCTTTAGGTGCTGTATTATGATAAAGTAGTATGTTTCAGCTGTATGCATACCACATGCAACGGAGCGTACTTTGTAAAGAGAGCTGTACAGTGCATACTGAAAATGAAAACTATGTGCTTGGGAATGCAGCCAGTGAGTGAAAGTATAAAGAGTGTTGTCCAGCGTCTGGAACACACAGTTTGTTAGTGAAACGTAGTCAATCATTTCTTAACTTCTGGCATGAGATTAGCTCCGTACTGCAGGTTTTAATGTGGCTTTCCATCTTTTCAAGGCTGTCTTTTCAGTTAAGTGGTTTCATGAGCTCACTTGAGTGATGCAGCTCTTTAAAATGGAAAGTCAGTGGACAGTGGTCCTCATTTTCACACTACAAAATACACTGAAAACTATTTCAACTTCACTGAAAGGTTTTCCAACAGTCTTTTCATATTACATAGTTATATATTCACATTAAGGTACTGGTATTAAAATATTGCTTTCCTGGTATTATCCAAATTCCGCTTTGATTTTTTTAATCTCTACAACATATCTGTCTGTAATTTACAGAAGATGTTACCCTCACAATATATATTGTTATAAAATTACCTTTTTTGTGAGAACATGATCAGCGCTAACCGTATTTCGATTGAATGGCCTCTTGCGTTTGTTCTCGGCCTTGTCTTGTGTCTTGTCAGGAGGTAACTCTTACAAAGCTACGGCTGAAGTAAATTGTTGTGTCAACGAAACCATGACAGTGCTGATCAAAGATGGTGTGTCTGTACAGTTACAATTGTGTAACTCTTCTTTATGCGACATTCCATTTTTCCCACAACAGAAAGGAAAGCTGCTGAGCACATGATGGTCTGCATACATCAATCACAGGTCTTAGAAATTAGGTTCTGGAGACTGAAGGGCGAAGTGCAGGTGCAACATGAGTTTAAAATATGTCTTCCTAATTCTGCTTCATTGACATGCAGGGTAGGCTATAAAACTTCCAACTGTGCATACAAGTCCACCCTGAAGCAATTTATTCTTTTAACCTGTATTCCTCTCAGTATGACCAACTGTCCAAAACTCCAAAATGTTCAATTTACTGTTTCATAAGACAAAAAGAAGAAGCAAGTCCTTAGAACTGTGCAGCTTTGCCACTGTTGGTTGTAAAATGACTTGAACTAGTAAATGACTGAAAATAAAAACTCAAGGACTTGATAGGTGTTCTGATCATCTAAGTGTTGGAGGTCTTGTCCACGCAAGATGTAACCTTGTAAGCGATACTAGTATTACTCACTCACTGATGGGAAACCGCTACAAACTGCTTAACCCTTTGATGCACAGCATGGGTCAAGAGATACCCATTTTCCACTGAATATGGGTGACTTTTGACCCATGTTGTGCATCAAAGAGTTAATATTTAGAGTATCAGTAGGGGTTGACCGATTAATGGTTTGTCTGATTATCAAAATTATTTCTTTTTTTTTTTTTAAATCTGATTACCAACTAAATACATTTATAAATGTAATAACCAATGAACACTGAAGGATAAATGTTAAAACATTCTCTCATAAATAAACAAATTTCAATTAAGTTTTTTGTTGGAATCTGTGATATTCAAATTTTTATTTTAACTTCAAATATGAATCAGTCCTAAATTTCAGTTATCCAGCTCCTTGATTGCTAATAATCAGTATCTGTATCAGCCCTGAAAAAACATATTCGTTGGTCTCAAATCTGCAGGTCTTGAAAATTCTTTAAAAAAAAAATAAATAAATGAAATGTTAATTACAACGGTCTTACATGTTTATTTGAATTTTTTCCTTTGCTGTATGTAGTAATTATTAGATGTTTATGTATCTGATGACATGTTGGACAGAGAACATTTCTGTCGATGATCTAAAGGTTTTAATCAGATCAGTGTCTCAATTTTAGTTAAAACCTCAAATAATTATTTATTATTATTTATTTTTATTAAAAAAATGAAAAACATTATTTTATTAAGCTATAAAATTGCATTTTTCACCCATTCATTCATGCCAAGTAGCCTATTATACGGCATTAAAACAGAAAACTTTAGAAAAGTTTTCAACGTAATTCAAAATCAGAAACTAAAATAGTTTAATTATATGTTTTCAGATCCTCAATTCAGGACTTTGTAGAAGCTCCTTTGGAAATTGTTATCCAAGAAGGCTGTACCTGATTTAGACACCTGAAATAATGCAGTTTCTGCAATGCTTTCTGGCAGTCTGTCAAAGAATCTGGGTGTCATATCATCATATCTCAAGGATAATTAAAGCAAACAAGATGCAAATGACCAGAATTTAGAGTGCTGCAGCAAAGGGTCTGAATAATTTTGTATTCAAACTTTGTAGATTAAGATAAAGGATAAATTTGTGTTTTATTGAATAAGTAATTTGTTAATTATCGTGAATTGTGAATGGGTAAACCACATCAAATTACATTCTGTGAAATCTTCTAAACATGAATCGTACAGAAACCCTGGTAGCTATAAATGCTCTGGTATCAGTGTTGTTATTGTAGGAAAGTCACCATAAATTTGTGGTCCTTTTTCCAAAGCCCTATATAGTCGTGCAATGAAAACGGCTGAATAAGAGTCCTCTGGAAGTGTCAGCAAAGTGCTTACAATCCGAGTACATTCTGTCTTCAGGAGTAATGCCACAAGCTGCTGCAATTTTCCCCGATGGAGGTCCTGCCTTCAGAGCCGCTCACGTCCTTGAGGAGAGCTCTTATTTCTGGCTCGGTTTCTCAGACACACCTGGAGGAGTTGTTACGCTCTAGGAGGAAAGAGAATTGGACAAGATGAAGAGCCCAGACGATGAAATTGCAGATCCTGAATCCCAAGTGGCGTCTTTCAAATGTCACTCTCCCACTGTGTTCAACTGCAGACATATTTCATGTAATAACCTTTGAGAGAGCAGAGCAGTTTAGTGTCTGGCTGGGCTCATCTTAACCGTGTCATCCTTTTTGTCTACGGGAAGAACTTTTATTACCTTCTTGTATATTGAATCCAGCTCGCCGCATGTGTTTCAACCCCAAACAGAACGCACAAGTGCACCTTTTATCGCTCCATTAATTTCATTGTTACCGTTACAGCTTTTGACTGTAAACGTGAAGAGTGGGATTATTTAAAGTTATTTCAGCATAAAGCAGCGTTGGATTGTTGTTAATGTCTCCTCCAGAGTGTGATAGAGTTCAGACATGGTTGTTGTCCTTTGCAGTCACATCTTGCTTTCTAATGGGATAAAAAACCCCAAAAAACATGTTTTTAAAGGGCGCACAACAAGAAGTAACACAGAAGAATGTAAGAAATTCCTACCCAGCAACTCGAAGACAGAGATAAAATACAAATGCTGGGACTAATCTGGATCTGAATATGGTCAGAAAACCTTCAATATATATTATTTACTCCGCCAAGGAATGCAGCAGGGTATGTGATAATCGGCGTACATTTGTCTCTTACTCAACCACAGACTAACGGATTTGGATTAAAGTTTCAG
This sequence comes from Amphiprion ocellaris, assembly GCF_022539595.1. Lineage (NCBI taxonomy): Eukaryota > Metazoa > Chordata > Actinopteri > Pomacentridae > Amphiprion > Amphiprion ocellaris. The sequence goes on from NC_072777.1 coordinate 6,961,829, forward strand.
AGAAGGTCAGAAATGATACAAGGACCACCTGATTAGATTTTTTTCAGTGATGAGGCCTATAGTCTGGATCCACAGATATGTTAAAGATTTCTGTATCCTTGTCAGATAGCAGCATGGCGTCACTGTAACTATGACAACAAGTGAATGCTAGGTCATCTGCCTGCTGACGATCACATGATTGCGATCCTACTACAAATCCACCACTGTGGACTTATCCGTCAGAAATCATACAACAACTGAACAGCCTTGGAGGAGTACTGCGCTCTCTGAATACTTTTCTTGTTAATTAATTAATTAATTAATTAATTAATTAATTAATTAATTAGAAGTCAGCTCTTCAAAACACTAAAATATGACTCCCCTCTTGGCATATTTGAAAAATCTATGAGTTAACTTTTACAGTTGAATGGATTGTGGCACAGTGCGCCTTGACATAAAAGTATAATTTGGCATCACTATGTGTCTCTTTGTCATAGTGTGTCCTTTTGTGGACATTGAATATCTCTTTTGTCATTTCACTACTCTGTGGGCTCTGTTGTAGTTTTGCATCTTTCTGTAGTATTTTGTGTGTATTTTTAATCATCGTGTCTCTGGTCATTTTACATTTCTTCACGTCTGTCTTTCATTTGCGCTTCTTTATGGATATTTTGTGCCTCTTTGTGGACATTTTGCATCTCTTTGTAGTTATGTGTCTCGTTTTAGTAATTTTGTGACTCATTGGTCAATTTGCTTATGTTTGGGATCATTGTGTGTCATTTTGTGGACATTTTGCATCTCTTGGTAGTATTTTTTGTCTCTTGCTAGACAGCTTGTGCCTCTTCGATCATTTTGGACTTCCAAGTCGCAATTGTCTGTCTGTTGGGTTATTGTGTATTTCTTTGTGGTCAGTTGGAATCTTTTTATGGAGATGTCATTGTATTGTCGTATATTTCATCTCTTTTGGGGCATTGTGTGTCTCTGATTATTTAGAATCCGCTTGTGGACATTGTATCTATTGTATCTATTTGTAAATATGTTGCATATTGTGTTGTGTATTTTGTGTTTCTCAGTGTTTTCCTTTAATTTTGTGGCCTTTTTTTTTTTAAGAGATACTCTGTAGTCCTTTTGCTTCTCTTTATGGGCTTTTTCCCATTCAATTGAAGGAAATTTTATTCTTTCGTCATTTTGTCTCTTTGTATTTGTTGATTGACTTTCAATCCTGAAATGTAACCAATCACTTCAAACTGGCTCTCTAGCCTAAAGGACCTCCTGACCTTCTGGGTACGTGGGCCAGTGCTCAGTGTTTCCAATCAGTAGTCCATCTGTGGCATTAACAGGACAGAAACTGAAAGCTGGCTTTCTAGGCCTGGTGTCTGAGATGAGATATGAGGTCTACGAGGTAAGCCTGATTTCTGCAAGCAGCTGGGTAGATAGGCATTAGCCACCATCTCTGGGGCAAAAGAGACCAAAAAAATCAAATCCGCACATTGATTTCGTGACTATGCACTGTTTAAAACTGATCAGGCTCCAAAAACTCAAACTGGTTAAAGTGGAAGAAGGAACTCAGTCCACACCCTGAGAAAACCTGCGGAGGAAACCCGAATAACAATCTCCTTTCTTTAATTGTTTCAAATTATGAATTAATCTCTAGATAGGACAATCATTCCAGACAATTTCACATGATGTCCTCGTATCATAGCGCACTCCGGGGTAATCAGCAGCACAGGCAATACAAAGCAAATTGAATTTCAGTTTCTTTGTTAATTTTCCTTCCTCTTGCAGATGCTTTCAGACACAGCCGAACATGCCTATCTGATCAGCCTCGAACTGTTTTAACTCTGCTTTTCAGAGTTGTACAAGGTGAACCAGCTGAATTCCTCAGACCGCATTGAAAAGCAACAATGGCCATGACGTCCTTGAGCCAAATATTTTTTCCCCAGCTGCAGTGGAGCTGCCTACTGGCACAGCAGCAAAAGACTGTTTGGATGTGTTGGGCTGCTCCCAGTTAAACAGATGAAAAATGGAGTGAATGTGAATTAGCAGCAGCTGATTGTGTGTTGTTTCTGTTTGGCATCAGGATAGAAAAGTCTGTCGATGTGCTCGTCAACAAATCTGCGTGCTGAGCCACGGTGCCACAGAGCTCCATTAAAACTATTAAAAACACATCAGTGACTCGCACTGTTGTACTGGCTGACACTTCCTTGATTACCATGAACACACACTACAGTTTATTTCGACTCCTACATGCACACTCCTACCACCACTAATACTCAACAGAGCAACAAATGAGGAATAATCCGCCACTGAAAGTAGTCCCTAACAGGTGCGCTATTTCCTTCACTACAATGTTCAGCTGTTTGTGGAAATTACTGACACTTTTTTAAAAGATGAAATTATATATTTGATATGTTTTTTTACAATGCACTTTAAATGGGCTCAGAGCTGAGAGTCACGGACACAGGAGGGAAATCAGAACGTACTGGGAGACCTACTTGCAGGCTGGGTCTTGCTGTGGGATTTGTCGACAACACAGAAAGTAGAGAATGACACCGGCGTTATCTTTTAATCAATTTGGATTTACTCAACCTAAAACTATTAATCTGAGCTTGTGTTTTATTGATTTCAGAGGGGTCACGGGAGTTATGGCGATAATGACCTTTGCAGACAAGTTGTGGTGGCCTGATTATCAGACAGAACTGGTATTTTGTTTCACTTCATTATTTCAGCCCTATTTCAATTTGTTATGCCCGAACCAATTAATAGTGAGTGACACGTTGTTGTGAAAACTTTCCTCGTGTGTTCGAGAGTTGCCGGTTCTCTAAGAATTACAGACTCTGTTTGATGAATCAGATGCATTTGATATTCATGCGGCACAGAGAGAAGGACACAGTTGTTGGCTGTTCTCTGGATGGTCTTGGAGAATTTATTCCATCAGAAAACAAGGACAAATCAGTGTCTGGCTACATGAACAAAGAGTTTTCATCACTGATTCAGCCTGCTTTAAGTGCCAGCATGTTAATGTTGACTTATCCAACTCTCATCTAACTAGCTGCAACTTAGCACAAAAATCAAATGAGCCTCATCAGATTGATATATTGATTACCACATCTAAGGTGCTTATTTGCGACAGGATCAGTCAGCCAATGAAAGTTTGTATCGACATCTGAAAACTGTTCTGCGTAGCTCTTGGTAGAAACACTTTTTTTCACAAAAAATAAAGAAATAAGCAGATTCAAGAGTTACCTTTTCTGTGAGTGTACTTTAGGCAATCAATTCCTTTTCACTTTTATGATCTTGCTGTAATTTTTCATTACTATTGCTAGGTAGCTAGCATGTTACGTAGAAACATAACCCCCATTTCATGCCAGAAAATAAACATATCTTCAAATTGGGAAATGTGAAAGTGATTTGAGTCAAATCTGAAATTGGCATCGTGCACAACCCAAACAAATCTCAAAGGAGCAGGTGGTATTAACCTTGCTATGTGGGAGCTGGTGGTTAATGTATATTAAAAAGCGCTATCAGTAGGGTGGAGTCAACAAATGCAAGTAAAAAGAAGATTAAAGCAGGATTTTATAATACAATATTCAAGCAAGGCAAGTCAAACATTTGGATACATATCTCAGATGTTACTGACAAAAGCTCTGGGACTAGAATTAATCCTGTGTGACTGCCATTTCTGTAATTTGTGAAATAAAAATTACACTGTAAATTATGTACCATATTTATGCAAACACAGACATCCTTTTCTAATGTTCTTCTCGTGCCATTCAGCATTTCTTCCATTTGTGGATTTTTATTTTTGGAAGGCTTTTCAATTTTGTCTGCCTCACTCACGCTTGAGTATTGTGGTGGCTGCCTTGGCAATTATTAATGAAAGTTTGGGCAGCATTTTGGGTGCAAATTCAGGAGGCTCATGTCCCTGCACAGCAGACAGATTCACAGAAAGCTCACATCCGTTAGGAGAGTGAAATCTCACAGGATGATTAGTTGGATGTCATGCATGGCAGCATGTGGCAAGTAGCATTATGCTGTCTCTCAACAGGCTCAACAATTATTATGTGGCAGCCTATTAATAACGTATCCGTGGATAACGTTGGTAAATTGAAGCAGACTTTGTATGTCTTGTGCCACATGAAACACAGAAGTGTGTGTATGAGGGGAAATATCTAAATCACATGAGGTCCTCAGGTAATGCTAATTCTGTTTGAAAAGGCTAAAATGGAACAGAAGCAACTTTGTGGCTACAAATGTGCAAAATCTTGATATACAACAAGCTCCCCTTCAAAGATAAAGCACCTTAGACTGCCATAGAATACCTAACTGTTATGAATGTAATTGTATGTTATTACAGACAGGTATGCATCTCTTTATTAGGCTAATACTAGGCTGCAAAGTGATGTTTGTGCTGAACAGGAGTAGACAAATTTACTGTAAGTCCTTATTGTAAAGGCAGGAGCAGGATTAAGAAAACAGCCCTGCACGCCTCCAGTAGGTGCTGCAGAAATAAGCTGTTCTGTGGCTGATGATAAGACCAGTCTGGGTCTGTTGGAACTGGACTGAGAGTTGCCCTGCAGTTCTTGGAAGTACATAAATCCATCCTCAGGTGATTTTGGACTCCTACTTACCTATTCCATGATTTTCATTGACAACCACTAAATTTTACAACACTACATGTGCTACGACTGTGCTCGATGAGCTTCCTTTATATTTGCCATCAAATATGCAAATAGAGCTGCGCTGCACCACTGCCAGGGTTGGACGCCAGAAGGAAGGGTCAGCGCTGGATTGGTTGGTGCTACCAGGAAGGTTGCAAATATAAAGCCGGGATGACGACGTCGTCTCCGGCTCGGAGGGTCAGAGGGTGTGGCAAACCATCCTACCCTGCTTCCAACCGGCACACATCAGCACATTTCGTTGTTAGTAGTCATCTGTGATTTAGAGGTTATAGTATAATAGGAGTGAGCAGCTGCTTTTTGTGTTAAACTGATTTCTCTTGTTTAATGTAGGATAGCGAGGTAAGACCATGTTTTTCTTTTACCACTTTTTGTTTCGGTAGGTGATTCTTAGTTAACAGATTAGTGGGGTTTTGTTTGTTATTTTGGTTTGGCTCACTCTAGGTTTTAGTTACACATTATCATTGTTTTTGTTAAAACCACATCCTCTGTTTACATCTTTTTATTGTAAATAAACACTGAACTATATGAGAAAACGTGTGTGGTAGCTGCTGGGGACCAGGGGAAGGATGGCTCTTCATGTTATAGTCAGTAACCCCAGGCTGAGCCTAACAGCGTGATTTTGGTACAGTTGCTTTTTGTGCCAAAAATTAACCTGGGTCCTATAAATCATGATCTGAAAGATTTTCAAGACTGAAAATATTTTTCTGCTTCCCTATCATTGTGTGATAACATTTACAGTATCTTTTTCAGCTCAGCAGGACTATTTTAGAATCAATTAGATCTTGCCTGTGTGCCTGTTTTTGTTGAATCAGCAGCAGAATTAAGAGTTTCTTAATGAGCTTCAGACATTGTTTTGCGCTTCTTCTAAGTGTGAGGCGTCTGTAGGCTCAGAAGGAGCAGACAGGGTGTGTTGGTGTGGAGGAGGTTGTTTGTGGCTGACATAATAATAACAAAAATATGACAAACATAAGAAGGTGGGATCTGTATCACGAGAATTCCGGTGATTAATCAGAAAAAATAACAGTAGCAATACTCACCTTTGCTCCAGGCTTAAATAACTGATTTTTATCCACATTCGATATGCATTCACCAGAATTATCTCCCCTATAGTGAGAGAACAAAACAGGGTTTGTTTGAAGCTACATAATAAACACAGATTGTTCCCTCTGGCTGTTTGGAAAATGGATTTTGTTTTGGACTTCTTTAAAAAAAAAAAAATCTTTATAAAAACCAGCCACATTTTGTCTTTGTGGCAATAAAGACAATAACGATGGTGGTTGTGTACTTCTACAATGTTTGTATATGTGTGCTTTTGTGAAATGTTGCTACGACATTGCAGTTTCAGATACGTAGCCTTGATATGTTGAAAAGTTGTTAAACGTGGTGGTTGGGACAGGAACTTGCATGCAGCACACTGTCATGTATACAGCTGGTCCAATCTTTAAGGATTCTTTAACCCCTTGATGTGGCAGCCAGTAGGCTACACCACAGTTGCAAAGTGTTGTTTGACACGGGGCCAGTGTGGGCCGGCAACAGACTGATGGCAGCATTAAAGGTCCCATCCATATAGTAAAAATTGATTTGTTGTCTGTTGTTGCTGTGAAGATACGAAGACATTCTCTTCCACCATTCCTCAAGCCTCCCCACAATTAGATAGCCTTCCAGATTTACAAGTGAGTAACAGTTCAACCCAGGTAATTCATAGCACATAATTAACCAATAGTCGTCCAACTCCAGCTGTCAATCATAGACATTGTGTTCTTCCTGAAGGGGGCGGGATCAACAGTAGCTCATTAGTTTTCGGAGCAAAACAGTCTGTTTAGAACAGCCCGAAAACCAGGGATTATACAGTCACAATGACCATTTTTGCAGTATTTCGAGGTGAAAAACATGAAGACACACTGGAGACGTGAGATTAATTTGGTTAAAAAGGATGTAACATGGAACCATTAGGGTGGGCTTCTATTGTTTCTGTGATAACTTATTGATGACTCACATCTGTCGACCCAAGGCTAGGCTAATGTTTAATCTTGCTGGTAGGATTTACGACCATTTTATCTGTTTTCAACCATGCTGCCTCACTGTAACTGTAGCTGAGCAAGATTTTTCGTGTGCTTAATCCCAGCGGGGTTAACTTCGGCCCTGCAGGCTGGCAGAAGATATGGTTGTATTTCAGTTCTCCTGTGCTGAGACCAGCAGTAAAGTTACAGTTTAAGTAAGTTCACATGTTTCAGACTGTGATTTACATAATCACACAAGGCAGTGAAACACATTGGGCAGTGACACGCTTCACCCCAGTAAAAATGGTAATGTCTTCATGTCAGAGCATTATGAGTCAGCACAAAAAGCACAGTAATGTCACCCATCTAATCAGCACTTTAATTCACTGGCATCTAACGCAGTCATTGATTTTTGTCAACAGCTGCAGCAATTAATCAATTAGTTGTCAACTGCTAAATTAGTCAACAACTATTTTGATAATTGATGAATTGTAAAGTGTAAGTTCTGTGATTCCAGCTTCAAAAAAGTTTATATTTTCTGTTTTTGTTCCTCTTCTATGACAGTGGACTGTATTTCTTTGGCTTGTGCACCAAAGAAGGACTAATCTTGGGTTTTAGCAAACACTGATGAACATTTAAATTTTTTTTTTTGACATTTTATAGACCAAACAAATGGGTTGATTGAGAAAATAATCAACAAATTAATTGACAGTAATAAAAATGTTATTATTATAGGTACAGTAGCTAAGAAACGTATCAGTTCATTATGGGAAGAGTTGATTGTAGAAAAAAATGATTCAACTTTAAAAAATTAACCATTTATCACAAATAAATTCAATTATCCATTTGACACTGTTTATCTAGTTTAGATCATGTTATAAAATGCATCATATCACAAGGAATTATTGTACAGGGAGATACAATACAGTAAATTACATTTGTAGGATGAGTAAGTTCTTAAACAACTGCTGAAAACCTGGTTAAAACTGTCGGTGTGACATTTAACTGCCGACACATATTCTTTGTAGCCAGTTTATGATTGATAGAGTTAGAATCCGTGGACTGACAGATTTTATGTGCTCGATGTTTTTGAGTTATAAAGAAAGTTTTAAGGAAACACTGTCAGTAAAATCTTGTTTTGCCAAACCTTAGCTCCAGGCTGCAGAGAAGCTGATGGAGTGCCTGATCGCGCTGGGGAGCAGCAGCATGTCAAAGTCCTTTCTCATTCGTCACATCCTCTCTGAGATCAGCGCTCTGGCCGATCAGCTCTGGCAGGCCTTCCAGGTAAATATCCCCGCTGTTTTCAACACACCTGCCTCTGCTCTGCCGTCGCTCTCCTCCTGTTCTTCTTTTGCTTCTTTCTGTTTTGGCTCAGTGACAGTGTTGATCCGTTTGGTTTCTTTCTCTCTTTACTGCACTCTGATAAGCTGCAGTTTTAGCCTCCCTGTGACACTGCAGTATTGCCGAAGTGGTCTGAAAATTTTACCGTTCATATAAACAGCAGTTCATGCGTAACCATACTGAGATCATCAATCTGTCACTCTTACTCTCACTAGCTTTGTGTCTATTTATTTCTGTGACTTTCTCCCCCACAGACTCTCTTTCTCTGTCTCACACACATTTTTATTTCACCTTTTAGCTCTCAGAGAAGCAGCCTTTGTGTGAAGCTTCAGGTGCAGACAGTCTGCCCTATTGACTCATTGCCGCTGTCACTTCTGAACCACCATAATCAATACTGCATCCCACCAGTTTCCTGTCTGCCATGTATTCAAACGTCTCTCAGTAGCTTTGGTCACCACCTGAGTCACAGGCCGGGCGAGAGCTGCGTTTGGCTGGCCTGCTTCCTGTGAAAGGCAGAGCTGAGTGTCAAGCCACCAGGGGTCCTTCCAAATGGAAATGTGCAAAAAAGGAAAAGGATACAGATGATTTCCCCCCTTCACCCCTCCTGCTGAGCCTCCCTCCCACTCAGCAGGGTCGGTCATGCTCACTTGTTTTTCTCCTTCTCGAGAGAGCCTCTTGAGTCAGGCGATGCAAAAAGAATTTTATCAACACTGCATTTTTGAGAGCCAAGTTTAAGAAAGGAAAAAAACAGCTGAACCCACTGTTCACTGGAGATATTGATAGTGCAGAACAGCCTTGAGCTGATGTAGAGCCATTGTGTCCTACAAACTCACAGTAATGGCTATTTGTACACAGGACTTGGAAGAATCAATCCCCCATAAACTTGTCAGATACAAGAGGATCTCTGTCGTCATCCCCTGTGCATTCACAAAACCTGTAGCCAACCTCTTCATGTGATAGTTTGACATTTCAAAGCACATAGACGGCCACAGCTGTATCCATGGAAACGTGTGAGGAGTCTACCACTTCTTTAAAGACAAAGGAAGAGACGGTGAGATTGCTTTTGTCTCAGTGTGTTTGAAGACTGAGCCGGTGGACTGACTTATTTGCTTGTAGCTCCATGCCTACAGCTCTCTGTGGTTCGTTCTCTGAGGGGGAGCGAGGTCTCAGGGGAAGAGCTCTGTGCCTGCCATTATGCAAAAACTGTAGTGCAGATGACATCTATATTTCCTCTAACATTTTATGCACTTAGCTCATGCTGTTATCCAGAGTGAATGATAATGGGTGCCACAGTTGAACTTTTAGTTCTTAAATCTTCAATGGATACAAACTGTTGAGTTTGTCAGAGGTTAGTGATAACAATGTCTAGAGGTTATGTAGAAACAAAGTACTCTTTAAAACTGAGAGGAAATCAAATGGCCTGGCTAAACTAATTATCAAGAACCCCAAATATTTTCTTGTTGCTGTTAAATTGCTGTAAGTATTGACTTGTGTGTAGCGATAAACCTACAGAGAATTGTCAGCTGTACAGAGCTTTATAGTGAGTTCCAACTCATTGTTTAGCTGCCCAGTCTGCAACTTTACTGTTCTGGTTCACTGTCAGTGTTCTCAGGGTGTTGTTTTTGGCAGCAGCAGGCAGCTATTTTTTTTTTTTTTTAGAGAAACAGCACTAAAAGAAGCCAGCTAACACTACCTTCCAAACAGAAAAAAAAACATACAGACAAATTCAGACCTGCTAGTGAACATACTGTAGTAAAGTATGTTGTGCGTATTTCCACAAGGAGTTGGTAGAAACCAAAAACAGAATGAAAAGAGAATGAATGTTGGACTTGGATTCATCAGGTGGATGCAAAGTTCATTCCAAATGAAATATACTGTGTTGTAACTGGGACCAAAAAAAAAAACACTCATTATAATAGATCAATACCTGATGGTATCTAAATGCTTTGGGTGGATTAACAAAAAAATTCTGTTTCCAATTGTTACGATCCAACCTCTAGGGTCACCTGGATGCAACAAGATAACCAGAATGTTATTGGGTCAGGTAAAAGGAATTTATTGTTCAGTAGCAAACTGAACATAAAAGTGGTCAGACAATAAAACACAAGACTGGTGGATGTTGCCAAATCAAAGAACAGAATATAACAAAATGAAGGCTAACAGAGTTTGTGAAACTATCTAAACACAAGCAAATAATTGAACTCCCTAGCCAAACACAGAAAACACAGAAGCAACACCCACCACAAGTAACAGGAACTAATACATCAGTGCACAGAACGAGCTGAACAAACCTGGTCCCTCTAAACACACATACTGAACACACAGTTCATGAAGACTCTAAATACTGAACATCTTCTTCACTAAATTGGAGGACTGCTAACTGGAGCCTCAGTCTCCACTGAGTCTGGAGGCTCCACGCCAAATTAACAGCCGCCAACAGAAGCTTGAAACGTCTGTAGTACCCACCACGAGTATCTACAGACCGACGGACCACACAGGAAAACAATACACAACTCACATAGAGACACCAGGGAAAACTGACCACAACTACCAGCCGCCCCGACTGAGAGTCTTGGTTGCAGATATACTGGTGTGTGGTGATTGCTGGGGTCTTCTGGGAGCGGGAGTCTTGGTGGTGGACCAATCGGATGTGTCAGGAGGCGGGGAGATCAAGGGCTGGAGTGCAGATCTTCTCCTCCAGACTCATCAGCTGAGATGAGTGGCAACTGGGGTTGCAGAGAGGCTCCCAAACCAGCCACCGCTGGGCCCACACATAAAATCTCCCCATACAAGAGGCCAAGAAGGAAACCACCCAAAGAACAGGACGGCACACAATTACATGTGGCCTTAACACCCATTATTTTATGATCTTAATTTAAATTATCCAGTATCGATTCTAATAGTTTGTCGATTGAGCTTTGCTGTTGTGCCTTCTCTCAATAAGCGTGTTACAGTCGGTGCTATCTGTAATCTGTAATGCGTAAGTGGTGGTTATATGTTGTGTGTGGTTCAGTTTGCTTTGTGGAAATGGAATTCTAACAATGAACACAGCAGGAATATTTTAGGTGAAAACAATGTGGATGATAGCTGGATACATTTTAAATCATGACAGTCTTGTAAACTGTGGCGTGAATAGTTTACAGTTTACTGGTCTGTTGTGACTCATGATTGTTAGCTGACTCCGTCTCCTCGCTGATCTAAAGATTATCTCTATGAGAAGCACAGACTTAAAGAAGACTGTGCACACTGATGTAATTTCTGTTTGGGTTTGCTGATATTATCTTGGTCCATGAGAAATGAAGCCGAGGAGGTTGTGGATTCTGATTTATTATGTCTGTCTCTGCCGGGCAGCTAACGTTAGCTAGCAGCTGTCTCCTGATCTCAAGCCGACGTCAACACAAATGGTTATAATGGTTTAGTGAGCAGGCCTTCAGTTTCTGCTCTGTATGAGCTCAGAGTGATCATTAAAGTTGATCTCTGTAATGAGTGGAAGCAGCTGGTACTGACAGTTCATGTCCTGCTGTATGGGATGGCATTTATTTTTAATCTATGCATGCAGGGCTGTTGCAGCTTTCATTATTCTCTTGGAATGTCTTTGCACATGTAAACCTGAAAAATAAGGGTATATCATATTTTAATCTTTGAACTGAAAAAAAACATTTAAAACAAGGAAATGTGTTGGCAGTTTAATTATAATGTACATTTTCATGTCAAGGAAACAATAGCGCTGCTGCTCAGTTGTTGAATGCAGAAGAAATTTCAGTTTCCAGGATACATTTTGAGAAGTGCTTCATGCAAAGATTGGGAGGTTACATCAGGAGATCAGTGCCAGGTCCAGGCCTTGTAGAGACAGAAATAAAGTTTAAGGCTGATTTACAATATTTCTGCTTTCACCTCAATGCAGTCGAGGTGGATGAAATTTCATTTGTGGTGCTCACTGTACTGAAAAATTACATATAAAAAATTAAACGTATCTTTTCAGAAGAAGCAGTTGCTTTGGACAGTCTGCAGATTTTGAAGTAAAGTTGTGTTAGTAGTATGAGAGAGATACTGTTTCTGGAAAGACATCTTCCACTTACATTTTTTATGCTATTTTATTCATCTCCAATAATTTGGCATTGAGTCATAAATCTTTGCAATAATTAACTCTGAACTGTTGCAAGTAGAACCATGAACCAAAATCAATCTTCATTGCTGGATGTCACTAGAGATAACTGAGAAAATATTTTTAGTGGGTTTTGTAAGATGCCCACTTAAAGCTCAATGAATTGAAACAAAAAGCCCAAATAGGTCTAAGCACAAAAAATACACCAATTATTGTAAATAACTATAAATAGAACTACTCGTTTTGACATCCCTTTAAGAATCAAAGTATTAATGATTTCTTTAGAAAGTGAGCTGATATAATCAGAGAGTAAGCAATACCTACTGGCATGATTGATAGTTCCCTTCCATGTAAGGCCTGAGTCTTAAATAGGGGGCAACACTGTGGTTTGGTGCCAGTAATTGATCAATGTGGAAGAAGCAGAGTGTAATAGTTTCAACCGGGAGTGGAACATATAAATGACCTAATTTGTCATTTACGTTGTTACCTTGGAATGTCCTTTGATATGAGTTGCTGCCTCAGGTGAACCAGGTATTCCAAATATCTCAGGATTGTTTTCATGAGTGACATGATAATGGAGCGAATGGTTGACATAGACTAGTGCAGCGTCAGCAGTAGTGTGGACATTGTTCCAGACCGTCGTAGTGAAGAGAGAGCTGGCTTTTGAGGCAAAGCTCTTGATTTACCAGTTGATCTTCCAACCCTCATCTATGGTCATGATCTCTGGGAAGTGACTGAAAGACTGAGATTGTGGATACAAGCAGGCAAAATTAGTTCCCTCCTTGGTTATAAATTGAGAAGCTCTGACATCGGGGGAGAACTGGGAGTAGAGTCATTGCTCCTTTACACTGAAAGGACGTAGCTGAGGTGGTTCGAGTATCGAGTCAGGAAACCTTCTTGGTGCTTTCCTTTGGAGATGTTCTATATATCTCATGTGGCCTGGGAATGCCTTCGTATTCCTCAGGAGGAACTACTAAACTTTTGCTGTGGAGAGGGACTTTTCGATGCCTTGTTTAGCCTGCTACCACAGAAGAAAATGGAGGGATGAACTTTTAAATGCATAAAGAGGAGAAAACTCTTTTATGTTACTTTGAGTTCAGCTTTATAGTATTATTTCAGGTCATCAGACCAACAAAGCCTTCACTATCACCAAGAAAAGCAAGATCAATATGTTTTACTGCTGAGTAAACAAATCATAAAGAATAGATTGTACATATACATATCTGCTTTTGCTGTTTCGTTGTGCTTATGAACTTGCTACAATTTGAAAAGCTTCAAAAAGGATACTGTCAAATTGTCAGCTTCTTTACTTGTATTTAGCAGGTGATTTCTGCCTGAATGCTTGTGATGCTAAGCTAACGCTACCAGCATGGTAGATCTAAGAGGTAACTTAGAGAGTGACACTAAACTGTGTGTCACTTAGCTGACGACCCACTGGGACTCTACAAAGACCCTGTGGGTGCTTCTTGTTCCCTGTTTGAAAACCACTGAGCTCTGAAGCTACCACCACCCCCTGTATTAAACTAAGAGCTTTCATGCTCTCCCCAGGCTGTGTGAAAGCAGGCCTCTGACTCTCCATCAGCAGTGCTGAGTGAAAAGTATTTCTCAGCGTGGAGGATTTCCTTCGACTGGAAAACCGTCTTGTGGATGGATTCTCTGTCTCTATAATTCTACAAAATTGTTCTAATATGTAGCCTATAAATCCATAGGTTTGTGCAGAAGCTTTTTAAAAGCCAGCAACCTCTAAATATGAGAACTCCAATTTGGTATTAATATGTGTTTTGATGCAAAAAATGTCAAATTTTAATTGTAGGAGCAAATATGTCCCATTTTTAATTCAAAAGCTGCATAGACACTCTTACCGTGTGCTTTTTTTTTTTTTCACTGAACATCATGTTTTGTGTGCTTTAGGTTCTGTTGGACATTGTGTCAAGAAAGCCTTGCTGTTATAATGCCATTCATTGTTATTTTGTTTGTGTCTACACTTTACCGTATGGTTTTAGATACTGAAAGTAAAGTGGAGATGCTTTCAGAAGTAAGTAACTTTGTTCAAAGACTCTTGGGACAGTTCTTCTGTGGATTTAGTCAGTCTCAGTGCATTTTTTCTCTTCCTTTTCATTAAACACAGAAATACAGTTCGGCTCCATGATGTTGAAATAAGGGCTCTGTGGTGGTCAGGCCATCTGCAGCAGGACTTCTTGATGTTTTTTTTTGGCTGAGGATAGGTTTTTTTGACTCTGTAAATGTAAACTAAGTGTGCAAGTATTTACCATTTTTATAATGACTCACCCAATTCAACAAGGGTGCAGAAAATCGATGCTTAAGGTCACACAGTTAATTAAATGGATATTATCTGAATGCAGTGAATGTGTCTCAAGTGATTGTAGTATAAAGACACTTGTATCTGGAAGGTCTAGTCACTGGTGAATCAGTACTTCTGGTCATAACTACACTATAAAGACACAACACTCTGAGCAACTCCCTGAACAGATTATTAAAAAGCACAAGTTAGGGAATTTGTCAATACATCTTCCAAGTGACTGAATATACCTTACAAATAAATCCATCATTGAGAAATGGACAAAATATAGTCAGGTATAAATCTACCTCCAGCAGGCTGTCCTCAAAAAAATGAGTGACTGCACAATAAACAGACTATTGAGGAAGGCCACCAAGACACCTATGATTCCTATGAAGGAGTTACAAGCTTAAGTGGCTGAGATAGGAGAGACTGTGCATACATCAACTGTTGCATGTTCTTCACCATTGCTCGGCTAGGATTCACCAGAAAACAAGTGGGAGACTTTGAAGTCAGCTGGAATAAGACGAAAATTTAGCTTTTTGTCGATCAGTCTGAATGCTATGTTTAGCGAACACCGAACTTTGCACATCATCACAAACACACCAGCCCCACCATGAAGCATGGTGGTGGCAGCATCATAATGTAAGGTGTAGAGGACTTGTAACTGGAGAGTGTAAAATAAATGCTGCAAAGTACAGGGACATCCTGGAAGACAAACTGATGCAGTCTACAAGAGAATTGTGACCAACAGAAGACAATGACCCAAAGAATACAGCCGAAGTTTCACAGAAATGGTAAATATTGTGGAGTAGCTGAGTCACAGGCAGTAGTGGCATAATAATGGCAATTACAGTTATACTGCAGTATAGGTTGCCTGTTCTTCACTCTGTCTTTGCTATGCATTTCCATGCACTTCTGATAAAAAAGCACCGATTACATTTATCCACACAGAGCATTAGTCATAGTCACTGCACATTGAAATTCACATGAATCTTTTGGGAATTGGAGTGATGCGAAACCTTGGTTTGAGACCTTGTTTGAGATGAGCAGTACTCACTCAGGGCTAATAACTGTCTCTTGAAAACTGATAATGCAACATTCTGTTGGTATTCATTCCATTTTTTTTGTGCTGAATTTCCTTGGAAATAAAATACTGGGAATGAGGCTTCATCATACAGGGTTATATCGAGGTGTTTTCTACCAGTGGGTGAGATGGTATGTGCATTGTTGTCCTTGGTTTTAGTCTCTGAATGTGGAGTTTACCTAACAGGAAAACAACTAACGGATTCTTTTTTACCTTTCCATGCTGTGGACCTGATCCAATCCAAAACTTAATGTATGGCTTAACGCTTGTAATTTTATTTACTTCTCTAAAAAATCAGTTTCAGACTTGAATTTATGCTCTACATATGGCGTAACACAATAAAGTTGTTTAAGGAGGGGGTTATGTTCCAGACCCCCGTGCGATAGATGAAAATCTGAGAAGTAGTGACAGTATTTATTTTAGTATTTATATATATTTTAAGGCTTTATAAACCCTACCCACACACCACACAACACCGCAGAGCAACACTATGTGCAGCAATCAGCTGTCTATGTGAAATAGAGGCCAGATGCTGAATGCTGCTATAGACGGGAGACAGAAGAGACTGACGCTGAGCCAATCAGTGCCCAGTGCTGCACACTACGCATTTTATTTCAATTAAATATTCTTTAATATGTTTTAATTATTACTTTTTAAATATATTTTTTATATTGTTTTCATTTTTTAGGCTAGAAAATACTTATTTTACTGCAAAATAATTAAAATAATGTAGCGATCGCAGAGCTGGTTGCTATGACTGAACTGTTGTGCTGCAATGCACCATGGGAGTTCGGGTTGTAAGGGGTTTAGATGTCATTATTGTGGTTTATGTTAGTGTTACAGTGTTTGTTTTTTATTGTGTTTTTGTGGTTTAGTCGGCCTAGTTAGTTTGGTTGTTATGTTGTCAGGACTGTGAGTGTGAAGTGCAGTGTGTTTGATGACTTCCTGCCACATTTTATACAGTGTTGCTTTCTGTGCGTGTCAAAATATAAGCATCTGCCAGTTGCAGAGTGCATTAAAGGCAGATATTCTTTATCCAGCGCCATTCTTCAACGCAGCTCGCCACAATAATAAATATGTAAAAATACCTATATACTGCAAAATCCCATGATATAGCGAAAAATCCACGATACCAAATGCAATTTAAAAATCCGCGATACAGTGAGACCCTGAAAAGTGAACTGCGATATGTTGAGGGACCGCTGTATTCATGAAATGAATGATGAAACCACGTGACCTGAACTTTCCAATAATTGTAGTTGCTTGACTGTGTGGCAGACTGTTAGTGAGGATAAATAGTTTTGACTTTACATCGGATTTGATCATAGTTATGATCTGCAAACAGCTATGTGTTCATCTCCACACCCATTGCTACTGTTTAAATTACTCCTGAACTTTTTCTTGCATTTGTTGATATTGATTCACTGCAGTCATTACATGCATATTAACATTTTATGTGCGGATATGTGAATATATCACAAGAGAGAGAGGAGATGAAACTTTGCAATTATGTATATTACATAATGCATTTGTTCAGAGTGAAATAATAGCATTGTGAAGACAGATTAAGCTTAAATAATATATTTTTTAGGTTCTATTGTATTTCTCCATCTTACAGTGAGATACATGGTAAAACATAACAATTTCATAATTATAGATATTTTTCTGGATATGAAGGCCAGTATAAAAAAATCTGCAAGTCTTGTCTTATCAGATCAGTTGTTGGAAAATCTGGAAAAAAATAAGAAATAGCCTCGGGTTTATATAGTTAAACAGTCACAAATATTACTAGAAATATAATTGAGGAAGATAGAAAAGTCTTTTAAAAGAATTTGGGTGTCTAACTTCAAGCTCATTCCTTTGTTGAAGTGCACGATCAAGTAACAGTTTTCAAAGCTATTCGCTCCTGTGATCTGGTGTCTTGGCTGTTGGCATGTTCAATATCTTGGCAGCGTAGATACCAATAGTCTTATAAATGAAAAAACAGGTGAAAGTTGCATTTTGAAAATAACCCTAAAATTCAAATGTCAGTCCTTCAGCTTTCCAGCCACCTACCTGCTGCCCTCATCAGGTTAAAGCTAACAAGCTTTCTACAACGTCTGTGTCATCCAAAGTAAACCTTTGCATGTTTGTGCTTAAAGCATTTGCTGCATCTTCCCCTGTCTGTCAGAAAGGTGCTGTGCACATTATTTTTAGTGTCTGTCTGTGATTTATGTGGGTGTTTAGGTTCAGTTAACCCTTCAATCCTGCTGATAACAGAAACATATGGTTTGCTGGTCTGACTCTTTCTTCTTCTGCACCCATCAGTGAAGGTCACTGCTGGACAAAATTGTCAGTGAGAAACCTTTTTATTTAGATGCTTTACTACCATTTCAAACTGTTAATATGTGGAAGCTAACAGACATTATTTTAAAAGAGAAAGAAGCAGTAGTAGTTCTGAACTCTGTCATTGCAGTCGAATGGCTAAATAGTACCTTAGCAATATAAAATAGTATAAAGCGTGGCCTACCACTACAGTGAATGTCAAACAGGCTTCACCCTTTTTGCAGCTGCTGGTTAAGAGAGCAGACTGCTCCCCATCTGTCCTGGGACTCTTAGCTGACTCAGGCGTTTATGTTCCAGAGGTTGAGAGGACAGGCGATGATGGCTGAAGGGCTTTGTTTCATGTTCACACATCATCAGCCTTATTTCTGTTTTCATGCACATCATAGTGCTTAGGACCTGAGTGGACGCTCTGGGCGTTTGTCTGGAAATGTCTAGCAGGACGTCTGCTGGTTATTAGAATGTTCTCTACTTGAATTCTCTAAAGGCAAGAGCACCAAGAGGCCTTAATGCCGTATAATCAAATTGTACAAATACACTTGTTGTTGTTTTCCAGTAGCTACAGTTACTAATCAACATTTATTGCTGTGTTTTTCAGCAATTAAACTGGCCTCAACATATTAGTTTACAGTGCTACTGGCATTTTTTAATTAATTATTGTTCTTTTTTTTAAACAATCAACAGATATTTTTAATATTAATTATATGTTTGGTGTTCCTTTCATCCTTTCGGGAAAGTTGTGCCTGTCCCTGGCAATATAATTTCATACAATGAACCCAAATAGTTAAACCTCTGTCTTTAGCTCATGCCTTGTTTTTTTGAGGAACAAAAGTAGTGAAGGTTACTAGTTGTTAGATAGAGAGAGAAAAAAACATTTAATGATCCCAAACTGTCATATTTTAATGCTCAAAAATACAAACTTGTGCATGCAAGGATGAATTTTAATGTTGATTAATCTTTTGGTCCTAAAATGCCAGTAAATAGAAATAGAATATTTACAGTTTGTGCATTCCAGCTGAAGTATTCATACACATTTTTAAGCACTTGCAGATCCAATCATCACTAAAGCATACTGCGTCAGGCAAGAGAATACATGCAAACAAATATAATGGTCACATTTAAGGTGTTTCATGATATCAACTCATCTAACTCATGAATAATGCAAGACAATATTCCACCTTAAAAGTTGCTGGTAGCTGCAAGTGGCTTTTGAATAGCACAGTCGTTTAATACATTTTTATCCTACACAACATTAACTAATGTCGAAAAAATGTTTTCACTTTGACATGAAAGAGTTTTTTTTTTTTTTAATTCTTGTCAAAAAAGCCAGATTATATTGGCCGTGATTCTACAGTGAAAAACAATGAAACAGGAAAACCTTCAAGTGAGAATGAATAGTTCTTCATTATATGCAGAATGAAGTGCTTTATTGTTGAGGCAGACCCAGGAGAACAGAGCAGGTGTCTCCTCAAACTAGAGGTGGCAGATTTGTGCTTGCTGTATATTGGTGCTTTGCACATGTATTGTTGCTAAGTTCTGCTCTTTTCCATCTTTATCACTAGATAGGAAATTCATCCACGTCATACTTGGCTTGCTTTGCCTTTGTACAGGAAAATGTCGTTTTCAGCTGTAATTGCTGAGACTATCTTTGTGGTTGCTGTAAATCCTGGGATCTGCAGTTTATTTTGTGACCGTACGCTCTCCCCCACAGCAAAGTTAAAACCTGCTTCCATGAGATTTCCTGTGGGACCTGTGGTATCCCAGTGCAGTCCGCTACATAGTAGCAGGTATGTGTGGGTTCGCCTTGACATTACTGTAGGCCCTGGGGCTGTGAATGTTTTGGAGGCACAGATAACCGGGCAGCGTTGCAGACTTGGATGGAATAATTAATCACTCTATGGAAGTGCAGAAGAATGTCATTCCACACAACACAGAGAAGGTCTTTATCCATTTATCCTCACTGCATCCTGACAGCCATGCTACTGTCAGGACTGTGCCCTGCGGCGCTCTCCAAGGTGCTGGATGACTCCCTCGCTGCCACCAGCAGCACAATCAGCACCTTAGAGAGCGCTGCAGCACACAGGCCTGACAAATACGGGACCGGAGCCAGGATGAATATGCAGTACCCTCAGAAATGCTAAATAACAACAACATGAGAACACTCGACAAAAATTGTTCAGGAGCGGCAGCATCAAAACAGCTGTTTGCAGCTTGAACTCTCAAGAGACACAGTGTATTTAATAGAATGTGAAGTGACAAAAAATACATTTAGTTACGTTAATGAAATTATTTTCCTGTATAATTGTAGCACAAGAAAACAATACCATACAATCCATGATAAAAATATTTCAATAATCACATCAAATAAATAAAGTAAGTCAAATTTATTTATGAAGCACCTTTCACAGATACAAAATCACAAAGTGCTTTACAACAATAACAAAACAAGGATAAAAATAAAGACAATAATGATAAAGGTAGTAAATTGTTGAAACAGCTAAAATACAGTGCATCAAAACAACAAATAAAATGAAGCAGTTACAGGTCAACCAAAAGCCTGTTGGAAAAAAAAAACGTTTTCAACTGCCTCATAAAAGCGTCACAGGAGTCGACTGATCTCAGCTGTAGAGGAAGAGCATTCCACAGTTTTGGTGCGAGACCTTGGAAAGCACAGTCACCGTGGGTTTTATACTTGGAACGAGGGACAACAAGTAATTTTTGTTGGCCTGACCTGAGAGCTCTCTTTGGGGCGTACGGGTGAAGGAGGTCGGAAATATTCCGTGGTGATCGGCCACGTAAGCCTTAGAAGTTAGCACCAGTATTTTAAAATGTACATGAAAGCTGATTGGAAGCCAGCAAAGAGAGGATAGGACTGGGGTGATGTGGGATGTCCAGTTCGTTCCTGTGAAAAGACGAGCAGCTGCATTTTGGACTGTTTGAAGACGATTAAGAGAGGATTGATTTAAACAGGTAAAAAGGGCATTGCAATAATCTAAACAGGATGAAATAAAACCATGTAAAATCATCTCCAGTTCCAATTTGGATACCATGGATTTTAACTAAGCTATGTTACGCAGATGGAAAAAACAGGAACGTGTTAGCTGGCTGACATGGTTGTCAAGTGACGGAGACTGATCAAAAATCACATCTAAATTTCTAATGCATGGTTTAACACAGACGCCTAATGGCCCAATATGCTGTTTAATGGATGTTCATCAAAAACCCAATTAATCTGTTCTTCAGTTTAAATGGAAATGGTGCAATGGTTGAATGAAAAAACAGAAATAATCTCAAAAGAAATACAAGTCCTTCAGACCACCGTTTGAAACCTTTTACAGTAGAAATGCATTGATTAAAACTAAGGGGGAAAAATTACAGGGTTATACAGAGCAAAGTGTGACTGCCATCCTCTTTCTTCCTCCCTCCTTTAGAAGTGCTTTTTTCTGGTGTTCTTCCCCTAAAACTCCTTGACTGTGTGTTTAAAATCCATGGCCTAAAGAATGTGGCTTTAGGGTGAGGTGGCTCAGTGTTTACCCGGATCAATCAGGCGGCCAGAACTAATTAAAGCTTCAGTCTGTTGGATCCTTTGTCAGCTCATTCAGTCCATTAAAAAGATGATTGAGTGATCCCTCAGTCGCGCCTCCAAAATATGTCTATACAACATGTCTCATTTTCATCCTTTGTCTACTAGTTTGCACATAAACCAATCAGCCGCAAAATTAAAACTTCTTAGTATTGTGTAGGTTCATCTCTTGCTGCCAAAACAGCTCTGAATCACTGGAGCATGGTCTGGCACTAGGACACTAGAATCGGAGCCTTTTGGTCCTGTGTAGCAATGTGAATAAAAATATATTAACCGATGAGGCGGAAGGTGAAGGACATGGATGTCAGAAAATGTATTATAGATTACCTCACTACCTGCTTATGTCACCAGGTGGAGCCTTTTTCTATTTAACTCTTGCAGCAATCCAAGGAGGCGGTCACTGGGGCTACCATGGCAGTACCATGTTGGCAGACAGATAGCTTTGTGGGAGTTTAGATAGTAAGGGGCATCATGAGAAAGTCCGCTGTGACGGTTTATACCCACCAGCCAGAGCTCTCATTTTGTAGGCAAGCTGAAGTGCTGAAGAGAGCATAACTGGGGTGCCCCGGTAGCTCAACAGGTTGAAGAGGTGGCCCATAAACAGGGGCTCTAGAAGGCTGCCGATTTGTTGGTTAAAAAACATGCTCAGAATTTGCTTTGTTGGTCCTCTGGATCTTTGGATCACATAGTGGTGCCTCTGTGGCTCTGTGGTCGTGGTACACGTCAAAGTAATGAATGCCCAAGGTTTCCCAACAGAACATTTTATAGCAGCAAAATGGCTGATCATTGGTTTTCACTTCACCTGTCAGTAGTTTGAATGTTGTTGCTGATTGGTTCAAATTTACACATAAGAAGCCTTAAAGTAAAAAAGTAAAGCAGACGCCTTCATGTATATTTTCATATAATGGCACACTGATGAAAGACGATGAACCATGGAGACTGCCTTCCAGAGCAGCCTCAGGATTCAAAGAATGAGAGTTTTGGGTGCACTGTTTCAAGGACACAAGGTGGTGAGCGGAGACATTAAAGTCATGAGTATGCTATCAGGAACTGGGTGTCTGAGGCCAGTGTTCCTGTCTGACATACATCCTCAGAGATGCTGTATCTTGGTGCCAGTGTCCTTGGAGCAGCGCAGCATACAGATAAGCTGTGCCATCTGGGCGCTGTGCGGTTCTGTCAGAGGGCGTGACACTCAGTGGCATATACCAAACAGCCACAGCCCCTCAGGACAAAGCACCGTGAAATCCAGCAATAACAGTAAGCCACTGGGCAGCATAAATGCCACTCTGATGCTATTACTATGCACCCTCAGTTGTCACTGTCCCAGTGTAGGCATTTTATGCAAACTGTGGGTGGTCTGTGGCTAGCTGCCTCGTCTTCAGCAGTTCTGTTTTTTTTTTTTTTTTTTTTTTTTTTTTTAATTGATTTATTGGACAGGATTGTAGGTGGATGGAAAACAGAAAAATGCACAGAACCTCAACAAGGAAAAACCCCAGAAGTGAAAACAGATTAATCTCTTAATTTACCTATTTAGAACATAATTAGGTGTAAACCTGGAAATGGCTCAGCTGTGCTGACACCAATGAGTACTTTATTATGAGTCAGTCTGTTGTTACTGTGTTGTGTGGTGTGTTGACTAATTGATGTGTTATTTCAACTATAAATTCTATATCAAGTCAGTAAACGGTGAACAACTGTCTAATAGTTTTCCCAGATGATTTCTTGTTTTGTGTATTCAACAGACTTTAAAAAAAAAAAAAAAAAACAGTGAATCCTCACATTTGAGAAGCTGGAACAAGAGAATGTCTCTCTTTCAGATAGGGAGACAAATGTCTGTTTTTACCGGCTAGATGCTCCCCTTTCTTAAGTTGCTGTTTGGTGCTGGGCAGGTGTTATGCAGCAGCTTTATTGGAGCTTGTTGCTGCAACAAACTCTGAACAAGATGATAACTCTGCTGTAGAACCAACACTGTGTAATAAAAGATCAAAAATGCTCCACAGAGCTGAGAGGAACCTCTGACTTGGGGGACTGTTTTGTATATTTGTCTCTGCAAAAATGTTAGCATCTTGAAAGAGAACGAGCTCACAGACTTTCAATTCATTTCATAAACTTCATCTTTACTCAGACAGCAACATGCTGATTCAAAGCCCATCATTTCAGCTTGTTCCTTCAACAAGGACCAAGCAAGGACAGTGGGTAGAGAACCAGTTTTTCTACATTTTCGAACACCACACGAGGCAGTGCTTTGACCTTTATATGTGGAGTGCTCTAAAAATGACTTGGTACAATATAATTGAATTGTACTGAAGTAAAACTGGATTAAAAATTTTAAGAAAACCAACCAAATCAAAAGTCCAGTGCAATCCAACTGAATTTCAAATGAACTCTATCCAAGTTAAATAATAATCCATACTTGAGACCAGGGCTATTGTTTGATGCAGGATGCAGGACAAGGGACCATGAGTCTTATACTTAAGTTTCACTTTCCGTTGTTTATTTCCTTTTTTTTTTTTCCGCTTTATTGTTAGGTTCAGTTACCAAAGCTATGTGGTTAAGTTCAGGAAAATATCACTCTTTGGTTGAAACTTTCACAACAATAACTACACGTTACAAACTTGGTTAATTACTTTGGCTGGGTTGGGATAGATGTCATGGTTTGAGTTAAAATATGACTGACTACATGTTTGAAGCATCACCGTCAATTTCTGGGTTACCAGGGCGACAAGTTCCACTCTATTTTTGATGGTAAAGGAGTAACAGTTCTCCAATAAAATACCTGGCAAAGATATATTGATTCGAAACATATTTGTGAAACGTCACAAACAAGCGTAATCCATCCATCCATCATCTATACATCGCTTATTTCTCTGTAGGGTCACTGGGGCCTGGAACCTATCCCAGGTGACTTAGCGTGAAGGCAGGGGACACAAGCACAATCCGGTTGAGAAAATGTTTCCCTCACTGCGTAGTTGAGAATGTGGTTTAGTTGTATAGGAACATATTTTTGTGGAGATTGGGTTGTACAGATCGATGACGGCTCATTTTACACCAAAGATTATGAGCAAGTGAAAATAAAAGTTTTAAGTCTTAAGGCTGATATTATAATGAAGTGGTACGTCATTGTCATATGCATACTGCAGGCAACAGTATGTAATTCATGAGGACATGTGTACTTTGTACTAAACCTGAACAGTATGTGATTTGGGATGCAGGAAATATTCAGCACTTTCAGCACGTTTATTTAGTGTATTTGCATCCTAATATGTGCTTGGTAGTACATGATAATTAGCGCTAATGCTCAGTATAGCTGTGACTGATAGTAGTGTCATTGGTTTTGCAAGTATTAGACAAATTAAAATGTGGTCCTACCGATGTTGCGAGATGAAAAGTTAGAAAATCACCACATTTATCACAGTTTGTCCTGAGGAGGGCATACATGTTTGAGTCTAATTTCATGACAATCCACCCAGTAATTTTTTTTAAAGACTCTCAATGACACAGATGTCAATTTCATAAAAAAGTAATGGGATCATCAAAGTCAGTGGAGTTTATCCTCTGTTTACTGTGAATATCAGCCAGCTCCACTGTTTGGATCTGCATCTTTTTGTTGCCTCATTATAAGCTCAATCCTGCTTTTCAACAAAATCTTTATTCAGCATTTCATTTGGGCTCTGGGAAGACATTTTCTCTATCATCTAACATCAAATAGATTACCCATTTGAAAATTAATCATTAGTTAAATCTCCATATGGGATTTTCATTAACAATTGTAAGGCATATGCATAGAGAGTTGAAGTTAGACGGCCTTCCTGGTTAACCTTCCATTGTGACTTCATCTGGAGTGAGATCCCATGAAAGTTCTCTCATTAAAATGTCCTGATGAGTTTCACAGGCAGTCGGTGTCTGGGATGATTGCCCTTAATGATATTAAGTTTGGCTTGGGGATATTATATTTGGCTTTGGGGTGCTGAATGAGTTTTCAGACAGGCAGGGTTCAGCGGCGGTGGCAAAGCCAGAGGAAATGAGCATCGCAGCTGATGCCTCTAAAGGCCAGTGCCAGCTCAATTTGCACTGTTTGGCTCTGCAGCCCTCAGCGGATGCAGAGGGAATATTTTACTCCTCTTGTACATCACATACCAGGAGGTAGCTGCTTCCTGAGTTTGAAATATTCCTACTACTACACTTCTCTTATGAGCTGGGTCGCCCAGAGCTTGTCAGTAATTGGTGGCTCACATAGAGTGAATTCATTCTCAAAATTATGGCTTTAATGATATTTCTATTTTTGTGTGAGTGAAACAAAGTCTAATAGAGATGTGAGATGAGCTCCTGCTGCGCACACAGATGACATTTGCGAGAAACTGGATCCATGTACCTCAAAACTCATTTGTTCCTGTTCTCACGTGTCACTATGACGCATTCAGGGAAAGGTTCAGCCACTGTTGTTACAAAGATCACTGTCTCCAAGGTGGAAAACAGTGGCTTTCAGCCTGTCAGGATGGCATGATGGATGTCACTGCCAAGGACTGTGCAAGTTTTTTTGAAATGTCATTTTCAGTAGACCAATATCAGCCTGTATTTTTGGCAGGTGACACAGGTCATAAGAAGTAATAGTAACATGTCAGAACATAAAGGTGTTTATGAAATGTTTTAACTGCTCGAACAAGCTTCAGGTGTCTCTTTGTTTCATTCAAAATGCTCTCTGGCACCATTTTTCTTTCTGGTTCATAGCTCATTGTTGATGTCAGTATGGCTGTTTTCACAGTGCAGCTGCTCTCATTAACTTGTATTTTAGCTCATTTTGTCAGATAAAGTAATGATCAAGAAACAGTGATTTTATCTGCAGTGCACAGTAACAAGTTCTGGTTAAGGTATGAGTCATGACTGTTTAAATTTCATCCTACATCCAACATCTGACCTCAAAGACAGAAAAATATGTAAATGAGAAAAACTGCTTTGAATTTGGCTGCCATAAAACACAGTGTAGGTGAAATTACAAACATGGAAAACTAGTTCTGCTGGATATGTGTTAAGATTCAGTCAGTAACAAATTACATGCACAATTAAAAATCCATTTGATGTGAGCTATCAGTAATTACAGACATTTGTGAACAATCACAAGTGAATTTAGTCTGGAAATGTGAGCCAATCCAGGAAAAATGGACCTGGTGTATGAAGATAAGGAGCAGAGTCTACTTTGCTGAGACTTAAAAGTAAAAGAAGAGACTTATTTGGTCATTTCTCTGAGTTCAAATAGTTTGGATCTGTTATTTCAATTTTGAGTCATTAAAAATGTGAATAATTAATTTTCATTTTTGAGTTTAGTAGCACTTATTTATGATACAATACAGTGACATTTTGCCCTAAAATAAAGTGTCATATCCAGATGGCCGCTTTTACCATAAGAATTTTAAAGAGTATTCAACATTTGTCAATATCAGCAGGGGATTAAAACAGATGAACAAACATTGGTTTATCTTTTCTCTCCTGTCACACATTATCTTTGTCTTGTACCGTCCTTGCTCTGTGAATGATTCTCGCATCTTAATTGTCTTTCCAGTGTCACGATGCTTCTTTATCATTTCTGGCATGTCACAGCAGAGAAAGCCAAAGTGGAATTTTGCATTACCAATACTTTTGCTCCATAATTACCGCAGTGCAACAAGTTCACACATTATTCTCTGTTTGACAGGCTGTAATGCTTTGTGAAAATCATTTCTTGTGTCTTATCAGCCAACAAATATCAGTATATGTTCAGTAAGTTCATTTAGGAGCGATTTGTCACTCTGTTCCTACTAGACAATACCTTTTGTGCTAAACCTTGTGGCCATGCTGCAGTGTTGAATTATATATCCTTGTAAATGTCAAAATAGCTATTCTCTGTTCGTACACAAAGCACAGCAGCATGATTTCTTAGTTGCGCCGGGTTGCAGTTCAGTCAATACTACTCTATAATATCCTCCCAGACTTACTATGTGAATTACAAACAGCCCTGCTCTCAGCTTGAGTTGCTGCAATGAGCTTTGTCAGTATTTCTCTGCTTTTTTTTCCTTACTCACCAGCTCTGCTCTGTTCCTCGGGGAGAATAAAAACCAATAACACACCTTCTCAGAAAAACAAATGATGACGTCCACACCAGAGGTGGCGGTGTAGTTAGTGGAGGCTGCTTGCGCGTTGAGTTTAGTCAGCAGTAAATGGAAAAGTGGAGATACTCTGCCCAGATAGAGGGAGTGTAGTAAGAGGGAAGCATTGTCTGGTAACAATCAGGCTGAAGACACAAAGATGTAAGTCTCAGGGTAAAACTGTTCGCTTTTCCACAACGGTCACCATATTAAAATGCCGTCATTTCAATAGCAGACGTCTGGTGTTGAAAACACCAAATTCACTCTGAGGCAACCAGACAATAAATTTCACCAACTTTTCTAATTCTGGCCTGTGTAAAACGCAACTCAACTGGATTCAATGTTTAATGTCAACATTCATGAAAATTCAGCAGCAGGAAGTGTGTGTCTCTTATTTTTCCTGTAATCTCTGCTGTCTAATTATTATTTTGACAAATATAAAGTAACCACAACTTCTAGAATTGTTCACGGAGTCAGCTTGTTTGTCAGATAGTGTTATTTATTGTGATAGTTATCCCAAAATGCATTAAGTTCAACTATATAATTATCTCTATTATACGGTGTGAACCTTTGACATAGTGATGGGTGAGTCTATGTTCCAGAGGTGTTTTTTAGTTATTTACATTATTATCAGAGAATACAGAAGTCTCCGTTTCATTTCAGTTTGCCGTATGAGTCAAATGTTTGAACACACCTCCTCATTCAGGGTGTCCTTCATTAATTTTACTGCATTCTACATTGTACAACAGTCCTGTGATAGGCATTCTGTTTAAGTGTTGCCTTGAATTCTGAATAAATGTCCAGCAGTGTCAGCAGTTCTAAAGCCAGAAATACCTGCAGGGAAGACAAAACACAAACTACAGGAGAGAGAAGATACAAAATAAGACATGCGATGGTGTTCTATGAATAATGTATAGAGAGAGGAAGAGAGGAGAGCATTAGGAGAGGTGCTCAGTGCATCATGGGGAGTCCTCCAGCAGTCTAAACCTATAGCAGCATAACGAAGGGATGGTTCAGGGTCACCTGAGCTGCTGTAACTAAAGTCCTGACTGTAAGCTTCCAGCCTGTTAGCTGAAGTCTCTGACTCTCATTCTGTGTTTAGAAATTAGAAAATAGGTGACCCTGCACTCTAAGAGTTCTTTATTTAAATTGTATGGCACTATTACATCTTTCAGATATGATTCTCATTATAAGCTTCGAATGTGAGAAGGATTTGAATTACTTTCAAGATTTTACAGGAAGCCAATAAAGAGAAGCTAACATAACAGAATATGATTTCTTTTGGAGGTTCCTGTCAGAATTTTTGCTGCAGCATTTTGGATCAACTGGAGGTTTTAAAGAGAGTTATTGAGACATATTGATAGTACAGATTACAATAGTCCAGTCCAGAAATAACAAATGCATGGAGTAGTTTTTTAGCATTACTCTGAGACAGGATGTTCCTATTTTTGACAATATTTTGCTGTCCTCGAGACTTGTTTCATGTGTGAGTTGAAGGACATATCCTGGTCAAAAATATACCATCTGGAATCATGTACCAAATTCCAGATTGCCACTGGTCTAATATCCATCTCTTGTGTTTCTGTCAAATCTGGTCATATCAGTTCTCTTCTTTATCTTGGTCTCCCTCAGTCGTGGTTTTTCTGATCTGATTCTCACCCTTGCAGATTTTGGTGGATGACAAAATTTCCGTCACATGTAAATCTTGTATGCACACGGAGAAGAAGGACGTGAACTAGCTTTTGCCTTGATGCAACACACTTGATAGTCTCAATACAAAGAAAGACATTTTACCAGTTAACTTTTAGCAAGACTCATCTGTTAACTGGAAACCGATCCAGATGACGACCTCACGAAGATGGTTAACATACTGACCACAGTGAGCAAAGCTGATGTGGCAGATGGCTTGTTACACAGAACCATAATCCTTAGAAACTATAAAGGGCAGGAACTTTCAAAAAATACATTGCCTGTCCAAGAAAAAGTTGCACATTCTAATATTTTGTTGGACCGCCTTTAGCTCTTGAGAATGACACACGTTCGCCATGGCATCATTTTGATACACTTCTGCAGTGTCACAGCATTTATGTCTGTCCAGAGTTCCATTAATTTTTCACCAAGATGTTATGTTGATGATGAGAGAGTCAGACCGCTGCACAAAGTCTTCTCCAGAACATCCCAAAGATTCTGAACAGGGCTGACGTCTGGACTCTGTGGAAGTCAATCCATGTGTGAAAATGACATCTCATGAGGTATAGTTGGGTTTAAAGTTGGGTCACTTTTTATTCAAATTTGACCTAGAGCAAAACAATTAATCAGCTTAAAATCGCAATTTGAAAAAAATGCAACTGGCATTATCATGTCCTAATTCTCCATAATGTTTTAAATCTATTAACTGAAACTTGTGTGTAGAAAATGCAAATCACACTGCCCTATCGGTCAGAAAAATCACTATTAGATGTTTTCCCCAAAGCATTCAGCCCGACGTTGAACTACCATTTGAATGTGGGAATAAATTAAATCTTGAATATCAGATTTTAAGCATAAGCATAATAGCCAATATGTTATGCATTGTATTCGGAAGAAATGTTCTTGCTTCTACTGCGATGAATGTCTGCTTCAGTCTTGGCCTCTGCGCAAAGCAAAATGTAGTGGGGTTGATTTACAACTAGCTGCAAACTTATATCCCACAGAGATGCCTACATGGCGATGTTTGAATTAATTTGAAGGAATTAGTTTGATTTTGGTGCACCAGGTTATATCATTTACAGAAAAGCATAATGTGTCATTTTGATGCTTTTATCGCATCGGTTTTGTGTGTTATCTCAGTGGCTGCGTTTCCATTAAAATGCTGAGAGAAGAGGTTTAAAGTGGGCTTCAGAAAAGTTGGCAAAATAAAATGCTGGTCACTGAGTGTTATTCACTACTGTTATGCTAATATACTCGAGGATGTGACAAGATAACAGAATTAATCGAGCACCAGCTCTGCACCATCGTGGCATTTCATTGTTGCCTCCCACCCAAGATGGCATTTGTTATTGTAATGAACAAATTTGTCTCTTCTGACCTGCATGTATCCTGCTGTGTTTTTATCAGTAGCCATGGGAATAGAAAGCAGTGTGAGAGCAAGGGCTCTGTCTGGACTGTATAACTGAGGAAGTGCTGCTATACATCCCACGTCATGAATTACCAGACATCCATTTTGACAGCATTTCTTATAACAGAAGATGCAGAGGCAGGTCCCACATTGTTATTCTGTATTTTAAAACACTTGGTCTACCAGTGTTTTATCACATCTTCTCCTAACAGTGAGCAGCAGGTAGATTATTACTTTTGAAATCTAAACTGAGATGTGCAAAACACAAAGAAGTGTTTAGTCACCTTCATGTTTTTTATGCATTTTCTGCCTGTATTTTTTTATAACATCCTTTGTGTTGAAGTTCCGGTTGCATCTGTGGCCATGGCTTAATTAATTAGCATTGTTTGGCGCTCTTGTTGACTGTTATCTTAGTCTCTATCTGCAGTCTCCCTCCCACAATGCTCGCCTGTCTCAGCTGTTGCTAAAGTAATTCATTGTATCCACTACTTCACTGTTGTGCTTAATATTTGATATCACCGGCGTCTTGTGTATCAGGAAGGATAACTACACAGTTGAGTTGTATTGACTGTGTTTGATTACACTGCAGCAAGTTCACAATTGTCTTTACTGCCATATACAATTACACACAAGGAAATTCTCGTGTTTTTTTAAGGCATAACATGCCAATAAACAGTTATAGTCAAGGCAAGTACTCAAAGTTAGGAAGTTTAATTATATGAACATATAAAAGCATTTTCCACAAAGACAATATGTGCATCATGTAGTAGTACACTAATGTATCTCAAAAGTTTTGAACATTGTGAAAATGTTACCGCCCCCTCCCCTCCCACATAATTTAAATAAAAATGGTAAACTTTCATATACTCCATATTCAGTACATGTAAAGTGAAATAATTCAAGCTGTTTTTTTTTTTTTTTTAAATTTTGGTCATTTCTGATTATAGCTCATCAGATCAAAAATCTAATGTCTCAAATGATTCAAATATTTTCTAAGGTCAATCAGAAAAAGGATTTACAATACAGAAATGTCCAGCTTCTGAAAAGTGTGTTCATTTATAGGCCAAATACTTGGTTGAGGCTCCTTTACAGTGAATTACTGGCCAGTCAAGCTCAGTAATAACATGGTCAGCAAACCATTTAGCAGTAGTTTTGAAATCTGCATCTCCATGAAGCTTGTCTGTAGATGGAAGCATTAAGTGCTCTAAAATCTACTGGTAGGTGCTGCATCGACTTTGGACTTGATAAAACACAGTAGACCAACAGATGACATAACAACTCATATCATCACAGATGGTGAAAACTACACACTGGACTTCAGTAACCTTGGATTCTGTACCTTTCCACTCTTCTTTCAGACTCTAGGATCTTAAATTCCAAATGAAATGCAAAATTTACTTTCATCTGAAATGAGGACTTTGGATCATTGAGCAACAGTCGGGTTCTTTTTCTTCTTAGGCCTGGTGAAACACTTCTGATGGTGTCTCTTATTCAGGAGTGGCTTGATATTTGGAATGCATCACTTTTCACTCCTTTTCCAAAGATGTCAATACTTGGTAGCTCTTGATGCACTGACATCAGCCTCAGTCCACTCCTTGCGAAGCTCTCCAAGCTCTTGAATCAATTTTTCTTGACAATCCTCTCAATGCTGTGGTCATCTCCGTTGCGTGTACACTATTCTCTTCCAGTAAACTTTCCCATAATATGCCTTGATACAGCTGTCTGTCAACAGCCAGCCTTTTCAGCCATGAGTTTCTCCTTTCTCCACAAAGATGGTCGGCCACAGGAGCGATAAGCCATAATCTAATCATGTAATGAGTCCAGAATACAGAATAGCCACTTACCTGAATAACTGATGGAAAAATTTTCACAATGTTGTAATTTTTTTTTAGATGCATGTGTGTATAATATAATGTGAAGTGTAAGATATGTGCAAGGATAATGTGGGCAAAATTAACTTATTGAGACAGAAGTGTAGATTTAAGATTAATGTAACATGTTGTTGGTGAGGCTGTGATAAGGGTCCATATCCAGGGTGGGTTCCTATCCTAATTAAGGAGGCCAGATAAGCTGTTCTCGTTGCTTGAGGTTTTGGTCCTGATGGACTGCTGCCCCCCCTCTAGAGGAGAGTGTCTCAAGAAACTGGTATCCGGGGTGGAAATGGTCATTCACAGTCTTTCCTGCTTGCCTCAGGGTCCTATAGAGATGGTATATTGTGGCCAGTCACCTTCTCAGCAGAATGAATGACATGCTGCAGCTTGCCTTTGTTCTTGGCAGTGACAGCGGAGTACCAGATGGTGATGGAGGAGTCGAGGATAGACTCGATGATGGACATGTAGCAGTGCACCATCATTGTTTTTGGCAGGTTGAACTTATTTTGCTGCTGCAGGGAGCTCATCCTCATGAATGGTTTCATGGTCATTGTGGCCTTCTTGTTACATGGCGAGAGTTCATTTCTGCAGACAAGATATATTATCCTCTTTTTCCTCACTGCCGTCGCTTTTTAATGGACGGAAGCATTATGTAGTGTCGCCTGCCATCGGTTAATCTTGCCCCATGTAAATGCAAGCTATAGCATTCCCGAGTAATACTACCAGCACCTCACAGTCATAGTCATAATGGCTTTGGCATTTTAAGTTGAGCTACTATCTGACTGGCCTACAAATCTGCTAAGAGCCAACTTAAATCACCCTGACAGTGTGCAGAGACACACAGACACACACATGCACACACACACACACACATACACATACACTGGTTTGTCTGCTAGCAGCTCAACTCTGGCTGTCATTGCTGAATAAAATGTAAAATTAATTGAGCCAACATTTAGTGCAATGTACACCATTGCCAAGTACATTCAAAGAGCAGGAATCTGGCCCAGAACAAAGTTTAATTTTCGCCAAAACCTCCTGCGCTAGAATCCAAATTGTTACCAAGTGCAGATAGAGACTTTCTCCCACTTTACTCCCAAATGCACAGATGTGTCTAACTTTTGCAACCTTGAAATTACATTTTGTGAGGAAAAGAGAAACAAACCCAGGAACATATGTGCCTTGCTAAAATGTCCTATTGATACCTTCAACATGATGCTACAAAATGATGAACCTGCAACTCTTTTGCCCTCTACAGTTTCATACTGTTCAATTCAACAGTTGCATTGAAAAGACTCACTTTCGAGAGGCTGGGGATTGAAGATGGTTGGCATTTTTTTGT
Source organism: Amphiprion ocellaris (assembly GCF_022539595.1). Classification (NCBI taxonomy): domain Eukaryota; kingdom Metazoa; phylum Chordata; class Actinopteri; family Pomacentridae; genus Amphiprion; species Amphiprion ocellaris. Next base: position 6,995,653 of record NC_072777.1, read on the forward strand.
TATAAATTACCTAAATCATTATCTGACTTTTAAAGTCTGCTAATACTCTGTTCCATTACTAGACTGAATCATAGAGTAAATTTGACAGAAAACCAAAACTATAAGCTGAAAGAGGTTTGAAACCTTCTTAGAACTAGAGTTATTCGATGTATTTATATGTAGCGAATATTAATTTGTTGAAATTGTAGCATGTTGTCAGTAGTTAGCTCTGAGTAAAACTAGAGATGACTGTTTTTATAGTATTTTTTTATACGTAATGGCCGTTACAAACTATTAACGGCCAGTTTTCTCCCCGAACAAATTGCTTGACATCAGACGTCCCCTCGGTGCGGCTTCATCCGTCCACCGCTGCACATGTGGCAGATTTGAAGAACGATCAGATTAAGAGGAGAAGCAAAAAACTGACGGACAATTAGCTGCAGATCAAAGCCGTCCTCTATCCTCAAAGCGCACCGCTCTCATTAGCAGACTAACCAAGAAGGTTGAGACCAGTTGATCAAAGTCACTTTATAAAACTAAACCTGGGAGACCCTGGAGTTACTGTCAAACTCAAATGCATCAAATTATGCATCAGCACACAGACTGTAGGCATACAAAACAGGTGACGGATCTCCTTCATTTCTGTGCTGCTAATATCTGTAATTCCATATAATTTTTTTCCCCTTTACATCCTGTTGCTTTCAAGACAGCAACAGTGTAGCTTGAAAATGATGGCATATGGCAGTGAGAGGCAGATAGTCCTTACACTGGTTCTGTGTTTTGATTATGCAAAATCTTGCATGTTTGCATGCATGTTTTTTCACAAATTGACAGTAGTTATACAAATACAAGGCCTGTGTAAGTCCCAATTAATATCTAATGCAGCCTTTTTGTTAGTCATTTTATCCCCATGAAATAATAACATGAATTCTTGTACCTTTAATAAAATCTGCTTTTGAATCCAATAATTTTTATGATTCATTTTCATCCTTGAATTTTTTTTTTTTTTTTTTAATGCAGGAACCTATGGTGCACTAGAGACGTTTTCAGACCCTCTTCAAGTTTTTTTTACATTTTGTTATGTTGTGGTCTCATTTTGAAATCAGTTGTTCATGTTTTTCTTATCTATCTACACACAGTAATTTACAGTGGCAAAAGAAAAAATTGTGTTTGGAGAGTTTTGTTAATTTGTTAAAAGTAAAAACCTGAACTATCCCATTTACATATGTGTTCAGATCCCTCATTTTCTATTGATTAAAGCACCTCTGGCAGTAATGACAGCCTCGAGTCCTTGTGGAATGATCCTTCAAGCTTTGATCATCTTTCTTTTGGATGTTTCTCTAAATGTTTCGGGCAGAATCTTTCAAGCTCAACCAGGTTGGATAGAGAGCATCAGTGCACAGCCATTTCCACCCTGGGATCAGTTTCAGACTCTGACTTGGCCATTCAAGGAAACATAAACCTTTGGCTACAGATCCTGAGCACTAGGGAAAAGCTTTTCACTCAGCATTGCTATGTACTTTTCTGCATCAATTTTTCCCTCTATACTGACTAGTCTCCCAGTTCTTGCAGCAGAAAAACATCCCCACAGCATGATGCTGCCACCACCATGTTAGACTGTAGGGATGAAGTTCATGAGGTCATGCTCAGTGATTTTTTTCCTCCACCCACACCAAATAGCTCAGTGTTTGTTTCATCAAACGGAGGATTTTTCTTCTCATGGTCTGACTGTTGTTCAGGTGCCTTTTGGCAAACTGTGAGGCTGTTAAATGTCTTCTAGTGAGGAATGGCCTCTATAAAGGTGTGATTGATGGAGTGTTACACCGATGGTTGTTTTTCTGTCAGGTTTTCCCATTTCCACAAAGGAATTCAAGATGTCATTTTTAGTGACCATTGGGTTCATGTCAGCTGTCTGACCGTTGCCTTCATACCAGATTACTCAATTTGGCCAAGCAGCAGTTGGTGGTTCCAAACTTCTTTTATCTAAGAGTGAATGAAGCATCTGTGTCCTTGGGTGCTTTATTTAATGCAGCAGAAATCGTTTTGTATTGTTCCTGAGGTCTCTGCCTTCACATAATCCTTTGTGGCAGATATAAAGACAGTTTTCTTGACCTCATTGCTTGGTTTCTGCTCAGATGCACGCCATCAGCCTTGAAACTTTTCATATATCCGTGCATTCATTTACAAACAAGTGGATTCAAATCCAGTTCTAGAAGCGTCTTAAGGACCACTGACAGAAGTAGGATGTACTAAGTTAAATTACATCTTCCATAACACATTTAATTAAGCTAATTACTTTTATAAATTGCATATTTCAATCTTTTTAATAAACTTCCAGAAAAAACTGAATCCATTTAAATATGTGAATCAAACACAACAAAATGTGGAAAACTTGAAATGATCTAAAAACTTTCAGAATGCACTGTACATGTCTGCATCTCCACCACACCAGGCAAACGTTGGCACCCTAATGAAATATGCTAAAGAACTGCCCCATGACTGAGACTAATTGGTGACCCCTGGCATGTGGTCTGCACTTTGAATTTAATATATGAATATATGAATTTAATAACAGCAGGAAAGGTTGACTAGTTGAGAAGAGAAAAAAATATTTTGTGGAAAGGAAGGAAGAAATTCAGATTACGCCATCTGGGCTTTTATTAGTGTTGCAACATGATAGGGATGTAACCCAATTCCCAGTTTGGTATGTATCTTGGTTTTAGAGACTCAGTTCAGTGTGATTTTGGTACAGCAGAGAAAATTAAAGAAATACTTAAAATAACATTTCTGGCATTTTTTTTTAAATTGAGCATTGACAAGTGTCTAATTATCCATCAATACTGTCAACTGTTGACTCTTGGGCATGAAAAAAGTCCAATAAGACACCTGCAACATATCTAGAATTGAATGAAGCAATAAAACCAGCAGTGCTATTTCTGCTGTACAACTCATTTGAAAAACAGGAGCTTGTTGTTTAGTGTGAGCTCTACATGAAGGTCAGTCAGTTGAGCCGTACAGTGCGAGCAGGTTCTGGCTGCAGGAATTAAAAATGTGCGAGTTAACACATTGTACAAGATTCATAAGAATCATACAAATTCTGCAACTTTAAAGGCTAACCATGCTAGCATGCTATAGCTGACAGACAAGTAGTGCACTGCCAAAACGGTCTGTGTCAGAGTTTGATGCTGTAGATTTTTTGTTCCAGAAGACAAGTACGTTGACATGAATAAACTTCTGACAGGATCAAGAGTTTGCATCACAGGGTGTACTGAACTGAGCAAGATACAACCTGAGCCGAATGTTCATACCAAGTGGTTTGAGATACCATTAAATATGTTACATAATTCTGAAATATATTAGTCACTGAAAAGTCATTTTTATGATATAAATATAATAGTCAATCATGACATCTGAGAGAAGGCTGACATTACATTGGACACCGATCATTAGACCTTGCTCGTCTTCCATGAGCTGCATGGCACACAGAGGTAATGGGTAAACTACTTCACTGTTCTGTCTGACAGCACCAGCAGCAAGTGTTTCCTCATGCAGCCATGTTTTATGAATGAAAGTGAATGAAGAACCATTTGCTGGACAGAGGTGAAGTCTGTCTTGTTGCTTTCCAGTCTGTAGAAAGAGAGTGAATGCATGAGGGAGCAGCATACGTAATGCAGTTACTGATTCACAGAAATGATCTTACTTTGGTGTTTAGGTGTTAAGTATATGTATTTTCAGCGGTTTAACTCCTCACTGCACACCCTTGCCAGCTCAGATGTGTTTCACAGTACATTAGTTACTCATTAAATGCCCATGAAAACCATACAGTCTTAATCATTGCCATAAATAATAATGTTCTTAAGCATGCATTCTTTTTACTGATCAGCAGGAGGGATTCTTATTGTTGCAAAAAAAAAGTCTGATTGCGTAGAAGTCTGAGAAAATTGTTTTTCTAATGAGTTTGTGGACTTAAATGGCAGTTTCAGGTCTCCTTCAAGACATCATGATGTTCATTTTGTAAATTATGGTCCTATTCAGAGGAAAATGGATGATAAAGCAGGACATATTTTAGGGTGTGAATACCTTTAATTGATAAAGTCAAAGTCAAATTAATTTAGTAAGCAAACTTAAAAAGAAGAGCTGAACCAAAGTGCTGTATAATTGAAACAGCAGGCCATGTAATATTGAACACAATAAAATACTGAAAGATAAATGCACACATAATACTATAAAACGATTAAAGAGAAAACACAATAAAGGATGAGGTCACAGTGCGATGCTCTGCTTAAATTAAATGTTGTTAATGGGAATAGGTAGGTCGTCATCACCGATTTAAAGGTTTGATCTAAGCAGTTCTTACATGACAAGTTGAGCTGTTTCAAAGATTATTAGCAGCCACCACAAAGGTTCCATCACGTTAGCTCACCCCTCACTCGTCACATCTGATTTAAAAACTGAGATGGTGGCTGCCAAATTCAAGACCCAAGACTTTAAAATGGTTTCCCTCAAATCATTGGGTTAATCATGGTGGCTACGTCCATCTTTTATATACACTTTGTGGGAAAGACCAGCAGGGTGGAAACAAACCAGCATTTTATCCAAATAATCTAAACTACTTTATTTGAAAGTCAAGCAAAAATTGAGCACACCTGAAATATTGATGATAATTCACCACTTCACAGGACAACTATGTGCATGGATCTACAGTAAGTACAGCTGGTCAAGGGCAGTTTTTGTATAAATTATACTCTTCCCTTATTTGGTTATTTTTTCATCATGTTTCCATAATGCTGTAGTGTGAAACAAGTTTGCCATAGCCAGCTTGACAAAACTTAAAATCTCAAGAAGAAATAATGGGTATCACAACAGTGGTTATCAAAGTCTACAGTTATTCCGGGTTTTCTTTACCAGGTTCTTTGCACATGACCTTAAAACAGGACATTTAATGCGTCATGTGACTTCCTTCGTACAAAATGGACTGATGATGTGCCACCTACTTCAGTCAAGAAGAAGAGGTTGCTCTAATGGAGAGTTATGAACAATATACCAAATTTATGACAGTAAAAAGCACTACTACTGCAAACAGTGCAAGAGAGGAATACTAGTAGAAAACAGTTAACTGTCTAAATTAATATGTTTATTTTACCACTCACTCATTTTCAACATGACAGCTGAACATTAGAGCTGTTACATGTTAAATTTTTCATTCATTTAAACATGGCACTCCAGTGCATTCAGGTCTGACTTTGCCCTGTATTGAAGGATACGTGGAAATCACTTTTTTCATGTTTTTCATTGCCGACTGAATGCATGTAGGTTTCCGAGACAATGCATTACATTCAGTTTCCCGCTTCATTCAGTGGCAGATTAAAAGAGAGCCTTTCTAACTCTGGCTTTAAGCTCAACATACCTGTTCATTCATTATTCTTGCTTTGAAGTACACCCCTCAGACCTCAGGCTTTACTGCTAATTGAAATGATAGACAGAACTTGAAATGTTGTATTAAGCCAGAATCAAGTTTGTGAGCTAGACTGTGATAGAAGAGAAAGGAAGAGATGGACTTTGAGTTGTCAGGTCAAAGGTAAAGCTTGTTTGTCGGCTCTGGCATTTCTACTCTATCGACTCTTTCCAAGTGGGCGGACATTGTAAATATTGTGGTTTGGTCTTTGGGGGAAACTGCTGTCAAATCAGCCACCTCTGCTCGACAGATGTGACAGAACTGACCTCCTGTCTGTAACTCTTTCAGACTCATGAGACCATTTAGCAAAAAGGAAAATAATCATCCAACCCAGTGGAACTTTCTTAGGTTGCTGATGATGAGATAAACTCAAAGAAAACAAGAGGATTCAGTACTTTTTTTGTATGTGTGTGTGAACCAGACAAACCTGTGTTCTCCCACCTCCCCGGGCAGTCAAGATGTCAAGATATGAGCTCAGTGAACGCCGACTTGGATGAGAGTCGATCGATTTACTGTCAGTTGAATCGGTGGATTGTCAGTGGACTGACTTGAAAGACATGGTCAGGGGAAAAAAATAAAACACTGCAAGAGGGCGCTTCTACAACACAGAGGCAAAAAAAGGAGGAAAAAAAATCTGTTCCTGGGAGTTGTTGCCTGCTCTTGGCTAATGGGTGGTAGAGGATGTGTGTGGTCGTGTTGCATGTACGACTGAAGTACACCGTGGTTTCATTCACTCCATTGCAGGACTTAAAGAAATTATTTGGATGCTGCAATTCAACAGAGAGTCTGCTGGATGCATGAAAAGTTTTAGATTTTAAATTGTTTTATCCATGGTAATTTGTATGTGGTTTTATTATTGCTAAAACAGCTTTGGACTATTTTTTCACTGTTTGTTGACAGTGTCCATTTTATGGTGTACTTCAATGCAGTATCCATTTTATATATCAAACAGTAAATATGGAACTGTCTGAACTTCCATCTTTGAGTCTCTCCGCTGATGGCTTTAAGTCTGGGCTTTTGAAGGCTGCATTTATTCTTCCCTCAGCTCTGACCAGGCCGCCTGTCCCTGCATCACCATACTATGATGCTACCACCACCGTGCTTCACTGTAGTGGTGGTATGACCAGGCGGTAACTTCTTTAGTTGGAAGACTGATTTTACAAAGAGTCCTGGTAATTCCAAAGTTCTTCTATTTCACAGTTCTTGGCGCCACTGTGCTTCTGGGAAAACTCAAAGGTTTAGAAATGGTTTTATACTATCACCCTGATCTCTGCCTCACCATAGTTTTGTCTTGTACATCTGCAGAGCGTTGATGGTCTTTATAGCCCAGTTTCTGTCCTGGCGTCATTGTATTGTTTGAATAACAGCAGTCAGTGCAACGTTGACGTGCTTTGTCACAACATATTAGTTTTCATTACTTTGCAAAACTAGTATTTAGGGAGTAGGAGTCACAATAGTGTGTTTGTTTCATTATACATGATGGTGTTTGTTTCCTGACATTATTAAAGTAGTTATTCAGTGTTTTTCTGAGTCAGAGTTGGTCTTTTGTTAGGTAACTCACACTGCACAACAGTAACCATACAGTAAAGATAATTTTTCGACAGAAATCTATGCATTTACCTTCATTTCTGGCCATTTTATGCCTGGTTACATGAAAGTCCAATTAGCAAAACTGGTTAAAACAAACATTTTCCCAAAAAACGTCATTATCATTTTGGTGCAGGCAGACACCTCTGTAACATGGTGATGAAGGTTCCCTAGAATTACGAAAATAGTCATTTTAACCAAAACCACAAGCATTCCTCAACCCTAAACAAGTGGATTTTGTACTTAAATGTAAGGAAACCTCAACTATAGTTGTGCAAAATAAAAAACTGCTTGCTTTAATACGTAAAACATAAAGGAAAAAAAGCAATGATGTGAGGGAGCAAACAATGCTACGCAGACTATATGTAGCTATTGCATAGTAAAGTATTTACTGGAAAAATAGTGTGAGTAAATCATTAGCTGTTCACTTGAAAACAGGACTGAAAAAGTGAACGTACTCAAATATTAAACATGAGCTGACTGTTGATGTTGACTTAACACGTGTAACTCCTGTTCATTCAGGTAGAATTGTAGATTATACAACAAAATTTAGATTCAGTACATATCCCAGGAGTAGAAACTCTAAAGTATATAATAAAATACTTTGAGATGTATGAAAAATTGTGCAAAGTGAGCAGTATAAACAGGCAAAACAGCCCAGCTTCCAGTACAGGAGAGGACCATGTCAATATTGGTGTTAATGGAAATTCACAATAGGGGTTTCACAGCAGTACCAGCAGCTGCACATGTGAAGAATCGATAGGGGAAAGAAGGGGCTGAATGGAGATGACATATTTTTTATCTATCTGTGCATGCCCATATTGCCCTGTACTTTAATGCCAGGCAGTAGAGTTCTATACGGCCATACTCAAGGTTGGTTTGGTTCCTGATGAGGCTGCTAGCCTTTCTCTCCAGTTGGCTACCATACACTGAATCCAAGCTTTAGAGTTTATGCTCAATAGTCAGTCACGTAAAGGTCCTTCGTATTTGGGGCTGTACGAGAGGATACTCTGTTGTGCTGGAAGAGAAGTTTGTCAGGAGTTGTGGTGGTAATGTGGCTCTTTTCAGCTTCCAGACAGAAAAGAGTCTCTATTCAGACTGTGTTTACAAGGTAGGAAGTGTTTCAGGGCCACTTTAGATCACTGGAATCCAAGAAAAATAAAGTTGTCCACTCTCCACTTCCTCACTGTAGACGTGGAGGAGGACAGAGTGGTGTTCCTTCCTCCACATGGTAATACAGTGGAAGCAGCATTGCTGTCAAGAGTGGGCTGAAGCTTCTCACTCATGCTGTGAGCTTTCTGCTCCACTCAGGTGACAAATCAGCCTCTGTCCTTGATCGGTAAATTACTGCCCTTCACACTCCCAGCCGAGCACACCTTCATTATGTGCTCTTTGTCAGCCTCTCCCTCACTCTCTCCACTTTCACTGCCTCACTCTCTGTTTGTTGATCTACCTCTGATGCACATTCTGCTTCTTTTATCAGTCTCTCCCTGTCACATTATGTCTTTCTCTGTCTTTTACATTTTCCACGGAACGGTTTTTCTCTTTTCTCTATGATCCTTTTCCTTCCGTTTACCTTAATACATCTCCTTTTCTCTGTATGTTCTATCTCTGTCTCACTCCTTTGCCATTTTGTGGCTCTTTTGCTTTGTTTTAATACGTTTACAGATACACAGTGTAGATGAAATAAAGCAACACCTCATGAAAGAAAAACAAACAAACTAGTACACTCTTTGTAGGGTGGTGTTGCCGACGTAGACCCTGAAGTGACTTCATCAGAGTTAAAGACAGAAGTAAAGCAATGAGTCACCCAAGGCTGAAAGCTAATTAGCAGCATTTATCACCTGGAAAGGAGTTCTGGCAATTAGCACTTTGATATGTTAGTTTTCAAAGCAACACTTAGCAACTGCCAGAGCTTGACAGGCCAGATCATCTGCATGTTTGCCATTTGTCTGATCAAGGCCACGTGATGTGGAAATGTTGCCTTTTTCAGTCAAATTCAAGAAGGTTTCCCTCTTTGGTTGCTGCTCTTCTCGCTGTTTGAAGTTGGAAAAGCTCTATATGAAAACGTAATGCCATTTCTTTCTGGGAACCAATCAGAGATTAGCAACATTTAAAAAAAAAAAAATACAGATACATTTGTGGGTGGAGATGACTAAGAGACTAATTAGTAAGCTTTACTTTTTAAACAAAAATGGCAAACATTAATTGATTCTATCTTTTTAAATGTGCTAATGCTTTTTCTTCTTCTTCTAATTTGCAGCTTAGTTGATAAAAAAAATCTTGTTTTTAAATCAAATTTGATCAAATGGGATTTTTTAACATTACTAAACTACTAATAGATAGTATCTAGACGCTGATGGACACTAATAAGGAATGAATAGTGAAGAAAGTGGAACATGTAGCAGCTCAAGTAGACCGGATATTTTTCTCAGGAATTGGTGGAGACCAAACCAGAGCTAAAAGAAGAAAAAAAACGTATATTATGTCCATCTGGTAGATACAAATTGGACTCGAATGCAGTGTTGTTCTGTGTCTCCTTTGTGTGTAAATGCATTGGTGCCTTGTATTACATACAGTACATTCAACACAGCAACTAGGACACAGCTTTGATATGTAATATGTTGGTATTTTATGTACAGCTGGCCCCAAGTGCCCAGAACATTATGAAGAATGATATTACTGCTGCTTCAAGATTTGAAACCAGGTTTTCAAGAATTTTGAGTGAAGTTCTGGGGTTTTAAAGCTAGGAGGTCAGACTAAACAAACATTTCACAACAACTCATCTCATTTACAAGTTGAGAAAATGGTCTTATTCTATCATAGCTTATTATTAGTTTGAATTCTTCCCATGGAGCTTTTCGTCAATCCATTATAGCTATATTCCCATCTGTCTTCATGCATGCATTTTCCTTGACTTGGGAAACTCTCAGTAGCATCCCATTAGTCCGTCCCTCCATCAGCTGCAGGATGTTGGCTTGCCTTTGGCCCAGTAGAACAGTAACAAGCTCCAGGTTTAATCAAATGGACGATTAAATCCCTTTCAGGGTGCAGCGTTTTAATCTCAGGGCAGCTGATGTTATCTGGGTCATGGTGCTTCAGGCTGCCTCACTGCATACAGATCTAGGAGTTTTCTTCTTCGCACAATCCAGGTCCTCATACAGCTCTGTACAAAAGGGCTTCCACATTTCCTAATCTCAATAGTGGTGGCTCACAAGTGTGGATGTTTTTACTCACTGGTTTCAAACATTTATACAGAGCTGTTAAACTGTGAACATTTTACCTTCAAACAACAGTAATGGGCAAAATTTTTATTGACGATGTAAGGATGGAAGAATCTTTTTCAGCATGACCCATCTGACCCTGCTAATTGTTTCATATGAGATTCTGTCAGGTGTTTGAATATTTCACTGCGACTCATGCATTCATTATGTCACTGTAATTAAGCTGCATTTATGCTCATGTTAATGTATTATCTTTATGAATTCATTTAAAATCCATGACCTATTTTTCATAATTCATAGCACATATGGTTATGTGATGGGAGTTGTGAAAGAAATTGCAATACAAGGTCTGATTTGTTGCTTTATCACTCATGGTTTTATCAGTGTGGTGGTGCAATATAAATCAATTATCGCATGTCCATCCAAATGTATTCACATAAGTCACATAACGTTGCTTTAATTTTATTTGGTGAAATCATTTCATTAAAAGAATACTTTAAAAAATGAAATATCACAAATAGTTTTAAATTTATCAGCAAACTTCATCCAAAGTTTGGTAAATGAGAAAAAGACTTTGAAAGAGCAACAGTTAACAAGACACTAAGCATCTTGGAGAACTTGCACAGTTCTCAGTGGATTCAGCCTGTCTGTGTCTTCTGTCTCTTGATGTAATCCAGACCTGACTTCAGGATGAAACCAGGACTCTGTGGGATTCAGACCATCTGTTGCAGGACTCTGAGTTCTCCCTATGGCTGACCATATCTCTTTATGACTTGGTGTTCAGGCTGCGCGATGTCTAAGAATTGAAACATCAGAAGCACCTATCAGTTTTGCAAAATATTGTAGGTGGAGATGGATCTGTTGTGTTACAGCTTCAGTAGCTGTGATGATTCAGCCACATCACTTTACTGATGTTCCCTAAATGCCTCAGATTTGTGCTTTGGTAGAAGCTGGGTGGCTGTGTCCAGAGAAACCTCTAGTCTCCCCTCAGTTAAAGGAGTGCAGTAACTCTGACGATGTGTGACAAAATGTGAAATAAGGTGTTCTAATACCCAGCTGAAACCAAAAAATGTTATCTACATAGAGTGAGCAGAGATTTCTAAAACCAGAGCATGCTTTAAAAATGGCAATGTCGCACTCGATCATCAATTGTGGGAAGCCAAAGCTGTAAGAATGATTAATATTTCATTATCTGTGCAGCTGTGCAACTGATATTGTATGTTTTGCAGCTTCCCTGCCTTCATGTCAATTGATTATTTTCTGTCAGACAGATTTTATCTTGTAGATTAGTTGTAGAAAATGACAATTGTTCAAGTTTTTGTTTGTCAGCAAAAAAAGTTGTTGCATGATGTTTGTATTAATGTTACTTCACATTATGCCTCCTGTAATGTGACCGTTACGTGTTCATTAGGTAGTGTCAGTGATGAAATGAGAACTTGTGGCCCCAACTAAAGTTCAGCAACGTTGTGTCTCATTTCTTATTTTTATTAATTTGCTGTATTTCATCAGATGTATAATAATGCCGCCAACAGCAACATGATGTTGGGGTTTTAAAATACTTTGGTCATCAATCACCTTTTTTCTGTGAATATTGGAATTGTTCACTGAAAACACATATTGATCGACCTCTAATCACAACATAATTATATTGACAGTAGATTAATGTTATTACTAACACAAAGTGCTGTTACCATACTGTTGTTTAGGTGGAAGAACATGATGTCTTCAAATTTTGTCAATCAAGGAAATGGCAAAAACAGCTACTAAAATCATAACTAGATGCAGAAAACAGCAGCTGTGATCGTGTTGCACCGTGTGAATACCGATGGCTGTGTTCATCTCTGATGAACTGATTCTTGGGGTTTCTAATTATCACCTTTTGAGAGCACAGTTGTGGGGCAGGAGCCTTTTGTGTAACAGCTGAACCTCCTGCAGATATTCAAAGCTTGCTACAGCATCCTTCTGCCAAGCTTCAAAGTCACACCTCATCATCATGGCACCTGAAAAGTGGATTATGGGATGACTTTCTCCCTAACCTCCGCTTCACCTGAACCCTCATATCGAGCCGCTAGCTCCGGTCACCCAGCGGGAGTGAGATGATGAAGTTTTGACCTTGTGATTTGGCCTGCAAGTGAAAAGTTGTCCTGTAACTGGCATGAAGGGTGATGGTAGTTTATCAGGATTATTAAAAAGCAGCGCTAAATCCTATCACTGTCAGCCTGCGGCCAGGCGGATCCCGGAGGAGTACTAATGAGCCAACGGACGACTCAATCAATCTGTCCTGCTGTTTGCAGTGTCTGGTTAGGATACATGCTGATGTGCTGTCTCACTTTACCCTTTATTGTCTCCAAATCCATCAACTCCTAATTGTTTGATCTGTTTTTCCTGTAATCCTGAACCCAGTACAACTCTGTTCTTCTGTGAGTACTACCATTGTCATTGTGTATACGTACCATTGTAATTCTTTAGTGAAAGTTGTGCATTTCAGCTAAACTGACATATTTAATGACAGCAGTTTGGTGTCCAAAGTTTCTCAATAGTGGCAGGAAATTCTTTCAGAGTAACAAATACTGGCATGTGTCCAAGTTCCTTTGGCTCAATTTGTTTTAATGACAGTTTCAGCAGTAGACTCATTAATAACAATTTGTAGGAGAGCACACATTTTTATCTCAATAAACCACATATGGCAAAACAAAACACAAAAAAATAAAAGCATTATTGGTAACATAAAACAGTAAAAATTTTAACCTATCCATTAAAATATAAAGTCTCTCCCAGTGTTAATGTAACCAACATAAACTAATGAAAAATATCAATTGATGACCTGTTTATCACAACAAAAACAAAACTAAAACCAAATCAGAAGTAATATTTCGAGACACAAACTTTCAATGATTAAACCGGTCAAATATGTTAAAGACAGAAAAATTTTCAAATAAACTAAATACTGTTTAAATTCAGACTTATTCAGTGAGCTGCTCTGTCTATGGAGTAACACACTGCAGCTCCTCTTTAGTAAAAAAAACTCCTCCTCTTGTTCAATAGATTTAATATGAGCTGCTTTGCTGCTGTTCTTTAGAAGCACTACACCACTGTTAGTATTGTCGTCTGTTGTTAACACTTTTATGATTGAATCCACAGAACTGCCAGCAGGTTTGAAAGGCATGTTGTCATACTAAAATTGCCAAAATGACACCCTTTCTCAGAGCCAGAAACTGTGAAAACAGAAAGTTTGTCAGATTGTCAGATTCTCTAATTTTCAGCAGTTATCACAGTCTCTAATCAGTGTGATGTTGTGAAAATTAACCAAATCTAAAATTGTGGTCTTGCATCAAAATTACTTTACTCCACGTTTCATTTGCCAAAACTTAATTGTGCTAACGATACCCCTTGAAAATTATGTGCTTGTCTGCAGAGCCGAGAAGCTATGAGTGACTCAGCTGCAACTGACAATCATGTGACCAAAATAAGGTGACTTTTTGTTTCCGCTACAGCTGTGTTTACAGAAAGCAGTGGAGAAGTATGGAAACTAACTAGAGAGATTGAGGGCAAAATAAAAATGTACTAAATCAATCAAATTAATACAGTATTATAAGAAAAAAACTGTACATAGGAGTTATTGTAGGCTGTTGTAAGGTACATTCAGCAAGGTGAAATATCGAGACTCAGTAATGTGAAAAATGTGTGGTTTGTAGAGGTTGTAAAGATTTAAGTAGTAAAATATAATACCAGGTGGCATTGGGAAAATGTTGTACATATTTATCCCAGGTTTTTGTAAAATACATAATCAGTTATCATTTAGTGCCTTATAAGTATAATTATGTTATACTGAAAACAACATTTTTGAATTCTGTCATCTTCTAGCTTTATTCCTAAAGAGGTGCAGGACTTAGTTAATATGTTAAAGGAGTAAAAACACACACAGAAGCAGTTTGGGATTTAGAGTGTTACATCTACAAATTGCAAAGATAATTAGACAAGAAGCAGCAACAAAGCAGATGAGACGAACTTTGATCATGCTGACAGTTTGAATGAAACAGAAAACAAAACAAAAAAACAAGATTGAAGAAATGCAAATTGCATTTTAGTTTGCAAATTAAAAGTACAAATAGAAATTATTATATGTACGCTACTGTTCAAAAGTTTTGGGTCACGCAGACAATTTCATGTTTTTCATGAAAACTCACACTTCAATTCATGTGCTAACATAGTTGCACCAGGGTTTTCTATTCATCAATTAGCTTTTCAACACAATAAACTAACACAATGTAGCATTAGAACACAGGAGTGATGGTTGCTGGAAATGTTCCTCTGTACCTCTATGGAGATATTCCATTAAAAATCAGCTGTTTCCAGCTAGAATAGTCATTTACCACATTAACTGTTATGATCCTGCTCTAGCTCCTGCCCTTCTTTCTCTTTCTTCCTCTTTTCATTTGTCTCCCTTCTTCCTCCTGTCTTTGTCATCTGTCTCTTTTGTATTTCTCTCTGTTTGTCATCTCTCTCCCTGTTGTCTCTCTCTCCTTGTCTTGTCCCTCTGGCTCCCTCTGTTTGTGTCTGTTGGTCTCTGCGTCTGTCTGTCTGCCTCCCTTGTCTCACCAACCTGCCTGGACTTTACTGATTGCTGTAATGCACATCAGCTGCAGTAATTAGTTCACTCTGTTCACCACTTCACCTCCACCTGTTTAAGCTCTGTGCATTCACTCAGTCCCCGTCGGATCATCGATTCTCTTGCCCTCCTGGATTCTGTTTCTCCCCACCAAGCCTTCCACCTCCAGACTGCTTCTGCCCCATGGACTCTGCTGCTCTCCCCTCTCCTGGATTTCCCCTTCTTGGACTCCGTTTGCTCCGACCTATTCATGGATTTTCCCCAGCCTCGGTTTTCAGTTTCCCCATCTCGTGAGTACCCCTACCCGGCTTAATTTTGTTAATTCAGTTCAGTTTTGTAAACTTCCATTTTTGTATTCATAGTTAGTAGAGTTTTAGTAGTTGGTTTAGTTCTGTTCCCCCTGTGCAGTTCCCCATTAATGTATTGGTTCAGTTGTTGGTTAAATAAATCTCTTTCTGTTATTCACCTGTCGGCCAGTTCTGTGTGTCTGCGCTTGGGTTCTCCTGCTTTCCCCTCCGTAACATTAACAATGTCTAGACTGGATTTCTGATTCAGTTATTGTTACCAGCATTGAAAACTACTTTTCTTTCAAAAATAAGGACACTTCTAAGTGACCCCAAAGTTTTGTACATATAATAATTTGTTATATATTATAAACAAATTAACAATTCATAGTATATTGATACTTTGAAGCTTCTTCTTCTTCCCACCAGATAATACAGGTTCGTATTTGGTTTTTTTGGGGGTTTTTTTATGATAAACTTCATATCAGTCCAAATGATTCTTGTGTAGGCCAGTTCCAGAAGAGACAAGTTATAAAAGACACAGCCTAATTATTCGTTAAAATTATGATCACATTTTATGTGTTGTGGAACATGAAGTAGCCACCTCCACTGACTGCTTAAAAGTAACTGTGGTTACAATTATGTGCTGTTTTCTAAATAAAGTTAAAGGGTTTTGTCCTGCTCCTTGTGTTTAAAAAAAAAACAAAAAAAAAAAAAAAACAGATTTAACATATAAGAAGTTTTACTTATTTGCATTTATGTGTAGAAAAGCATGTTCTTCACAGTTATGGAGTGTACAGAGTGTTGGAAAAAAATATTGTGTAGGTGTCAGCTTTAGTTCAGAAGATAATCCAAAGCATTGGCCCAAAATTTTGATGAGCAAAACGGGTTGATTTGCTGAACTGTGTCAGCACCTCGCAGCATCTGCACCTTGACTATTCCATCTGTCAGTGTGATACGACTGGTGAGTCGAGTCACATTTTATTTATACACTAATGAGCCGGAGCATTATGACCACCTGCCTAATTTGTTGGTCCGTCACATGATGGCAAGCCGCTCGGGTAACGCTGAGGCCTGGACTCCACAAGACTTCTGAAGGTGCCCTGTGACTTAGGACAGCAAGACATTACCGCAGATCCTTAACATCCTGGAAACTGTTTGGTTGAGCCTCAGTGGATCAGACTTGTTCCAACACATCCCCCAACACCATGTGGCTGCTTCATGGGTTTGTTCTTCCTTGGACTGCTGATCGTAGAGGCACAACTGCTGCCTGCGAGGACAACACAAGCCTCGTCTGGTCATATTGATCTGGTTCTTGTCAGCTTTGCCTGTGTCTTTACACCTGCCTGTTTCTCCCACATCCAGCACATTGAACTAATTGTTCAATGAGCTGAACTTGACATGCACCCTTATTACAGCACAATCTGTGTTATCATGTTAACTTTTGGTGTGGTCATAACATTTTGACTCATTGCTGCAAAGCTTAGTGTTAGAAATCACAAATTTGCCTCAGGCTGCTTTACAATCTGTCGGCAGACTAGACACCATCTATTCATAGACTCTTGATCTGGATGAAGAAAAATTCAAGAAACAATGGAAGAAACCTCAGAAAGATCAACAGAAGAGGGATCTATCTTCTGGGAAACTTGATTCTTTTTTCAGCAGCAGAGCAGTATAACTTTTTGTTATTTGTAATATTAGTTGTGCTAAATGAACACCCAAAGAGAGACTGACTGTGATTAGATTGTTTCTGCTTTGTCTTCACAAAATGTCTTACTTTGCTGTTCGTGTCAGTATTGTTTTGCTGGTAAAATCATGGTCGGTCAAACAGTTTAAAGGATTCTCTGCTCATTAACTTGCACAGTGGATTGCAAAAAGAGGATCATTGCCCCGGAGGATGTTATCTCTGTCCCACTGTGAGGGGCAGTGACCGTCCACTGATGGAGGGGTTAAAGGTGATTTTACTGGTAATTCTCTTTAAAGTCTTTCCTGAAAAAAACCTTTGTGATCTGGCGATTTGTTCTTTTTCCTTCCTACCCTGAACTTAAATTTCAAATGACATGGAAAAGGAAGGGAAAAACCAGAAAGAAAATAAGAATATAGTAGATATTATACTGATTGTCAAGGGCTCCCCTGAGCCCCATTTTTGGGGCAAAGCTGTGACAGTTGATTTCAGCTTCTCTTTGTTGGACATAAAGCAGCAGTACGTGGGCTCTTAAATACATTCTTGCCTTCAGATAGGCCAGATTTTTTTGAAGTTTTGCTTTAATTCTCCACAGGGGTTGGACTGTAATTTAAGAATTTAGTCACGCAGTCCATGCTGATTCTTTGGCAGCATGTTAAAGGAGTAGTTGGATATAAGAAGACTGATACCACTCTGTCTGTCCATTAATGCCCACACTAGCATTCGATTTCTATTGGCAGATACCCTGAGATGAGTTATCAGTCGTGAGAGGAAAGAGCTGGACTGGGGCCATCCCATCATTTAAAGGAAGCATTGTACTTAAAATTCCGATAATACTGTCAATATTTTCAGTTAAAGTTAGACCCATAAATCCTGTCGGCCAAAACATTAGACAATACTGGCAGATGTATCAGCATATTTGATTAGAGCATTAAGAGGCATTTCCTACCCTAAACATGTGTTGCTCATTGCATATTTTGGTCCCAAAACTGCATTAATTGTTTTTTTTTTTGTTTTTTTGGGGGGGTTGGCTATAAGGAGGTAGTGGAAACTTTAACTCAACTTTCACATCCCATTAAGTTGATATAACATGACTGGTATGATTACTTCCACGCCCAATTGCTGCATTCCTTTAAGGTTCCGTTGAAGTCATGTTTGTATCAACCCAAGTCCAGTATTCTGTATCTTTAAGCTCTGTTTGTGTTCACCAACTCGTTACCAACTGTGTCTGTCAGATGTTTGGTGTTGGACATCAATCAAGATATCACTTGAAATGAATGTGGACACATATATTGGCCTGAAACTTTTAAATATTAACATTGACTACAAAACCCCTGACTGTCAATTGTCATAAATCTCATGATAAATGATTGGCCCTATTCTTACTGATTTATAGTGACTTTAATTTTTTTTAATTCAGTGCAAAATCTCCAGTTTACCTCAGTAGGCTTTACAGACTGTCTAGTATCCAACGAACATTTATTCTGATCACTTCACTGAAATAAAACTCCTAACAAATGAAGTCTTATTGGCTATTGTTTAAGCTTCTAAACACTGTTGGGTGTCGCACTTCTGATGCGCTGAACTAAACTTTACCTGAAATAACCCAATCCCTTAAACTTAATTATTATGCATAGTCTTTTTTTTCCATTACTTGTTTTCTTAATGGAAAGAGGCACGAAAACCCATCTCATGCACCACACCATTACAGTCAGGTACAGTTACCCTGCAAGAAGTGTAGCCATTATGTCACCTTTAATGTTTCATTTTTGTATATTCTCTAAAGGAGTTTGGATAAGAGGCAGTCGACCGGTCCTGTGGGGTTTCTAGATTTTCATCTCAAACAACCATATCTGTCACCTCCCCCAGTGGTCGGGTGTTTGTACTTGTTGTGTATGTTCGTCACAGATGCTCCATCACAGCTCCCACTAGATTTTCGTTCCAGCTATTGATTTTTGCTGTCCATTGAATCCCGCTTCATGGCTTCATAAATTTCTCGGGGCATGTGAGTGCTTGACAGGTTGGAGATTAAAGTGGAATATCTTGGGCTCCTTCTTACCAACCTATCTGACATTAAGCAGCTCTGCCTCCTGAATGCTGCTATAGATTGATGTCAAATGAGACTCATCGTATATTGTTGTTCACTGAGGTGAAGACTGGCAGCCACATAGATCCGTAGGAAGTGCATATTTTACAGTCTGACATAACAATTAGGTTGCACTTTTTTCAAGGGTAAAGTGTTATGTTGGATAAATTACAATCAGTACTATAGTTAACCTCCTGTAAGGCTAATTATTGTGTGGTTTGATTCGATCCCAGGAGACAAGTTTTATGTGGAGAGGCAGCAAATGGTGTTAGGATAAAAAGAGGTCATATCTTTTGTACTGTATGGTGTTGAAAAGCAGTGAAGCCCCATTTGCTGTGTTCATACTGTATCTTGAAGCACAGCGTGTCTTTGCAGTTGTCTTAGCCATTCTAGTGCTTTGTGCCTCATGTTTCTTCAGATGCCCTCTTGTTTTGTTTTGAATTGCAGTGTTTATCTGGCTCAGTGGATCCTAAATGATGTGCTTCCTTGAGTGAGCGAGCTTGTTTTTCTCCTGATGGAAGTGTGTATCTTTCAGGGTTTGCAGTTTATTGCCAGTGCTTTCAAAAATGACAGATAATAATTGTTTGCACCCAACTTTTCATAAAGTCTAAACTTTTGAATGTCCGAGTCCTATACATAGTTAGTGGGGATAAACAAGCATATTCTGACAGGCAAAATGACATGCTGCCAAAAAAAAAAAAAAAAGACACTTGACAAAATACCAAAATTTTGGAGTTCGCAAGTTTTTAGCAGACACCAAAGCGAATGAGGTTTGTGGTTCATTTAGATCAGCTGTGTGTGTTTGACAAATCTGCCCTGTATTCATATTATTGCTTGTAACTAAATCAAGTGTAGTCTAACGGGTGATACAGTTCAACAATGCTACGATTTCATTTAGCAGACACTTTTATCCAAAGCAACGTACATCTGAGAGTAGATACAACACAAAGTTTCAGTAACGGTTAACGTCGCTTCAGTTAGCTAACGTAGCTTTCAGTGTCAGACTTTGAAGCTCTTGTATTTGACTGCCTTCATCTCTGCTAGGAGTGATACTAATTTAATGCTAACGTCGACTTGCGCTTCATCCACTCTCCACACTGGATGCTTTCTGCTACAGTGCTGAAGGGTTGTTGTTGTTCTGTTTTTGTAGGTTAGTTTGGTTTTACAACTGTACAGAGTTTTCGTCAAACCAGAGAAACCAGAGACGAGTAATTTTCTGTTAATTAATTTGAATTCATGCGACCTTTTAGGGTATTCTCCGCAGTATCAAGCTGTTGATAAATGAAAGAATAATATCTCTTGTTTGGATCTTGACATCTTAGTTGTTTTAAAGTTACTGATTAATTAATTTTTGTGTCCTTGTTAGTGCTGACATGTTTATTCAGTTGGGGTTTATTTGAATGACATTTTCAAGCTTCTAAAAAATAACTTTTGCTGCTCTTCTCAGTTTTTGTGTCACTGTGCATTTATTATTTTAGGGTTTTGAACTGTTTGTCAGACAAAATAACACATCTGAAGGCAGCTTCTTGGGTCGTACGAAGTGTTTTCTCCCATGTGTTGACTGAACAAGAAGACAGTTAACTGAATCATTTATATATTTATATCGGTCAAAATAACATCTCACATCAGACTTGTGTTTGCTGTCAGCAGTGGTCAGGCTGCAGGATCACTTTTCCATTGGCTCAGAACTTGTTAATTTGAGTCTTGCGAGCTGAAGAACTTGCAGTAGAGAACTTAAATTGGGTTTCTCGTGTAAAGCAGAATATGTTGGTCAGTTAAGCTGAAGCTGTATTTAAAAATTAATCACTGCATTAGTCAGCACATTAAATCTCACACAAAATGCTGTCCCCTGAGCTTTCCACAATTGCGATTGAATCTCTTCCATGTTTTTGCCAGTTTGTTAGGTTTTAAATGGATCGTCCTGCCATGCTGGTCAGACACTTGGAGCCTGGCAGGGGGTTATTTAAATGTGTTGACTAGAAAAAGAAAAGATCCTGTGTCTATGTGATCTTGTGCAGCCAGAATCTTTGCATGGACAGAATTTAGATAATCATCTTATTAACAATTAACTGTGGAGCCGCGCCACACAGCGGCCTTCAGTCCCTATGTTTAACTGGATAAAATGTGTCCTTTCCATCCTGTTGACAGCTGCTGCAGCAGACACTGAATATCTTTGGCCTCTGTGTCATGTTGTCTAGCATCAGGTCCTCATGGCAGCGATTCACCAAATATGACTACATACTGCATATGTACTGTCCCTATATTCACAGTTCAAACACAAATATAACTCAGATATAACCTTATTTGACTTTCTAGATGATTGACTTGTCTACATACATGGACTATGGCTAGACAGTTAAACAAGGTTGAGTATAAACTTGTTTATATCACCACTGTTTGAAAATACAGCAGTAAATAGACCTGTGTATGAATCATAATCACCCAATAAATCAATATACTGATATTTAAAGATGAATGTCTACACAGGAATTTCATGCTATTGTAAACTCTCTGAACAGACTTAGTATAAATAGTGATAGTGTGTGGCCAGCATCACTTGTATTGTCCTGCTGCTCTGACGGGCAGTTTAAGATACAGTTAGCATAAATAAATGAAAAAGTTTCATGTCAAAAGAAAAACAGCTTGAATGGACAGTTAAAATAAATGTCTGCTTTAGGGCAGTCCAACAAACTGTACAGGAACAAGCTGTTGGTTGGAAACAGAAAACAAACGTTGGGCCTCCATTTTAAAGACAGATGATTAACCCATCCACCCACCCTGACATCCTCCCTTACTACCACAGACACTGGAGGGCTCTGTTTCCCTAACAAATGTTATTTTGGGCTTGAGCTTAAACAGCCGAGATAGTCGTTTGTTTTAGGAAACAGTCTATCTTACGCATTAAGCATCATTGGCATTTGAAGTCATGCTTTTAGCCGCTCAACTAATTTATGGCAAACCTTCATCCTCCTTCTTGTGCTGTTCTGGCCTTCACAAGCTCCTGAGAACATATCTGCCTCTTTAACTACTAAGTGATTTACTACATATGTTCACTTGCTAATCTTTGTTTGTCTGCTGTTTGTTGCTGACCATTACATATGTTACAGTATTGTCAATATTAGAGTATTGTTCATGAGTTGGGTAAGAATGGGACAATGGATTGTCAGACTGAATCACTATGACATTTGCAGTTATACAAACACTCCACTGGTCTGTTTGTTGGTGGAGAGAGAACAGAGCCAAAAGTAGAAGCTGTTGATTTAGCAGTCATTCTGGAATGGCTCTAAGTTGAACTGCTGGACTTCCAAGTTTTCTTTGATTATTAATTTTACTAGCAAAAGCCTGGAATCAACGTGTACAACACATGCGAGTCTACATAGGGTATACATTTTGCTACTTACACTTTTAATTTGTTTCCATATTTGTCTCCTTTCTGCTGTGTGCACAGCCTGCAATTCAGCTGAAAATTACATTAATGTTTGTCACATTAGTTGTTACGTTTGTCAGAACTGAGTCTCTAATCACACCTCAGTTGTACTAAGGAGCACAGTAGTTTTTTGTGTGTTTGTTTTACAGAATCTCATTAGAGTAGACGGTTTTATCTTGAGAATGTTTTAATCAGACATGTTGAGTAAAGTGGTTTAGGAACAATGTAATTTTATGCTTAGATTTATTTAGGATTCCTGACCAAACAGCAGCAGCTTCACAGATGAATAGTTCAAAGACTGTGATAAGGTTGAAAATCTGGCAATTCTCTGTGTTGTTACAGTTTCTTATTCTGATAAATGGTATAATTTTGGCAAAATCTTGTAAAGACAGCAACTGTTTCAGACCTGCTGGGGGGATTTTGGGCTTAGAAGGTCAAAGAGCCCATAGTTTGTTTAAAGATTCTGCAAACTTACAAAGCCGAAAGTCCACAGCAAAGGGAATTATCCTCTTCAACAGAACACACTACTCTTTACCTACCTGACTTGCCTTGTTAGAAGTCTAGATTTTTCATCAGTTATTTATCTGTCACCAGGTAAAACATTTGTGTAACACCTGCTTCGTGGCTAATATGATGGGCATGAATACTCACAGATGAAGCAACTAACGCCTTTTATCTCAAAAGAATGACACGTCAATGTCTGTTCTAACTTACATTATAGACTTCAAATGAACAGCCAGATTATTAATGTCTCTGGAGGTTCTACCACTACTCAATGTTTAGATAATTTCAAGATAATATCGGTAATGATATTCACAATGAATCACACATACTTTACTCCTGTTGCTTGATGTTGGTCACCAGCTTCTACTCCTAAAGCACCAGCTACTGTACTGCTGCGATACAGTCTGAATGCTGTTTCAGTTTAGTAGCAGCAGAAGTGTACCTCCCATGTGGTTTAAGTGCACCATGTATAGCCGTATTTCAGACGCAGGGCATACTTACCCACTACCTGAATGTGTGCTTCGGTGCTCAACGGTGACCCATTGTTCACCTGCCCAGCAAATGTGCAGTAATCCCAGCTCCACACATGAAGATTCTTTGGTGTTTGGAGCTCCGTTTTGTTATAAATTCAGGCTTTTAGAGAAGCCAAACCATGTGTTTAGACCATGGTTGTTAGTTTAAAAACATGAAAGATTGGAACATCTCAGCCATTTTGACTGTTGAAATTTCAGTAGCCATTAAAGTACGGCAGGAGTTCTGTTAACAAACACACACAGTAAAAGACACTGCTGATTTTGTGAGACAGTAAAATGTTATTGATTACTTTTGGGTCGTAATTGTGTCAACAGCAGAGTTCTGTCTCATACGATGTGTTTATATAGTTGGAGAAATTGAGTTTTGAAGGAGGCACAACTAAAAACTGAAATGTGAAGAAAAATGGCGTTCTGTGACCCGATCCTGATGGGGTCTAAGCGGGGCATGTGTGCGTTTGTGTGTGCGTTTGTAAGGGGTTAAGGGGGTGTTGTTGTCATGTTCTGTCAGCTCTCTGAAGGTTGTAGCCCGAAGGAATACCTGACAGCCATCTGGTGGTTGTTTTTCTTCGTGACATCACCCCCCCACCGCACGCACACACACACACAGAGAAACTTTCACATGCAAAAATTCAGACACACAAAGGCACACTTTGACATAGCCAGAACGAAATGCAGTAGCTGCTCTTGATTTGAATAATAACGTTTGTTTTGTAGCCTTCTGTGCATGTATTTCTTCAACTACACTTGGTGTGTGCTAGGAAAACAATCACACATCGTATTTCTGTGCTGTCAGCTGTTGTTAAATAGCTTGTGCAGTAAATATTTGTTGCAGTGTCATCTATCAGTTTATCATCTCAGAAGCATTGTTTCAGTGCTGGATTATTCGAGGAATGATTCACCTTTTCTGCTGTTTTCTTAGCACCATCTTTCCTTTAGATTACATTCCTGCTGCTGTTTGTTGGATCTGAACTAAACAGCTTCTTTAAAAATAAAAATTGTACTTTTAAAAGTTTTTAGTAGCAGTTTATGCCCATGTAAATATTTGCAAATTTGATCATTCAGGTGGCAGATGTGGCTAAAAAAGCTTATCTAATATTTATATGTAATTACATGTAGATATGATCTTTTGGGGTGAACAGGTAGACTCATGATGCATTATATGAATCACATTCTCCTCGCAGATTTAGTTAAACTCGGGATTAGTTGTGCATATGGTTTCATGGATATAATGCCCGTCACGCCAACACAAGGCTAAAGGACGAGCTCACAAACCTCCACATCCTTTTATCACTTTGATTTTATTTTGAAAGTAGTGAATCACATCTCCACTGCTGATAATTCATTCAGGATGTTGGTCCACTCATAGCTATTCTTCTGCCATGCTACCTTCTGTTTATTAATTACAAAAAAGTGTGTCATTCAGATGCTTTATAGCCCTGCAAATAGACTCCAACTTCACCATCCTGGACTGCAGTTGGTAGTTGCATATCTCATTATGTCAGGCTTTATTGCATTTTTGTTCTGCTCTGTAACTACATTGAGTTTAGGCATAGTGGCACTTGAACCAGTACTCAGTCTGCTTGGGGTTTTGGTTTGAGCTGCCGTGCAACAGATCTACTGAGCAGAACAAGGACTACTGTCAGTAGCTGTAGTCCAAGACAGTGGTGTCGGCGTCCGTCCGCAGATGAAAAACTCACTGAAGAGGCAGGCAGCTTTATGAAATTGAGTAACAGTGAGCTGTCCAGCCTGCAGGTAGGAACACTTGAGACAGGATGGACTGAAGGCTACCTGGTTAGCAGTGACTAAAATAGATGACTTACATAAAGCATCCTTTATCATGCGATCTGCAGGATTCCTAAGATCATCTGACATATTCCGATTATCAGATTGCTTACCCATATTCACTTGTCTATCACTTGATTGTCATGAGTGTGTCCTGGCTTAAATTTCACATAGAGAACAGTTCGTGTGGTTACTTAAAGCAAATTGAGTGTCATTTAGATGTCTGATGTCACTTTGTAGGCGCAGGAGGACAGCTCAGGGCTTGACAAGTTTCCTGTGGACCAGTATCAGAACTCGTGCCACCTGTTCTGGATCCTGGAGGCGCTCCTACAGAAATCAAAGGTAGCGTGCAGGGTGGAGGTGGGATCGGAGCAGATGGTCTTCCTGAGTCACTTGGAACAGCGAGTCTTTCTTTTGTCAGATGAGTTTCCATTGTTTTCCATCTGCATGTGGAGGATAGGAGGTCTACTCGCGTCTTTAGAGAGAAACGATGCACCCAAGTGAGTGTGGGACTGAAACAGCCGACTGACTAGCATCTGTAGAACATGGAGCTGTGGTTAGGTGTGTTTAGAACTATCACAGTGACAAAGAGAGTATAATCTTCAAATTTAATGCAGTAGCTGCTCTTGATTTGAATAATTAACATTTGTTTTGTAGCCTTCTGTGCATGTATTTCTTCAACTACACTTGGTGTGTGCTAGGAAAACAATCACACATCGTATTTCTGAGCTGTCAGCTGTTGTTAAATAGCTTGTGCAGTAAATATTTGTTGCAGTGTCATCTATCAGTTCATCATCTCAGAAGCATTGTTTCAGTGCTGGATTATTCGAGGAATGATTCACCTTTTCTGCTGTTTTCTTAGCACCATCTGTCCTTTAGATTACATTCCTGCTGCCGTTTGTTGGATCTGAACTAAGCAGCTTCTTTAAAAAAAAAAAAATTGTACTTTTAAAAGTCTTCAGTAGCAGTTTATGTCCATGTAAATGTTTGCAAATTTGATCATTCAGGTGGTAGGTGTGGCTAAAAGAGCTTATGTAGATCTTAATATTTATATATAATTACATGTAGATATGATCTACATAGAAGTCCTCCAGTTTTATGTATTTCTTTTGTTGTCAACAAATCCCACAACAAGGTCAAAGCAACAATGAATGTATCCTAAGTACTGTGTGTCTGTCATTTTGTCACATTAAAAACACATCAGCCACATTGTTACACTGAGTGACCTGTTCCTTCATTAGCATGAACACACACTGTAGTTTACTTTGACTCACATTCACTCATATACACCATCCTGCTGCCACAAATACTCTCTAGGGCCCAATTAATCCACTGAAAAACGTCCAATAGGCTATTTGTCACAGCTTATTTAGAAAATTAAGGAGCCTTTGTATAAATGGAGCTACATATTTGTAGGTTTTTGATGATTTACACCATCAGAAGGAACCCAAAGACTTGGAGCTGAGAGTTTTGGTTTCTCTAACACACGTGTACAGAAATTCTAAATATTACTAGCCTTATCCTTCAAGAAACATGCATTTTGGATTATTTTCTACAGTAATTGTTCAGATTATGAACACATATCAGCTATATGTACTCTATACTTTAATGCAAGTCAAGAAATTTCTGATTTGGAGAAAGAAGTAAGCAAATTTGATAAGAAGAGGCTTTAGTCTCTGTTTCATAAGTCAAAAGATTTGTTAGAAAAAGTGTTTAGGCTCCACTAACTCTCAATAAATTTATGTCACTGTAGAGATTGTAGATAATAACTCAGAGCAACACATATTTTTCTCTTTCATAGCTTTATTGGAATTTATGTTTTCCATGTCAGGAGAAAATATGTTATCAAGAATGTTCAATTAATAAATCTCAAAACACTGATGAAGATTTTTCACCATTTTCTGATATTTTATAGTCAAAACAACAAAATAGACAATAATTAATGGATTAACGAACAGTGAAAATAATTGTCAGTTGCAGCCCTAGCAGACTAATCATTTATACTGCTTAAAAACGTATTAAATCTTGGTCCGCCTGCTGTGACACTGTAATGTTCTGGAAAAACCCCCGTCTATTAATCAGTGCCATAACTTAGGATGAAAGATTGTGTCTATATTTTGGTCAGATATTGAATTGACTCTTATTTTGTGTTAACCTTGAAACTGTGTGATTGTGCAGATCTTCAGTGCAGCCTCCTGTTCCTCTGCTGTTCACCTTAAGCTCGTTGTTTTTTTCATACTAAACTTCAAGTGATTGCACCTTGTGATCACGCCTTCTGTCTGTAGCTGATAGAGATCGGATACTTTATTGAGCATACATATTGTGTTGTGTTTTTACTAAAAAGGAGCAGCATCCATCACTGCATTGTAAATGTATGATTTTCATAATTAGCAAAGTCTTGGAAGGTATTTTCTGAAAATGTAGATTATGTGTTTCCTTACTCCATAAATATGCAAAGTATTTATTTCAGCCCTGAGTGGTGCCTCCAGGCTTTGTGTCAGGCTCCAAAAACTGCCACCGGTCAGAGGGTACAGAGGAAGCATGCATGTTACCCGACGGGCAAAACGTGTGGCCAAAAAGTCAAAGGATTCACAGCTGCTGGTTGAGCTTGTTGCTATGAGAACTCGGTAAATATTGAAGCAGGCTCACATGAGCGTATCAGCATTTGTATCAAATCCTTTCTCTGGTCTGGATTTTGGCACAGACTTCAGGAAGGAAAATACTTGGGGCCAAACACAGGATTTTGAAAAGTGAGAGGAGACCGACACCCATCATCCAGAATCCAAATTACCCCCTGACTTGTACTAGTAATAGCTGTTGTAATGGAAACTATGGCAGCTTTCTTTTGTTCCCTAATTACGTGGGTTATCATCGTTCTCTGGTGTATTTCTTTCTCTCTCTTCAAGAAACTGAGCGACATCATCAGCAGTGATGTTCTCCTCCCGGCTGTTCACTTGGTGTCTGCAATAATGATTTGGGCATGAGTGCAGCTAAATAAGTTTCCTGGTACGTCATGAATTACCGAAGGCTCACGGGTCCTTGATGCGCCGATAGCCATCACTCCTATTGTGTCTGCTTTGGGTTTCAGTCCCTCTGTGTCTGTGATCTCCTCATCTTTCATATCCTGTTGAGAGCAAAGCAGGAATAGGGCATGCTTTAAAACATAAAAATGGACTGCTCATACGTGCGCTGGTGGTTAATGTGCCACCATGGAGAAGTGAATCTGTCTCATCATGCGTGGGACTGACAGGCGCAGGCATGGCGGGTTGCATCATCAGCAGAGAACCCCAATGAGAGTCTCAGCGTATGAGCACTAGCTTTCATCAGTGGAGGAGATTAACATTTGGATAAAAATTTACCTTTTACTGCATTTATAACAAGAGAAGTAAGGCTGGTCTAAAGTTAGGTTTATTTGAAGTAATAGTACACAGAGTTTTCAGATCGTTAGTACAAAAGGCCTTTGCACATGAAGTTGTTCTAGTGCTGATACATGTTGTTTTTTTTTTTTTTTTACTCACACTGGGTAAGAGTTTAAGGCACTTTAGATGTTTAGATTTTTACCCATCAGGTGTTTGATCATCTCATAATTATCCTGCAGCTTTAAAACAAACTCAGACATTTAACCACAGTCATAAAAAAGTGTGTTCAGCAATCACACAAACTGTGTTGTCCACAAGTTCTCCAAGATGCTAAATACAGCAAAGAATCAACATAACTGACAAAAATCGATGACTACATTTGTTATCAACAAATTCTATTATCACTTTGTTGTTGACTTCATTGTGTGTGTTTTTGGCAGCCACTCAGAGTGCTCTGACATGTAGGCATTGCTGCTTTTTGGAGTGAAGTGTGTCACTACCTGATACGAGTCTCTGCCTGATGTCATTATATAAAAGTCATGGACAGCCTTGTCACAGTCTGGGGACAAATGGACCACATTTACTGCTGATCTCCGTACAGGATAAGTGGGGGAACACTGGAGCAAAGAGCAAAGGAGCAAAGCACGAGCACCAAGTGCTGGATAAGTTATATTACTTTAATGTGTAGGACCCTACTATAGTGTTGCCATCAGTCTGTCTCCAACCTCTGCCAACCCCCTATGAAAAAAATCTCTTGGCTACAGTTTTGTACTGGCCATGGACTAGTCAAGACATCTAAATAGATTTTACTGGCCTCGTCTGTTTCTTTACCTGCTCTCTCTGTTCGCATGTCTTGCGAGTTCTTGAGGCCAACTCTACAACAATGCACTTGTTTGTCATACTTTGCTTGTAAATTTAGTGCTTTAATTTGTTTTTTGCTAGTGTCTTAATTGTGTTTTAACTGTGTAGTTTTGTATCTGACTATCTTGGCCAGGACTCCCTTGCAAAAGAGGTTGTTAATCTCAGCAGGATTTCTCCTGGTTAAATACAGGTTAATAAATACATATTGTCATTCAGGGAGCACATGAGAGGATGTTGCCTGCGTGTTCTGGTCCCAGCCACTGCATTCTATGTAACAAAAGTATGAAACATACCTCTTAGTCATCTTTATTGTTAGGTAGTACATGCCTAAAACTGCCCCAAGCTAAATTTAAAAGCAGATAGCTAAATAAAGCCCTTGAGTAGTTGTGAAATTAGTAGTCTGAATAGTTGATTATTCATTTCACTGACTGTGTGTAGGTGTACCAAGGACAGAGCTGTCTAATAGGCTTTTTGTCTTTCCTTTATGTGGGATTACTTAAGAATAAAACCTATTCATGGTATTGTTTTTGAAAGCATCCTCATTTTACTTTTAGTGTCTAAAACTAATTTCACAGTACAGTGCAATGGCACCACAATTTCCAATTGAGAGCCAGTGCACTGCAGCACTAATTCTAACAATACAGCGGCTTAAAGGGGACATGTTGTGCAAAATCTGCCTTTTTGCTGTTTTTTTAACTTCAAAAACTGTTTTCTCCATCAATCATAAAGTGTGCCTAAGCAAGCTGTTCAGGTTTTGCAGCTTGTTGTGACATTTAAAACCAGATGTCCATGTGATTGTTTGCCCACAGGTCAAAACTATGCAAGGAGCTGCAGAGCTGAGGCACAGTCAGAATTTAAGGAAACTTTAGGAGTGATTGAAAACCAGTAAACGGAGATTGGGTGAGTTTGTTTTAAAGTTGCCTGTAGTGTTTCAGAGCAACCTAAACTCAGCTGACATCTTTTTGCTTGTCTCCTGCTCTCTGTGCTCACATTAACTGTATTTCAATACAGTCAAAGCCCCATAAAGATGTTCTCATTTACAGATTTTTCTGTTTCTGTTGTCAGACAACAGAACAAGTATGAGATAGTGACTGAAACGCAGCCCGTTAAGACTACATATTAACTGGCACTCACCTCAGAGCCATTTGCAAGGTGTGGCTCTGCACTGCTCAACTAATGATTTTATAACTGCCGTGGTCTGACAAACTCACCCGACACATAAGCTCAAGACAATGGCTGTGCTGTGAATTCAGCTATGTGTCCATGCAAAAATGATCAGAGCAAAAACTGGAAGCAACTCATTATCTTGGTCTCACACACTTATTCACGTCTATGTTGGCTGCCGTTCGGTCAACTGTGCTGCTCTGCTCTGTCAGTCACTGAACAGAGCAGACCCAGAGTCTTCTTCCGGAAAGAGCTTTGGGCAGCAGCAGCTCAATCACATTTAAAGCCACACATTGAAACAGCCCATTTAGAACAGGGCTAAAATCCAGGGGTATTCAGGCGTGCTAGAATGAGCCATCTGTGCAGTATTTTGAGCTGAAAATTGAAATTCACATTTTGGGGACATGGGGACAAAAAGGGGTATAATGTTGGACCTTCAAAATAGTCCATAACAAATTAACCATTTCCACAGGTTAGGCAACGTTTGCAGTAGCTGTTGTAGGACGTAAAGAACCTTTTTTAAAAGATTTACTTCCTCAGTAGGAACAAATGGGCTTTGAGCTGAGAGGTAACACATACACTACTGTTCAAAAGTTTGGGGTCAACCAGACAATTCCATGTTTTCCATGAAAACTCACACTTTTATCCATGTGCTAACATAAATGCACAAGGGTTTTCTAATCATCAATTAGCCTTTCAACACCATTAGCTAACACAATGTAGCATTAGAACACAGGAGTGATGGTTGCTGGAAATGTTCCTCTGTACCTCTATGGAGATATTCCATTAAAAATCAGCTGTTTCCAGCTAGAATAGTCATTTACCACATTAGCAATGTCTGGACTGGATTTATCATTCATTTAATGTTATCTTCATTGAAAAAACTGCTTTTCTTTCAAAAATAAGGATATTTCTAAGTGACCTCGAACTTTTGAACAGTAGTGTAGGGTGGAGAAGTATCGATGCAAACATGCTCTTAGTTTTGGCCCTTTCATGGAATTTGCTGACAATAAAAATATTAAACTAAACGCAAAACTTTTAGGAAAACCTAAACACTGTACGGTGTAAACTTAATTGTTTAAGAGGAGACAATGTAAGTGTCCAGCAGTGCACTGGTCAGTTTGAGCATGAAATACTGTAGTCATAATGAGAAGCATGAAAAAGCTTAAAACGAGGTCCAAGAGCATAAATCAGTGAGACTGTGAAGTGGCTTATTGTGCAAAGCCCTGCAGAAACTGTGAGCAGATTGTGTAAATAATGCTTCACTAAGGCATATCTATGCTCTCCAATCAGGAGTGGATGATTTATGAGCTTTCTGACTCCTAAATCTGCACAACCTTGATTGATAGGAAAATTAATTTTTCCATATGTTGAGTCACTGCTGTTACAGATCAAAGTTGGGTTTTTTTTGTGTGGCTAATATCAAAAGCAGTCCAGTTGTGGTAAGGTCAACACAGCCTGTTATACTGTGTTGAGTTTCAGCCTTTTTAGGTTACACAGAACAGGAATGTTTAATAAATTCAAGACATGCACATGCCCGCTGTGTTTTACTGAATAACATAAAAAGAAGCTTAGCAGTCAGACAAGTAAGAGGAAAATAGACTGCATGATATATTGACCAAAACATATGGAAAGAGAATTGTATTTGCTTGAACTTGTGAGAGAACTGATTCAGAGAAACGTGTATCGCAGTCCTTTGAGCACGAGAAGAGGATTAAGCCTCTGCATGACAGTGCTTTTTGGAATCAAGAGAGGTTTAGAGTTTTGAAAAGCCAGTATAAAGAGAATTTTCTTTTCATCCATGTGAACTGGGTGATTTTTATGCCATTTAGGCAAGGTCCTTTGGACCTAATTGAAATTTGATGCAGTGGTTTCATTCAGATGACTGAAAAATCAACTGTAATGGCAGTTAATGATTTTATTACCAGAGGGCGCGTATCACACCGAATTGGAATTTTAAATAGATATTCATAACTGGTCTGGGAGATGCTTGTTGAAATAGGAGAATTCAAGATAATCTTGTTGGCAACAATACGACAAATGGTTTTGGATGGATAAAAGATGCATAAATGTGTTCTGTTGAATAGAAAACAGAGTTGTATTATGGATATGAGAACAACTGGGTTCCATATCAGATTTATAGACCCTAAATGTACTGATGTTTGTGGTAATAGCAAGCTAAATTCTATATTACACAAATAGGGACTGTCACCGGTTGCATTGTATATAAAAAAAAAAAATATTCACCCTCTTTGGAAGTTTTCCCCTTTTACTTCTTTTCAACACTTAATCATGGCCAACATACAAGTTGGTTTCTTTTTTGACAAGAATCTACACAAGAAAATTCTTTCTTGTCAGGTGAAAACTGATTTCTAAGTAATGTCATTTAATTAAAATAGATAAAAGATATAATAAGAGATTGCATAAGAATTCACACCCTTCAAGTATTTAGTTGATGCACTTTTGGCCACAATTACAGCATTGAGCCTGTGTGGATGAGTTTCAATCAGTCCTGGACATCTAAGCACTACAATTTTACACTATTCTTCTTTGCAAAACTTTCAGGTTGCATGGGAATCGTGAGTGAGCAGTTCTTTTGTAGTTCAGCCACTGACTCATCCACTTCAGAACATTCACCTTGTTTTCTTTAAACCATTTATATGTAGCTCTTACTGTATGCTTCAGCTCACTTTCTTGCTGGAAACAAATCTTCCCCCAAGTAGCAATTCTCTTATAGATTGTATCAGGTTGTGTGTCAGAATTCGCCTTTATTTTGCTGCAATCATTGTACCCTCCACCTATACAAGACTTCCAGGACCTGCTGCAGAGAAACATTCCCACATTATGATGCTGCCACCACCATGCTTCACGGTGGAGATGGTGTGTTTGTTGTGCTGTGCAGTGTTTGGTGTCTGCCCAACACAGCGTTTAGTCAGATGGCTGAATTTTGGTCTCATCAGACCAACAAGTGTTCTTTCTTTTGACCTTTAGAGTCTCTCAAATGCCTTCTGATGAACTATACTCGAGATTTATTATGAGATTTTTTCCAACAGAGGCTTTCTTTGTGCTTTACAGATGTAAGTGTGAGTCATAGGTGTCTTTGTGGCCTATCTTACTCGTCTCTTTCTTGCAAGATCACTCAGTTTTTGAGGACATCGTGCTCTTTTCAGATTAATGCATTTGTCATATGCCTTCCATCGCTTCATGGTTCAGTAAATGTACTCTAAGGGATATTCAGTGACTTGAAAATGTTTTTTTATTAATGCTCATTGTGCTTTTCAAGAACGTTTTTACAGAGTTGATTGGAGTATTCTGTTGTCTTCATGGTGTAGTTATAATCAGGAATACTGTTTACCCAGTGACCGGACCCTCTAGGTACAGGTATCTTTATACTACAATCACTTAAGACACATTCACTGCATTCAGATGATCTCCATTTCACTAATGGTGTGACTTTTAGCACCAACTGGCTGCACCTGTGATGCATTGGATGAGTCACTTTAATGGGGGGTGAATACTCGTGCTGTCACTTATTTTATATTTTTAAATAATTGACTTTGTAAAAATCTGTTTTCACTTTTATATGAAAGAGTCTTTTTTTTTTTTGTAAGATCTTGTCAAAAAAGCCAAAATAAATTGATCATGATTCAATGTTGAGAAGCAATCAAAGGAGTTGGGGGGGTGGAAACTTTATATCAAACCTGTCCTGTAGAGTTGTCCTTGAGCCGAACTACTTGATGAATGTGTTACCATGTAAAATGAGTTCTTGTGTAACCTTCCGTTGGTTCCTCAACATTGCCCTAATAATTTGCTGTCATATCAGTTTGAGTACAAACACCCAGTCGTTGCCCATCTCATTCCCTTGGCTGCTCAACGAGCACGCAGTCAGGCTGATAAATGTAATGTGGTTTAGAAAGCTGTAAATTGAGGACGACTTCTTCTCATTCATCTTAGTTTTATAGGTTTTTGCGTCATTGGAAGATTACGGCATTATTTCACTTTAGCCATGTTGAGTTGACGCTTTATTTCTCAGCCTATGAGGGGAAATATACAAGAGGAAGGGACAGTGTCTATCAATCTCAGTAACTAGAGCCTTTGTTAGTGACACACACACACGTGGTGTCAGAATTTTGTTGAAACCTACCTGTTTTTTCTAGTTTCTCCTTTATCATGTGATCTTGTGATTTCATGCAAAGTGGGAATTTCATTTTCACCCTTGAAGTAAACGGCCCACTTGGATCAATCATTAGCATTGAAGTAAGATACTGATTTCATAGATACTAAACAAACAATAAAAGCAGCATAGTTTTTTCTTTGCTAAGAACAAATGTCAAAATAAGCAACAAAAATGACTAAAGCTTTGTGTCTCGGAGTCTGATTTCTACATGTGAATCCGTCCTTGCTGGTAAATGGATGATTTTATCTTTAATTCTGACTAATTTGACAGTCAGCATCTGTCCTCAAGGGGCTTCCCGTTGGCTGCCTCTTCGGTTTGGCCTTTCCAGAGGCTGATTGTGACCATCAGTATCAGCTGCTGTGTGCTACTCATTAATGACATTCATTTATCAAGAACACAAGCAGTAATGGGTGCACATTGTCAATAACAGAGCCAGCGGGAAACATCGCTTAGGATGCCAGTCCCACCGCAACGCCTCAGGTGCACGTTTGTTTAAAAGCTTCACCAATCCGGACATCTTCAAGTAAGACCTGTAAGCGAATGATTGATTCGAAAAGCCAACTGACTGTTTTCATCAGTCTTAATTCCACTCTGCACCTGAACCAAATTTAGACCCTGATGAATAGACCTGAGCTTCACTTTTGTGCTTCTTTAAGGTTTGCCTAGAGCTGCTGCTGCTGTATCTATAGCATTGCTTTAATGAAGGATCATCCTTATAACTCCGCCAAGGAATGAGGCAGAGTTAGGTGACCATCAGCGTACGTTTGTCCTGTGAATCTGTTTGTCTGTGAGTAACATTACTCAAAATGGACTAACGGATTTGGATGAAATTTTCAGGGAAGGTCAGAAATGACACAAGGACCACCTCATTCGATTTTGACAGTGATGCGGCTAATATTCTGGATCCACAGATTTGTTAAAGATTTCTGTATCATTGCGAGGTAGCGGCATGGCGTCACTGTAACTATGACAACAAGTGAAGTGAACACTACATCAGCTGCCTGCATCAATTCAGGTCGCCTGCTACATATTTTGGTCATGCAATTTGGTATCCGTACATAATATAGTCATGCATAACACACGCCTGTGCTCACTACAAGGTCATTTTTTATGTATTTAGTTTGTGGGTAGATCTATATTAAATGGCCAGATTCTCTGTTACCATGATATCTGAAAACACAAATTGAGGAATGAACAGCCTTGGAGTACTGTGCTCTCTGAGTGCTTTTCTGGTTATTACATGACATCCTCACTTTTCCAAAATCTGATTTTGAGAAAATAACTTTTTAAGGATAGGAAACACTTTTGGGAGATACAGTTTATCCAAGGAAAAGAGAATCCTCATCAAGTGAAACAAGAATGAAATAAATACAATACATACACGAAACGCATATCTGTATTTTACCATGGGGTAACACAACTATGATCACAAGGATAATCACTCTGCTTGGCCAACAAAAGGCGCCCGATAGAATCACCACAACAGGACCAGTCCATAGCTAGACTCTTGTCTTCTGTAGTTCAGCAGTGGTGGAATGAGTTACCAAACTCTGTTCGATCTGCAGTCTCTCCTTTTCTTTAAGAAAAGACTAAAAATCCAGCACTTCACGGAACACCTTTGAACTTGACAGACTGCAAAAAAAAAAAAAAAATCCCATTACGTCTGCTCTGCCTGTAGGCACCAAGGTCCTTTTATCACACCTGAACTTGTTTTATAGCATTTATCCAGGTTGTTTTCTCCTGACTAGATCCTTGCTTGCATTGTATCTACTCTCAGATGTACGTCACTTTGGATAAAAGTGCCTGCTAAATGAAGTTGTAGAACTGTAGAATAGTAATCAAGATTGTTTTTGATTAATTCTGAAATCATGATTATGCATCACAATCATCTATGGATTTTAGAGACAAAATATTTGTATTCCACTTTCACGTTTAAATAAACATAGTACTGCTTTCACCTCTGTGCTGTGCTACATTCATGCTTATGTAAAAATCTTTGCATCAAAATAAGACTTAAAATTATCTTACTTACCTGAATTCAGTGCATTTCCTGGAGGCAAAATATAAATTAAATTGTACCCAAAGTGCCTCAGTTGCTGAACATTTGCTCTGATGCTAGCTAGCTGGCTGTGCACAGAGAAGCCTCTAGTCTCCACTCAGTTGCTGCACAGCAACTCAGACAGCTGCATGACCAAAAAATTCCTTTGAAAGAGTAAAGAAGGTGTTTCAATGTCAGATTTATCCCAGTTGGAATTGAATGATCTATTTATTTTTTGCATGGGCTGTTTTCTGTGTGGGCTGCACAGTGGCTTGGTGGTTAGCAGCTAGAAGATCCCCGGTTTGCGTCCCCGTCTTCCTGGAATTTGCATGTTCTCCCTGTTCATGCGTGGGTTTTCTTTGGGTGCTCCGGCTTCCTTCCACAGTCCAAAAACATGCTGAGGTTCATTTATAACTCTAAATTGTCCATAGTGTGCTTGTTTGTCTCTATGTGTATCCCTGTGATAGACTGGTGGCCTGTCCATGGTGTCCCCTGCCTTCGCTTGAAGTCAGCTGGGATAGACTCCAGCACCCCACGACCCTAACAAGGATTAAACATTGAATGGATGAATGCTCTCTATGTGCAGAGTTTTCTGTGAATGGAGCATGATATTAGGCAGGTGGTTTTAATGTTGTGGCTGTTGGTGCTGAAAATTCAATGTTTCTTGTTATTACCTTATGCTCAGTTTAACACTTACTCTAAATTAGCTTTCACTCATACTTGGGCAGCTCTATTTTCTACTTGCCTTTGAACGAAAAGTCTTTTAGGAGCTCCAGATGTGTCAATAAATTACCTCAACCTGGAAGACCATGATTGGAGTTCCCTTTTTTTTCCAATTTAACCAAGCATGTCAGGTAATACTAATGTTCAGTTTCAATTTATCTAGGGCAATTTTGGCCTGTGTGTCAACCCCTGTGGGGATTTCTTAATAAGCCGTGGGAGCAAAGTGAATGGTGAGGACTCTCATTTTCCTGTGTTACTGCTTGGTTTGATCTAACTTCTATCAGAGTCCTAATTTACTCAAGAATGAAATTTTCATTATTTCCCTCTTCCCATGCAGCCCTCTAAAATACTCAACAAACCGTAAGCTAAATTCTAGCGTTAAAAGAAGCTGGAGTCTCTTCATACTGGTTCTGATTGTCACAATAGAGCTGAGCATGCATGCTTCCAAACAATCACTGACAGCCGGCCCTTTCTACATCTTCTGTCATTCTTTATTGATCACCTGTTATGTCTTTTGTCGTTCTTGACTGATGACGTTTCCCCTGATAGGAAGGGCATCCAGACAGAGCAGCACCTTGCAAAGCCATGGAGGCAGTGACTTGTTGAAGAAACAGAAGTGATTTAGGGTTCGGTGGTTGTAAAAGATGATTAAAATGACCGTCACAGGAAACCTTGACGTAGAGTGTCAATGCATTTCTGTCAGAACTTGCTTTATAAAGACACTGAACACTTGCAACTTTAAAATACATGACTCCAAGGAAAATAAATTGTCAAAATAAGCATATTCTTTGATTTAGTTACATAATATGCAAAAGAAAAAAGCAAGAGAGGATATTTATTATGTTTAATACACACAGTAAGACAGTGCAAAAAAGAAGTCCATCAAAAAGACCCTGAACTCTTGCTGCTTTATAATTTGTAATTCTGCTAATGTGCTGCAAATGGTGGCCAAAGAACTGGAGAAATTATCTTTACCTCCTTGGCTACTTTTGTGTACAGTTGGCAAGCATTGTTCATTTCAAGGCATTTGGAGATTTTTGACCAGCCTGGCAAAATTTCCTAATGTCTCATGTCAGTTAGCGACTTACAAGGTGTCAGTGTGCTTCAAATTAAAAGTTCGATGTCAGATAAAAAGGCGGCTCTGCATTACAACAGCTTTCCAAAATGTATGATCTAGTAATTCACATTTCAGTGGTTTATGTTGACGTTGATGAACCTCTTTTGCTTTAATAATCAGTGCGGCCATTTGACCAGCGGCTTCTCTGCAGGCAGACCAGACTGAGCTTCATTCCTCTTCACTTAGTTTGCATGTTGGTGAAAACTATTTCATATATTCAGTTAGAAGTAGGAAGGAATGGTGTCATCCGCAGTTAAAGGATAAGGATTTTTTATGATAAGCAAATCCGTCCATCATCTTGACACCCCTTAATCCTTAGTAGGGATTAGAGACAAACAATCACACTCACATTCACACCTACGGACAGTTTATTGTTACCAATTAACCTCTGCATGTTTTTGGGAGTAAGCCGGAGTACCTGGAGAAAACCCACGCATGCACAGGGAGAACATACAAATTCCATGCAGAAAGATCCCAGACCCAGTCCCTGACACGAACCGGGGATCTTCTAGTTGCAAGGCAACAGTGCTAACCACCAATCCACTGTGCAGCCCCCATGAAAAAACATTTTTAAATGGCTTTAGTCATTTCCTAACTCTGCTGGTCATTGTTTTCTAGGAAACTTGAGGAGATTTATCAGGGACTATTTTTGAGTGGTGTACTTTACTGACACTGCAGGACTATTCATGCATTACATGTACGTTTTAAATAGTTTTTGGACAACTATGCCTCAGGGCAACAGTCAGTATTGGTTTAGATCTTGTGTTTTTCTTTTTTTTTTTTGTCTTTGAATACGAGTTTGGTCTAAAGACTTTGGTTGTTGTGGCAAAACATTACCTTCAATAAATAGAATTCTTTTGCTTGTCTCTTGTGCCATTGGGACATAACAATCTTCTCAAGTTTTTTGCTCTCTAATGAGCTAATCTTACGTTTGAATGAATGTTTAAATCATACCAAATACAGTCAGGTGGCTTCAGCCTCACTCATCAGACCGCATGGCTCATAAGTGTCGACAGCAGGAGAGCAGAATTTGAATGTAATTCAAGTAGTCTTTGTGACATTTTGAAAGATCATGTGTCAAACTGTCAGAGAACATTAAAAGACGCCATAGGGTCTTTTATTTCTGTCAAATGTCATTTAAGCCGTTTCATTTCAGCCGTTGACCGAGTCGTTAGGTCTTTCTCTTGTGGTGGTATTGAGCTGGTGCAGTCTTTAAAACTTTGGTTC
The DNA here is from genome assembly GCF_022539595.1 of Amphiprion ocellaris. Classification (NCBI taxonomy): domain Eukaryota; kingdom Metazoa; phylum Chordata; class Actinopteri; family Pomacentridae; genus Amphiprion; species Amphiprion ocellaris. The sequence goes on from NC_072777.1 coordinate 7,035,473, forward strand.
AACTCTCTTTAGGCTTTATTTGAAGAGAAAATGTGTAGAGCGCTCAATTACCTGTATACCAGGACAAAGGAATGTTCTATTTGTGCACAAGACTGTGAAAGCATTGAGTTTCTCCCATCCATCACTCTCTTCCTGTGTAGTGTAGATCCTATGTGGCTGTACAGATACACTCACTTTTGTCAGTCTGCATTGTGTGCACTCCTTTCTACATCCTGCTGATGTGCATCATTCAGTAGCGTCCTGCGAATCGCATTATTTCTTTTCCCAGGATAGTGAAGGCATGACCTGCCCCCAGTGACATCTCCGCCATCTAAAACCACTATTCTGCCATAAATTCTTCTTTTATGAAGCTTCTGCATTTTAGGTTTTGGTTTACGTCATCAGAAAGGTGATAATTCTACTTTATTTTTAAATGTTGGGACGACAGTTGATAAAAAATGTTGTAGTTATTATTTCACCTCATTAAAATACATGAGGGTAGCAAAATATAAGGAAGTTGTTTTTCTTTTTTTTATAGAAATGCAGACTGGTTCACCACCTCATGTTGCACTAGAGTGCAGTTTTTGTTCCTAATGAAGTGCTCCAGTCCAAGAAACAATTTCATTCAATATCCTATGTTCGTATATATTCATTCGGGTTTCCTTCAGGATGATGTGTTTCCCATTAATGTGTCTTTTGTGTCTGTAGGGTCATACTAACTTTATACGCTCCAACTCTGCTGTAGCCATTCACAGAAACTTGGAGTCCTAGTAAATGGCACATAGAGAAGTACAAAAATGTGAACTCTGCAACTTTCCAGAGACCTGAATCAGTTTAAATGTTTTCAGTCTGGCTTAACATGCATCTTGCTAGCTGCATTATTCTGCACTGCTCTCGAGGCCCCGCCCCTCACATGTTTTGTGGGAGGGGCTTGTTTCCAACTTTGCTTTTACGTGACATCACAGGCTCCACAATGAATACTTCATACGCTACTTCATCATAATATTGCACCTTAAACTTCAACCATCACAGTCTGCAACGTAAAATGACCTGTCATGTGTCTTATTTATACTCATTCACCAATTCCACGGTGGCAACACCAGAATCAGCAGGATGGAGGAGCTTCTGGATGCTGAGATGCAGGGAAACTTGACGAGGTTGACTTTCTGAAGGAGCAAGTCAGATCCTGAGACCCAAGAATGTTATGAACAGCTGTTAAATGACGAAGAGGAAGAGCAGGGGGAGAGCAGGCCTGGATATCTGAATACAGAGCTCTGGAGGAGAAACTCAGAAAGAAGGTTGCTGGAAGAAGATGACATATGAGAGGCAAGAAAGAAATGGAGGCGAGTAAGGAGCTGCTTATACAGAAGAAAAAGTAGAGACTCTTCAGGGGCTTTAAGGACACGAGTGAAAATGAAAAAAGAAGCGTGGTGTCGATGGAAAGACGGAGGATGCTGCTGATTCTAACAGCATCTCCCTCACACCTTCACTTCTCACCCTTTCTCCCTCCTTCATCCTCAGATTTCCCCCACCACCCTAAGTCACCCTTCTATCCTTCCCTCACCCCCAATCAGCAATCAAGAAATCCAATCAACATAAATAAACATAATCAATCACATTCCTAAATGATTCTTAAAATAAGCTGTATTAATATTATTTCATGTGCTGCAGTTTGTAAATAATCCACGGTGACTTTGGATACAATAAGAGTCTTAAGCATCTTCAAGTTGAATTTTTGACAATTCTTCGCTTTTGCGAAGCTTCACACACTGAAATATGAGACTTTTTTACAGCTAGTAATGTTGAGTTTACATCAAATAATGATTTGTTTCAGTAATTTGGTGCGATAGCCGCACTTAGAATAAAGTTCATTTGTAGATAACTATTCATCAGATCACTCTTTGAAGGATCCCCAAGATAGACAGACTTTCTTTACAAACAATTACAGCCATGCTAGGAGCCTCCCAAAGCTCTGAACAAACCAGAACACTAAACTGTCTGATCAACACAAACTCTGCTTTTCTCCCAAGTGGTTCGCCTCATTAATACACCGTCCACGCAAACCAGCGAAGAAATTGAGTTTATTTTACTAATTTGTATCATGCAAGGGTTTCATCTAATAGCTGTTTTATACCAGATATACTTTATTATTATTCCACTCATACTGCAGTTTGCTGATAATAGATAGTAAATGTACAGTAGATATTTTAAATACTTAATACATTTTTCTGTTTGCAATAATCATTAAATCAGATCCTGTAGAAGTTAATTTTCTAGTCTTCTGCACATCTAGATCCTCCAACTCCTTCATTTTCCTGCAGTTTGAAACAGGGACCTTCTACAAAGCTCCCTTAATCACTCTGTTTGAATTACTAATGAATTAGGAAATCTCTGCCAGACTGATTCTTCCTTACAGATTTAAATTACTTGTAACTTTGCTGCAAAGTGACTCAGATGCAACATAAGCCTGTTTGCTTTTCCTTGTGATAGTAAATGTGCGAGCTTGTCACTGGTTTTTGTTCAGGAAGCAGCCAAACATTACAGATGTGAGGACAGACTTCCATTTCATACCTGCTTCCTGAACAGTGCTGCTTTAGTTGCTCTGTTGGTAGCGACACTGTTAGGATCCAGATAATGAGAATTAATGAGGAGGACTTGAATTATCCCCGCAGGGAACTTGCATGTTTATTATGGCTTTCAGTCACTGCTACAGATAATAATGAGAGTGAAAATTGGATCTCTGAGCAGGAGCAGGCTGCTGTTATTTATTATAATCGTCAATTGATCAGTTGTTTTGCCTATAAAATGTCCTAAAATCTGAAATCACTGTTTTTTTCCAGAGCCCAAAACTAAAGGTTCAGAAACAGTGAAATAAAAGAGAAAAGCAGTAAATCCTCATTTTGGATAACTTAAGCCGGAGATAGTTTTTCATATTTACTTGACTGATTATCAAAATACCCTAACTGGTTAATTTAACATTTAGTTTCGACACTAAACTGAACTGAGAATCCAAAACATTAGCGACACGTGTGTCTTACAGCATCAGTGGCTCAAAAGTTGAAGGTTCTCCTGTGCTATTTCTCAGTAATACGTCACTCATGTGCAGGAGTTTTTTCCAAAAAAGTATTTAAAAACGTAGATAATCATATAATTACATTTATTTAGATTTTCTGGTATTAATTAAGAAAAAAGTACACAATTTCAATTATACTGCCATACTGTTTAGCAACAATTGAATGTCTGAGTGGTTATGTAACATTGTTTGTCTTTTTGTGCTCATGTGAAGTTATTTCTGCACACAGCTCGGCTCTAAACTTCCATTATAGCATTAAAAGTACTAAAGGGACTGCTGTAGATGAACAGTTAATCCAGTTAAATGTAAAATCACCAATTCAAACTATATACTAACATATATACACTACCATTCAAGAGTTTGGGGTCACCCAGAATATTTCATGTTTTCCATGAAAACTCACACTTTTATTCATGTGCTAACATAATTACACAAGGGTTTTCTAATCACCAATGAGCCTTTCAACACCATTAGCTAACACAATGTAGCATTAGAACACAGGAGTGATGGTTGCTGGAAATGTTCCTCTGTACCTCTATGGAGATATTCCATTAAAAATCAGCCGTTTCCAGCTACAATAGTCATTTACCACATTAACAATGTCTAGACTGGATTTCTGATTCATTTAATGCTATCTTCATTGAAAAAAGACTGCTTTTCTTTCAAAAATAAGGACATTTCTAAGTGACCCCAATCTTTTGAATGGTAGTGTATATTTAACAGTAATTTAACAAGGAGAAGAATAAAGATTAAAAGAGAAAGTGGCAAATTCGGTTTCTTTGTTTTATGAGTCAGGATATTCAAGCCATGACTAATGCTCTGAACCTCAAAACCTGCTAGTGGGTTTGAAAGACATCCTGTCTTCAAAAAATCTGCAAAATTAGACCATTTATAAGAGCCCAAAAGTGCAAAAACATGAAGAATTGTGTAAATTTCAACTTTCCAAAGGTCTTCGGATTAGTCTTCTGTGACGTGCTGTTCCATCCGAAAACTTAGCAAAATCTAACCTTTAAATCATATCATTCTATGTGTCGAATTTAAATATTTACAAAAAATAAACAGTTTGATTCTGATCCTGTGAAGAAAATAAAATTTCTGCGCTCCTTACGAAACCAACAAAACATCAGTGACTAAGGTGTGAACAACAGCCACACTGTCACAGAGACTTTTTTTGGCTGAACTGCAGGAAGTGTTGGTTCAAAAACAGTTCACAGAGGAGCTGTCAGCAAGTTGTTGGAAGACACATTCAGCATGATGAAATATCTTCCAAAGGTTCATGTGCAGAGCAGTGGGAAGATGTTTAGTTTCTAGAGGTTGTAAAAATGTGAATAGTGTCATTTTTATACTACATACAGCCATCGTTTTTCCTTTAGGGGGTTGGAACAATGTTGTACATGTTAATTCTTGTTTTTGTGTTTGTTTTTATTTTGTGAAATCAATAACCGAGTAAATGCAACTTCTTTTTTATTTTTTATAATGATTTATTGCATTGTCGTTTTGTCGTCCCATGGTTGTTCTGTTTCCATAGAGGTGCAGGTCTTTATATTGCAGTAAATATGAGCTCGCAGTGAGCAAAAAACAGAAACTGCTTGGGGTTAAACACAATACTGACATTTTTTTATTTTGTCTTTTTTCCCTATTTCACAATATTACCTTTTTAATTTTATCAATCTTGAGTAAAATTTTCACAGATGTGATAAAAATCCCAGGATTCTGCAGGTGTTTTTCCAGAGAAATAGATGCAGACTTGGCAAGAGTTTGTGGTAAATCTGGGAATGCTGCATCTAGTACTTAACTTTAAGCAGCACGTGGCGACATAAAGCTGGACAGAGAACATGGTAACAGTAGAAATACTCTGTAACTGTGCAGTGTGTTGCAGCAGCGAGACATTAAATAAACTGTAAAAACGAAAGAAAAAAACAGCATGCATCAAAATTACACAGCTTGTAGGTATTGATTGGGAGCATTGACGTCTTAATCTCACATCTTCAGGTGAGACATACGACGTGGCCTTTCCCCCCCGCAGTGACCAAGGTCAGCAGTAACACAGATAGACTGAGTCAGCAGAGGATGAATGCTTCGTCTCTGGCTGCTCATTTCACCTTTATTTTCTCACATAGGATGTTGCTGAGCAGGCAGCCTCACACCCACAAACACAGTCCCAGTCCTCCACTGGACTCTGAAGCAGCTCCACTAATTCACCTTCACATTAAACAGCTTTATTAGGTGTGCTGGGATGCTCAGTCTACACTGACCACTCAGAGAGGATGCTGGGGCTTTGTAAGCACATAGCCTACATTTTGCTGCCTAGTTAGTTAGCTTCATTATTTGATAAGATTGTTACTTTTGTGAATGCCTGCAAATGCTCATCTATCTATTTCATGATGTTAAAGCAATGTCATGTCTTATTTCAGATTAACCATAATGGAATGCCGTGACTGGAGTTTATGCTTCTTATGTCAGTCTGCCCTCCAGATTGAAAAACGTGTAATTTTATAACTCTGTTTTGTATTTGCTGCTACCTATCTTGGCCAGGACTCCCTTTCAAAAGAGGTTCTTTATCTTAAAACAGGATTTCTCCTGGTTAGATAAAGGTTTAAAAAAAAAAAAAACAAAACACATTAGATCCCTCTTCATCATTTAAACTGAGAAACAGTCCTCAAAGATTGCAATCATGTTACAAAAAAGCAGTAGATAACATGCAGGAGTTTAAGATATTAGCTGATCTACCTGAGTTTATAGTAGACATGAGTCAGGATGTAGTGCTCGTGGTGGGCATGAGCTGCTGACATCTACTATAATTTGACAACTTCTAACATTCCTTCTGTCCTCAGCGACTGTGTCAAAATTTGTGCGAACGGCAAGCTTTAATCTTCCCAGCTACAGCATGAAATTTTATTGATTTACGCTAAAGTAAATTATATGGAATTTATTTTCATGCAAGAGTTTGTCATGAGTCAGGTTTGATTACCTCCAGCCAGTAACATCGCAATAAGCACTGCACTGAAGCCATTTTCCTGCTATGTAATGTTGACTTAATGGTTATTGTCAACTCAGTTACCAGTGGGGAAAAGTAACTAAGTACTTGGGCTGTAACTGACTCAGAATTTAGTCAGAGTCAGACTCAAATTGGGCAGACTTTTTCACCTCTTTGTGATGGAGAGATATGCAAGTCCTTCTTTCCTGCTGCTGTTAAACTCTAAAATCAGCACTGATCCCAGTAGACCGCTCACAGAATGACTGTCTTGCTTCATTTTGGTACAATACCAACACATTCATAGCAAAAATTCTGAATGTTTTGTTCATTTGAAAACTCATATACTATACAGACAATCATGGAAAAAAAACTTGTTTTCTTCAATTTGTTGTTAATTTTAATGCCTGGTACAACTAAAGGTACATTTGTTTGAACAAATATAATGATAACAGCAAAAATAGCTCAGAAGAGTTTAACTTAAGAGCTGATATCTATACATTTTCCATGGTTTTCTTGATGTTAACTAAAATCACTTAAGTTCTTACATCAATAGCTATGGCATTGTACTGCCACAAACAGCTTTTAGGATTCCGTGTTTTCTGTCTGTTTTAGTCCCATGATCCACACAGGAGTTAGTACTGATTCATAACCATTGTTTCTGATGACTGCAGCCATTTGTCTTGGCTGCTCTCCACCAGCTTCTGACATTGTTCTGCTGTCACAGCAGCCCATTCCTGTTGCACTAATTCAAACTAATCTGCTTTGTTTTTGGGCTTGTGGTTCTCTGTTTTGCGTTTGATGATTTTCCACAGGTTTTCTATTGGATTTAGATCTGATGATTGAGCAGACCAAGGCATGGTTCCAGTGTTCTGGTTCTTCATCCAGGCTTTAACTGACCTTGCAGTGTAGCAAAGGACATTGTCTTGTTGGAAAATCCAATAATTTGAGGCAGGAAAGAGTTTTCCAGCTGATGGAAGAAGACTGTTTTCCAGAGTAACCCCAAACATGACCTGATTCATTTCCCCTGTTCCACCCAGACTGAAACTACCCCAGATCATCACTGATCCACCCCCATGTTTTACTGTAGGGGCAGACAGTCTGGTTTGTAGCTTCTCCAGGCTTCCTTCTAACCAGTAAGTTGGCTGGAGTGGACATCAACTGAAAATTGGATTCAACCCTGTAGAGAACCTGAGCCCAATCATCAACAGTCCAATGTTTGTGATCCCAGCAAAGAGTAACCAGGCTTTCCTCTGTCTTTCATTGATGAAGGGCTTCTTATTCTAATTCCATCCAGAGACATTTGGACAGTCTGAACGAGTGTTTATTTTTGGTTTGTTTTATTTTTCTGTTGATATTTCTGAAATATTTGTACCATCCATTTTGCTCTTGCACATTTCCCTTCTGTGGGGTTAATAAAGACTTTAAAGTGTAATAAATAAAACTGAGAAAATACAAAATTAGAATATTGAAACTAAGATCATGATTGAAGCCAATCAAAAATGATGTAAACTCACATTCTGCTGTGAAAATGCTCTAGAAGGCTTCTTTGTTCGATTTAAAGGCTAAAGTTTTGTCCCAGGGCAGAATGTTACCTTGTAACCTTTTTTCTCTCCTGTTAAGTTTACAGACCTGAGTTAGACTGTGGATCATAAGTTCTCCCTCATTGCAGTTAGTTGTTTTGGATTGTCTTGAAAAATCATTGAATTTACAAACCCGAGGGAGTCTAATATCAGCTTTAACCCTCAAAAGTGGAAGTGACAGATTTTATCTGTGATAAAATTGATAGTTTTGCTGTAATTAGACCGTTTTGTGCTTTACTGTCCCTCTAACAGTTGTCCTCGATCCAATGATCATTACTAGTTTAGAACATTAATGCCCCATCTGAGCAGAAAAGACAAGAGCAGGGAAGCTTTTATTAACCTTTTAGCTCTCAGCTCTCATGTACCAAGCACTGATTGGACACAAAGCTGGAGATGTCCTGTCTGGATCCAGCGTAGTGTCCCTCTCAGACTTCACTGTAGCACTCATGCTGCTCCTCAGCCGACTAAAGGAGGACGACATGGACTTTGCAATCAAACTATAGCTTGAGGGAAGAAGGAATAAACAATGTACAATTAAAAGGATTTGCATGCTATTAGTATTCCCTGACATTGTCTGCAGTGACCCTGGAGGCTGATGGAGCAACAACAATGTTCGCAGATACATAAATTAGACTTGGAGGACGAAAACAGCTGCTTGGGAGAGCAGCACAAGAGGATGTGTGAGAGCTGTGTGACACCGCTGGGGGATCGTTCCTGCTGGGGGTCAGAGATCATGAAATCACTAAACAAGGATGGCAATCGCACCAAAGCCCATTTGTTTAGTTTGGAAAGACAGAGGGAGAGACAACATGTTTATTCCATTGTTTTTTTTTGGTTTTTTTTATAGTTTTGTTTTTCACATTTTAAGAAAAGATGACTACAGGGGATACTGTCATAATTAGATTATAATCACACCAGATTTGTTTGTTTTAAAGGCGTTCTTTTTAATCAGGGAAGCTATCAATGCTGCAGTGCTTTAGTAAGCATAGCTGTTATCGTTGATTTGATTTCCTTATCTGTAAACTGTCTTAAGATTTGGTGACGTGCTTATCACAGAATGATGAATACAAACTGCTTATTTTGTCAGATGAACAACCCAGATACATAAAGTTTTAACAACTTGTAGGATTGGATTGAATGATAGCTGTCAGCTCCAGGTAGCTGACATGATACGTTCACCTGGGAGATACAGCAGCAACATTAAACACTTAGACCTGAACAATAATAACAGTATCATTTGCAGTATTACTTTTCTTAATAGTTTGTGAACTGTCAGTTTCAGTATCATGTAACATTTCATTTCCATATTTTTACTGTCATTTACAACATCTCAGTGCAATGTGACATATTTCATTTTTCAGGTGCAATATTTTAATTTTATGTGTTGTTACTCCGACAAGGAGGAGGGGCCTCAGCGGAGTCATGTGATGATCGGCGTTGGTTTGTCTGTCTGTCTGTCTGTCTGTCAGCAGCATTACTCACAAATGGACAAACTGATTTGGATGAAAATTTCTAGAAAGGTCAGAAATAACACAAGAATCAATTGATTAGATTTTGGCAGTGATGCAGCTTATAGTCTGGATCTACGGATTTGTTACAGATTTCTGTATCATTGTGAGATAGTGGCACGGTGTCACTGTAACTATGACAACAAATGAACACTACGTCAGCTGCCTGCTGATGATCACATGATTGTGATCCTACTACCACTGCGGACTTGTAGGGATTTATCCGTTGGAAATGATACATGTATGTGTACACCTGTGCTCAGCGCAAGTTCATTTTGTTTGTGGGTACATCTACATTAAATAGCCACATTCTATGGTGTTGTGATTTCTGCCACGACTTTTTTCAACATTTCATCCATCGGAAATGATACGACTGAGCAGCCTTGCTGGAGTACTGCGCTCTCTGAGTGCTTTTCTTGTTTTACTTATGACATCATTGCCACCATTATATATTATTTGTCTGTTTTAGTCGTTTTTAGCTTCCTTCTTTTCCAGTGTCATGCTTATATTATCTTATTGCTTTTTCTACTAGACACTGCGTTTCTTGTCATTTGTTTTTTCTGAGCTATATCTGGCAAAAGAAGTTCCTTTTAAGTTTTAGCTCATGTTTTTTGTCTTATTATTATTATATTATTATCTTATTACCACTAGCAGAAACTACAGAAATCCTCATTTGCAGTGTAATTAGAAATTACCTATAAGTGTGTCCCAGACCAACACCTTGGCTTAAAACTACAGACTGGTGATGTTAGCAAGTATAACTTCATGCAGCAGTGTTTAGAAACACAGTACAATGTGCTGGATTAGTGCAGAAAGTTGCAGTATCGGATGACTGCAGTACAGCAGGAGAATCTTCAGTCATCAGAAATTGTGTGAATACAGGATCCATAAGTATTATTTATCAGCCTCTTCTCCTGAAGAGACTCGTTAGATTTTTTTTCCCTCTATCAGCTGTAGCTAAACATCAAACTGATCAGTGAAGCATTCATCATGGAGCCTGCACTATTCATTAAACAGTCAGAGTAACAATGGGAGCTGTCACACCGTAAAACAGGCGTTTCATCATCACCTTATTAAAACCCAGGGCTCTGACCACACTGTTAAACACAGAAAAGGTAATTATGCATTCTGAGCAGAAAGGAGGTTTACCTCTCTGGGAGTTTGAGCATTTTCCTGCAGTTACTTTGACATTTTGTGCAGTTTATGTGTCAACGAGGCTTAAGAGTCTCCACTCAGGCCAACAGCTCTGTGAGGCTGAATTTACGCACATGCTTCAAGTTAAAAACTGTTTTTAAAAAATAGATATATTACCAGAAGGGGTCGACCCAAGAGCGTAGTGACTTGGATGAAGACCACATGGGTGCAAGTCCCTGGTTTGGTCTCTAATAAAAAAAAATAATAATAAAAAATGAAATAATATTGTGCTAGTGCTAACATGCTAATGCCAAGCAACAGTAATGTTTACCATGTTCACCATCTCAGTTAACATCTGCTAATTAGCACTAAACACTACGTAGAACGGAGGTTGATGGGTTCTATGTGGTCAAAGTTCAAGTGAAAAGTAGTCAAACTAAAGTGTTGAGCTGATAATGGTGCCACATGTAAAGTCAGAGAACCACTTTACCATTTATCTTCAAAGTGTGTAACAGATTTACAAGAAAACTGGTGCAAAATTACCACATTTTAGAGCCTGGAACCAGAAAATATGTGTTTAATAAATCATTTCAACAATTATGAATGTATTGAACTTACATTCAGTCTATTAAATCAGTTTGTTATAAATGCACAATTGATTTTTCGACTGATTCTTTCAGCGCTGCGTTAGCCTCAAGCTGTTGAGTCATTTCAGTGATGCCTTAACATCAGCATCAAGCAAGGCTCTTAACTGTAGCTTCAAACAGTAAATACCTTTCTGCATTTATGCTGAGCTGCTCCTGTACTGAATATAGTTGCAGGTTTAAACATTATTAAATCAGTAACATCTTCATTACAGTATCGGCAGAAATAAAAAAGACGACGAAAGGTGAACAGAGCTGTTCTTTTCTTTGATGAGTCCCTCACTTGTGATTTCTCTGCCATTTTTAGGATTATAAAATCAGCTGTTTTAGCAAATAATTGACTCAGTGGTGTTTCATGCATCCTATCTGGACTGACATACAGTATATTTTACTCTCATGTATGTAAAGTATATCACATTACGTATCTTGGTTTTAAAAATCTGCTCATGTGGAGCAGTCTGGAGCACAACTCAAGTTAGATTTGTGAGGGGAGCGAGAGAGAAACTGGGAAATTAAAACCTCATTTTTATGAGACCCTGAAACAATTTAGCACCTGCTGTGCCTCAGTGTGGTCTCTGAGCTGAATTAGTGCTTGAATGCAGTAAATAATTCATTGTGGCTGAAACCAAATACAGATTAAATGTTTATGCGGCATTGAGGGTATTTTGTGTATTTGCTCACTCACTTGTAGCTTCAGCAGATACACTTTATTTGTTTTTTAACATTTGTAAATCTATAAACTCTAGTGAAGACTATAAAATTTAAAGAGTGATGTCAAGTTTATCAAAGACTGCTGCTGTCATTGCCGACTCCACCAGGGCAGGAACTTCTCCCATCGACTTCTTTACACTTTTGCTCTCCATCTTACTGCAGTTGTCTGACTCCAATAAGAGAATATCCACCAATCAATGCACCAGTTGACCTGCAGACTACAGCCCTGCTGGAAAGTACTTTCAGTTAACTAAAACCTGATAAATGGTAAATGGACTGTGTTGTATTTTAAAGTGCTGTTACACAGAGCGCTTTACAATCTGCTTTTCAGTCGTGTTTTTACACGCTCACAAGATGCAGGATGTAGGGTAAACTGTGAGAAGAAAACATGTTCGCTGTCTTGGTACTGAAGTTGTCCTCAGACCGAGAGAATCTTCACCTTCTACCAGCTTTGAACTTCGTCTTTAACATTCACACGAAAAACAGGTAAATGTGATCAGATCAAAGCTCCACAGCAGCTACTAAGTGGACTCATGTTCCTCTCCACTTTATGAGATTTAAACTAGATTTATCTACCTCACGCTGCTAAACTCTCATATTAACTTCACCTGAACTTTTTTGGTGCATAATAAAGCCTTATTTGTCCCCACATGCACTGTCCTGTGTGCAGATTAATGTGCTGCTGAAAATAGTCCCCTGTGAATGCACTTCTTCCTCCTGTTTGACTAATATTTGGAAAAAAAAAGTAGTTTCCATCTGCTTTAGGAAATAACTAAGAGTTTATAACAAATAAAGCTACATATTTGTGAGCTGTTTTCCGAGACCATTATTGAAGATTTCCATCTTCATTAGGAGCTAATGGGTTTGGAGCTGAGAGCCACAGACAGAGTAGGAACAAGGGACAAGTCTGTCTTTTAAATTTCACTTCATTACTGGCTCTACTACATGATCATTTCTGTCTTAATACAGTGCTGACACGTCATATGTCTGCTGGAACACTTAGTGAGCGCTGTTATTGATCTTTTTGTCTATTCACACTGTGGGAGGAGTAATTTCTTTGTTTCTGTCAATAACAGCCACTAATTTTGTCAGTTTAAGCAAATATATAGTACATTTATATTTGTCGCAGCTGATTTTGTCCTTGAGAATGATACGTTCCTCTGTAAACGCCTGGTTAACGTGTTGAACGTGCAGAAATCTGCTGTGTTTTGCTCACTAACAAGCATAAGGAATCACTGCAGCCTCTGTTGTTGGTTTTTTAAAGTACAGCCTGGGGCAAGTTCTCCCTCTACAGTTGTGTCTTCATTCAGCTGTTAAGTTCTGCTCCATCAGTTTGGATCCTCCAACACCCTGTAGTGAGCTCCACCTATTAGAAACACCCTCTAGCTGCCATAAATAAAAACAAACCATCCAGCCCTCACAGAGTCTTTCTAGAGATGTTTCCCTTGCGGAGCGTTTTTTATGATTTATTATAAGTAATCTGTCCTCTCACTCCAGGTCTTTGGGCGTTTCAGGCTCACAACAGAATCCATCTTTGACATCTCTTGGCATACAAGCTTCCGGCTAATTGAGACGTTTGTGCAGCAGCTCTTCTATGAGGATTGGTCAACACCTCCTGCAGTGAAGCCCAGTAGCACGTAAATGCTGGCTGTCAGTGTTTGTCTGAGCCATACCAATCATCTCAGGGTTTGTTTCCTCAACCCACTTCCTTTCCTTACACACAAAAACGTGAATGACTCGATGAGTGAGTCGGCCTGTGATCAGGGTGACGTGTGATGTCAACTCTTTTGCTTCCAGTCGCTGATCGTTGTGGTCATTTTCAGGGTGAAATCTAATTCTACAGGCTGTTATAAAAGACAGACAGTGGGTAGCCTTTTTACTTTTTGTGTTGGATTTCACTTTTTTTTAGCTTCAAGAGAAGAAAAGCTCTAGTAGGATTTGTTGAAAGGCTTTAGGGACCAATGTACCTCCAGCAGGACTTGAGTTACATCTGGAATAAGCAAGTCTAAATACCTGCAGAATCCCTACAAAGTCCTGCCCACAGTCTGAGACTTTGTGCTCTCTTTGTAGTAATCTTCATGGGAACGTTTTCACTGCAGAAACAGCCGAGGTGTGTAATAGAGACAGAGTAATGTATGTCTCGTGCTGATGCCAATGTCATTGTGGCAGAGTTCAAAAATCTGTTCTTTCTGCTGCAGCCTGCTGTTGTATTGCTGCCCTGCATGTGTTATATCATAAATTTGCTTTGACATAGAAAATAAACTTTCCTTAGGGTTCATTTGACTGTCTTTTTTTTTTTACTTGAAGCTTTCAGCTTTGCTGCACATTTTGTGTTGGTCAGTGCATACATGTACCACTTCAAAACTCCCATCATGACTTCACTATAGCGCTAATGCTGCTGTCAGTAGACCGAGACCCAAACTGTAGTTTTGTAACAAACCTGGTTCCAGCATCTGCAGATTTTTCATTTTGTCTGGTCTCAGTATTGTAGAATAATTCATTTTTTATCCATCTATCAGTTCAAGCAGTGCTCAACAGTGATTGGCTGCACCCACAAAGGTTAGCACAATGTGGGGAATTAACTTCTTACGTGTGGTAATCAATGTATTGATTTGGTGACACTCATGTGAATTTTCTCTCTTACGCTGTGAGGTATTAAGATGAGAATCAGCAATGACACTAGTGTGCTGAGGGAGGCCTAAAGCGCTTTAAACAGGCTGGAAACACATGACTGACTGAATCAATCCTCCTCATGTGCTGGTGTTCACTTCTTTATGTGATGGTATTTAAGACGAGACGCTCTTAAAGTCTCTCAGAGGGCTACCAGCAGCGATCGTTTACTTCTCTCTGGCCTGCATGAACTTGAAAATGAAAGAAAAAATGAAAATGGATGCTTATTAATCACACAGAATCAAATAGGAGATTTTACAAGACAGCAGCTCAGGTCATAGTTCAACAAATTTCCACTAAGCTATTAAGCTAAGCTAAGCCTTTATTAATCTTCAAGGAAACTGTTTTGCCAGATATTATTCAGAAACAGTGGGAACAGAATCAGCAAATATGCACTTTTGATATATTAACATGATTCGTCAAACTGGATAACTGGCAGTTGAAATAATCAGTGTTCAGAACACACACACTTCTCTAGTCCAGGTGTTGAGTCCAAAAAAACTCAAATCATTTCTGCCACCTGAAGTCAGCTACATGATTTATCATTTTTTCTGTACATGAGGAAAAGTCCATTTTGACCCCAGAATTGGCTTGTTGTGAGATACAAAGGAATCAGAGAAAAATATCAGAGACAGTGAACCTGAACAGTGAACAAAAATGTTAAGTTTCAACTGACGAAGAGTGACTGTTGCTATTCAATTTATTACAGTGAGCAACTTTGCAAGTCATTTCAGCTGGCGTCTCATCAGGAGGGAAAAGAAGCATACACTAATTGCAGTTTAGATATTTTTAAGTCTGGCAGAGGTTTCTATGTTAGTCTGTATTGATTCACACATCAGTCAAACTCAGGAGCTTAACGCCTCCAGACTTCATGTCAAAGCACTGCTGCACACAAACTTGTTTTTCTTGGCTTTACTTGAAGAAAAAGTTGACTGTCGCCCCCTTGGCATCCATCAAAACCCCAGTTTGAAGTATTTGAAACTGGAGTTTTGATAAATGTCAGCAGCTGCTGCCCAGGAGCTCGACACAAACCTGAACGTTTCAGCTCCGACCAGCTACGATGTGTCCCCTGTCACAGTCATTCAGACCTTTACTTTTCCATCACGACAAAAATGAAAGTTTTGAAACAGTTTTTAACTAACCTTTTGAACAATTTAATGTTATTTTACGGATTGTCCCTGTTTAGTCAAATTATAGGTGACGGCTGAATTTCTGATTGAGCTCCTCAGCATCAATCAAATCTGACATGCGTCTGGCCTGTCTTTAATTTGGGCTGATAATTTTCTGATCCTTGTCTGTTAAAGCCTCAGTTCCTTTCTTATCAGTTGTTCCTCTAAAAGGATGAACAAATTAAAACAAAGTTACTTTTAAATCCTGAAGAGTTGTTTCTCAGCTCATCTGCATTTAAATGAACTTGTTTTTCCATCACAAACCCACTTCACCAACCTGCAACCTGTTTGATGCTCATGTCAAACACTGATAGCAGCAGTTCTCAGTTTAGTATTTTTATATTTTAGTTCTCACACACAAAAACCATGGCAACCTGAGAATTATTTTGGACCAGTCTGTGTTTTTTAGAGCAGCAGATCAACAGGGTGAAACCACACAGGCTGGCCTCTTGATGCCCACATTACTAATTGATCACACACAGTTTTAATGGAGATGTTTATCCAGAACGTCTCAGCACCAGGAGCACCAGGCTGCTCTGAGCGGGAACTCAGACCCAAAGATAACAAACTGCTTTCTTTGGGGCTATTATGTAACCTCTGACCTTTTTTTAATTTCTGTTAGCATCCAGTATGACTCAGAGAATTATCACAAGCATTTCTTTACTCCCACTCAAGTCCTTCATTATTTAGCAGCTGAAAATCAGGGCTGGAGGGCAGATTGAGATTGGAGGAAAAACTTCCACCCAATTTAAAGACAAACAGTTTTAACCCTTTGCTTGGCAGCTTCATGCGACGGCCTTAGAAATAAAACACCGTCTGCTAGCTTGCACTCTAAAAAATCATATTTGTCATCAGTTATACCAACTTCAAAAGTATTATGTTTGGGGAATTAGCTTTTAGCCTCTACAATCAAAGGTATTGTTAATTATCACTTTTTTTACTGATTTGTAGCATTGACACAAGTTTTTAAGGTTTATTCATAAAAAATACATTGTTCCAACTGTTACTTCCACATTATTTAAAAGGACTTATAAGTGTCATGTACTTAATTAACATAAACTATGAGCACGTTTTTGATTTTTAATAAATAAGCTCAATTGTTAGAAAGGTGTGAACTTGAAATCCTGACCCCAAGATGAAGGAAAATCAAACCAATTTATGCCATTAAGTTCCATCACTTTGAATTTAGTTATAAATCAACAAATGCAGGAATTTTAGTTTAGATTACACACAATATTGCTATGATCAAAATAATGTTTGCCACTCAGAAGCTTTATTAAAATCAATAAATTAGCATGATCTTGCACTCATGTATTTATTTAAGTAGCAGGAATAGGTCCCTTAAATTACTTTTAGAATGTAACTGTAGTAGTTCTTGTTATCATATAGTTTTATTTAAATTACTTCATGCAGCCACTTGTTGCAGTCCAGTTAATGCAGCCAGGTTTTTTTTTAAAAAAATCATTAAAGGTGAGCTTTCAGCAACATGTTTTTTTTTGCAACATCTACATATTTTTTTTCCTTATCAATATGGTTGCAATTCTATGCAGCTCAGATTAAGATTTGGCCATCTTTAGAGGAGGAGCTGTTCCCAAGGTTGAGTTATGTGAGTAAAGAAATAGTAGACAATAGTGGTCAAACTGTGTCACAAAAGAAGTTTTTGTATCTGATTTGAATGGACATACTTGAGAATGGAATCAAAAACTAGTGACGCAGAGAGGGGGATGCATTGTATTACATGGTATTGTTAAAATATGGTGATAGTGGTGGACAATTTCAGACAGTCTGAGTCACTCAGTTGTTTACATAAGAAGTGAGGAATTGAAAGAGAGAAGTTAATATCAAGACTCCTGTCTCACCTACAGTCCTTATACTCACCACTCGGTAGCCATCTTAACATCTCTGGGCAGTTATTTGCGGCTAACAAGACCAGGCTTGGCTACAAGCCTGGAGCACAGTGTCTCAGTGGTTGGCAGCTTGTCTCTCCGGTTCACAACCCAGCCTGGCATCTGTCTACATGGAGTTTGCATGTCCTCCCTGTGCATGCATGGGTTTTACTCCAGCTTCCTCCCACAGTCCAAAAACATGCTGAGGTTAATTGGTGATTCTAAATTGTCCGTAGGTGTGAATGTGATTGTTTATCTCTATGTGTAGCCCTGTGATAGACATGGTGACCTGGGACTCCAGCGCCCCACAACTCTAGTGAGGATTAAGCAGTGTATGGATAATATATGGATGGATGTCCAGGCTTCTATCTGAAAGAGTGTTGAGCCATGACTACAATTTTAATAGTCACACAGACATAAAAGCTGCTCGTACAGAAGGTCAAATCAATTTTTAAAAGAGCTTAAAGAGTTGGGTGAAATTTAAATAAGCGCTGAAAAGGTTCTGCTTCTACTGCAGTTTCACAACACGATTAAATGGATGTTCAAGTATTACCAAACAGATGATTGGCTGTTTGTGGGGGAGGGGCGGGACATGTGGTATGCAACCCCCATCTTTGGCATTATGGAAGTGTCCCACAGATTTCTGTTTTAAGTAGCAAGTGTCTACTTTATACTGTCTCTGCCTGAAGGCCAGGTTGCTCCAGATTATGGAAAAAATGAAAAAATATCCCCCAGCTCAATGTCACATCCTCTTGTTTTATCTGACCAACAGTCCAAAACCTAAAGATAGTCAGTTTACTATCATATATGTCAAGAAAAAGCATCTGTAAGGAGTTGTGGCTATCACTGGTTTGACATTTCTGCTTGAATAATGACTAACGAAGCGGATTGACTCATCATTTAACATTGTCTAATTGTTGCAGCTCGATGTGAAATTAATCTACAAATGTTACGGTCAGTCATGTGCCTCAGGCTCATGGAAATCCTACCTAATGCACTTTAAATGAGCCTCTCCCACAGAGAGCAGAACGAGGTATCTCTTTCATCGTCTCTCGCCAACACGGTTTTAACAGGAAATTATTAGCTGCAGGTTTTCTTCTGGGGAATGTATCTCCTCAGAATTACAGAGGAACCGTGACAGATCATGGCTCCTTGTCTGTGGAGCCACAGGGATCTGCAGGGGGATTCTCTACAGCGTTTGAATCATAATGTGTCCTCTCTTGGCTGCTGGATGGTGGTCTTCATGCATGCATTTCAGCTCATTATGGTAGCGCTGTTTCATGTGTATATCATGACTAATGAGGGATGGAAAAGTCATCCGTATCTCTGCCTCCCAAGGGGGGAAAAAAGCTGCCAGGCCAGAGTCTCCTCCAAGCAACAAGAGATGAAAGCCAGGAAGTGAAGCAGGGAGTCGTAAGCACAGAGCACAAGTGCATGTGTGCAAATGGCCATTTATCAGGACAGAGGAAAGCCTATTTCCTTTTTGACATGGTTGTTTAGGTTATAATTGGACTTCTGGCAAGTTTCAAGGACCCAGTGGTCAAGACGTGTTCTCCACAGGTGGAGACTATTTTAGCTTTTAATGCATTTTAGAGGAAAGTGAAAGAAAACACGCAGAAATGAAATGTTCCTACGTTGTTACTCCTTGTAGTGATTCATGGAAGCCAAATGTTGCAGACAAAGCAAACAGCAGATATCAGAGCTTTCAGGAAAAAATGTGATATTTATATTAACCCTTATATGAATGAGTGATTGGACCTTACACTCTTCCACAAGTGGGTCAAAAATGACCTGTATACGAATCAATGTGTTTTGATGCTGTTTTTGTCATTTTGGTTAGTATTAATAATAATTTGCATTATATTTTGGTCCACACAAGAATAATTTCATGTTTGAAATATGTTTAGTTTTCACTTTATAGCAGATTTTGAACATTTTGAGAATTGAGAAAGAAGAATATTACGCAAAACAGCAACAGAAGAATGTCAGCCTCCATTTTGTTGACATTTTCCACTCTTTCCTCCAGCTGTTGCTGCTCTCCGTCCCACCACCTCTTATATGATATTATCAGTGACAGCGAGCTTGGAGAAGCAATACAAATATTGCAATTTCTTCTAAAAGTATTAATGGTAACTTAAAAATTCAAATGGAATGATATCAAAAACGTTTTTTTTTAGGAACAGCTGGAATATGAAATGATGAAAACTTTTCATTACAAAGATATTGCAAGAAAACAACCTCAACGGGTCATTTTTTGACCCACTTATGCATCTAAGGATTAATCTTTTTGAATGTTTGCTTTTTAGGTTGCCCTGTTTACATGTGTAAGATTTCAACCTGCAAACTCCACATTAAATTTCAGCACTGTATTATTACTTGGACAGTTATGAGGATGGTTGCAGGGACTGTGCTGGTCAAAAACAAAGGTTTATATGGGCATTGTAATTACACTGTCATCTACATTAAATTGGTGTTAGAATTATACAGAAGTTTCTCTGTAAACTACTTTCAGAGGTCAAACATTTTTGCTTTTTCTTTTGTTTCTTCAGTACAGTGAAGTGCAACAACATTTGCATTAAAGGACTAATGAAAAACAAATGAGTGAAACAGCCTTAAATGAGAATTTAAATTGCATCTGATTAAAAATTAATTTGACTCGGTAAAAAAAAAAAAAGATTGATTTATAGAGCAGTTGTCCAAAATGCCTCAAACACCTAAATAATTTCCCAAATGGTTTAAACAGCAATTAGGCTTGAAATATAGTTTAGAAGTGAGGGGATATAAGTGAATCTAGAAGTTGCAAAACAAGAAAACAACCAAAAAAAATCTAAATAAATGATACGGTGCAGTGGTAGGTAAATTGAAATTGCAGCCCATGTTTCAAACCATATAATCCAGTAATTGACGTCATCGTGTCCTTTGAACTTGGCTTGAGGTATTCAGTGGTACAGGTTTTTGAGATACGGTTCAACAGTTCGCATTTGACCTAGTAAGGGTGAGACAAAGCTCAAGAACCAGACATTAAACCATGTGAAAAGAATCATGGGATGGCCAGATGTCACTACTTTTTACCACGTAGTTCTAGTTGCAATAGACTTCAATGACAGAAGAAGAAAGAAAATGAAGGATTTAAAAAAGGCTGACACACTTCATGTTCCTTCGCAGCTCTGCTTCCTAATAAACATGACCTTCTAACATCTAATATTGCCCACACTCTAGTCTCGTAGTGCAAAACAGGTAATAGATCTGCGTATGAGTCATGTGTCATTGGTTCTGTGGTAAAATCTGCCTAAGATACAATCCTCGAGCAGCCACTTTATGCATCAATTTTATTGTTGAAGGAGTTAAAAGACATAGTAAAGCATGTATTCAGTGCATGTGAAAAGTCATCTAAAGCCAACCTGAGGCCAAAGTTAGGAATGTTCCCTGGGGGTCCTGTGAAATAGATAATGAGTATTGCTATTAAAATCTTTTAAAGTTGAATAAAACTTGGAACTGTAATCTGAGGGTAGAAGTACTTTTTCTGGAGCATGTCTCCATATTTTTATCATTAAACTTATAAAGTCCAGCCTTGTTAACCAAAGTCCCCCATTTCATCAAAGAACATGCATGGAACTGAGGAGCGAAGTGTATTTCCATGGTTGAAGTTGTCAGGAACACCTTGAACACTTCTTAATTAGGCTGCAGTAGAGTCCACGATGAGTTACACTCGGTGAAACTTGGTTTCATCATTCGGTTTCATCAGTCTGAATGGCTGAATGTTGTTTCCTTTTCAGTGCAAACTGCAGAGGCGAGAGACAGAAAAAGAGTCTCTCCATCTCCAAGGCAACTGGCATTTTCAGTGGGGGTTTTTTTGTTTCGGTGTGTGTTCGTACGCACAGTAGTGCTGTATGTGTGTGAGTTCCATACGAAAACAAGGCCGCTGTAGTATTTCCTTTCAGAAAATCTCAGTTTTCAATTAGAGATGTGGATGAAAGGCTCCCCAAAGCTTCGTCACTTTTTTTTAATCATGCTCATTGATTCACTGGTAATTGGAACAAATTATCCAAATTGAGATTTACCCTGCTTAGTAGAGGGGAGGGAAAAGCCTGCTGCAAGAAAATTAGACAAGATGTGTCATTCTTGTTGCTGTGTTTTGTTTTTTTCTGGTGCTGCTACAGGGAATAAGTGGTGGAATTCAGCAGGGTGGAAACTCCACCTCAGTATTCAGAGATTGTTCTTCTGCCTTGTTGTGTCTCCATTTCTATTCCAAGCAGCTTCAGTGTTCAGACTCATACATTTGGTAAGGACATATTCATCACAAACACCTGAACTTGAAGCTGCTAGTATCAAAATTTTTCTGTCAAAAATGGTTGTAATGACTGAAGTGTAAAAGCTTTTTTGTGATTCCTCTGAGTTTCTTTCAGGCCCTTTTCTTGTTTTTTTGGCACAACTATTTTGTTAAAGGCAGCATGTGCCCCAGAAATACAATACTGCTTACAGAGGAGGTGAATAATGTTGATCAACTTAGTCAAGGTCTGCAAATTATTAGTTAGTGAATATACAGTTTTTGTGAGTCCATATGAGTAGGTGCGTAGACCTGAGTGCCCTTGACAAGGGTCAGAATGTCAGTAACCAGATGACTGTGTGGTACATTCAGCTTTATGTTCAGCATTTGTACCACTGAAAGTAACACAAAAACATGTTCAGAGTCCAGAGAGTGCAGCAGCTCTGAAATGTACTCCTCTTGTCTTGTGGCCGTTATTGACGGCGTCTTGTTTACCTGCTGAGAATCCGTCTGAACCGCCGTGTGCTGCGACCCTCATTGAGCCTGTTGCGGCCGACTAGTCTGGACAGGATGTCATTGGTGGGGCAGGACTGATCTCAGCGGGCACTGATTGACACAAATACCCACTGAGCTGCTGCAGAGAGAGACGACTGGGGTGCAGTCAGGAAATTGCAGTCAATCAGAGCGTAGCTGCAGTGCTGATCCTAATGGTGCAGGACTGTCATGTCTACGCTGGTGGACGTACACTGCTGTCAGTAAAAGAGAGGAAGGCGGTCTCAGAGGGACAGAAGGGCTTTATTGGACGTATACTAAGCAACAAGCATGCTGCTTTATATTTGATTCTATCCTTTTTGTTCCTTTTAACATAGGAGAATAAGTACACTGTAAAAAACAAAATTGTAAAAAAAATAAAATCTTGCAGCAGGGGTGTCAGACAAAAATACAGTGTAACATTTAAAAAAAAAACATTGAAAGTGCAGAAATCTGCCACCTCTGCTGGGGTGGGGGGGCAGTTAAATGTAAATAAAAGATGATAATTAAAAAAAAAAAAAGAAAATCTGACACCTTTTTAAAACAGTATTTAAAAAAAAGACTATGTTTTACTACAACATATAATATATAGCAGTTATTTACCACAGAGAGCTTTTCTCATTTCCTTCAGTGTACAAGAGCTAATCCTACTGTTGTATACAGTCACCGCCCAAGGCCTGATTCTGAAACAGGCAGAACTCTGGATTAGTGTTAAAAAACACAAAAAAATCCCCCCACAAAACAATGTTCTTCCTGCTTTAATAACCATTAAACAGCCTGTTTCATTGGAGGCTGGTGTGCACTTCTGTCAAGTAAGTGCTTAAAAGTGAAGTCTATTATTTCAGGAATTTGACACTTTGGGAAACATGTTTATTTTTTTTTAGAAATAATAAAATATAGTACATACATTTATTGTCAATCTCTCAGTATATCCAAGACATCCAGAGGAAACAAAAAGAAGTTTCTCTCCCACCTTCATGTTAGTGCCATACATTTAAAAACAAAGAGGAACACTACGTCGGAGTGATGGAACAAGACTTTAATAAATATATGGGAAATGGTGCCGTTACCATGAAACACCATAGGTCCAGGACGTCATTAACCCGGTACCTACTGTATTTATGTGTAACTCTGCTGACATTGACTATCTCATCGTATATAAATTCAGCCTTCTTAATATTTTCCAGTCGATTTCAATGATATTGCCACCTGTGAACATTCTGAATTCTAGTGATTATATTTAGAAATTACAGAAAAACCACTAGAGCCCACATCTGCACGGTGATATTGGATGAAGCTAAAAGCACTGTTGAACACTTTGGATTGTTTACTGTTTAATTCAGTTTGAAGATTTCCAGCAAACGCGACAGTGATGTGTAAAAAAACACATTCCCATCCACTTTCAGCCTCTTGACTCCGTTAAGGAGCCTCTTAGTATTCTGCTGGCGTCCCGGCTGAGCAGCAGCGTCTGCAGGCAGCCAGCAGGGCAGCGACGGCTCTTCTGATGAGCGTCTGAACTCTAAAATCTGGGCTAAATCTCTGGCCTCCTCTGCAGGTCGTCCCCCGGCCTGCAGCGCAGTGAAACACAGTGGAGAGGGAGGAAGGAGGAGACTTTTGAAGTTCACGTTAGGCTTTTGAAAAGTGGAGAAAATGATTAGGATGAGGTTTTCCTTGTGGCTGAGAGGCACAGCGGGACGCTCGGGGATGGAAGGAGCTGTGGCTTTGTGTCCACCTTTAACTTGATCTCCACCTCTGACCTGTGACTTTGTGGGAGTTCTGAGTCGGTTGGTTTAACTTCTGAATCACTCGGCACAGGGAAAGTTTGGGTTTCATTGATGTAGCTTGAGTGCCTGATTCAGTTTTAGTCAGGTTTTTGTCATTTGACTTCAAGTATTTGAAAGTTCCTCATTTACATTTTAGTCTCAGCTTTATAAGTTCCTGATTTTTGTGTGTTCAAGGCTTCAGCCATCTCCATCGTTGTGCACAGTTGCCATGGTTAAAGGTGTTTTTCTGCTCCATGGTGAGGCTAATGGAAAAGTCTCAGTGTCTGTGTCCCTCTGCTCTGCACTGATACAACAGATTGATTCTCCTCGGTAAATCCACTTAACGTTATTATCTCCAAACTATGAACCTCTCTGTCTGTCCGTCCTGCTCTCATTGCTTTAGCATTAGCTGCTAACTGTCCACTGAGGAGCAGCAGCTCATTCAGAAGAAGATTCTCTCACGTTTACTAAAATCCTGTTTCCGTCTGCGTTAATATGGAGAGCATTTTTACGGTGATATTTCTTTCAAGGATGATTCAGACGGATCATTACCCCTGGAACTGATTCATTTCTTCTGACAGCAACGTGAGAGATACCTGACTGAAAGTACCATTAATGTTACATCACGTCACCTGATAATGTTCCGTTAGTTTCTCTTGTTATAAATGTCGCCTGCTGCCTGCATGTTCACTTTGTCTCAGCGGCTTTGTTGCTGCTTCCTGTTAGAGTCTCCTTATAATCTTGAGATGAGTTTAGTTAACGTGTTTCTTCCAAAAAGCACAACTATCACATAAAGCCTGGCACTTTGTATTACTAAATGTACATTTTTTTTTCTTATTAACGGCAGTACAGCAGGCCAAACTGATCAATCTAGACTTCCCTTAAAATATATATTTTTTAGATTTTATCTGTTCATGTAAAATGTAAAACATGTCATTAATATCATCATCTATAAATATTTTTTCTCTTGTTTATTTCAGTTTTTGTTTTAAAAAGAAGTAATTATTAGTCCACTAAGGAACGGTGGAGTTATGTGATGATTGGTGTACATTTGTTTGTCCGTCCGTCCATCCGTCTGTCCGCTATATTACTCAGAAACGGATTTGGATGCCTTGGCAGAGTTATGTGACGATTAGCGTTGATTTGTCTGTCTGTTAGCAACATTACTCAAAAACGGATTTGGACGACATTTTCAGAGAAGATCAGAAATGACACAAGGACCAACTGATTAGATTTAGGCAATGATGTAAAGATTTGTAAAGATTTCTGTATCTTTGTGAGATAGGGGCACGGTGTCACTGTAACTATGACAACAAGTGAACGCTATTTCAGCTGCCTGCTGACGATCACGATTGTGATCCTACTACAAATCCACCACTGCGGACTTATCCATCGGAAATGATACAAGGAATAATTGATAAAATTGTGGGGGTGTTACCGAGTCCCATCAATTCCCGCCACCCGCTACATATTTAGGTCATGCAGTTCGGTATCCGTACGTAACGTACACATGCAGAACACACACCTGTGGTCAGCGTGAGGTCATTTTGTTTGTGGGTTCATTTATATTAAATAGCCACAGTCTATGATGCCGTGATTTCTTCCACAAATCTTTTAAAGATTTCAGCCGTCGGAAATGATACAATGACTGAGCAGCATTGGACGAGTACTGCTTTTCTTGTTCATATTTTTATAATTTTTCTCATGAAATTGACACTGGTTTTCACTCACTTTATCTATTATTCTCGTCTCTGGAAAGCTATTTAAAAGATTTATAAAATTACACTGATTTTGTTTTGAACACAAAAAGCACAGTTGTTACTTTAAGAGGTATTACTGTAAAGTTTCAATGAAGTGAGCGGGGAGTAAAGTTTCTTTAGCTGATTATCAAACTAAATTGTGTTTGTGCTCTGAAATTTTCCCTATTTATTGCGTCTCAAAGATGACTTTATGGGTCATTTCACTGAGCTTTTCCCAGCTTGTGAAAAATCTAAAAGTTTCTTTTACTCTTGACATTACAACATGCTGCTTTGTGCAATTACTGCAAAACAGATAAGATGGATTGAACATTCAGTCACTGACACTCAGGGTTGTACCATTCTTAAATCACTAATAAACTCAATTAACCCCTTTTTTGATTTGAAAGGAGCTGATAAAATGTAAGAAATGAGAAAAAAATGCCTACGAAATGAAATTTTTTTTACCTGACAAATATGAATTATTGATTGGAGAGGTGATCGTGTTGCTGTGCTAATGGATGGAAGTATTAGCAGCCCTTCAGCACCACTCTGACCGTTTGTAGGTCCATATGTGTTACTGTGCAGCAGTCTGTGTATAACAGATGTCTTTTGTGTGTGAGAGAGTTGCGCTGCATCTTAATTTTTGCATGAATTATGCATGAAGCTGACATTTATTATGTGACTGTGCATCTGTGTGTAACTGTAGAGTGTAAGTGAACAGCAGGAATCAGCTGCCAAGTCTTTCACCAGAATTATGACACCATATGATTCAGGAGGAGGTAGATGCAGACATTTAGACTTGTGATAACTGCAAAACCACTGGTGAAACATGATCCGTTTGACTGACTCAGTTGCATCAAGTGTTCCAGTAAACCATGACAGTGAATCAACGGAGAGCTTCATATGACAGAAACCAAAGTTGGGAAAAAATGTGTCTGAGGTGTACCTTGGTTTGTTTGTAGTTTGGGTTGATGTCTGCAAGCAGCCAGTAGGATTGAGGTCTGAGCAGAAGATGGGACCCTGATATCACTTATCCACCTTTTATTAACCACCGCACAGATTCTGGTTCCAAATGGCAGCTTGTGCTTCTGAGGAGCTTTGATGTTGTCCATCTTTACATACAGTCTATGATCAGGACTGCACTTTACTTTCCCTGCTATGACGTGCTCAAACTCTGGACAGGTTGGAAGTTAAATTAACCTGCATGAAAGTACTGACTTCCCTGGTGTGTTTGGGCTCATTATCCTCCTGCAGCATGAATCCTTCTTCACAAAGATGCAAACCAGAGGGTAAAGTGCGTCTCTGAAGGTTGAAGTGTTTCTCAGTGGTCAGAGTGGTGTCGATTTGCTACAGACTTGAGTCTTCCTAGCAGCATGTTTTACTGTATTTGATCCATTGTGGTATCGTTTCCTCTCCTGTTGGTCTTCTTTCATGCACCTTCCCGTCACTGCCACTTACTGGGATTCAGTAAATAGGATTTTTTTTTTCCAATCACCCACTCTGAAATGTTGCTATGTCTCAACCCATCCCAAGTGTCTGACCTCATTTCTCCTCCTGAGTGGCTTAGAGGTGCTCCTCGTCCTCTGAAATCACTAGTCGATGGCCTTCTTTTGACTGGACTTTTTCCTGATTGGAGTCTTGTGTTCTTTATTTTATACATTCTGTTTCTGTGATGAAGCTATCTCCTATCTCCAGTGAACAAAGCTGGATGTATTGATCTTCTGATGGTATGTTCTCTTTGATCTGTCTGACCCTGTTTGAATACAGCAGGTCCAGTTTCTACAACGTCTTTTAGTGCTCCCAACACTGAACCCTTAGAAATTTGCAGTCCAACCATGATTTGACTTCTTTCACTTTCTGACACCATGGTTCCCACTGTCACAATGCTACTTAATGAGCAATATTCTACTGGAAACTTGAGGCACAGACATATTTCTAACAGGTGAACAATGGCTGCTGGTTGATTTAGTTGAATAAGCCTCTTGATCGATGAGTCCATTGAATACAGCTGAGTGTCATCTGTAGACTGCATCAATGGAAGGATAAAACTCATAAAAATCTAACCTGTGCACAAAAGAGTTAACATGGTCTCTGCCACTAATCTGATCAGTTTGGTTGATTAATAGTGCAAAATCAGACATGTTTCTCTTCATGTTGGAACTCTTTTGTGTTTAATGTTTCTATATCCATAAACTTCTTCAAACCAAAATAAAGACAAATATTAAAAACAGGACATTCATAAAGAAGTGAATCCAAACACACAAATTTTGCTCTTTTTGTGAGGGGTTCTGGTTCGTAATAAGTGAAGCTGTTTGAATTGAATTCCATGTTTGCTACTGCATATATTCCATGTGTGTGTGCATGTCAATGACTCCATGGGCGTCTCTATGTGTTTGGATGTTAACTACCTCAAACCCAGCAGTCAGATTGCTGCACAGCTCTCTGAGCCTTACAGCATACCGTACGATATGCTTATGAACCATTGTTGGGATAGCAAGGGGCAACCAGGGAGGTAATTAGCCCCCTGTGTGTTTCTTTTTTTTTTGTTCAGCGTGTCAAAGAATACTTATGAATTACAAGGGGACAGAGGCATGTGCTTTAAATATTTAGTAAAGGGAATCAATACCCTCCTCAGCTGTGGACAGCAGATTTTGACCATCAAAGTTAACATTTCTTGAGGCCTCGTGTATCCTTGAGACTCTTCAGTGTCTCAGCTGTGTTTGAACGAACCCTGAGGGCCTCTTTAAAGGTTTGATGTTGGATCAATTCCTGATTCAAACAAGTTCCTGATTCCAGTTTGCTGTGTTCCTACCCACTGACTCATGTCCTGAAATATAACTTACAGCTAAAATAACTGGTTTTGTTGAGGGTCATTGTGTGACTGACAGAAAAAAGCACATGAAGATGTGTGAAAGTATCATTTACAGTATACAACAGAAATGAATACACCTTTTAAGACTTCATATGTCCAACTTTACTTTTAATGACAGATTAAATCTTCCTCAGCATGGAACACACAAGTGTTTCACACATTTCTGAAGGTTTCAAGTCAGGTGACATACTTGGCCAGGTCATAGTTTTCATTTTTGTTCGCCATTATCACACAAGTTTCTGAACGTGTGCTTTGAATTGTTATCATACTGGAATCTTCCTTTTCTGCCAAACTTCTGCCAACTGGAGTCATCTCATTAGAAAATAATATGCTATAGCCACAAGCATCTGTGGTGCCATCTATTAATGTAATCTCCCCAATACCCTGTGCACTCATTCAGCCCCAAATCATGGTGCTATCAACTCTGTGCTTCACTGTCAGGACTATGCATTTACTGTGGCAGTACTGGCCACATTCACACCAAATACGCTGGACCCCATCAGAGCCGAACAAATGCATCTTGGTTTCATCTGACCAAAGACGTTGCCCCCAATTATAGCCAGGCTTCTTTTCAAGTCCTTTAGCAAAATTTAATCTTGCAGTTTTATATTGAATTGCAAGCGAGGGTGTTTTTGTTGGACAGTCCATAGAGATTTACATTATGCACCATCCTTCTGACTGTCTCAGTAGTCACAGAAACTCTGATTTCCACTGATGACCCATATGCAAAGTCTGAAGGACTTACACATTTGTTTTTAGGAGGGAGATCGTACAAGCACTGCATTTTCTGTCGAGTCATTTTAGGAGGGTGGCCACTGCAGCTCTTATTAGTGGTGCTATGGCTTGTTCTAAACCTCCCGATTACTGCTTTTTGTTGGCACCTGATCTTCCTGGATCTTTTTTTTTCATCTTTCAAGGCTCAGATTTTTCAATTCCTTTTGTACTTTTTTTCCATGTGGAGCCATGATGCAGACATGCAGATATACTCAGCCAACAGGTCCCTAAGTTCTGTTGTTCTAAGATAATTTTATAGCTTTGTTCATGTAGTTATTTGTTAAAACAGAAGTTGCCCTGCAAAGCCAAGAATGAAGTCATGAAACTCAAAATGCAGTTTTTTGTCAAGATAAACTACAAGTTTAATGTAATATGTGGAAGTGTTTATTCCCATGTCAGGTGGAAGTATTTGTACCGGCTTGGGCAAACACACTTGCTAGTTTTTTTTATATAAAAGCCTGCATGTCTTTCAAATAATATTTCATAGAGTCAATGAGTTTGGGGCTCACTCAGACTCCCCTGTTGCTCAGGCCAGAACAAAATATAAATGATTTTTAAAATAAATTTTAAAAAACCTGCTGCCTCTTCAGCTTTGAACTCCTTTCAGCAGTAGTTAAAAAGTCCTGAGCTGATGAATATTGGGGAGTTGTGTATCTTAAATGACCTGTAATTTAATTAAGTCAGCAGATATCGCTGTTGTTAAATGTTAAAGAGTATAAACCTTACAGTTGTGTCCTGGTGCCTGGTTGAATGTTGTCCAGTGTGAACTTTCTTTGAAACTGTACCTCACTGTTTGACTTATTTGTTGCTCTGCTCTTGGCCACTTCTCTCTTGGAAGGCAGGTATTTATTATCTCAATTGGACCCCCCAGTTAAAGCATTGGTGCAAAATGCTAATCAGCTGGCAGACTGGTCGGACTTCAGCAGTGCTCAAATGCTGTGTTGCTGATTTGTGAGTTTGGATAAGAAGGTCATCCTGGGACCTGAGGGATCAGTCTGGTCGATTTATACATATCCAGGTGCCAGGCATTCAGTTTGAAGACGAGAAGCAAAATTTTAGAATAAATTCTGTATTGAACAAGTGAAGCTTTTTAAGAAGAATGAAGAGATATTGTCAAAAGTTCTGCTGAAGTTACAGGCAGCTTCATTTTGAGTAAGGCATTGTGTGGATTGTACACAGCTTTTAAATTACCATACTTGAAAGCAGCTGCAAATCTAAAGCCTACAATAATTCATTAAGTACAGGGGGTCCTTGGCTTACGGAGTTCCATTCCTACGGTGTGACATAAGTCGATTTTCTCCGTAAGTCGGAGCTCCAGCGAAAATGTAAACAAATCCGTTACGTACATCATGATATTAATCAGTTTACATATTTGTACAACCACAGTAACGACAAATAGTCATTAGCTCACACTGAAACACAACTCTGTAGGAAAATACCAGCAAAAATGTAAACTGCAAGTCTGACTTACGCTTGGGAGCCATAATGAAGTTAGCGAATGTAGCGTAATCCAATGTGGTGGCAAATGTAAACAAAGCCGTCTTATAGCATCGCGTGACTACTGTACTGACAGTGTTCATCCGCTTGCCGTGTGACTACATATTCATCTGCTCCGTTTGCCAACTAGTTCCACTGAACCAGTTCCGACGTAACAACAAAACAGCATACATTAAACCGAGGACCGGCCTGTAATCAGTTCTGACGTAACGGCGAAACGATGTAAATCGAGGATGTCATAAACAGAGGACCTCCTGTACACGTCTTTTTGTTAGTACTTCTCAGCTATAGATGAAGATAATTCCTGGTTATATAATAAACCAAGATAACTTAACCCCATACACGTGGCTTAAGTTAGTTTAATTCAAGTTTTTGCTGAAATCCCTACTTGACTCATGGCTGATGAGCTTCCTGGCTGTTGTATTGTTCAACTAAAATTTCTCAAACGGCATCAGTCACACTGAAAAATGATTCATATTGCAGCATGAGAGGAGAAATATTCAGCACCTTTGTGAATAAAGTTTAAGACACTGTAAAGGCCTTACAGCACAGAGAAGAGGAGGCCACGCTTCAGATTTTGAGACATTTCTGACATAACGCGAGGATGTTTTGATTATGTTATTGTGTGAATTAAGGTTCAGCTTTGATAATAATGTCCAGGTCTTTGTCATTAGCCTGGTAAAGGACTCCAGGAAGCTGCAGACTTGCTGCCTGTGTGGCCCAGAACCAAACACTTTGATTTCTGTCTTATCTCTGTTCGAAGATTAATATCCTTTAAGCAGTTGAACAGCAAATCTGTGTTATCTGGAGATAAATACAGTGAGTGCAAGAGATCAATTATGATCCCCGGTTCCTTCTGTAATATTAAACGGAAGATTTAGAGGATTATGGTTTCTGCTGCACAAACACAAACATCCAAACTGTTCAATTAAATGAAAGAGATGTATGAACTTTAATGCTAGTTTTTTAAACTACTATTCCCAAAACTATAAAAAAAAAGATGCATCAGCAGTTTTAACAAAACTGGATAAACTACCCCAGGACACATACATAAAGCACAAACACCAGGATAAATTGCACATGGTTTTTAAAGATGTGTTTTTAAAGATTCTGTCAGCCTCAGAAATCAGGCTGTGAATAATTTTTACAGCTGCAGGGCCACCAAAATAACCAATGGACCAGCTCCTTTCGTGTCCGAGACATTCAGAGCACTAGGACACCAGTCCATATTTCTTTAAATTAGGAAAAAATATTCTTATTTGAGGCCCTTTGTGGAGGCCTCCCCCGCAGTGATGTTGCCGGGCAACCAGATAAACACGTCGACCGTTAGATGTGTGTTACACTCACAACTCAGCAGCATCAAACAAAGTCTCCTCGACCGTCCAGATGGATGGAGAGAATAGAGGTCCGCCATGCTTTTACTCTTATCTGATCTCTGAGCTGCCACTTAAATATGAAGGTAATATGTCAGGAAGTAATCACATGACCTGCTCGCACTGGACTAATGTTTACCTTCTGTGTAGAAGATGCAAACAAGATAAAGATGGTCTCTGTTTCATTAAAGTTATCTACACACACAGTTCCAAGTAGATCTGCTTTATGATGACAGCCAGTCAACAGCTGGATGAGCGATCACATCCAAAATGCTCTTTTATTTTGTTCTCAGAATACAGGCTAAGCTTTCATCAGCGCTCTCCACTGCAGCCTCCATAACTCTTGACCCATAAAAGAAGCATGAAAGAAGCTCTGCAGTGAGAAACATCACAGGACTAATAGAATCAGATCACCTCTGTGTGGGATTCAACCTCTGCAGCTACTCTGATATATTCTCCTAGTAATTCCATTGTTACATTTGTCTGCATTCATAGTTTGTTTTTTGTGTGGAAACATTACATTTTCTGTTCTTAAAGATGCTGATAATGGAAATCACTTTGAAAAATTTTCTTGAAATGTGGAAATTTCACTTCCCTTTCAGGTATTTTCTTTATTGTAGGGGCTGCTCCAGTTTGCAAATGTGCTCATCTGTCTCTGTAAACTCTAGCTTTCAATGATTGGCTGTTACTCCCGACTTGTACAGACGGCTACATCAGAGCCAATGTAACACACTTCATTCATTTTATCAGTTAAAAAAAACCCACAATAATAATAATTTAAAAAATGCAGAATATCAGCCCTGATATTCAGTTGATCCCTGGTCTCAAGGACTCAAGTCTAAAGATCTCTTGACCAACTGATTTATTAAATAAATGTTCTATTAATAAAAATAATCATTCGTTTCAACCTCGCTGAGCCCCGAGATCTCTAATCAACCCTTTAATTTGTCTGTGCTCTTTTTCATTTGCAAAGAATGATGTCCACGTTCATTTAGCACTAGTTCATTTGTCTGACACTGACCTTGAAACCAAGCTATGAAACCAAGACGACTCCTCAGCTTTGGATGCAATTTTAACTAATTTAAAGTTTCTAACAGGTTTTAGAAAATCTGGAATTTAATTCTCACTAACTCTGGTAACTTAACTCGTGATGTTTTATGTAAATGATATGTTAATAAATTCATCTGTCAACTTTTAATACCTTTTTAAATTTTGAATAATCTGTTTTTGCACAGATAAGCTCATGAATGTTTGTCTGCTTGAGGAGCCACATGATAAAATATTGTTTTCATTTTCAGACACCTTTATATTTTATCTTCTTTTATCACAAAATGTTTTCAGTGAACTGAGTGCAGACAGTGCAACGTTTCAAGGCCTTTTCTGGTCTAATCCGAAAAGAGTCTCGATAATGGTAACAGTCTCAGGAGCTCTTTGCTTGTAAATTTGCTCTTGACCCAAAAACCCTGCTGCCAGATCCTCACAGTCAAACTCATTCTCCGTCTGAGAGCGTGTTAGCGACGCAAAATGAAGTTCAGGGTCAAATTAGAAGCCCTGCTTGTTCCTGTACAGTCCTGAGAGGAGTCTGCACTGATGGAAGTAGCTTTCTAGTATCAGAAATGACTCTGCAGCGAGGGAGCAGTGATGGATTGATATCGCGGAAATTGATTTTTTGACAGCACTTTGTAACATTTAGTCTTGCTGCGTTACTTTTTCCCCAGTGAGTCCCGACATTATCAGAAGCCGACTCCCAGCAGCACTTTGCCTTTATTGTTGCTTTGTCTCTGCACACATCCCACCAACACAAATCCTTCCCCGCTCTTTGTACTCTGTAATTAAACTGATTCTGATTCAGAAACTGCACTTCCCTCATCCATCTCCTGTAATTATTTTTGAAGCCTATTTTAAGTGCAGGGTTATTAATCATGTCATGGTTGAAGTACCCCTGGGCCTCTAAGCATGCTGGGAGATATTTTCTTTCATAAGCAGCAGGCTGCTGTTCGTATCGCATCATCTCAAAGCCACTTTACACAAAGTTAACCATCTGGCTTTTGTTGTCTTGACTGATGGAAGATCGAATCTTCACAACAAACTATTGTAAGACATTTATATGAAAATTTATGCTTGCAAGTCAGAAATGAGCTGGTGCTGAATATACAGTTTTACCTCTTTTAGGGCAACTTTGCATTTATTTATTTTTCAATCCACCATCTCCACAATCCTTTTCTTTTTATAAGAAACTCTCTTCCTCCTGTCTGCTGCCTTGCAGACCAGTCTCAAGGTTAATTTAAAAAAAAAAAAAAAAAAAGTAGGCGTGTGAAATTACTGGCTCTAACTTCCCACCATCTGGGAAAAAATATGGGTGGGGAAATTAATGAATAATGTTCCTCTTTTCCTCCTACTCCTCATCAAAATATCAATTCAAGTCATTTTTGATGCCTGTATTGACTATTAAGTCCTGTTACATTTCCTCCCCCAAGAAAACACAAGATATCCAAGGTGGGGAAACAAAACTTGCACACTCAAAAAGGGGTTAAAAATAAAGAAGAGCCTTTTTGTTCTAAAAAGGCGATTGTCAGATACATCCAAACTGCTGCCCACTGAATCTACTGCAAGCATTTTCAATTCGGTTCTACTTGTGTAGCGGCATTTACAATTCAGATTGTCCCAAGACGCTTTACAGAACCCAAATGGCCTGAACCCCCAGAGGAAGTGCTAAGGCAACAGTGTCTAGAAAAGGAAAAAAAAAAAAAGCAAGCATACTCCCTTTTAACAGGAAGAAACCTTGAGCAGAACCCAGGTTATATGGGGGGGACCCATTTGCTGCTGGCCAGGAAGTTTGAGAGGTACAAAGTCAGAAGAGGTAGAGCGGGTGGGGGACAAGGAAACATAACACACATTGGCATACATGTGCAATAAGGTAGATGACACATACAAGGTGATACATAATGAAAACAGAGTGACTGGGGATATACAGAAGCCAACACTGAAGCCGATTCATAAGCTTACTGTTATGGTGTAAGGCTCTGGCATTGGATATACTGCCTATATAGCTGGTATTAAGATGCAAACAGTGTACAGAGCATGTCATGTATAGTAAGGACAATGCAGAGTAGACTGGTGGAAATGGGCAGCTGGAGGAAAGACAGCAGCAGCATCCCATAGTGGACATGAAGACTAAGCCAGCTGGTGGGACAGCAACCACAGATCAGAAGCATCCAGCTCTGGGAGCAGGGACACTCAGAAGGACACAGGGAGAAACAGAGTGAATGCAATGTAACATGGTAAATACATAAGTAATGAGAGAAGGGCTCAGTGCATCAAAAGTGGTCCCCATCAGCCAAGGCCTATAACTAAGGGATGTCGAAGAAGTCAGTTGTGCCCCATACATGCGGACTCCAACTGACCCCCTCAGTCAACTATAAGTTTTGTAAAAAGGAAGGTTTTAAGCCTGGTCTTAAAAATAGAGAGGGTGTCCGCCTCCTGAACTCAAACTGGGAGCTGGTTCCACAGGAGAGGCGCCTGATAACTGAAGGCTCTGCCTCCCATTCTACTTTTAGAGATTCTAGGAACAACAAGTAAGCCTGCAGTCTGAGAGCGAAGAGTTCTGCTAGGATAATATGGTACTATGAGGTCTTTAAGATATGATGGAGATTAGTTGTTAAGAGCTTTATATGTCAGAAGAAGGATTTTGAATTCTATTCTAGATTTACCAGGAAGCCAATGAAGAGAAGCCAATATACTAGAAATATGATCTCTCTTGCTAACTCCCGTCAGTACTCTGGCTGAAGCATTTTGGATCAACTGTAGATGTTTCATAGAGCTATTGGGACAACCTGATAATAAGGAATTACAATGGTCAAGCCTAGAAGTAACAAATGCATGGACTAGTTTTTCTGCATCACTCTGAGACAGGATGTTCCTGATTTTCAAAATATTTCTCAGGTGGAAAAAGGAAGTCCTACAGATTTGTTTTATGTGCGAGTTAAAGGACATGTCCTGGTCAAAGATAACACCGAGGTTCCACACAGTAGTACTGGAGGCCAATGTAATGCCATCCAGAGTAACTACAAGCTTTGAAAGCGAGTTTCTGAGATGTTTAGGGCCAAATACAGTGACTTCAGTCTTGTCTAAATTTAGAAGTAGGAAATTACAGGTCACAGAATGCAACTCCTCTACACACAAATTGTCTTTTTTACATTTCTCATCTGTTCATCTATACATTAAACTTGAGCTGCACTGACTAGTCAGTCAATTACTTAAATCATTTATAAATAAAGAATGGCAGATATTTCTTGGTTCCACATTCTCAGTTAGTTTTTGTCACTTTTCATTATCATTATGTTCCGCAAACTGAATAACTATAAGTTTGGAGAGCTGATCAGACATTTAATGTAATCACATTTACCCACATTCACCCAAATTAACTGAACTAATCAGCAGATTTGATGAGATATATATATATATATCATATCATCATATATATATATATATATATATATATGGTTTGCAAATATGTGCTAATCTTTAATCAAGTGTTGGTAGGTATAATTCTGAACTGTGTTGTCTTTATGCTAAGCTAGGCTAAAGGCTCATTTAAATCCTGTTAATTAAATCGCTGAATACATGACCTGTTATTTCACAAAGTATCTGCAGTACCTGAAATATGTTTGGAAGCCTCAAATTGAGTTTTTCTCAGATAACGTGTGTCAGAAGACTACAGAACCTCAGAAGCCTTTGAGTTTATAACAGACCAAAGTTAATTTTAGCAAAAAAGTTGAAATTAATCATTCTACTTGATTAAGCCATCCATGAGCTCTCCTGTGCTTAACCCCGTCCAGGTTGTGTTCATTTAATTGGTTATGTCACAAGGAATTATTGTTCTGTACTGCCAGGAAGCACTGGAACAAGTGTGATATTATCATAAAAGTTTTTGGCCATGTTGTCCCCTATGGTTTTCCACCATGCTTTGTCAGGTACAATCATTAAACAGACGATAAATTTTATTCTGTATCACATTAATTTGTGCTAAATTATGTCCCAAAGAAACTCTCACACTGGCAGACAATGTAGTTCTCCACATACATAAATCCTGATTTCATCCTCATACAAGTAGCTATTTTGGTGAATGCAGTGATCGTCTTTAAAAGGATATTAACTTTGCTGACTTTTGCCCGACTGCTGACACAAGTGGAAAATGAGGAACGAAAACATCAAAACTTTATTATTTTTGCTGCTGAATATCACAAGGATTTAATGAAGCCTGCTGAAGTAACACGAGCACAATATAAAAACGGGCCGAGAGGAAATAGAGCAAACATGATGGAGTTTGTTCTGTTATCAGTTTGATCTCACTCTGTTTTCTTTCTATTTCTGTTGTTGCACTTTGCGTCCCCTCAGATCTCACATTAAAATCCTTCTGATTTATGCATCAAAAGCCTCTATTATTTGCACAATCTTTTTTCTGTAAATGTCTTCTCTGCCTCGTCTTCCTCTCTGATCTGCAGAATGTGAGTCGACATAAAAATAAAGCCTCCTCTTCTGTAGGAATGTTCTGCCTCTTTGTGCCTCCTGAGCTGTATTGATTGGGAATTAAAGCGATACACCTGTGGCTAAAAAAAATCATCATCCTGTGAGGAGAGCCACATGCACTCCATCATTCATGGCATGTTAGTTCAGAGAGAAACCCCTTCTGGTGTTAGGTTTTCCTTTGACGAGGCCTTCTCGGGACGTCTTCGTCATCTGTTTCGGAGGTTTTGGGTTGTGAATGGGTTGACGGATTGAAATGAAGCTGAGGTTTCGACACTCGGCGTCTCTGACAGGCCACGTCACCCTGCAGACAGATTGTGCCTCATCATCAGACCTCTTCCACAGCGTGTTCACTGTGGGAGGCTCGACGCTGTCAGCTGGCTTGCACTGACGGCCAGAGAGGAGATCATTACGCATGTCGCAATACGTGGGCGGTGGTGAGATGACTGGTGGAGAGCCTGCTTCGACCTGAAGTCTGCCGTTTTCACCTCTCCTGGGTTTTCTCAGGTCACGCAGTCTGCAGAAGGTTGTTGGATTCTGAAAATTTTGTGACAGATTAGAGCAACAGGTTTGTGTCTATAAATCAGGAGAAATGCTGCTTGGTGTTCGGTGCTCCACATCCACCTCTAATGAAACAGGCTGTGCAGGGATCTGAAATGTAACAACAGCAGCTGTAACAGAAACAACTCAGCCAGACACAAAAGATCTTATGATATTGGGCCCGATGAAATGAAAACAAGATGCTGAGCGAGATGACACACAGTGAGGAAGCTACATTTTTCAGTTATAAAGAGATAGATGGTTTGAACTCACAGGAAAGGCGGATGTTTGGGACTCAAACACTCAAAATAATTGTTAGAAATGAAAGAAAAATTACAAGTAGCAGTGAACATGACTGAAGCTCCAGCTCCAGTAGAAGTACGTATTGAATCCACTACCAGGTTCAGACCAGCCAAGAGTGACGAAGAAGTCTGTAAAACTATAAACAAGACACGTTAAACTGCAACCAAGGTCAGGTTTTTACTACTAATTACTTTTAGAAGCAGGCAGGTGTCACATTTGTCCTCAGTACCTGGGAAAGTGACTTTTATTTTTGTGGCATCATCACAATCTAAACTTCTTGGACTAAGTGGAGACATGGCTGCTGCAATACATTCACCTGTTTTCCACTGCAGAAACCTGCTGGCCAAATCTTTGTGCAAGTTCTGACTGCAAGAATCATCCCTGTAGAGTCTTTTTCAGATATTCTTTGCAGGAGGAAAAGTACCTACTGTGAATTAGGTACTTCTGAGCCGGTATGGGAAGAAAGGTTGATTGATTAAACTCAGAAAAGACCAATGCTAATCGTGAAACTTGGAGATGAAGATATGCGCCATTTTTCTGCCCACTTATTGTCCTCGTGGAGTGGCACTATAATCCTCTCTAATGTCACAATCAACAACATAAAATTCAGCATATAAGCTTCGTCAGTCCCCTATGTGCTCGTGGAAATAGAGTTACGCTTAGTAGCACCGCAACAGAAATGTAAAGTCTGAGACGACTGGTCATGGAGTCATTCCTGTAAATGTTCACACACCCCCACACCTACCCTGAGCTTTTACAGTGGAAAGTCATATACTAAAGCACATGTGCAGTACAGCTCCAGCACAACATTAAAGCAACCTCAAAAGCTAGAAAACATTTTGGGGAAAATGTTCCACAAGTGCCATTTCTCATCTAAGTGCCAAGAAGCCAGGCTACGTTCCCAAAATGCCACTCCAGCAGTCCCAACACATCAGTCGTTAACGTTTGCAGCTTTAGGCTGGTGGACGGCACATCTGATGAACTGGTTGTTTTCTAGCCCAGTAATGCTTTGTGCAAAATGCCAGCATCATCATGTAAGTGATAGTCAATATGCTGATGTTTAGCAAGTATGATGTTTATCATTTCCGCCATCTTAGTTTGGCATTTTAGCATGCTGACATTTGCTGATTAGTCTCAAACACAAAGCTGAGGCTGATGGGAATGTCATGAGGTTTGCAGGTACTGAGGCATAAATAAGCTCCAGTGTCGAACTGATGATGGTGCTAAATGAAAAATTATCCAAGTAATTGAGATTTATTCCCAGGCCAACATGGATATCTGAAACAAATTTGCTGGCAATTGATACAGCAACTGTATAGACATTTAGAAACGTCAAACTCATGGAGATGCAAGAAGGAAGATCAATGTCACTGTCAAATGAAACCATGAACTCACAATGCCGTGACAATTGATTTGCTGGTGCAGTGGGAGAGATCAGTGGATTGCCTAAATTTGCAAGATTCATTTTTGGAGAAAAGTAAATGCACAAAATTTCAAAGCTGTTCATGCAGCAGTTGTTTGTCTGCACAGCTGCTGAGATATTCCGGTCCGGACCAAAGAGGTTGGAACAGCTGAGTGGCTGGAAAAAAGCTGGAAAGTGTGACCATTTGTAGACACCAGGTTACTTCCAGAAAGACACAGAAAAGTCATCGAAACATCCCTGCAGGAGCGACCTCCAGTATCCGCCCTGCTCAAGTGTCCTTGAGGAAGATTTGGAGCCCCAGCAGCTCCCAGGAGCTCTGCTGTGTGGGCGACCGTGACCTCAGACCTCCTCAGCAGCAAGATGCTCGTCCTCCTCAGAGAGCAGAGGAGCTGTGCAGACATGAATCGAGCGGATGCTGGG
This sequence comes from Amphiprion ocellaris, assembly GCF_022539595.1. Lineage (NCBI taxonomy): Eukaryota > Metazoa > Chordata > Actinopteri > Pomacentridae > Amphiprion > Amphiprion ocellaris. The sequence goes on from NC_072777.1 coordinate 7,075,832, forward strand.
ATGTCATCGGCAGGGTTCAGTGTCAGCTGCCTCCACTGCCGACTGATCGTCTCATTATCATCTCGATCGTTCGGAGGTGGACGCACAGAGGAGAAGCTTTCATTGATTAGTGAAGATGTTAGCCTGAAATGTGTCATAGGACGGATCCCAGAGGAGGCATTAAAACAACCCAGTCAGCCTTCGTATTCATCACCAGCTGCAAGGCGGTGTCCTTCAAATGAATCGGAAGGAGTTAATAATTGATTGTGTAAGTCACTGTTATGTAAAACAAAAATCAAAGCGTTGCTGTTATCATTTTTTTTTTTAACACACAAATACTTGCTGATTTTTTGTCCTTTTTTTGCAATTGGAATTTGAAAGTTTTGCACAGAATTCGGATTCTCAGTCCAAAGTGACATCTTGAAGTTGTTTTGTCAGTCCAGCAGTCAAGAATCCAAAGAGTGCTCATTTATAATCATATCAAACAGGAGAAATTCTGAAAATTCTTACATTTGTGATGCTGGAACAAATAATTACTTGTGTGCTGTTTGGCTGAAGTGATTGATTTGTCAAATATATCCAACTAGTGTCACATAGAGCTGTTTTTATCCACAAGAAGGACAGCATTCTGCTACAGATGGTCTGAACCCCACAGAGTCCTGATCTCAACATCACAGAGTCAGTCTGGGTCTCATAAAAAGACAAAAGACACTGAGACAGACTGAAGACGTGTTCTCCAAGTACCTGCAAAGTGAAAAAAGGTTTACACAAGAGAAGACCTGTAGGAAAAAGGAGCTGATACCAAATGGTTTAAAAATCATCCTCGCTTCCCTTAAAGTGTATGGCAGGAAGAATTATCCTGTAGAAACAGACCATCTAGGAATACAGCGGTCATGAAGGGTGATCTGCCACAGATTTTAGGACAAAGTAACATCCACATAAATATGGGAACCAAGGATTCCCAGCAGGACATTGCCCAGGTCTTCTCCAGGTAAACAATGACCACACACCCGGACGTCGATACGATGGAAAAGAAAATATGATTCATCAGACCAGGCCGCCTTCTGTCATTGTTCTGTGGTCCAGTTCTGATGCCCACATGTCCATTCTAGGTGCTTTCAATGATGACAGGAATCACTGTGTGTGTTGCGACTGGTCGGCAGCTCTATACGCAACAAACTGTGGTCCTCTGTGTGTTCTGACACCGTTCTATCATAACAGCTTTAAGGTCTTCAGCTGTCTGTACTACAAGAGCTCTTCTGAGGGATCAGACCACATGAGCCAGCCTTCACTCCTGACTCCCATCAATCAACCTTAGACACACACAGCGCTGTTTCTGGTGCTCTGGTTGTCTTTCTTTGGATGATTTTTGGTTGGTACTAACCATAGCATACTGGGGCAAAAAACAAACAAAAACACAAGATCCGGTGGAGGGCACATATAAAATGTCTTGTAATTCCTTTACCGTTCACCTGATTTGGATGTAAATACCCTCAAAGCTGGTGAAAGTCTGCACTTAAAGCATCTTATTTAATTTTACATCTATTATGGTGGTGTGCAGAGCCGCAATGCTGAAAATTGTGTCAATGTTCAAATATTTATGAACCTGACCGTAGGTGTCTTTATAATTAATAATCATATTTATTCATTCCACCTGTCAGTGGTTTTAATGTTGGTTCTGATCAGTGTACATCTTTGCTTTATTTCATCTTGACCCTCACCACACAGTGGTGTTGAATCTCCTTTGCTGTGTTATTGATCTTAGAAGCACCTGACTGAGCTGAAGGATACATGTTCTTCTACAAAGCCATATGATTGCAACTTATTTCTATAGAACCACTCAGGTCTCCAGTAGCAATGAAAGGATTGAGGCTGCAGCTGTTTTGTTTGCGATCTATCAGAAAAAGAACCAATATAAACTGTCGTATGAAGGTGCCTCTTCCTGTGATGATGATGGTGTTGGAGTGTTGTCTAACACGTACCCACCAAAACTCTTCACAGGTGTTCAGCAGTGTGGAGATCTGTTGACTGTGGAGGCCGTAACGTGATTCACTTCATTCGCATCAACACCCTCTTGTGTTGTGTACGGACGCACCTTGTTTTGTTGTTTCTGCACTCATTTGTCCACTAATTCGTCACCTGTCACTCGTATTTGTGACTTGATCAAATTTTCACTCTGGGTGGAGAAAAGGATGAAACAAGTTCACAAAGGGCGACAGCAGATTCCAGCTTTAACGGAAGAAGAATGAATCCTTCAGGGCGCGCTGTCACTGTGTGGGGTATTAATGCGGGACGAGCAGGATGAATGCATGAAGGAGGAGTTTTATTGTACACTGCACGCCGGCTGCATTCTCATTCTCCACATACACCCTGCCGATCTCCGGAGAGCTGCTGTTATCCATCAGCTGGAATAAGAAAGGCTGAGAAAAGCCTGCGTCTCTTGCTGTTCTTCACACTCTCATCCATTTCCTTTATTCCCCCAGAGCGCCTGTCAAAATAACCAAACATCCCTCATGACAACCGAGCAGCTCTGCCATTTCACTTTTCACATCAAACACATACAAAAATTTAACATATAGAGACAAATCATGTGTAGTTCTGCCTTGATTGTGTTGTTTGCTGACACAGAGACTCCTCTGGTCAGTCATTTCTGTCACTCTGCTGCCCTCTACTGCAGAAAGGACTCATGTTTTGGTAGTTTCAAATGATTCTTACTTATGACTGATGTTACCATAATTTTATGTCTTAAATGCGTAGCAGTGCAACTCCACAGTCTGTAAAGAGGCAGAGCTCGACACCTGACAAACTGTCATACAGGATTTAATCAGTATAACTGAACAGACATGGAAAGAGAGACCTTTCCTCGACTAAATTATAATCATCACAGCGTTCTTAGAGTGAGTACTAAACTGAAATTCTAAATGCATGTCAAACAGATAAGTCTGACCTTAAAACAGATATTTATTCCTGCAAAACCATCCACAGACTTTATAAAATCCACACCAGATCACTGAGCTACCAGCTAATTCTTCTCTTTGAGCCAAAAGGCACTTTTCCTTCTCTGAATAATGAGCATTTTCCACACATTACTTTTTTGATTTCTGCAGTTTTGGGCACTAAAACTTACAGAAATGCCAGATCCAAACTGGCACAGAATACTTATTTCAGTACCAAATCTTTATATTATGAATATGTATATTTTGCCCATAAATTCTGAGTGATTTTTTTTAAACTTCTGTCTTCTGCTGACGTCACTGTGAAACGTATCTCTAAAGAAAGTGTCATTTATCTTGTCAGACAGGATGGATTGGCACAGTGTTCCCAGTCAATGTGGTGACTTTTCCTCTATGACCATGAGGTCCACATTTGTCATTTTTAGTGATTTTTTCAGTGTCTCGGCCGCTGTTAGATGGATTGTCATAGAGTTCACAGAGTCGAACTGTCAGTCAGAAGAACCCTGACTCTCCTCAACCTCATCACTCTGACCACTTACTTTATTACTTGGCAGAGTAATAAAGAGCATCAGGACTGATACACAAAACTTAGCTGTATGCATTATACTGACGATTATTGTTTACCTTTGGCATTTGCACATTTTTCTGATTATGATTATTGACATTGTTTTTGTTTACAAAATGTGTGGAGGAAAAATTTTGAGAAACACAATCAAAGCTGTCAGCATGTAGGGATTAATCTAAAAGTAGGCAGGAAAACAGTCTACTTGTAATTTGGCAGCATTTTAAAATAATCCTTTAAAGGTGGAGAATTAATTTTTAATCCTGCACAGTCTCTGCTAAATTTAGTGCATGTGTGCTGCAACAAAACCCAGTGTTCGTCTCCAGTCATGGATCTGTAAATGAGAATCTCTGGTCCACACAACACTATTCCAGTAGTTCCTGAGCACAGATTGTCTAAATATGCTAAATGGCTAAATATTAACAGATTCCACCTTTAATGGCAGCAGGACACCATGGTTCCACAGTGTCTTTTTAAATAAAAGCAGCTTAAATCAGCAGGATGCTAGAGGCTGAACTGTGCAGCTCCCAGATGTTTGAATGTGAACCAGGATGCTGCTGTGTGACACTGTGGAGGTCAGTTAACTCTTGCTGTGGATGCAGTGTGAAGTCCGGATGGTGCCCTTAAACCCTGTGGAGGAATATCGCCTTTGAACTGCCCTTACACTCCACATGAAGGTCAGAGGTCACCTGCCAGTCAGTAGCACTGAAGCTAGAGGGGATTAATAAAGGCTGTGTTCATTAGCTGAGGCACTAATTAGCTCCACAGGATTTGGTTTACTGCCTGAATCATTAGGACAACTTATTCAAATCAACTTAGACACAATTATTCAATTAGGAGGCTGCCTGGAGTTGATGTAAGTGAAAAATGACTGTGGTGGGTTCAAGGTCCCTGTTTGTCTTCTCATTTTATCAGCTGCTAATGGAAAAACCATCCTTAATTAATATGTTATGATGCCTTGTAATGGAATCAAGAGATAAATATGTAAAGAGTAAACATAACATCACTCCCTGTGGTGCTTCCTACAGAGCACAGATCATTTATCAATGAGCATTTGAATCAAACTTCACCAGATTCCCTCAAAAATCTGATTTATTTCACATGATTCCAGAATAAGAGAAAATGAAAGTGACAATAAACAACAAAACAAGAGGTTGTGTGGCTGGCTGATGTAAATGAGTGAAATCATCCAGACACGAAGGAGGATAAACAAAGAAATGGTGCAGCGACATTAGCAAAGGCAAATCTTAGGTTGCTCTTTGAAAGCACAAACTCTGAATATCCAGAAAAAAGAAAATGATACACGATCAGTAAGAAGAAGTCTATGTAAAGTTTTCTTTTCTCTTCCATGAAAACATAGAGATCTTCTTCTTCTTCTTCTTCTTTTCCCTGTAGGGGTCGCCACAGCAAATCATCTGCTTCCATCCGACCCTATCATCTGCGTCCTCTTCTCTCACAGAAAACATAGAGACGTTCTAGGTCTCACTTTTCAGATCCGTTTTATTCACCTGTTGTTGGGTACTCTACCGAGATTAAGTTGCAGTCACAGGACTCACTGTTTGTTCATTTTCACTGCAGTATGAAGTCCTGCACCTCTATGGAAACAGCACAACCATGACCAGAAGTAGAGAGAACTCAGAAATATGAGTCATGTAGTATGACAATGTTATAATGCTATAAATTCTTAAAAACGAACATTGAATTGAATCAGACCTGTAGGAAAATGTGATTATGATGAAATATCATGACTGTAAGCTCAGATTGGGTTAAATTTTCATGGTATTCTGCATTGCAGACATGTATTTTAAAGTCTGTTCTTTCTACTTTTACAGTTTTTGTCTGATAAATGGTGTAACTTTGGTGTAATATTTTTAAAAGATTTAAACCTGCTGGTCAATTTTGGAGTTTGCTGGATTAATGACATCAATTCTGTCACTGTGGGGAAAAGACTGACCAAAATATTTCAGCACTACAATAGTGACATTAAACCAATACATTAGTCACAGTCACAAGTACTATTATTACTAAAAGCAGGTCAAGAATCTGTAGTTTTCCATCACTGCCTGTACAAATGACCTATCTAGTAGATGTTGACGTATTTCATTCTGGACCAGAGTGATGGAGCAACCAGCTGGCACTGCCGTTCTCAGAGTCCTGCTAGCCGCTAAGAGGGAGAAACATATCTTGGATTCTTTGTGACTACAACTCAGGAAGTAGAGCAGGTTGTCCAGTGCCAGTCCTTTAATCACACACTTGGTGGTTTGACCTCCAGCAGCCACCAAAGCTCCAGGTCTACTCTGTATCATCTGAGCCTCTATAATATGATTAAACACGTAATTTGATTCTACTTCAGTGTAGCAAATTTGCAACACTGAATTAGAATATTAACAGTGACAGCCGAACCATCCTCCCTCTTGCAGAAAGAGTCTGTGTCAAAATCTGCCCTTAATACTCAAAGTGTTTTATTACACATTGAACTTATTTGTTTGAAAGGGTTTCATGTTTATTGAAGGTAATTTCACACAGATTATTCTGACAAATTATTCATACTCACAGTCAAAAATATAAAGATATTGGGTTCACATTTGGGAAGAAGCAGCGTTTTTTTTTCTTATATGTTTTTGCGTAAAATGACTCAACCAATAATTCAAATATCAAAACTGTTTCCCATTAAGTAACTAATCATTTCAGCTCTTATTTCAGCTGATTTGTCTCTGGAGTCCCAAGGAAGTTATTAAACTGATATGTGACCATATTTATTTCTCACAATAAAAGCTTCACAGATTTGACTGGCAGGTTAAAATTTATATATTGGCAGAATAACTGACACGTTTTATATGTGGCCTGCGTCTGTTTTGATTCATTTCTTGCATTCTGCTGCCATCTAGTGACACGATTCTTTTTGCAAAACTGCTTGATGTGATTCATGTTCTAATAAGAAGGAGCAGGGAGGGAAATCACTACAAGCCAGCAGCCGAATGGAGCTAAATCTTCCTCGAGGCTGATAAATCTGTCAGATCTGCAGGCACTGGGCTGGAAGATTTACACCCCAACTCGCCCAAAAGAGAAATGCTGCATGAGTCTCTACTTGTTTCCTTCCTAAGCAGGAAAAGCAGCAGTCACTTCTAGATTTTTTTTAAAGCAACATTTCTGCAGTTTTACCTAATTTTAATTCCAACAATGTATGTGTTAGTTTGCTCAGTGATTCCCAACCTTTTTGTCAGATAGACCCTCTCTCTACATGTATCTAACTGTTACGTATTTTTAGTTTCTGTTTCAATAGTTTCTCCATTGCTTTCAGTCAACTGTTCAGATTTTTTGCCACTTAGTGTTCATGCACCCTCAGTTACAGCTGACTTTATTTTTTCAAATTAGTTGAGCTAATCTTTCAATAGTAGACTATAAAAATGAATGTAGCCTCCAAAAGTGAAGCCAGAGTGGGTGTCTGAAACCTGCATTCTTCACAATGGCCAGCAGGGGGCGACACATCTATTTAACGAACAAGTCAGATTGTATAGAAGATTATGAGAAAATAATACCACAATGAGCATTTTTCGAATGAGTTCCAAGTCTCCTTTAATACATCATGGTGTTCATTTTGTATATTATAATCCCATTTAAAGGAAAATAGACAATCAAGCAGAGCATGGTTTTGGATTTGGTTGCCTTGTGATTGACATGTTGGGCAGTCAGTTCTACCACTTGCTCATCATGTCCAATTTCAACCAACCACATTGACAAAAGCCAGATTCCAAACTCAACGCTTCGAAACAGTGGTCCACAAACCAAGTGGTTATGTCAGAGAAGCTATTTCCATCTTTTATGTGCAGTTAATGTTTGTGCAAACCACTTAGAAACTGCAAAAGGCCCGTTTGGCTTGTAAGTACCACTTGTTTACAGATTTATTGACAGGACTGTTACCTATGTGCAGCCACTGTTGCTTGGATTGTCCCAAAGGAGAGAAAAATAACTTCAGTGCAAAGTATTCTGATGAAAATTTTAATCTTGAACAAGAAAACATTCCATCAGTCATCAACAACAAACGTCATTTTGGAGCACAATTACATTTTGGTTACGACATATTTCTTCTGTTGAAACTAACCAGGTTAGTTTCACCACTTATGAAATAAAGAACTTTTTATTCTGTGTGCAGACAGTTAAACAAACACGAAACAAAACTCAAGAAGCTTAGAACTAAGAATGAACAGAAACACACAATTCCCCAATGCTTAAATTATACATAGTACATCTTAGAAGGAGCAGCCAAGATTAATAAAACATCTCTGGCTTCTGTGTTCCAGCGTAATTCAAGCCTCGGGGCGAGAGAGCAAGTGAATTAGTGAGTTTATTTGACAAATTTACTATCTGCACACGCAGAGGAGCCTCAAGCAATACACAAAAATTAGATTATAACCCCCAGTGGAGTTTAAAGTCTTATTTCCGTCATGGTTTTCTGTGGCTGGACAAATAAGTGTTGCAGCCAATGGCAGGACGAGACTCAAGTGTTAACAGCTTTCTTAAATTAACAGTTCTAAAAGTAAACACCCTGATGTATATATTTATGTAGCCCCTGCACGGGTGTATTCAAGGCGTTCCTGCTTTGAAACCACGAGACAACCTACAGTCGGGTTTATATGTGTGGTTAGAAACTCAGAGCAGTGTGTGGGCGCCTGTAACACTCTCAACAAGTACTCTGCTGCAGCACAGGTCACTTAAATGTCAACTCACAGACAGCTGTGTAGTGAGAAACAACTCTGACCTCAGTCAGTTACAACCACCATGCAAACTCCTACACATATACAGCACTCACACCGAATCATAGCTTTACTGTAGGAATGTAGACCTCTTTACCTAATGTAGCTTGTGGGAACCCTTAAATTTAATGTGTTGAGTTGTCAGTGATGTGGAAGATTGAGCCATATATGCAAATGTTATTGAAGTTCCTGAATACGAGTCAGATCTGACTGATATAATTCATGTTTGTGCTGTCTTACGTTGCACACATACCAAACCCAGAGCACACTACTAACTAACCACAGTTGGTTTCTGGTAATTGCAGCCTGGTGCACAAGCTCAGGGTGAACATGTCAACAGATGAGACATCTGTGGTGTTTAAGTGGGCACCTTCTCCTTTTTTTTTTTTTTTGCCGTCAAGAGTGAACCAAGACAGGACTACTACGTACAGTTTTTCCCCATGATCAGCTATTCAACCAGTTACTTTCTTGGCTGACACTGTTTGAGAGACTGAACTAGTCTGGTTGCATTTGACCAACCACAAAATATTCAGTTTACTCTCACGTATGACATGGAACTGTGTTGAACTGAACACCGAGCTGAAACTCACTGTAGATCTCCGTAAAGTGAAGAAAAGCTTCAGATTCAGCTTCTCTGTAGGTCCATCACTACCAGAAACATCTTTCACTCCCTATTTTCGTAAAGTTTTGGCCATAGTTACTTTATGTAGATTGTATCTGATATCAACTACTGTCAGCATGTGATATTTCTTACAGCTGGCAAAAGATCTATTCATTTTCTTCCGCTTATCTGGGGTTGGGTATCCATGGCAGCAGGCTAAGCGGGGTATCCCTGATGTGCCTCTCCTTAGCAACACTTTCCATCTCCTCCAGGAAAATCTCAGAAGATCCAAGGCTAGATGAGATATGTAATCCCTCCAGTGAGCTCTTGGTCTACTCCAGGGTCTCTTGCATGCTGAACATCCCCAGAAAAGGCACCCAAGAGACATCATAATCAGATGCCCGCACCAACTTAACGCTAACAACTCTACTTCAAGCTCCCTCCTGATGTCCATACTCCTCACCTTTTTAAGGCTGAGCCCGCCTACCCTACATAGGAAACTCATTTTGGCTACTTGTACCCGTGGCCTCAGGTTTTCTGGTAATTACCCAGAGCTCATGACTGTAGATGAGGTTTAAAATGTAGAACGGTAGCTTAGCTTCCACATCAGTCCAAGACAATGCTTGCTGATGCCACGCCAATCCGTCTGTCCATTTTGGCATGAATTGTGAAAAAGATCCCAAGATACTAAAACTTCTCCGCACAGGGCAGCAAGTCACGCTCAACGCAGAGCAAACAATATAGTTTCCAGCAAAAGACCATGGCAAGGACAGCTCAAAGTGACGACCCCATACTACTTCAAAACCCCCACAGGGTTGGGCAGGAGGCTGGGCTGCAGGCTGTCAAAACAAATAATAGGATTTTGGTGGGGGTTTTTTTAATTGTAGTTGGTGATTATTTAATGTCTCCTACTGTCCTTAATTCCACCACACTTCAGGTTGAAAAATACTGAGATAGATTTTTATGAAGACCAGCTACCTGCAGGTGTGATAAAATCAAAATGAGGGTTGGAAGATACTTTGATTAATTACATAACAACAGTAGCAACTACAAACTTCTAGTTTTATATATTGGTAGGTTTTTGTTGGTCACTGATACTGAGAGGTGCATTCAAATAATATAGATCTTAGTTATATTTAATGAGCACCTAGTCTTAAGTGTAAATGCTGGGGTCCACCCAGCAAGAGGTTCTGCACAGAGGAATTAAACAGCAAACATCAAAATGCAGCTTAAAATCTTTTTATCATTGCAATTTCATGTAATGAGACACGTTACCTGCACCACATTGCTTGACTGTAAGCAGGTCCGAGTGACTCAGGAGCTACTTTTAGCACTAAAAGTGAATAAGTTTCAGACCAAAAACTGAGAAGACTTCAAATTGGAACTGACTTTAGACAGCTTGGAGCTACTGCTGATGAGAAGACAGTGGAAAATGCATGTCAGCATACTTCAACATTTTGTATAAGTTGATCATTAAATCAACAGTGTCTCGGTGGTTAGCACTGTTCCCTCACAGCTAGAAGATCCCCGTTTCACATCCCGGTTCTGTGTTTGCATGTTCTCCCTGTACATGCGTGGGTTTTCACCAGGTTCTCCAGCTTCCTCCCACAGTCCAAAAACATGCTGAAGTTAATTGGTGATTCTAAATTGTCTATAGGTGTAGATGTGAGTGTGATTGTTTGTCTCTGTGTAGCTCTGTGATGGACTGGTGACCTGTCCACGGTGTCCCCTGTCTTCGCTGTAAGTCAGCTGGGATAGACTCCAGCCCCCCTGTGACCCTAATGAGGGTTAAGCGGTGTATAGATAATGGAGGGATGATCATTAAATGTACAGCAGGTTGTTTTGGCAGCAATCTAATACACTGACTGGACGTCTGGACTTTCCCCTCCAGGTGACTGTTTTTCTCGGCCTCTTTCCAAACATAAAAACTACCAGAAATCCAAACAAACATCTTGAGCTTGGCATGAACTGATGTTCATTTAGAAGCTGTACTTTATGTACAGTTTTGGCTTCGACCACTTGTCATGCCATTTTTCTTTATCAGGTGCCTGAAGTGTGTTGTGATACACGTTAACTATAAATACATGAAATGTGATATGAGGAGACGTGTCAGATAGCAGAGCTGAGTGGAGATAAAGGCCAAAGAGGACATGAAGGACTGAGCTGCTTCATATTAACTGACTGTAGGGATTTGTGAAGGTCTGTCATCATTGTAGATTTTATCATTTTTCCAGACAGCTTCACGTCTTCTTTCATTGTCAAGTTCAAACCCGTTGCAGTTACATCATCCACCACAATGACTGCTTTTGTTTTCAGATTACATCGTAGTACAGGTCAAACTGCTGCTGGAAAGTGAACTATAAACACTGTATGAAACATGCTGGAATAAATATATCATGATAAATGTACTAAATTTGTCTATATACGGTACATTTATGTGTGCCTATTGATGTACAGTATCAGCACAAGTAGTCTGTCCTGCAGTTCTGAATGCTACAGTCTTATCTTACCATCTTTAACAGTTGATCTGAACCAGAGTCCACAGCCATAATGGAAGCTTATACTGATGTTTTGCAGGTATAATGTTGTTCTTGGTCTTATTTTAGCCTGTTGGTTAGTTTGACACAAACTACAGCTTCAGCAATGTCACCTTTTCATTCATAAAGGTTCCATAGGTAAAGTCAAAGGCTGACCAAAGTCATTAGGATTCATCCTCTGGCGACCATGAATGAACATGTCATGTCAGTGCATCTGATACTTATCAACATATTTAACTTGAAGTCACAGTAATGTGAAACTAATGATACTATGAGGTGAAAGGTCATCAAAGTCAGCAGGATTCATCTGATAGGATGATGAACATTCGTCTAATATCCCTCTCTGTGATGTTGCACCCATGAATGTTGTTTTGGCAAGAATATTTTCTCAAGAAGCAGCTCCATCTTGAGTTTAAGTCGTTGTGTAACTCTGGTCTTTGTCGGTTTTTCCAGTTCTGCCACAGTAAAATCTGTTCCTGCAGGGCATTGTTGCTTTAGTACACTCTGGTGGATAAGAGATTTATAACCAAACACACACATTTATGTTGGTTCTAGTAGAGACTGCTGGAGCCTCTCAGGGTGTTAGTCCCTCTTTCCAATAACCCAATACAAAGGGACGATTGTACATCTAAAGATGCATTTCCAGCAGCAACTTCTAGTTCTAGGGATGGATGTCTGAAAACCTTTCCTTCTGCCATTTATTATTGACCGTCTTAAGTGAAGATTGCGCAAATTAGTCAGCTGTTCGTCATCCTCATACTGTTAGCTTGCAACAGCACAAAATGATATCCACCTTCCTCTAGTCTGGAGGTAGATCTTCTTATTGCAGACCAGTGCCTCGGGTGAAGAGTCTGGAGAGGTGATTGTGGGCTCCATGTTAAAACTGTATCACCCAGTTTACATCCATCTACAGCTGCTTTTATCAGGATCAAACTGTCATAATGTACAAACACATCATTTTATATCTGTGGTCATTTTAAAAACCCGTGTCTTTGTAAAACTTTGTTTTTTACCACTTAATAATTGTTACCAGAAAGTGTTTCCAGTTTTTAGTATTCATATTATTGTCTTTAATTTTTAAGCTAAATGTGTTTGTTAGAATGATATCCTTGTTTAGATTAAAATTAACCTGATTTATAGATGAGTTTCATACATAGAATAAAGAAATGATCTCTTTTGCAATTATTCTGTGGACTTTAGCCTTTAGAATTTCATCCTTGTGAATGAATTCAAGTCATTTTGATGTATGGATAACATTTCAGTCACAATGCTGAGGTTATGGTGCCCGACGATCAACGGTGGAAACACAGAACTGCCATCTGCCAACAGCCGAGCGAGTAGTAGTGTCTAGTGTTAGTGTTTTGGAAACCGGTAAATATGGATGCCAAATCCAAACAGCAGTGGTCTGAAGAGGAGACCCAGTGCTTTCTGGCACTGTGGTCTTCATATGAAATTCAGTCGAAGTTTGGGTGTCACTGAGGCTCTGTGTTAGACAGTAGCTGACTTTGCTTGTGACAGGGGCTGTACTGCTGTGATTCTGGACACCACTGTGGTGCAGACAGATGTTTAGAGGCTGTAAGAGCACATGGGCTGTAAGACAACAGTTTTTTTTGTTGTTGTTTCCAAACATTTTGTCACACATGAACCTCACGCTGTCTGAACTGATTTACAGTGAGATGAAGAAAAGACTTATTAGTGAAAATATCATCCAATTACGTAGTTTCAGGATCAGTCAGGTGACAGAGGAAGCCGTTTACTCAACACACCTGCAGAACAGGACATGGACACAATTTATCTTGTTACAAACCATGACTTCTTCACTGACACCAGTTTTTCTGCTTTCAGTTGGATTCATTCAATCATGATGCAGCACCAGCTCAGGTTTTAGTTCCGCTGCAGTCCCTGATGTCTCATTACATCAAAATAATTCCGGTGAGGTAGTTGGGTTTGCGTATTTTAAATTTGGGGAAAAGGAAATAGTGGAATCAGATGAATACTTGGTGTTTGCAAATCACAAACATGGGGAATCTGAACTGGTACTGGGGAGGGACTGATTTTAGGTTTTTTTACACTATGTAAACATATATGTGCATAGAGTTTTGGAACACTGTGGGGAACAGCAATCAGCACCAGAATAGAACAAACAGAACAAACTGTGTATCAGATCCACATGGCATGAATCTGGCTGTATTTGCTTATTTCTTTTCTTTTTCAAGGAATATTTAGAATATATCGGGCACCTTAAATACCAAACAGAAAATGAAAAACAGATTTAAGCTAACCAATTTCACCTTTTTTATCAGTTGATTTAACCTTTATTTTAGCAGGTAACTTAGTTGAGAACTAGTTCTCATTTTCGATAACGACCTGGTCAAGAGGCAGCATGCAAGGTCCGTGTATACTTTGGCAATTGGATTTTCCATTCTGAAACGGGTATTGAAAAACTAAAAACGAGTGGCTATTTGATTTTCGTTTTAAAATACAAAAATTAAAATTAAAATTGAAATACAAGACGTTTTTCCTTTTCATGATCAAAAAGGGATATACGAAATTTTAAAAATGCTTTGATTTTCATTTTATATTTAGTATAACAAAAAAGTAAAATCACTAAGAGACAGAAACGAAAAAAAGGTCCGTTTTCTCATTTTCTGAGACCGGAAGTGGTCATCAGCAAGTGTGGAGCCAAACAGAGTACGGTGCATAGACTGTATATAATTTTTTTTCGTTAGTTTTCATGGTCAAAATGAGAGATCAGGTGGCCGATCTTAAAATAAATCAGTATTGATTTTTTTTTTTTTTTTTTTTTTTTTATAGAGCCTTAAAGTTTTGCGAAGCCAGGGGGCGGGGTTACTTGATTGACAGTCTGGTCTGGAACGATTGACAGGTCCTATGGAGAAGGCAGCAGAGACTCTGCTCTCCTCGTTTGGATTAATTCACATATAATAACTGTTGGTTTATTTATCGGTGGAGCAGCAGAACATTTTCCACAGACAGTATTCCTGCCTGTTGGCTTGTTTAAACCAGTTTTCTGGCTTCGGCTGATTCTACCAGCAGACACTGAAAGGACTCTGATAGTTCGGTAAGTTAATGTTTATTTTCGTATCGGTGCCGCTTTTAATGCACTTTATATGCAGCTTTAGTGTCAGATATAATGTGTGCCATGCACTCCAGATGTTGGTGGAGTTTGTTTCTGTGTGTGTTGACCAGAGAAGAAAGTTAGCATCAAGTAAATATTAGTTTTAATGTTAGCGATGCTAACCGAGCTAGCTGCTCAGTTGTAGTCTGATTAAAGCTAACGTAACATTAATTAAGCTAACGTAGCATTAAGCTAACGTAGCATTAAGCTAACGATGTTTGTGTTGAGTTTCATGTAAACAGCTGAAGTGTGTGTGTTACTGTAATGTAGTATATTTAGTTAATAAAACTGTTCGTGGAGACGCTGGTTCACATTAATATAACGTTTAGAAAACCTAAATGTGATTAAAACAGTGAGGTTAAGGTTCTGTGTTGTCAGTAGTCCAGAATATCTGCTGAACAATTAAATGTTCATCAGTGATTAATCTTTAGTGTGAAACTTTTACTTTGCACCTATATTTTTTAAAAATGTAGGTCATTTTAAGGTAAGACATTAAAGGATGGTTTTCTTAGGTAAATGAATTTAAGGTTTAATTGACTGAAATCTTTCAGTCGGTGCTGTGTTTCTTTCAATTTGAAATATCTTGATTTAATTAATACAGCTCAGTCAGTTACATTTTATATTATTAAGAATTCTTATTCAGTTTAACACTAGACGTATCAATTCATTGAGTATTTCAGAGCCAATTTTTTTCTTTTCAATTGTCTGTATTTAAAGTGATATTATTAAAATATATTTGCAATGAAACAGCAGCAACGTAAGAAACAACCAAATATACAAAGGAAGTGCAGCTATTTTAATATTTTAAAAAGTGATCTATTAGTTAGAACATGGTGAAAGTGCATTTAAGTTAAATTAAGTTAGCGAAACTACGAATAAGCAACGTTTCCTTTTACTTCCAGAAAAATAAAAGCCTCATATTTGCTATTTATTAAAAAAATCACTAAAAGCAACACTTCCACCAAGTTTGTTTTAGTTTGTTGGTATTTATCGGTGGAGCAGCAGCACATTTTCCACAGAGAGTTTTACTGTCCGTTGTCTTGTTTTAATCAGTTTTCAGCTCAGTAATTCAGTCCTTTGGCTGATTGGACCAACAGACACTGAAGGACTCTGAGAGCTGGTCGGTAATAAATGATAATTTACTGATCGGTGCCGGTTTTAATGAACTTTATGTTCAACTTCAGAGTCAGATATAATGTGAGCAGTGAACCCCAGGAGTTGGTGGAGTTTATTTTTGTGTGTTGACCAGAGAAGAGAGTTAGCATCCAGTGAATATTAACTTTAATTTGAATTAGCAATGCTAACCGAGCTAGCTGACCAGTCCTGATTAGCAGCTAAATGTAGCACCAGGCTAACGATGTTTGTGTTGTTTCCTGTCAACAGCTGAAGTGTGTTGTGTTCCTGTAATGTGGTTCATTAAGTTCATAAAACTGTGGATGGTTGATGTTAATGTAACGTTCAGGAAACTTAAATGTGATTAAAACACTAACGTTAATGTTCTAGTTGTCAATAATCAGCTTTAATTTGACACTAAAACAGACTCTGATAGTTTTAAATGACATCAGTTTCATGAATTTGTTGAAAATTGTCTCATTTGTTGTTGTGATATTGCTGCTGATTCATTAAAACCAGATGATCCGTGTTGAAGATACGTTACGTCAAAGATTTCAGGATTAAAATAGCTAAATGAGTCTTTATGCCTCAAACTTTATTTTACAATAATGAAATAATGAAATAATCACAGATAATAAAAATATAAATAGCAGAGAAAACCTGAAGTCTGTGAAGGAAAAGCAGCTTTTTATCCTGAAAGATCAGAATCAGCTCCAACATCTGCATCTGACAGCATCAAGTCAACCAGAAAGAAAAGAAAAAAGAAAATGACTTCTTTCTGATCACATCTGTTCCACTGCTCACAGTCTGCTGCTGCTCACATTCTTCACATTTATAGTCCACTTTTAAAAGTTCAGCAGACAGGTGCTCTGCTTTGGAGTGTGACGATGTCATCGGTGATGTGGAGAGTGAAGTTTCCGTTTTACCCACAGCGTGCTTTAGGGCACCCAGGTCAGACTTGATGTTTGAAATACTAACCGACAGCTCAGATTTAACTGTCTGTAGTTCTGTTTTGATGGATGTTAAATTTTCACTCAAAGCCGCCAGGAGCTGGGTCTTTAAAATAACCGCCGTCTCGTTACAGAGTGAAGGCAGCAGTTCCTCCTTAAGGTCAGAGATTGCAGCATCTGAGGGCCTCTTCAAAAGAAGATGTAGTTGATGAAGGCGTTCTGGAGCAGGACCAGAAAGACCACGACCAAGCAGCCTTGAGATCTTAGGCAGCATCTCCCTCAGGTGGGTGTCAACGGTGTTCACGGTCAGGTCTGTTGTAATCAAGTCAAAAAACAAAGCAGAAAAAAAATCTAGATTATAAATCAACATGTAACCAAAGCACTCTGTGTATAACGCCATAGTACAGGATGTAGTTCAGAAAATGTCACAGTATAGTATACTTTTCAAGAATAACATAGTATGGCCTGTAGTTCATAGTATAGCATGTCGGCAAAAAAAGCCCATAGATTATTATGTGGTTCAAAAAGTGCAAAATGATAGGATGTTGCCTAAAATTGTCATGTATGATATGTGGTTCAAAAAAATGTCGTAGTGCAGTATGTTGTCAAAATAGTATGTTATTCAAGAAAAAATCAGGGTATAATATGTTTTCACAAAAATGCCATATTTCATTGCACAAGTAAAATTATAGTATTTTTTAAAAAATGTTCAAATTCTTATAAAAAGTTGCTAAAAAACAACAAAAAATAAAAAAAGTCATAGTAATATGTCAATTTAAAAAGCCTATAGTATAGCATGTCACCCAACAAGCGTCATAGTGTAGCATGTCGCTCTAAAAACGTCATAGTATAGTATGTCGTCCAACAAACATCATAGTTTAGCATGTTGCTCTGAAAACATCATAGTTTAGCCTTTAGTCCACAAAACGTTAGGTCCTGGCTGTCTGAAGGAGGTGAGGAGCAACAGAAAAACAGTACAAACGCTGGTTTCCAGAGGGTTAGCCGAGAATTTATTTGAAAGAGTAAGTTTACAATAGCACAACATGTGAGGGGGTTAAAAGCAAATGGGTGTTAGCAAAATAAAAATAAATAAACAGAACTACAAGTGAACTTCACGTTGACATTGATGGACATTCCAACCATGAACAAAGTAAAAGATAATAAATACGAAAAACAACTCTTCCTGTTCACCTCTTAAAACCCAAAAACACACCGCAGTAGCATCCTAAACTAAAACTACCAATGGGTTCCCTGTTTTCCTTTGTGAACTATTCATAGGTCCCTCTCTATCTCACCACACATCCACCAACCACTGGAACACATGTCCAAAGTTCTGCTGGACCAGCTCAGCTTCCCCTCAGAAGAAGTGCCGCCACCTGCCAGATGAAGGAGCCTTTTGAGAGACAGCTGGCATCATGATTGGACTGTACTTTGGTCTGTTCCAATCCAGCTTCAGCTCCAGAGACGGCAGGCGGGACGAGTCAACGGAGGCCGGGTGGACGAAGGCATGCAGTTGAGTTGGGAAAAAAAATGAGATTTTTCAACATGTTGTAAAAATGTGCCATATGATGAAAAAATGTAAAGGAGGCCGCGAAAAACGCTCCAGAAATGTTTTCTTTGAAAAAGAAATCATCATGAATTTTGGCTCAAAAAAACGCCATAGTATACTATGTCGAAAAAAAAATGTGATTTTTCAACATGTTGTAAAAACGTGCCATATGATGAAATAATGTAAAGGAGGCCGTGAAAAACACTCCAGAAAGGTTTTCTTTGAAAAAAAAGTCATCATGAATTTTGGTGCAAAAAAACGCCATAGTATATTATGTTGAAAAAAAAATGCGATTTTTCAACATGTTGTAAAAACGTGCCATATGATGAAATAATGTAAAGGAGGCCGTGAAAAACACTATGGTAAGGTTTTCTTTGAAAAAAAAAAAATCATGAATTTTGGCGCAAAAAAACGCCATAGTATACTATGTCGAAAAAAAGCGATTTTTCAACATGTTGTAAAAACGTGCCATATGGTGAAATACTGTAAAGGAGGCTGTGAAAAACACTATGGTAAGGTTCTCTGTGAAAAAAAAATCATCATGAATTTTGGCGCAAAAAAAAAAAACGCCACAGTATACTATGTCGAAAAAATAATGCGATTTTTCAACATGTTGTAAAAACGTGCCATATGATGAAATAATGTAAAGGACGCCATGAAAAACACTATGGTAAGGTTCTCTTTGGAAAAAAAATTATCATGAATTTTGGCGCAAAAAAAACGCCTTACTATACTATGTCGAAAAAAAGCGATTTTTCAACATGTTGTAAAAACGTGCCATATGATGAAATAATGTAAAGGACGCCATGAAAAACACTATGGTAAGGTTCTCTGGAAAAAAAATCATCAGGAATTTTGGCGCAAAAAAAACGCCATAGTATACTATGTCAAAGAATGTCATTTTTCAACATGTTGCTCAGCATGTCATCCAAAAAATGTCATAGTATAGCCTTTGGTCCAAAAAACGTCATAGTATAGCATGTCGTCCAACAAATGTCATAGCATAGCATGTCGCTCTAAAAACGACATAGTATAGCATGTCGCTCAGAAAACGTCATAGTATAGCATGGCACTCTTGAAACGTTATAGCATAGCATGCCCTCCAAAAAAGGTCGTAGTATAGCATGGCACTCTTGAAACGTTATAGCATAACATGTTGTCCAAAAAACGTGATAGTATAGCATGTCGCTCTAAAAACGTGATAGTATAGCATGTCGCTCAGAAAACGTCATAGTATAGCATGTCGTCCAAAAAACGTCATAGTATAGCATGTCGTCCAAAAAACATCATAGTATAGCCTTTGCTCTAAAAATGTCATAGTATAGCATGTCGTCCAAAAAACATCAGAGTATAGCATTTGGTCAGAAAACGTCAGACTATAGCCTTTGGTCTAAAAACGTCAGAGTATAGCATGTCGCTCTAAAAACGTCATAGTATAGCATGTCGCTCTAAAAATGTCATAGTATAGCATGTCGCTCTGAAAACGTCATAGTTTAGCCTTTAGTCCACAAAACATTATGTCCTGGCTGTCTGAAGAAGGTGAGGAGCAACAGAAAAACAATACAAACGCTGGTTTCCAGAGGGTTAGACAAGTATTTATTTGAAAGAGTAAGTTTACAACAGCACAACATGTTGGGGGGTTAAAAGCAAATGGGTGTTAGCAAAATAAAAATATATAAACAGAACTAAAAGTGAACTTCACGTTGACATTGATGGACATTCCAACCATGAACAAAGTAAAAGATAATCAATACGAAAAACAACTCTTCCTGTTCACCTCTTAAAACCCAAAAGCACACCGCAGTAGCATCCTAAACTAAAACTACCAATGGGTTCCCTGTTTTCCTTTGTGAACAATTCAAAGGTCCCTCTCTATCTCCCCACACATCCACCAACCACTGGAACACATGTCCAAAGTTCTGCCGGGCCATCTCAGCTTCCCCTCAGAAGAAGTGCCGCCACCTGCCAGATGAAGGAGCCTTTTGAGAGGCAGCTGGCATCGTGATTGGACTGTACTTTGGTCTGTTCCAATCCAGCTTCAGCTCCAGAGACGGCAGGCGGGACGAGTCAGTGGAGGCTGGATGGACGAAGGCATGCAGTTGAGTCGGAAAAAAAAAATGCGGTTTTTCAACATGCTGTAAAAACGTGCCATATGATGAAATAATGTAAAGGAGGCCGTGAAAAACACTATGGTAAGGTTTTCTTTGAAAAAAAAATGACGAATTTTGGCGCAAAACAACACCAACTATGTCGAAAAAAAATATGATTTTTCAACATGTTGTAAAAACGGGCCATATGATGAAATAATGTAAAGGAGGCCGTGAAAAACACTCCAGAAAGGTTTTCTTTGAAAAAAAATCATGAATTTTGGCTCAAAAAAACGCCATAGTATACTGTCGACAAAAAAA